>NC_141878.1:472685506-473310506 GCF_056163025.1 Triticum urartu
CGCAGCACCCAGAGTACGGAGTCGAGCTCCTCTACCCAGTGCGTGTTAGACTCCCTTAAGGAACGCACTAATCTGGGTTTAATGCCGCTCATTATAAGACCGTTTGCTCGCTCAACTTGGCCGTTGGTTTGTGGGTGATAGACTGAAGCATAATCGAGCTCGATGCCCATTTTGCTGCACCAGAGTTTTACCTCATCGCCCGTAAAGTTCGTGCCGTTGTCAGTGATGATGCTGTGGGGGACGCCATAACGGTATACGACCCTGGATATGAAGTCTATCACCGGTCCGGATTCGGCTGTTTTAACAGGTTTGGCTTCTATCCATTTGGTGAATTTATCCACCATGACCAGTAAGTATTTTTTCTTGTGGATTCCCCCTTTAAGGGGTCCAACCATGTCAAGCCCCCAGATCGCGAAGGGCCACGTAATGGGGATTGTTTGGAGGGCGGTGGGTGGCATGTGGCTTTGATTTGCAAAAAGCTGGCAACCGGCGCAGCGTTGGACCAAGTCCTGTGCATCTGCCCGGGCCGTCGGCCAATAGAATCCTGTACGGAAGGCCTTGCTTACAAGAGCCCGGGCTGCGGCGTGGTGGCCGCCGAGTCCGGCGTGAATTTCTGCCAAAAGGTTCCGCCCTTCTTCTTCGGAGATGCACCTTTGAAGGACTCCGGTAGTGCTTTTTTAATACAATTCTCCCTCATGGACCCTGTAGGCCTTAGATCGCCGCACTATGCAGCGTGCCTCATTTTGGTCCTCCGGAAGTTCCTGCCCAGTTAGGTAGGCCAGGAATGGTTCCGTCCACGGGGCTATGATGGCCATTATTACATGGGCTGAAGGTGTTGTTTCGGTGGTAGAGCCTCCGATTATGTGAGAGTGTTCGGTATCGAGTGTTGTGGCGGGGTCCGGACTAATATTGCCGGTGTCCCCATCCCATACCACGGATGGCTTAAACAACCTCTCTAAAAAGATGCTGGGGGGACCGCATCGCATTTTGCGCCGATGTGGGCGAAGATATCCGCCGCCTGATTGTTTTCCCGAGCCACATGGTGAAATTCGAGCCCCTCGAATCGAGCTGACATCTTTAGGATGGCGTTACGATAGGCCGCCATATTCGGATCCTTGGCATCAAAGTCTCAATTTATTTGGGATATTGCAAGGTTCGAATCCCCACGCACCTCCAGGCGCTGAATGCCCATGGAAACTGCCATCCGAAGACCATGTAACAGGGCTTCATATTTGGCTGCATTGTTGGAGTCTGTGTACAGTATCCGCAGTACGTATTGAACTGTATCTCCGGTTGGGGACGTCGGGACGACGCCGGCCCCCAGTCCAGCCAACATTTTGGAGCCGTCGAAGTGCATAATCCAATTGGAGTATGCGCCGTACTCTTTAGGGAGTTCGGCTTCCATCCATTCGGCGACAAAGTCAGCCAATACTTGCAATTTAATGGCTCGCCGGGGTTTGTATGTTATGTTGAACGGGAGGAGCTCAATGGCCCATTTGGCAATCCGGCCCGTGGCGTCGCGGTTGTTTATAATATCATTGAGTGGCACCTCCAAGGCTACTATAATCAAACACTCTTGAAAGTAGTGTCGCAGTTTCCGGGATGCCATGAATTCGCATAGGCTATCTTTTGATAATGTGGGTACCGTGATTTGCATGGAGTGAGGACAGTGGATACATAATATACTGGCTTTTGAAGAGGGAATTTATGTCCGTCCGCTTCTCGTTCCGCGACGAGCACTGCGCTTACAACTTTATGAGTTGCCGCAATGTATAATAGCATTGGTTCGCCGATGTTTGGTGCGGCCAGGATTGGGTTGGTTGCCAGTATGGCTTTTATTTCTTCCAATCTGGCCGTGGCAGCGTCCGTCCACTCAAAGTGTTCGGTGCGCCGAAGGAGGCGATAAAGGGGTAATGCCTTTTCTCCGAAGCGGGAGATAAAGCGGCTTAGAGCCGCCACACATCCAGTTTACTTCTGGATTTGTTTGAGGTCTGTTGGGGTGGCCAACTGTGACAAAGCTCGGATTTTGGCCGGATTAGCTTCAATACCTCTACTGGAGACAATGAAACCCAGGAGCTTTCCGGCTGGTACGCCGAAAACGCATATTTCCGGATTGAGCTTGATGTCGTATGTTCGGAGGTTGTCGAATGTGAGCCTCAAGTCGTCTATCAGAGAGTCGACGTGTTTAGTTTTGATGACCACATCATCTACGTATGCCTCTACTGTTTTGCCGATTTGTTTCTCCAGACATGTCTGAATCATGCACTGATATGTTGCGACGGTGTTTTTGAGCCCAAAAGGCATTGTGTTGAAACAGAAGGGACCGTATGGTGTGATGAATGCCATTGCGGCTTGGTCGGACTCCGCCATCTTGATTTGGTGGTAACCGGAGTATGCGTCGAGGAAACACAATGACTCGTGTCCTGCGGTAGCATCAATAATTTGATCAATGTAGGGGAGGGGGAAGGGATCCTTTGGGCAAGCTTTATTGAGGTCCTTGAAATTGACACAAAGGCGCCAGGATTTATCCTTCTTTGGTACCATCACCAGGTTTGCTAGCCAGTCCGGGTGTTTATTTCTCTGATGAATCCGGCCTCCAATAACTTGGCTAGTTCCTCTCCCATGGCCTGTCTCTTAGGTTCGGAGAAACGCCGAAGAGCCTGCTTGACCGGCTTGAATCCCTTTAGGATATTGTGGCTATGCTCGGCCAGCTTGTGTGGGATTCCTGACATGTCTGAAGGATGCCAGGCGAATATGTCCCAATTCTCGCGCAGGAAATCTCGTAGTGCGGCGTCCATGGCGGGGTTTAACTATGCCCCGATGGAGGCTGTTTTTGTAGGGTCCGTTGGGTGGACTTGGAATTTGACTATTTCATCCGCTAGTTTAAAAGAGGTGGACTTGGATCTCTTGTCGAGTATCACGTCGTCCCTGTCCACCGTGGAGCGTAGCGTGGTTAATTCCTCGACCGAGAGGGCTTCGGATAATGCCTCGAGGGCCAGTGCGGATATTTTGTTTTCGGTGCGGAGTGTTGTGTCCGGATCACTGGCGAGAGTGATGATTCCGTTGGGCCCGGGCATTTTGAGCTTCATGTACCCATAATGGGGTACGGCTTGGAAGATTGTGAACGCCTCACGTCCTAAAAGGGTGTGGTATCCACTGCTGAACGGGGCCACTTGAAATGTGATTTCTTCGGACCTATAGTTCTCTGGCGTACCGAATACCACATCTAGTGTGATTTTCCCAGCGCATCGTGCTTCCTGACTGGGTATGATTCCTCTAAAGGTTGTGCTACTTTGCTTAATGCGGTTCCAATCTATTTCCATTTTTTGAAGAGTTTCCTCATAGATGAGGTTTAATCTGCTGCTGCCGTCCATGAGTACTTTGGTAAGTCAAAAGTCGTCCATGATTGGACTGAGGACCAGTGCGGCTGGTGCTCTGGCTGTTCGGAATTTAGGTTCGTCACTGGCATTGAAGGTAATAGCCGTGTCACTCCATGAATTTATTGCTGCTACGTGGCAGATTTCAGCAATGCTGCAAAGTGTTCGCTTGTGCCTATTATTTGACGCGAAGGTCTCAAAGACTGTTAAAACCGAATTGTTATCCACGGGATGGTGCTCTATGGTATTTGGGATAAGAAGATCCTCACCACTTTTGGCCACCTGCCGGAGTATCCAACATGCTCTAAGGCTATGAGTTGGTATTGTATCCGCTGTGCTATGAATTTTGCAGGGTCCGTTAAGCCATCCCTCCAATACGGTTACGTGCCCTGTAGAGGGTTTTTGTTTCTTTGTAATGAACTCGGGTGTCTTATGATAGCGCACCCTTTTACCTCGGACTAGGTGCATATTCGGAGCCGGATTATCCCAAAATTTCGTTTAGGTTTTCCAGGCACTTTCCATCGCACAGTACTTTCGTACTATGGACGCCAAGTCGGCGAAGCGTGATATGTCATGGCAACTTATGGCGTCAAGGATTCCCTTGTCCGTGCAGTTATTGCGGAAAAGTGAGACTGCGTCTTCCTCGCGGCAGTCCTTAACCTTGTTCATCACAAGGAGGAATCTGGCCCAATAATGATGTACTGTTTCATGGGGCTCTTGCCTGATGAGGGAAAGATCATTTATGTCTGGGTGGGTGGGTGGATTTGAGTCCGGACCCCTACCCGATCTGAGACCCAGGGGCCGAGGGGTTTCCGATCTTGGAAGTTCGGATTTCGGTATGTTGCCCGATGAGTCTGGCCCGCTGCCTGACTCTAGGTTCAGGGTTTGGGTGATGTCCTCCCGTAAACGGGTGTCCGGCTCGGAGAGCTCAGGAATTCGGACATATTTAGTCCTCAAGATAAAGGAAGAATCGCCGCATTGTTCCGCCACCACCGCAACATGATGGGTGACCGGTGGAGAGTTAATCTCCCTTCGATCGGGTTTAAGCTCAATCCGATCATAGTCCGTAGTGACTCCCAAGGCGGCGATGCGATCCAAGAGTTCGTTTAGGGAAGAGAGCTCCATTGGATCCATCTGCTCGATGAATTCCGAGCCGACGTGGAGGATGTTTTTGATGACCCGAGAAGTCATCGTCGGTGCAGCGGCCGAACAGGCGGTCATGACGAAACTGCCTAGCCGGAGAGTTTGGCCGACAGCCAGAGCTCCCCCGGCGGTAATGTTGTTTTTAACAACGATATGAGGCATCCTTCCTTATGGCGACGTCACAGAGGAACTCCCAATGAAAGCACCAATGTCGGTGTCAAAACCGGCGGATCTCGGGTAGGGGGTCCCAAACTGTGCGTCTAAGGCGGATGGTAACAGGAGGCAGGGGACACGATGTTTTACCCAGGTTCGGGCCCTCTTGATGGAGGTAAAACCCTACGTCCTGATTGATTTACTCTTGACAATATGAGTATTACAAGAGTTGATCTACCATGAGATCGGAGAGGCTAAACCCTAGAAGCTAGCCTATGGTATGATTGTATGTTGTCCTATGGACTAAAACCCTCCGGTTTATATAGACATCGGAGGGGGCTAGGGTTACACAAGGTCGGTTACAAAGGAGGAGATATACATATCCGTATTGCCTAGCTTGCCTTCCACGCCAAGTTGAGTCCCATCCGAACACGAGATGAAGTCTTCAATCTTGTATCTTCATAGTCCAACAGTCCGGCCAAAGGACATAGTCCGGCTGTCCGGAGACCCCCTAATCTAGGACTCCCTCAGGGGCCCTCTCCCCCCTCTCTTCCGGTGGCGCCAGAACACCGCCGGGGCCATCATCATCACCACAATCTTCACCAACAACTTCACCGCCATCATCACCAACTCTTCCCCCCTCTATGCAGCGGTGTAACCTCTCTCTTACCCGCTATAATCTCTACTTAAACATGGTGCTCAATGCTATATAGTATTTCCCAATGATGTATGGATATCCTATGATGTTTGAGTAGATTCGTTTTGTCCCAAGGGTTATTTGATGATCGTGATCGGTTTGAGTTGCATGTTTTATTATTGGTGTTGTCCTATGGTGCTCTCCATGTCGCGCAAGCAGGAGGGATTCCCGCTATAGGGTTTGCAATATGTTCATGATTTGCTTATGGTGGGTGGCGTGAGTGACAGAAGCACATACCCGAGTAAGTAGGTTGTTTGCGTATGGGATAAAGAGGACTTGATACTTTAGTGCTATGATTGGGTTTTACCTTAATGATCTTTAGTAGTGGTGGATGCTTGCTAGAGTTCCAATCATAAGTGCATATGATCCAAGTAGATAAAGTATGTTTCCTTATGCCTCTCCCTCAAATAAAATTGCAATAATGATTACTGTTCTAGTTATCGATTGCCTAGGGACAAATAACTTTCTCGTAACAAAAAGCTCTTTACTAAAACTAACTTAGTTGTGTCCTTATCTAAAACAGCCCCTACTTTTCATTTACATGCTCTTTATTACCATGCAACCCTATCCAACAACACCTACTAAGTACTTATAGTTTCATATTTGTTCTAGGTAAAGCGAACGTTAAGCATGCGTAGAGTTGTATCGGTGGTCGATATAACTTGAGGGAATATTTGTTCCACCTTTAGCTCCTCGTTGGGTTCGACACTCTTACTTATTGAAAGAGGCCACAATTGATCCCCTATACTTGTGGGTTATCAATACATCTGCAACATATCTATAATTTTTGATTGTTCCATGCTATTATATATACTGTTTTGGATGTTAATGGGCTTTATTTTACACTTTTATGTTATTTTTGGAACTAACCTATTAACCCAAGGCCCAGTGCAAATTATTTTTTTTGCCTATTTTAGTGTTTCGCAGAAAAGGAATATCAAATGGAATCCAAACAGGATGAAACCTTCGGGAGAGTTATTTTTGGAACAAACATGATCCAGGGGACTTGGAGTGGATGTCAAGAAACAATCAAGGATGCCACGAGGCAGGGGCGCGCCTACCCCCCTGGGCGCGTCGTCCACCCTCATGGGCCCCTCGTTGCTCCACCGACCTACTTCTTCCTCCTATATATATATATATTCATATACCCCGAAAACATCCAAGAGCACCACGAAACCCTATTTCCACCGCCGCAACCTTCTGTACCCAAGAGATCCCATCTTGGGGCCTTTTCCGGAGCTCCGCCGGGGGGGCATTAATCACGGAGGGCCTCTACATCAGCTCCATGGCCTCTCCGGTGATATGTGAGTAGTTTACTTCAGACCTTCGGGTCCATAGCTAGTAGCTAGATGGCTTCTTCTCTCTCTTTGGATCTCAATACAATGTTCTCCTCGATCTTCTTGGAGATCTATTCAATGTAAGTCTTTTTGTGGTGTGTTTGTCGAGATCCGATGAATTGTGGGTTTATGATCAAGTCTATCTATGAACAATATTTGAATCTTCTCTGAATTCTTTTATGCATGATTGGTTATCTTTGCAAGTCTCTTCGAATTATCAGTTTGGTTTGGCCTGCTAGATTGATCTTTCTTGCAATGGGAGAAGTGCTTAGCTTTGGGTTCAATCTTGCGGTGCTCGATCCCAGTGACAGAACGAGAAACAACACGTATTGTATTGTTGCCATCGAGGATAAAAAGATGGGGTTTATATCATATTGCTTGAGTTTATCCCTCTACATCATGTCATCTTACCTAATGCGTTACTCTGTTCTTATGAACTTAATACTCTAGATGCATGCTGGATAGCGGCCGATGTGTGGAGTAATAGTAGTAGATGCAGGCAGGAGTCGGTCTACTTGTCACGGACGTGATGCCTATATTCATGATCATGCCTAGATATTCTCATAATTATTCGCTTTTCTATCAATTGCTCGACAGTAATTCGTTCACCCATCGTAATACTTATGCTATGTTGAGAGAAGCCACTAGTGAAACCTATGGCCCCGGGTCTATTCTCCATCATATAAGTTTCCAATCTATTTTACTTTGCAATTTTTACTTTCAGTCTAAATCATAAAAATACCAAAAATATTTATCTTATCATTATCTTATCTATCAGATCTCACTCTCGTAAGTTTTGAGGTTCTTATTTGTTGTGTAGGTACGCGGGACTTGCGTGTGGCCTCCTACTGGATTGATACCTTGGTTCTCAAAAGTGAGGGAAATACTTACGCTACTTTGCTGCATCACCCTTTCCTCTTTAAGGGAAAACCAACGCAGTGCTCAACAGGTAGGAAGAAGGAGTTCTGGCGCCGTTGCCAGGGAGTCTACCCACAAGTCAAGACATACCAAGTACCCATCACAAACTCTTATCCCTCGCATTACATTATTTGCCATTTGCCTCTCGTTTTCCTCTCCCCCACTTCACCCTTGCCGTTTTATTCGCCCTCTTTTTCCGTTCGCCTTTCCTTTTGCTTGCTTCATCGTTATGACTAGTCCTTTATCTTCTCCTTTGTCTCCCGAGAATGAGTTCCTTAATTTTAAACAAAGGGAGGGAGAAAATCTAAAAGATGCTTGGTACAGAATTTGCAATGCGCAAAATAGATCTACAAGGAAGCAATCTACTTCCGTTCTTCGTCACAATTTTTATGTAGGCATCATTCCTTGGAATAGGTATATTCTTGATACCATTACTGGAGGAAATCTCTTGGGTAGCCACACTTTTGATTCTTATAATGCTATGATATATTTGTTTGGCACACCACCTCTCTTGGTTAATGGAACTATGTTAACTTTGGAACATGTTATGCAAAGGCTCGATATTATTGAAAATAAAGTTGCCACTGTGGAATTGATTGAGAATTTTGATAAAAATATCCACAACCAAATTACCCAATATGGATTTAAGGTAGGTGTTACTCTGAGAAATTTTAAAGGAAAAGAACCCGTAGTTAATGAAAGAATAGACCAAGATTCCACTAGAATTGATAAACTTGAGGGTATTATTACCAACTTGGGTCCGCTTTTTCTGCCATAAGAAATACTTCAAATCCTCCTACCAAAGTTGCCAAACTAATGTATGTTCCTAAAAATAAGGGTGAAACTTCTAGTAAGGAAAATGCAGATCTCAAATCCATAAGTGTTCACCCCACCTTTCTCGCTATCATTAAGGAACCTTTTGCTACAAATGATTTTCTTGATTTCTTGCCTAAAAGTTTAATAATTAATAGAAATAAGGAAACTCCTAAGGGCTATAAGTGTTATATTGAAGAATTGCCTACCAAATATGGCAATTCCTAGATCTATCCTTGCTTTTATGCCTAGCTAGGGGCGTTAAACGATAGCGCTTGTTGGGAGGCAACCCAATTTTATTTTTGTTCCTTGCTTTTTGATTCTGTTTAGTAATAAATAATTCATCTAGCCTCTATATATATGTGGTTTTATGATTTTAATTAGTTTTTGTTCCAAGTAGAACCTTTGGAAGACTTGGGGAAAGTCTTTGTGATCTTGCTGTAGAAAATAGAAACTTTAGCGCTCACAAGAATTGCTGCCATTTTTTATTGAAGTGTTCTATTTAGTTAATTATTTTTGCAGATGACTAATAGATAAATTCCTCACGTCCTTCAATTTATTTTAGAATTTTGGGGTTCCAGAAGTAGTCGAAACCTACAGATTACTACAGACTGTTCTGTTTTTTGACAGATTCTGTCTTTCGCATGTTGTTTGCTTATTTTGATGAATCTATGGATAGTAATAGATTTTATGAACCATAGAGAAGTTGGAATACAGTAGTTTTAAAACCAATATAAATAAATAATGAGTTCATTACAGTACCTTGAAGTGGTAGTTTGTTTTCTCTTACTAACCGAGCTCATGAGATTTTCTATTTGAGTTTTGTGTTGTGAAGTTTTCATGTTTTGTGTAAGGATTTGATGGATTATGGAACAAGGAGTGGCAAGAACCTAAGCTTGGGTATGCCCAAGGCATCCCAAGGTAAAGTCCAAGGATAACCAAAATCCTAAGCTTGGGGATGCCCCGGAAGGCATCCCCTCTTTTGTCTTCGTCCATCGGTAACTTTACTTGGAGCTATATTTTTATTCACGACATGATATGTGTTTTGCTTGGAGCGTCTAGTATGATTTGAGTCTTTGCTTTTTAGTTTACCAAAATCATCCTTGATGTACACACCTTTTGGGAGAGACACACATAAATTGGAATTTGTTAGAATACTCTATGTGCTTCACTTATATTTTTTGAGCTAGATAATTTTGCTATAGTGCTTCACTTATATCTTTTTAGAGCACGGTGGTGGTTCTATTTTATAGAAATAAAATTGATCTCTTATGCTTCACTTATATTATTTTGAGAGTCCTTTAGAACAGCATGGTAATTTGCTTTGGGTATGAATTTAGTCCTAATATAATAGGCATCCAAGATCGGTATAATAAAAACTATCATACAAAAAGTGGATTGGATATTATGAGAAGTTTGATACTTGATAATTGTTTTGAGAGATGAAGATGTTGATATTAGAGTCATGCTAGTTGAGTAGTTGTGGATTTGATAAATACTTGTGTTAGAGTTTGTGATTCCCGTAGCATGCACGTATGGTGAACCATTATGTGATGAAGTCGGAGCATGATTTATTTATTGATTGTCTTCCTTGTGAGTGGCGGTTGGGGATGAGCGATGGTCTTTTCCTACCAATCTATCCCCTAGTAGCATGCGCGTAATACTTTGTTTCGATAACTAATAGGTTTTTGCAATAAGTATGTGAGTTCTTTATGACTAATGTTGAGTCCATGGATTATACACACTCTCACCCTTCCACCATTACAAGCCTCTCTAATACCGCGCACCTTTCGCCGGTATCACACCCACCATACACCTTCCTCAAAACAGCCACCATACCTACCTATTATGGCATTTCCATAGCCATTCCGAGATATATTGCCATGCAACTTTCCACCGTTCTGTTATTATGACACGCTTCATCATTGTCATATTGCTTTGCATGATCATGTAGTTGACATCGTATTTGTGGCAAAGCCACAGTTCATAATTATTTCATACATGTCACTCTCGATTCATTGCGTATCCCGGTACTCTGCCGGAGGCATTCACATAGAGTCATATATTGTTCTAAGTATTGAGTTGTAATTCTTGAGTTGTAAGTAAATAAAGTGTGATGATCATCATTATTAGAGCATCATCCCAAGTGAGGAAAGGATGATGGAGACTATGATTCCCCCACAAGTCGGGATGAGACTCCGGAGGAAAAAAAGGAAAAGAGGACATTAAAAAAAGGCCCAAATAAAAAAATGAGAGAAAAAGAGAGAAGGGACAATGTTACTATCCCTTTACCACACTTGTGCTTCAAAGATCTTCATGATAGAGAGTCTCCTATGTTGTCACCTTCATATACTAGTGGTAATTTCACATTATAGAACTTGGCTTGTATATTCCAATGACGGGCTTCCTCAAAATGCCCTAGGTCTTCATGAGCAAGCAAGTTGGATGCACACCCACTTAGTTTCTTTTGTTGAGCTTTCATACACTTATACCTCTAGTGCATCCGTTGCATGGCAATCCCTACTCACTCACATTGATATCTATTAATGGGCATCTCCATATCCCGTTGATAGGCCTAGTTGATGTGAGACTATCTTCTCCTTTTTTGTCTTCTCCACAACCACCATACTATTCCACCTATAGTGCTATATCCATGGCTCACGCTCATATATTGTGTGAAGATTGAAAAAGTTTGAGAACATCAAAAGTTTGCAAAATTTGCTTGGCTTGTCATTGGGGTTGTGCATGATTTAAATATTTCGTGTGGTGAAGATAGAGCATAGCCAGACTATATGATTTTGTAGGGATAACTTTTTTTGGCCATGTCATTTTGAGAAGACATCATTGATTAGTTAGTATGCTTGAAGCATTACTATCTTTATGTCAATATTAAACTTTTATCTTGAATCTTTTGGATCTTAATAGTCAAGCCACAATAAAGAGATTTACATTGATAATATGCTAGAAAGAATTCCACATCAAAAATTCTGTTTTTATCATTTACCTACTCGAGGACGAGCAGGAATTAAGCTTGGGGATGCTGATACGTCTCCAACGTATCTATGATTTTTTATTGTTCCCTGCTATTATATATTCTGTTTTGGATGTTAATGGGCTTTATTTTACACTTTTATATTATTTTCCGGACTAACCTATTAACCCAAGGCCTAGTGCAAATTGCTGTTTTTTGCCTATTTCTGTGTTTTGCAGAAAAGGACTATCAAACGGAATGAAACCTTCGGGAGAGTTATTTTTGGAACAAACATGATCCAGGGGACTTGGAGTGGATGTCAAGAAACAATCAAGGATGCCACGAGGCAGGGGCGCGCCTACCCCCCTAGGCGCGTCGTCCACCCTCATGGGCCCCTCGTTGCTCCACCGACCTACTTCTTCCTCCTATATATATATTCATATACCCCGAAAACATCCAAGAGCACCACGAAACCCTATTTCCACCACCGCAACCTTCTGTACCCAAGAGATCCCATCTTGGGGCCTTTTCCGGAGCTCCGCCGGGGGGGCATTAATCACGGAGGGCCTCTACATCAGCTCCATGGCCTCTCCGGTGATATGTGAGTAGTTTACTTCAGACCTTCGGGTCCATAGCTAGTAGCTAGATGGCTTCTTCTCTCTCTTTGGATCTCAATACAATGTTCTCCTCGATCTTCTTGGAGATCTATTCAATGTAAGTCTTTTTGCGGTGTGTTTGTCGAGATCCGATGAATTGTGGGTTTATGATCAAGTCTATCTATGAACAATATTTGAATCTTCTCTGAATTCTTTTATGCATGATTGGTTATCTTTGCAAGTCTCTTCGAATTATCAGTTTGGTTTGGCCTGCTAGATTGATCTTTCTTGCAATGGGAGAACTGCTTAGCTTTGGGTTCAATCTTGCGGTGCTCGATCCCAGTGATAGAAAGGGAAACGACACGTATTGTATTGTTGCCATCGAGGATAAAAGGATGGGGTTTATATCATATTGCTTGAGTTTATCCCTCTACATCATGTCATCTTACCTAATGTGTTACTCTGTTCTTATGAACTTAATACTCTAGATGCATGTTGGATAGCGGTTGATGTTGTTGGGGATCGTAGCAGAAATTTAAAATTTTCTACACATCACCAAGATCAATCTATGGAGTAATCTAGCAACGAGGGGAATGGGAATGCATCTACATACCCTTGTAGATCGCTAAGTGGAAGCGTTGCAAGAACGCGGATGAAGGAGTCGTACTCGTAGCGATTCAGATCGCGGTTGATTCCGATCTAAGCGCCGAACCATGGCGCCTCCGCGTTCAACACACGTCCAGCCCGATGACGTCTCCTACACCTTGATCCAGCAAGGGGAGAAGGAGAGGTTGGGGAAGACTCCGTCCAGCAGCAGCACGACGGCGTGGTGGTGGTGGAGGAGTGCGGAACTCCAGCAGGGCTTTGCCAAGCACTACGAGAGACGAGGAGGGAGAGAGGTAGGGCTGCGCCAAGAGGGAGATGATCTCGCGTATGTTGCAGCCCCCAATACCTCAAGTATATATAGGGGAAGGGGAGGGGCTGCGCCCCCATCTAGGGTTCCCTCCCTAGGGGTGGCGGCAGCCCCAAAACCCATCTAGGGTCGCGGCCAAGGGGGGGAGAGGGGGCGCACCTAGGGTTGGCCTTAAGGCCCATCTGGACCTAGGGTTTGCCCCCTCCCACTCTCCCTTGCACCTTGGGCCTTGGTGGGAGGCGCCCCAGCCCACCAAGGGGCTGGTCCCTTCCCACTATTGGCCCATGTAGGCCTCCGGGGCTAGTGGCCCCACCTGGTGGACCCTCGGACCCCTCCGGTGGTCCCGGTACACTACCGGTGATGCCCGGAACACTTCCGGTGGCCAAAACCATACTTCCTATATATCAATCTTTACCTCCGGACCATTCAGGAACTCCTCATGATGTCCGGGGTCTCATCCAGGACTCCGAACAACATTCGGTAACCGCGTACATACTTTCCCTATAACCCTAGCGTCATCGAACCTTAAGTGTGTAGACCCTACGGGTTCGGGAGTCATGCAGACATGGCCGAGACAACTCTCCGGTCAATAACCAACAGCGGGATCTGGATACCCATGTTGGATCCTACATGTTCCATGATGATCTCATCGGATGAACCATGATGTCAAGGATTCAATCAATCCCGTATACAATTCCCTTTGTCTAGCGGTACGATACTTGCCCGAGATTTGATCGTCGGTATCCCGATACCTTGTTCAATCTCGTTACCAGCAAGTCTCTTTACTCGTTCCGTAACACATCATCCCATGATCAACTCCTTGGTCACATTGTGCACATTATGATGATGTCCTCCCAAGTGGGCCCAGAGATACCTCTCCGTTACACGGAGTGACAAATCCCAGTCTCGATTCGTGCCAACACAGCAGACACTTTCGGAGATACCCGTAGTGTACCTTTATAGCCACCCAGTTACGTTGTGACGTTTGGCACACCCAAAGCACTCCTACGGTATCCGGGAGTTGCACAATCTCATGGTCTAAGGAAATGATACTTGACATTAGAAAAGCTTTAGCATACGAACTACACGATCTTTGTGCCAGGCTTAGGATTGGGTCTTGTCCATCACATCATTCTCATCATAGTCAACTCCTTGAACTTGTGAAAAGATTCTTTCCCATAAGTCGAGTTTCATAGACGGTAACATTACCACCCACGTCCGTCTTCTTCTTAAAGATCCATTTATCGCAATGGCTTGCCGATCATCGAGCAAGTCCACCAAAGTCCATACTTTGTTCTGATATATGGATCCTATCTCGAATTTCATGGCTTCTAACCATTTGTCGGAATACGGGCCCACCATTGCTTCTCCATAGCTCGTAGGTTCATTGTTGTCCAACAACATGATATCTAAGACATGATTACCGTACCACTCAGGAGTAGTACATATCCTTGTCGACCTACGAGGTTCGATAGCAACTTGATCCGAAGCTTTATGATCACTATCATTAACTTCCTATTCAACAGATGTAGGCTCCACACAAAACATCTTTCTGTGTTGCATCACTCTATGGTTGAAATAAAGGTTCGACAACCTCATCAAGTTCTATCTTCCTCCCACTCAATTCTTTCGAGAGAAACTCCTTCTCGAGAAAGGACCCGTTCTTAGCGACTTGCCCTCGGATCTGAGATAGAAGGTATACCCAACTGTCACCTTTGGGTATCCTATGAAGATGTGTTTGTCCACTTTGGGTTCGAGCTTCTCCGGCTGAAGCCTTAAGCATCGCAGCCCCAAACATTAAGAAACGACAACTTTGGTTTCTTGCCAAACCAATATTCATACGATGTCGTCTCAACGGCCTTAGATGGTGTCCTTTCTAAAGTGAATGCAGCTGTCTCTAACGCATAACCTCAAAATGAAAACAGTAGATCGGTAAGAGACATCATAGACCGCACCATATCTCATAAGGTTTGATTACGACGTCCGGACACACCATAACCCAGTGGTGTTCCAGGTGGCTTCAACTGTGAAACAATTCCACAATGTCTTAAGTGTTTGCCAAACTCATAACTCAGAAAATCCCCTTTTTATCAGATCGTGGGAACATGATCTTCTTGTTATGATGATTCTTAACTTCACTCTGAAATCGTTTGAACTTTTCAAACATTTCAGACTTGTGCTTCATTAAGTAAATATACCTATATCTACCCAAATCATGAGTGAAGATGAGAAAATAGCGATATCCACTGCACGCTTAAATTCTCATTGGATCACATGTATCAGCATGCATGATTTCCAACAAGTCACTTGCCTGTTTCATTGTACCTGAAAACGGGGTCTTAGTCATCCTGCCCATGAGGCATGGCTCGCATGTGTCAAGTGATTCAAAATCAAGTGACTCCAAACATCCAGCGACATGGAGTTTCTTCATGCATCTTACGCCAATATGACCTAAGCGGCGGTGCCACGAGAAAGTGGTACTATCATTATTAACTCTACATCTTTTGGCGTGAACATGTGTATTACCATGATCGAGATTCAATGAACCATTCACATAGGGTGCATGACCATGAAAGGTATCATTCATGTAAACAGAATAACCATTATTCTCTAACTTAAATGAATGACCGTATTGCAATGAACATGATCTAATCATATTCATGCTCAACGTAGACACCTGATAACATTTATCTAGGTTCAATACTAATCCCGAAGGCAGATGGAGCGTGTGATGGTGATCTCATCAACTTTGGAAACACTTCCAACACACATCGTCACCTCGCCCTTAGCCAGTCTCCGTTTAGTCCGTAGCTTTTGCTTCAAGTCACCAATAATAGTAACTGAACCCGTATCCAATACCCAGGTGCTACCAGGAGTACTAGTGAGGTACACATTAATAACACGCATATACTTTGAAGTTGCCAGCCTTCTTATCTACCATGCATTTGGGGTAATTCCGCTACCAGTGACCGTTCCCCTTACAATAGAAGCACTTAGTCTCGGGTTTGGGTTCAACCTTGGGTTCCTTCACTGGAGCGGCAACTGGTTTGCCATCCATGAAGTTTCCCTTCTAGCCCTTGGCCTTCTTGAAACCAGTGGTCTTGTTAAACCATCAACACTTGATGCTCCTTCTTGATTTCTACCTTTTGCGGTCTTAAGCACCACGAACAGCTCCGGGATCAACTCCATCCCTTGCATGTCATCGTTCATCATGAAGATCTAGTAGCTTAGTGATAGTGGCTAGACAACTCTATCAATCACTATCTTATCCAGAAGTTTAACTCCCACTTGATTTAAGTGATTGTAGCACCCAGACATTCTGAGCACATGCTCACTAGCTGAGCTATTCTCCTCCATCTTGTTGGCAAAAGAACTTGTCAGAGGTCTCACACCTCTCAACACGGGCATGAGCCTGAAATCCAAATTTCAGCTCTTGGAACATCTCATATGTTCTATGGCGTTCAAAACGTCATTGGAATCCCGATTCTAAGCCGTAAAGTATGGTGCACTGAACTATCAAGTAGTCATCAGGATGTGTCTGTCAGGTGTTCACAACATCCACAGACGACGTTGTAGGGGTTTGCACATCGAGCGGTGCATCAAAGACGTAAGCCTTCTGTGTAGCAGTGAGGACACTCCTCGGACTACGGACCTAGTCCGCATCATTGCTTACAATATCTTTCAACTTAATCTTTCTCTAGTAACGTATTGAAACAAGGTGCTACAACGTGAGCTATTTATCTACAACATATTTGCAAAGACAATGTAGACTATGTTCATGATAATTGAGTTCATCTAATCAAATTATTTAATGAACTCCCACTAGATAGACATCCCTCTAGTCATCTAAGTGAAGCATGATCCGAATCGACTAGGCCGTGTCCGATCATCACGTGAGACGGACTAGTCATCAACAGTGAACATCTCATGTTGATCATATCTTCTATATGACTCATGTTCGACCTTTCGGTCTTCCGTGTTCCGAGGCCATGTCTGTGTTGGGGAACGTAGTAATTTCAAAAAAATTCCTACGCACACGCAAGATCATGATTATGCATAGCAACAAGAGGGGAGAGTGTGATCTACGTACCCTTGTAGACCGACAGCGGAAGCATTAGCACAACGCGGTTGATGTCGTCGTACGTCTTCACGGCCCGACCGATCAAGCACCGAAACTACGGCACCTCCGAGTTTTAGCACACGTTCAGCTCGATGACGATCCCCGGACTCCGATCCAGCAAAGTGTCGGGGAAGAGTTCCGTCAGCACGACGGCGTGGTGACGATCTTGATGTTCTACCGTCGTAGGGATTCGCCTAAGCACCGCTACAATATGACCGAGGTGGAATATGGTGGAGGGGGGCACCGCACACGGCTAAGGAACGATCACGAAGATCAACTTGTGTGTCATGGGGTGCCCCCTTGCCCCCGTATATAAAGGAGCAAGGGGGAGGGGGCAGCCGGTCTAGGAGGGGGCGCGCCAAGGGGAGTCCTACTCCCACCGGGAGTAGGACTCCCTCCTTCCTTGTTGGAGTAGGAGAAGGGGAAAGAGGGGGAGAGGAAGAAGGAAAAGGGGGCTGCGCCCCTTGTCCAATTCGGACCATAGGGGGGCACAGGCCTCCTTCCTTTTGGCCTCTCTCCTCTATTCCCATATGGCCCAATAAGGCCCATATACTCCCCGGCGAATTGCCGTAACTCTCCGGTACTCCGAAAAATACCCGAATCACTCGGAACCTTTCCGATGTCCGAATATAGTCGTCCAATATATCGATCTTTACGTCTCGACCATTTCGAGACTCCTCGTCATGTCCCCCATCTCATCCGGGACTCCGAACTCCTTCGGTACATCAAAACTCATAAACTCATAATATAACTGTCATCGAAACCTTAAGCGTGCGGACCCTACTGGTTCAAGAACAATGTAGACATGACCGAGACACGTCTTCGGTCAATAACCAATAGCGGAACCTAGATGCTCATATTGGCTCCCACATATTCTACGAAGATCTTTATCGGTCAGACCGCATAACAACATACGTTGTTCCCTTTGTCATCGGTATGTTACTTGCCCGAGATTCGATCGTCGGTATCCAATACCTAGTTCAATCTCATTACTGGCAAGTCTCTTTACTCATTTCGTAATACATCATCCCGCAACTAACTCATTAGTTGCAATGCTTGCAAGGCTTAAGTGATGTGCATTACCGAGAGGGCCCAGAGATACCTCTCCGACAATCGGAGTGACAAATCCTAATCTCGAAATACGCTAACCCAACATGTACCTTTGGAGACACCAGTAGAGCACCTTTATAATCACCCAGTTACGTTGTGACGTTTGGTAGCACACAAAGTGTTCCTCCGGCAAACGGGAGTTGCATAATCTCATAGTCATAGGAACATGTATAAGTCATGAAGAAAGCAATAGCAACATACTAAACGATCAGGTGCTAAGCTAACGGAATGGGTCATGTCAATCACATCATTCTCCTAATGATGTGATCCCGTTAATCAAATGACAACTCATGTCTACGGCTAGGAAACATAACCATCTTTGATCAACAGGCTAGTCAAGTAGAGGCATACTAGTGACACTCTGTTTGTCTATGTATTCACACATGTATTACGTTTGCAGTTAATACAATTCTAGCATGAATAATAAACATTTATCATGATATAAGGAAATAAATAATAACTTTATTATTGCCTCTAGGGCATATTTCCTTCAGTCTCCCACTTGCACTAGAGTCAATAATCTAGATCACATCACCATGTGATTAACATCGATAGTTCACATCATCATGTGATTAACACCCATAGTTCACATCGCCATGTGAACAACACCCAAAGGGTTTACTAGATTCAGTAATCTAGTTCACATCGCTATGTGATTAATACCCAAAGAGTACTAAGGTGTGATCATGTTTTGCTTGTGAGATAATTTTAGTCAACGGGTCTGCCACATTCAGATCCATATGTATTTTGCAAATTTCTATGTCAACAATACTCTGCTCGGAGCTACTCTAGCTAATTGCTCCCACTTTCAATATGTATCTAGATTGAGACTTAGAGTCATCTAGATTAGTGTCAAAACTTGCATCGACGTAACCCTTTACGATGAACCTTTTTGTCACCTCCATAATTGAGAAACATATCTTTATTCAACTAAGGATAATTTTGACCGCTGTCCAGTGATCTACTCCTAGATCACTATTGTACTCCCTTGCTAAAATCAGTGTAGGGTATACAATAGATCTGGTACACAGCATGGCATACTTTATATAACCTATGGCCAAGGCATAGGGAATGACTTTCATTCTCTTTCTATCTTCTGCCGTGGTCGGGTTTTGAGTCTTACTCAATTTCACACCTTGTAACACAGGCAAGAACTCTTTCTTTGACTATTCCATTTTGAACTACTTCAAAATCTTGTCAAGGTATGTACTCATTGAAAAAAAACTTATCAAGCGTCTTGATCTATCTCTATAGATCTTGATACTCAGTATGTAAGCAGCTTCACCGAGGTCTTTCTTTGAAAAACTCCTTTCAAACACTCCTTTATGCTTTGCAGAATAATTCTACATTATTTCCGATCAACATTATGTCATTCACATATACTTATCAGAAATGTTGTAGTGCTCCCACTCACTTTCTAGTAAATACATGCTTTACCGCAAGTCTGTATAAAACTATATGCTTTGATCAACTTATCAAAGCGTATATTTCGACTCCGAGATGCTTGCACCAGTCCATAGATGGATCGCTGGAGCTTGCATATTTTGTTAGCACCTTTAGGATTGACAAAACCTTCTGGTTGCATCATATACAACTCTTCTTTAATAAATCCATTAAGGAATGCAGTTTTGTTTATCCATTTGCCAGATTTCATAAAATGTGGCAATTGCTAACATGATTCAGACAAACTTAAGCATAGATACGAGTGAGAAACTCTCATCGTAGTCAACACTTTGAACTTTGTCAAAAACCTTTTTCGACAAGTTTAGCTTTGTAGATAGTAACACTACTATCAACGTCCGTCTTCCTCTTGAAGATCCATTTATTGCCGATCATCGGGCAAATCCATCAAAGTCCATACTTTGTTCTCATACATGGATCATATCTCAGATTTTATGGCCTCAAACCATTTCGCGGAATCTGGGCTCATCATCGCTTCCTCATAGTTCGCAAGTTCGTCATGGTCTAGTAACATGACTTCCAGAACAGGATTACCATACCACTCTGGTGCGGATCTCACTCTGGTTTACCTACGAGATTCAGTAGTAACTTGATCTGAAGTTTCATGATCAATATCATTAGCTTCCTCACTAATTGGTGTAGGTGTCACAGAAACAGATTTCTGTGATGAACTACTTTCCAATAAGGGAGCAGGTACAGTTACCTTATCAAGTTCTACTTTCCTCCCACTCACTTCTTTCGAGAGAAACTCCTTCTCTAGAAAGTATCCATTCTCAGCAACGAATGTCTTGCCTTTGGATCTGTGATAGAAGGTGTACCCTACTGTCTCCTTTGGGTATCCTATGAAGACACATTTCTCCAATTTGGGTTTGAGCTTATCATGATGAAACTTTTTCTTATAAGCATCGCAACCCCAAACTTTAAGAAACGACAACTTTGGTTTCTTGCCAAACCATAGTTCATATTGTGTCGTCTCAACGGACTTAGATGGTGCCCCTTTTTTTAACGTGAATGCAGCTGTCTCTAATGCATGATCCCAAAACAATATTGGTAAATCGGTAAGAAACATCATAGATTGTACTATATCCAATAAAGTATGGTTATGACGTTCGGACACACCATTATGCTGTGGTGTTCCAGGTGGCATGAATTTGTGAAACTATTCCACATTGTTTTAATTGAAGACCAAACTCGTAATATTTGTCTCCGCAATCAGATTGTAGAAACCTTATTTTCTTGTCACGATGATTTTCCACTTCACTCTGAAATTCTTTGAACTTTTCAAATGTTTCAGACTTATGTTTCATCAAGTAGATATACCCATATCTGCTCAAATCATCTGTGAATGTCAGAAAATAATGATACCCTCCGCGAGCCTTAACACTCATCGGATCGCATACATCAGTATGTATTTATTTCCAATAAGTCAGTTGCTCGCTCCATTGTTCCGGAGAACGGCGTTTTAGTCATCTTACCCATGAGGCATGGTTCGCAAGCATCAAGTGAATCATAATCAAGTGATTCCAAAAACCCATCAGCATGGAGTTTCTTCATGCGCTTTACACCAATATGACCTAAACGGCAGTGCCGTAAATAAGTTGCACTATCATTATTAACTTTGCATCTTTTGGTTTCAATATTATGATTATGTGTATCACTACGATCGAGGTCCAACGAACTATTTTCATTGGGTGTGTAACCATATAAGGTTTTATTCATGTAAACAGAATACCAATTTATTCTCTTACTTAAATGAACAATCGTATTAAAATAAACATGATCAAATCATATTCATGCTCAACGCAAACACCAAATAACACTTATTCAGGTTCAACACTAATCCCGAAAGTATAGGGAGTGTGCGATGATGATCATATCAATCTTGGAACCACTTCCAACACACATCGTCACTTCACCCTTAACTAGTCTCTGTTTATTCTGCAACTCCCGTTTCGAGTTACTAATCTTAGCAACTGAACTAGTATCAAATACTGAGGGGTTGCTATAAACACTAGTAAAGTACACATCAATAACATGTATATCAAATATACTTATGTTCACTTTGCCATCCTTCTTATCTGCCAATCACTTGGGGTAGTTCCGCTTCCAGTGACCAATCCCTTTGCAGTAGAAACACTTAGTCTCAGGCTTAGGACCAGACTTGGGCTTCTTCACTTGAGCAGCAACTTGCTTGTTGTTCTTCTTGAAGTTCCCCTTCTTCGCTCTGCCCTTTTCTTGAAACTAGTGGTCTTGTCTACCATCAACACTTGATGTTTTTCTCGATTTCTACCTTCGTCAATTTCCGCATTACGAAGAGCTTGGGAATCGTTTCCGTTATCCCTTGCATATCATAGTTCATCACGAAGTTCTACTAACTTGGTGATGGTGACTAGAGAATTCTATCAATCACTATCTTATCTGGAAGATTAACTCCCACTTGATTCAAGCGATTGAAGTACTCAGACAATCTGAGCACATGCTCACTAGTTGAGCGATTCTCCTCCATCTTTTAGCTATAGAACTTGTTGGAGACTTCATATCTCTCAACTCGGGTATTTGCTTGAAATATTAACTTCAAGTCCTAGAACATCTCCTATGGTCCATGACGTTCAAAACGTCTTTGAAGTCCCGATTCTAAGCCGTTAAGCATGGTGCACTTAAACTATCAAGTAGTCATCATATTGAGCTAGCCAAACGTTCATAACGTCTGCATCTGCTCCTGCAATAGGTCTATCACCTAGCGGTGCATCAAGGACATAATTCTTCTGTGCAGCAATGAGGATAAACCTCAGATCACGGATCCAATCCGCATCATTGCTACTAACATCTTTCAACACAATTTTCTCTAGGAACGTATCAAAATAAACACAGGGAAGCAACAACGCGAGCTATTGATCTACAACATAATTTGCAAAATACTACCAGGACTAAGTTCATGATAAATTTAAGTTCAATTAATCATATTACTTAAGAACTCCCACTTAGATAGACATCCCTCTAATCCTCTAAGTGATTACGTGATCCAAATCAACTAAACCATGTCCGATCATCACGTGAGATGGAGTAGTTTCATTGGTGAACATCCTATGTTGATCATATCTGCTATATGATTCACGCTCGACCTTTCGGTCTCCGTGTTCCGAGGCCATATCTGTATATGCTTGGCTCGTCAAGTATAACCTGACTATTCTGCGTGTGCAACTGTTTTGCACCCGTTGTATTTGAACGTAGAGCCTATCACACCCGATCATCACGTGGTGTCTCAGCAGGAAGAACTTTCGCAACGGTGCATACTCAGGGAGAACACTTCTTGATAATTAGTGAGAGATCATCTTATAATGCTACCGTCAATCAAAGCAAGATAAGATGCATAAAAGATAAACATCACATGCAATCAATATAAGTGATATGATATGGCCACCATCATCTTGTGCTTGTGATCTCCATCTTCGAAGCACCATCATGATCACCATCGTCACCAGCGCGACACCTTGATCTCCATCGTAGCATCGTTGTCGTCTCGCCAATCTTATGCTTCCACGACTATCGCTACCACTTAGTGATAAAATAAAGCATTATAGCACGATTGCATTGCATACAATAAAGCGACAACCATATGGCTCCTGCCAGTTGCTGATAACTCGGTTACAAAACATGATCATCTCATACAATAAAATTTAGCATCATGTCTTGACCATATCACATCACAACATGCCCTGCAAAAACAAGTTAGACGTCCTCTACTTTGTTGTTGCAAGTTTTACGTGGCTGCTACGGGCTTAAGCAAGAACCAATCTTACCTACGCATCAAAACCACAACGATAGTTTGTCAAGTTGGTGCTGTTTTAACCTTCGCAAGGACCGGGCGTAGCCACACTCGGTTCAACTAAAGTTGGAGAAACTGTCACCCGCTAGCCACCTTTGTGCAAAGCACGTCGGGAGAACCGGTCTCGCGTAAGCGTACGCGTAATGTCGGTCCGGGCCGCTTCGTCCAACAATACCGGCGAACCAGAGTATGACATGCTGGTAAGCAGTATGACTTATATCGCCCACAACTCACTTGTGTTCTACTCGTGCATATAACATCAACACATAAAACCTAGGCTCGGATGCCACTGTTGGGGAACGTAGTAATTTCAAAAAATTTCCTACGCACACGCAAGATCATGGTGATGCATAGCAACAAGAGGGGAGAGTGTGATCTACATACCCTTGTAGACCGACAGCGGAAGCGTTAGCACAACGCGGTTGATGTAGTCGTACGTCTTCACGGCCCGACCGATCAAGCACCGAAACTACGGCACCTCCGAGTTTTAGCACACGTTCAGCTCGATGACGATCCCCGGACTCCGATCCAGCAAAGTGTCGGGGAAGAGTTCCGTCAGCACGACGGCGTGGTGACGATCTTGATGTTCTACCAGCGCAGGGCTTCGCCTAAGCACCGCTACAATATGACCGAGGTGGAATATGGTGGAGGGCTGCACCGCACATGGCTAAGGAACGATCACGAAGATCAACTTGTGTGTCATGGGGTGCCCCCTTGCCCCCGTATATAAAGGAGCAAGGGGGAGGGGGCGGCCGGTCTAGGAGGGGGCGCGCGGGGAGTCCTACTCCCACCGGGATTAGGACTCCCTCCTTCCTTGTTGGAGTAGGAGAAGGGGAAAGAGGGGGAGAGGAAGAAGGAAAAGGGGGCTGCGCCCCTTGTCCAATTCGGACCAGAGGGGGGGGGCGCAGGCCTCCTTCCTTTTGGCCTCTCTCATCTATTCCCGTATGGCCCAATAAGGCCCATATACTCCCCGGCGAATTGCCGTAACTCTCCGGTACTCCGAAAAATACCCGAATCACTCGGAACCTTTCCGATGTCCGAATATAGTCGTCCAATATATCGATCTTTACGTCTCGACCATTTCGAGACTCCTCGTCATGTCCCCGATCTCATCCGGGACTCTGAACTCCTTCGGTACATCAAAACTCATAAACTCATAATATAACTGTCATCGAAACCTTAAGCGTGCGGACCCTACGGGTTCAAGAACAATGTAGACATGACCGAGACACGTCTCCGGTCAATAACCAATAGCGGAACCTGGATGCTCATATTGGCTCCCACATATTCTACGAAGATCTTTATCGGTCAGACCGCATAACAACATACGTTGTTCCCTTTGTCATCAGTATGTTACTTGCCCGAGATTCGATCGTCGGTATCCAATACCTAGTTCAATCTCATTACCGGCAAGTCTCTTTACTTGTTCTGTAATACATCATCCCGCAACTAACTCATTAGTTGCAATGCTTGCAAGGCTTAAGTGATGTGCATTACCGAGAGGGCCCAGAGATACCTCTCCGACAATCGGAGTGACAAATCCTAATCTCGAAATACGCCAACCCAACATGTACCTTTGGAGACACCTGTAGAGCACCTTTATAATCACCCAGTTACGTTGTGACGTTTGGTAGCACACAAAGTGTTCCTCCGGCAAACGGGAGTTGCATAATCTCATAGTCATAGGAACATGTATAAGTCATGAAGAAAGCAATAGCAACATACTAAACGATCAGGTGCTAAGCTAACGGAATGGGTCATGTCAATCACATCATTCTCCTAATGATGTGATCCCGTTAATCAAATGACAACTCATGTCTACGACTAGGAAACATAACCATCTTTGATCAACAGGCTAGTCAAGTAGAGGCATACTAGTGACACTCTGTTTGTCTATGTATTCACACATGTATTATGTTTTCCAGTTAATACAATTCTAGCATGAATAATAAACATTTATCATGATATAAGGAAATAAATAATAACTTTATTATTGCCTCTAGGCATATTTCCTTCAGTATGTACATGCTAGGCTCGTCAAGTCAACCTAAGTGTTTCGCATGTGTCCGGAGGCCATGTCTGTACATGCTAGGCTCGTCAACGCCCGTTGTATTCGAACGTTAGAATCTATCACACCCGATCATCATGTGGTGCTTCGAAACAACGGACCTTCGCAACTATGCATAGTTAGGGGGAACACTTTTCTTGAAATTTTAGTGAGGGATCATCTTATTTAAGCTACCGTCGTTCAAATCAAATAAGATGTAAAACATGATAAACATCACATGCAATCAAATAGTGACATGATATGGCCAATATCATTTTGCTCCTTTTGATCTCCATCTTCGGGGCTCCATGATCATCGTTGTCACCGGCATGAAACCATGATCTCCATCATCGTGTCTTCTTGAAGTTGTCTCGTCATCTATTACTTCTACTACTATGGCTAACGCTTTAGCAATAAAGTAAAGTAATTACATGACGTTTATGTTGACACGCAGGTCATAAATAAATTAAGACAACTCCTATGGCTCCTGCCGGTTGTCATACTCATCGACATGCAAGTCGTGATTCCTATTACAAGAACATGATCAATCTCATACATCACATATATCATTCATCACATCCTTTTGGCCATATCACATCACAAGGCATATGCTGCAAAAACAAGTTAGACGTCCTCTAATTGTTGTTGCAAGTTTTTACGTGGCTGCTATAGGTTTCTAGCAAGAACGTTTCTTACCTACGCGAAAACCACAACGTGATATGCCAATTTCTATTTACCCTTCATAAGGACCCTTTTCATCGAATACGATCCGACTAAAGTGGGAGAGACAGACACCCGCTAGCCACCTTATGCAACTAGTGCATGTCAGTCGGTGGAACCAGTCTCACGTAAGAGTACGTGTAAGGTCGGTCCGGGCCGCTTCATCCCATGATGCCGCCGAATCAAGATAAGACTAGTAACGGCAAGTAAATTGACAAAATCGACACCCACAACTGCTTTGTGTTCTACTCGTGCATAGAAACTACGCATAGACCTAGCTCATGATGCCACTGTTGGGGATTGTAGCAGAAATTTAAAATTTTCTACGCATCACCACGATCAATCTATGGAGTAATCTAGCAACGAGGGGAAGGGGAGTGCATCTACATACCCTTGTAGATCGCTAAGCGGAAGCGTTGCAAGAACGCGGATGAAGGATTCGTACTCGTAGCGATTCAGATCGCGGTTGATTCCGATCTAAGCGCCGAACCACGGCGCCTCCGCGTTCAACACACGTGCAGCCCGGTGACATCTCCTACGCCTTGATCCAGCAAGGGGAGAAGGAGAGGTTGGGGAAGACTCCGTCCAGCAGCAGCACGATGGCGTGGTGGTGGTGGAGGAGCGCGGAACTCCAGCAGGGCTTCGCCAAGCACTACGAGAGATGAGGAGGGAGAGAGGTAGGGCTGCGCCAAGAGGGAGATGATCTCGCGTATGTTGGAGCCCCCAATACCTCAAGTATATAGGGGATGGGGAGGGGTTGCGCCCCCATCTAGGGTTCCCTCCCTAGGGGTGGCGGCAGCCCCAAAACCCATCTAGGGTTGCGGCCAAGGGGGGAGAGAGGGGGGGCGCACCTAGGGTGGGCCTTAAGGCCCATCTGGACCTAGGGTTTGCCCCCTCCCACTCTCCCTTGCGCCTTGGGCCTTGGTGGGAGGCGCCCCAGCCCACCTAGGGGCTGGTCCCTTCCCACTATTGGCTCATGTAGGCCTCCGGGGCTGGTGGCCCCACCTGGTGGTCCCCCAGACCCCTCCGGTGGTCCCGGTACACTACCGGTGATGCCCGGAGCACTTCCGGCGGCCAAAACCATACTTCCTATATATCAATCTTTACCTCCGGACCATTCCGGAACTCCTCGTGATGTCCGGGATCTCATTCGGGACTCCGAACAACATTCGGTAACCGCGTACATACTTTCCCTATAACGGTAGCATCATCGAACCTTAAGCGTGTAGACCCTACGGGTTCAGGAGTCATGCAGACATGGCCGAGACAACTCTCCAGTCAATAACCAACAGCGGGATCTGGATACCCATGTTGGCTCCTACATGTTCCACGATGATCTCATCGGATGAACCACGATGTCAAGGATTCAATCAATCTCGTATACAATTCCATTTGTCTAGCGGTACGATACTTGCCCGAGATTCGATCGTCGGTATCCCGATACCTTGTTCAATCTCGTTACCGGCAAGTCTCTTTACTCGTTCCGTAACACATCATCCCGTGATCAACTCCTTGGCCACATTGTGCACATTATGATGATGTCCTACCGAGTGGGCCTAGAGATACCTCTCCGTTACACGGAGTGACAAATCCCAGTCTCGATTCGTGCCAACCCAATAGACACTTTCGGAGATACCCGTAGTGTACCTTTATAGCCACCCAGTTACGTTGTGACGTTTGGCATACCCAAAGCACTCCTACGGTATCCGGGAGTTGCACAATCTCATGGTCTAAGGAAATGATACTTAACATTAGAAAAGCTTTAGCATACGAACTACACGATCTTTGTGCTAGGCTTAGGATAGGGTCTTGTCCATCACATCATTCTCCTAATGATGTGATCCCATTATCAACGACATCCAATGCCCATGCTCAGGAAACTGTAACCATCTATTGATCAAGGAGCTAGTCAACTAGAGGCTTACTAGGGACATGGTGTTGTCTATGTATCCACACATGTATCTGAGTTTCCTATCAATACAATTCTAGCATGGATAATAAACGATTATCATGAACAATGAAATATAATATAATAATAACTAATTTATTATTGCCTCTAGGGCATATTTCCAACAGTCTCCCACTTGCACTAGAGTCAATAATCTAGTTCACATCGCCATGTGATTAACACTCACAGGTCACATAGCCATGTGACCAACATCCATGAGTCTACTAGACTCAATGATCTAGTTCACATCACTATGTGATAAACACTCAAAGAGTTCTGGGTTTGATCATGTTATGCTTGTGAGAGAGGTTGTAGTCAATGGATCTTGCCATATTCAGATCCCTATGTATTTCGCAAAACTTTATGTCATATCATAGATGCTGCTACCACGTTCCACTTGGAGCTATTCCAAATTGTTGCTCCATTATACGTATCCGGTATCTCTACTCAGAGCTATACGGATAGGTGTTTAAGCTTGCATCGACATAACTCTTTACGTTGAACTCTTTATCACCTCCATAACCGAGAAACATTTCCTTATTCCTCTAAGGATAATTTTGACCGCTATCTGGTGATCTACTCCTAGATCACTTTTGTACCCTCTTGCCAGACATGTGGCAAGGCACACATCAGGTGCGGTACTTCAGCATGGCATACCGTATAGAGCCTATGACAAAAGCATAGGTGACGACCTTCATCCTTCCTCTTTCTTCTGCCGTGGTCAAGCTTTGGGTCTTACTCAACTTCACACCTTACAACTCAGGTAAGAACCCCTTCTTTGACTGATCTATTTTGAACTCCTTCAAAAACATGTCAAGGTGTGCGTTCTTTGAAAGCACCATCAGGCGTCTTGATCTATCTCTATAGATCTTGATGCCCAATATGTAAGCAGCTTTATCCAGGTCTTCCTTTGAAAAACAGTCTTCAAACAACCGTTTATGCTTTCCAGAAATTCTACATTATTTCAGATCAACAATATGTCATCCACATATACTTATCAGAAATGTTGTAGTGCTCCCACTCACTTTCTTGTAAATACAAGTTTCTAACAAATATTGTATAAACCTAAAAGCTTTGATCACTCCATCAAAACATATATTCCGATTCCGAGATGCTTGCTCTAGTCCATAGAAGGATTGCTGGAGCCAGCACACCTTTTAGCATCCTTAGGATCGACAAAACCTTTTATTGTATCACATACAACTTTTCTTACGAAAACTGGTAAGAAAACTTGTTTTGACATCCATCTGTAAGATTCCATAATCAAAAAATACAGCTAATGCTAACATGATTCCGACGGACTTAAGCATCGCTACGGGTGAGAAATTCTCATCATAGTCAACTCCTTGAACTTGTGAAAAGATTCTTTCCCATAAGTCGAGCTTCATAGACGGTAACATTACCGCCCACGTCCGTCTTCTTCTTAAAGATCCATTTATCTCAATGGCTTGCCGATCATCAGGCAAGTCCACCAAAGTCCATACTTTGTTCTGATATATGGATCCTATCTCGGATTTCATGGCTTCCAACCATTTGTCGGAATACGGGCCCACCATCGCTTCTCCATAGCTCGTAGGTTCATTGTTGTCTAACAACATGATATCTAAGACAGGATTACCATACCACTCAGGAGTAGTACATATCCTTGTCGACCTACGAGGTTCGATAGCAACTTGATCCGAAGCTTTATGATCACTATCATTAACTTCCTATTCAACGGATGTAGGCTCCACAGAAAACATCTTTCTGTGTTGCATCACTCTCTGGTTGAAATAAAGGTTCGACAACCTCATCAAGTTCTATCTTCCTCCCACACAATTCTTTCGAGAGAAACTCCTTCTCGAGAAAGGACCCGTTCTTAGCGACAAACAATTTGCCCTCGGATCTGAGATAGAAGGTATACCCAACTGTCACCTTTGGGTATCCTATGAAGATGTGTTTGTCCACTTTGGGTTCGAGCTTCTCCGGCTGAAGCCTTAAGCATCGCAGCCCCAAACATTAAGAAACGACAACTTTGGTTTCTTGCCAAACCAATATTCATACGATGTCGTCTCAATGGCCTTAGATGGTGTCCTTTCTAAAGTGAATGCAGCTGTCTCTAACGCATAACCTCAAAATGAAAACAGTAGATCGGTAAGAGACATCATAGATCGCACCATATCTCATAAGGTTCGATTACGACGTCCGGACACACCATAACCCAGTGGTGTTCCAGGTGGCTTCAACTGTGAAACAATTCCACAATGTCTTAAGTGTTTGCCAAATTCATAACTCAGAAAATCCCCTTTTTATCAGATCGTGGGAACATGATCTTCTTGTTATGATGATTCTTAACTTCACTCTGAAATCGTTTGAACTTTTCAAACATTTCAGACTTGTGCTTCATTAAGTAAATATACCTATATCTACCCAAATCATCAGTGAAGATGAGAAAATAGCGATATCCACTGCACGCTTAAATTCTCATTGGATCACATGTATCAGCATGCATGATTTCCAACAAGTCACTTGCCTGTTTCATTGTACCTGAAAACGGGGTCTTAGTCATCCTGCCCATGAGGCATGGCTCGCATGTGTCAAGTGATTCAAAATCAAGTGACTCCAAACATCCAGCGACATGGAGTTTCTTCATGCATCTTACGCCAATATGACCTAAGCGGCGGTGCCACGAGAAAGTGGTACTATCATTATTAACTCTACATCTTTTGGCGTGAACATGTGTATTACCATGACCGAGATTCAATGAACCATTCACATAGGGTGCATGACCATGAAAGGTATCATTCATGTAAACAGAATAACCATTATTCTCTAACTTAAATGAATGACCGTATTGCAATGAACATGATCTAATCATATTCATGCTCAACGTAGACACCTGATAACATTTATCTAGGTTCAATACTAATCCCGAAGGCAGATGGAGCGTGCGATGGTGATCTCATCAACTTTGGAAACACTTCCAACACACATCGTCACCTCGCCCTTAGCCAGTCTCCGTTTAGTCCATAGCTTTTGCTTCAAGTCACCAATAATAGTAACTGAACCGGTATCCAATACCCAGGTGCTACGAGGAGTACTAGTGAGGTACACATTAATAACACGCATATACTTTGAAGTTGCCAGCCTTCTTATCTACCATGCATTTGGGGTAATTCCACTACCAGTGACCGTTCCCCATACAATAGAAGCACTTAGTCTCGGGTTTGGGTTCAACCTTGGGTTCCTTCACTGGAGCGGCAACTGGTTTTCCATCCATGGAGTTTCCCTTCTAGCCCTTACCCTTCTTGAAACCAGTGGTCTTGTTAAACCATCAACACTTGATGCTCCTTCTTGATTTCTACCTTTTGCGGTCTTAAGCACCACGAACAGCTCCGGGATCAACTCCATCCCTTGCATGTCATAGTTCATCACGAAGATCTAGTAGCTTAGTGATAGTGGCTAGAGAACTCTATCAATCACTATCTTATCCAGAAGTTTAACTCCCACTTGATTTAAGTGATTGTAGCACCCAGACATTCTGAGCACATGCTCACTAGCTGAGCTATTCTCCTCCATCTTGTTGGCAAAAGAACTTGTCAGAGGTCTCACACCTCTCAACACGGGCATGAGCCTGAAATCCCAATTTCAGCTCTTGGAACATCTCATATGTTCTATGGCGTTCAAAACGTCATTGGAATCCCGATTCTAAGCCGTAAATTATGGTGCACTAAACTATCAAGTAGTCATCAGGATGTGTCTGTCAGGTGTTCACAACATCCACAGACGATGTTGTAGGGGTTTGCACATCGAGCGGTGCATCAAAGACGTAAGCCTTCTGTGTAGCAGTGAGGACACTCCTCGGACTACGGACCTAGTCCGCATCATTGCTTACAATATCTTTCAACTTAATATTTCTCTAGGAACGTATTGAAACAAGGAGCTACAACGTGAGCTATTTATCTACAACATATTTGCAAAGACAATTTAGACTATGTTCATGATAATTGAGTTCATCTAATCAAATTATTTAATGAACTCCCACTCAGATAGACATCCCTCTAGTCATCTAAGTGAAACATGATCTGAATCGACTAGGTCGTGTCCGATCATCACGTGAGACGGACTAGTCATCAACGGTGAACATCTCATGTTGGTCGTATCTTCTATACGACTCATGTTCGACCTTTCGGTCTTCCGTGTTCCGAGGCCATGTCTGTACATGCTAGGCTCGTCAAGTCAACCTAAGTGTTTCGCATGTGTCCCGAGGCCATGTCTATACATGCTAGGCCTGTCAATGCCCGTTGTATTTGAACGTTAGAATCTATCACACCCGATCATCACGTGGTGCTTCGAAACAATGGACCTTCGCAACGGTGCACAGTTAGGGGGAACACTTTTCTTGAAATTTTAGTGAGGGATCATCTTATTTAAGCTACCGTCGTTCTAAGCAAATAAGATGTAAAACATGATAAACATCACATGCAATCAAATAGTGACATGATATGGCCAATATCATTTTGCTCCTTTTGATCTCCATCTTCGGGGCTCCATGATCATCGTTGTCACCGGCATGAAACCATGATCTCCATCATCGTGTCTTCTTGAAGTTGTCTCGTCATCTATTACTTCTACTACTATGGCTAACGCTTTAGCAATAAAGTAAAGTAATTACATGACGTTTATGTTGACATGCAGGTCATAAATAAATTAAGACAACTCCTATGGCTCCTGCCGGTTGTCATACTCATCGACATGCAAGTCGTGATTCCTATTACAAGAACATGATCAATCTCATACATCACATATATCATTCATCACATCCTTTTGGCCATATCACATCACAAGGCATATGCTGCAAAAACAAGTTAGACGTCCTCTAATTGTTGTTGCAAGTTTTTACGTGGCTGCTATAGGTTTCTAGCAAGAACGTTTCTTACCTACGCGAAAACCACAACGTGATATGCCAATTTCTATTTACCCTTCATAAGGACCCTTTTCATCGAATACGATCCGACTAAAGTGGGAGAGACAGACACCCGCTAGCCACCTTATGCAACTAGTGCATGTCAGTCGGTGGAACCAGTCTCACGTAAGAGTACGTGTAAGGTCGGTCCGGGCCGCTTCATCCCACGATGCCGCCGAATCAAGATAAGACTAGTAACGGCAAGTAAATTGACAAAATCGACACCCACAACTGCTTTGTGTTCTACTCGTGCATAGAAACTACGCATAGACCTAGCTCATGATGCCACTGTTGGGGATTGTAGCAGAAATTTAAAATTTTCTACGCATCACCACGATCAATCTATGGAGTAATCTAGCAACGAGGGGAAGGGGAGTGCATCTACATACCCTTGTAGATCGCTAAGCGGAAGCGTTGCAAGAACGCGGATGAAGGATTCGTACTCGTAGCGATTCAGATCGCGGTTGATTCCGATCTAAGCGCCGAACCACGGCGCCTCCGCGTTCAACACACGTGCAGCCCGGTGACATCTCCTACGCCTTGATCCAGCAAGGGGAGAAGGAGAGGTTGGGGAAGACTCCGTCCAGCAGCAGCACGATGGCGTGGTGGTGGTGGAGGAGCGCGGAACTCCAGCAGGGCTTCGCCAAGCACTACGAGAGATGAGGAGGGAGAGAGGTAGGGCTGCGCCAAGAGGGAGATGATCTCGCGTATGTTGGAGCCCCCAATACCTCAAGTATATAGGGGATGGGGAGGGGTTGCGCCCCCATCTAGGGTTCCCTCCCTAGGGGTGGCGGCAGCCCCAAAACCCATCTAGGGTTGCGGCCAAGGGGGGAGAGAGGGGGGGCGCACCTAGGGTGGGCCTTAAGGCCCATCTGGACCTAGGGTTTGCCCCCTCCCACTCTCCCTTGCGCCTTGGGCCTTGGTGGGAGGCGCCCCAGCCCACCTAGGGGCTGGTCCCTTCCCACTATTGGCCCATGTAGGCCTCCGGGGCTGGTGGCCCCACCTGGTGGTCCCCCGGACCCCTCCGGTGGTCCCGGTACACTACCGGTGATGCCCGGAACACTTCCGGTGGCCAAAACCATACTTCCTATATATCAATATTTACCTCCGGACCATTCCGGAACTCCTCATGACATCCGGGATCTCATTCGGGACTCCGAACAACATTCGGTTACCGCGTACATACTTTCCCTATAACGCTAGCATCATCGAACCTTAAGCGTGTAGACCCTACGGGTTCAGGAGTCATGCAGACATGGCCGAGACAACTCTCCAGTCAATAACCAACAGCGGGATCTGGATACCCATGTTGGCTCCTACATGTTCCACGATGATCTCATCGGATGAACCACGATGTCAAGGATTCAATCAATCTCGTATACAATTCCATTTGTCTAGCGGTACGATACTTGCCCGAGATTCGATCGTCGGTATCCCGATACCTTGTTCAATCTCGTTACCGGCAAGTCTCTTTACTCGTTCCGTAACACATCATCCCGTGATCAACTCCTTGGCCACATTGTGCACATTATGATGATGTCCTACCGAGTGGGCCTAGAGATACCTCTCCGTTACACGGAGTGACAAATCCCAGTCTCGATTCGTGCCAACCCAATAGACACTTTCGGAGATACCCGTAGTGTACCTTTATAGCCACCCAGTTACGTTGTGACGTTTGGCATACCCAAAGCACTCCTACGGTATCCGGGAGTTGCACAATCTCATGGTCTAAGGAAATGATACTTAACATTAGAAAAGCTTTAGCATACGAACTACACGATCTTTGTGCTAGGCTTAGGATAGGGTCTTGTCCATCACATCATTGTCCTAATGATGTGATCCCATTATCAACGACATCCAATGTCCATGGTCAGGAAACTGTAACCATCTATTGATCAAGGAGCTAGTCAACTAGAGGCTTACTAGGGACATGGTGTTGTCTATGTATCCACACATGTATCTGAGTTTCCTATCAATACAATTCTAGCATGGATAATAAACGATTATCATGAACAATGAAATATAATATAATGATAACTAATTTATTATTGCCTCTAGGGCATATTTCCAACAGATGTGTGGAGTAATAGTAGTAGATGCAGGCAGGAGTCGGTCTACTTGTCACTGACGTGATGCCTATATTCATGATCATGCCTAGATATTCTCATAATTATTCGCTTTTCTATCAATTGCTCAATAGTAATTTGTTCACCCACCGTAATACTTATGCTATCTTGAGAGAAGCCACTAGTGAAACATATGGCCCCCGGGTCTATTCTCCATCATATAAGTTTCCAATCTATTTTACTTTGCAATTTTTACTTTCAATCTATATCATAAAAATACCAAAAATATTTATCTTATCATTATCATATCTAGCAGATCTTGCTCTCGTAAGTGACCGTGAAGGGATTGACAACCCCTTTATCGCATTGGTTGCGAGGTTCTTATTTGTTTGTGTAGGTACGAGGGACTTGCGTGTGGCCTCCTACTGGATTGATACATTGGTTCTCAAAAACTGAGGGAAATACTTACGCTACTTTGATGCATCACCCTTTCCACTTCAAGGGAAAATTAACGCAGTGCTCAAGAGGTAGCAATTGACAACCCCTTTATCGCGTTGGTTGTAAGGTTCTTATTTATTTGTGCAGGTACGAGGGACTTGCGTGTAGTCTCCTACTGGATTGATACCTTGGTTCTCAAAAACTGAGGGAAATACTTACGTTACTTTGTTGCATCACCCTTTCCTCTTCAAGGGAAAACCAACGCATGCTCAAGAGGTAGCAAGAAGGATTTCTGGCGCCGTTGCCGGGGATATCTACACACAAGTCAAGACATACCAAGTACCCATCACAAACTCGTATCCCTCGCATTACATTATTTGCCATTCGCCTCTCGTTTTCCTCTCCCCCACTTCACCATTGCCGTTTTATTCGCCCTCTTCCGTGTGTCCTTCTGTTTGCTCGTGTTACCATGTGTCTTCTATTAGCTTGCATCTTCACTTGCTAAATATCTATTGTTATGGATCCTCATCCACTTGCTAATCTCTTTAAGAGATCCAATTATGATGAACCTATTGCTAGTGAGTTGAGTGCACTAGATTATCTTTATGAGGTTTTGCTTGAAATTCGTGAATCTGAAAAGTGTGACCAGTTACTTTATGAAGCGATTCACGATAGATCTTTGAATAAAAAGCATGATTGCAATGATTTTATTATAAATTTTATTGATTTCAATTGTGCTAATAATATGCAAAACCCTAAGCTTGGGGATGCTAGTTTTGCTATGCCATCTACTTGTTGCAATGATCATGATTGGGGTGATTCTTCTTATGATCTTGAAAATTTATTTAAGCTCCATGATGAATATGAGATTGATAATAATGTTTGCAATAATATTTAAAGTGGGTTTGGAAGAGTGTCAACTTTAGATCCCACATATTTGGAGAATGTTCAATCTTATGAAGTTCTTGATAAAAGTGGGTTTGGAGAGGTCATGACTTTAGTTAATGTTAATCCCACTATTTTGGAAGAGTGTCAACTTTGCATACATGTGGATCTTGTTAAGAATATGTTTTGTGATAGCTATATTGTCGAATTTGCTTATGATCCTACATGTCATTATTATGAGAGAGGAAAATATGGTTGTAGAAATTTTCATGTTACTAAATTACTGTAACATCCCAAAATTTCAATTTGGAATGTTATACATTAGATCATCATTGCATATCATATTTTATTGCTTTTAGTGGATCCTAGAAATTCTACGCAACTCAAGGACCCTCGGAGAGAGTTGGGGATTTCGTTATTTTCATATTTGAGTTTTTCTCAAATTTTGAAAATAGGATCATTTGATTTTATTTATTTTATCTTCAATTATTCCTATTATCAAAATATGAGAGAGGGAATAAAATGACTTTCTCAAAAATAAAGAAATATTGAGGATTTAATAAAAAAATCAAATAAGGTTTTATTTTGGTTTTATTTGCTATTTTATTTGAATTTAGGAAAAAATGCGCGTTTTCAAAAAATTGCATTTAGAGCCAAAAAATGTTCATCTTGTTCTAAATATTTTATTTAGACGGAGAAAATTTGTTTTGACATTTTTAGATTTTTATTTATTTTTCTAGAATTTTTTTTGGCGCAGCGAAATTGTTTACAAAAAAACCCGCGCCCGACTGGGCCAAGGGCCCAGCCGAGCCAGGCCGGCCCAAGCCGCCGCCACCTTCGCCGCTCATGCAGCCGCCGGACTCGGGAGTCCGATCCCGAGCCGCCGCCCGTCGCCCCCTTCCCCAAGCCATGGCCGCCCCCCCCCCCTTATAACACCACTGGAGCCCCCCCTGGAGCCTCGAGCCACCGCTGCCGCCACCCCGCGCCGCCCCGCCGCCTCGCGCCTGCCGCCGCCCCGCGCCACCCGGAGCCGCCGCCCCCTCCGCCTCGCGCCACCTACCACCCCGCCGGAGCGCCGCTGTCGAGGTAGCCGCCGGCCGGTTTTTGAGAAAAAGCCATTTCGTTTTTTTTAAACCCTAGTTTTCGTTTTTTTAAATAGATCGGTTTTTCTCCGGTTTATTTATTTAGCGAGCGCTCGCTCGTCCGTTCGTTTTAACGAACGTGTTTTTCGTTTAGTTCTTGTTAATGAACGTTCGTTCGTTAACCTGTTCGTCATTCTTCTTTTTCTCTGATTAAATCCGCGGGTTTTCTGATCGCCATCCCTGATCCGATGTTCGTTTTAGTTTAAATTTTCGCTCGTTTATCGGAATCAGGCGATTCAAGCGCCTGGAGTTTTGTCTCGAAACCCTCTTTCCGTTTAACCAACTCAAATAAGTTTTTACCACTGTAAAAATTGTCCTAGGTCCAGAATAGTAAACGAAGCTTGTTTCTTTTGTCGTTTGTCTTTCATTGCTTCGTTCGTTTTGATTCTTTTTGCCAAACGGAGTTCTTAAGTTGAACTTTCTGGTTAGATCTCTTGTTCGAGTTTTACCTGTGCATTAGTTGAGTACTTATTGTATGCTTGTTTGTTTGCGATACAGTACTCGGAGTGCGCCGCTTGCAACTTCGAATCGCTAGGTTTTCCGGATCATCAGCAAGGCAAGTAACACTTTGATCATATCTCCTACTACCCAGTTTTATTGCATTAGATCAATCCTCACACATTGCATGATTAGGATCTAATCAAATTGTGGGTTTGGGGAGTAGTTGAGGTAGAACCTATTACCTGTTTATTATCAAAACCTTTGGGAGTTACTCTACGTTTGCTTATTATTGCTATGCTATGCTAGTAGACGTGGATTGGGTGAGTGTATCCATGACAGATGTGAGATTGTTAATTAATGGTTTATCTAAGGTGGCAACCTAAACACACATCTGGGTGGATTGAGGCACCTGGGTATTCCAGCGATTGCCTGTTTTCTTTTGGACCGCCACCCAGGCTCAAAGGGATCATGAGATTATTCATGCTAGAAACTTCCATGTGCAGCCACAAGCTACTATGGGCTCTAGCATAGTTGACTAAGTCATGCGAACTCTTACAGTGGTAGACTAGCAGATGTAGGGGATGTAGGTTGGTACGGTCTACCCGTTCGTAAGGTGCTAGCGCTTCTGAAAGACTATGTCTCGGTCATCCGTTTCTCAAACACCTTGTAGTGCGAGAAATCCAACGGAGGAGATCGGGTCTTGTGCGGAAAAGTGCGCAAACCTCTGCAGAGTGTATAAACTAATCATGGTTAGCCGTGTCCCCGGTTATGGACATCTTGAGTATCTAGTTCTTGGATTATCATGTGAATGTCATCATGTTACTCTAATTAATTTTGTTGGGTTTTTAATGATGTTGCTTAATTGGGATTGAGAATGCTGTCAACCATTCTCAATGTTTAACAAGTACCATGATAGTTAAATAAAATTTATTCCTTTGCAGTAGGGAAAAATTGGCTTTACGCAAAACTGTAACCATAGAGCTTTCCACCAGCCATATATGCATATAGAATAGCCATATTCTTTTATTACTCTCTATGTGTTACATTGCCAGCATATTCCATGTGCTGACCCGTTTCGGGCTGCAACGTTAATGTTGCAGAGTTTTCAGACAATGATTAAGGTGCCTTAGGTCGTGGTTCTATACTCAGTGATGCCGTTGGAGTTGATGGACTCACTTATCTTCCAAGCCTTCCGCTGTTATCGTTATTAGATGGACTTAAGCCATATTTATTGTAATAAGTTCTCTTTTGAGACACTCGATGTAATAAGTGTGTGATTGCTACTCTGTTATAAATCCTTCAAGTACTGTGTGGTGTCAGCATTACTGATCCAGGGATGACACCTCAGCACAGAGATTGGACCGTTTGAGGTCTGGTCGCTACAAGATGGTATCAGAGCACACACTGATTGTAGAACACGACCACTAAGCTAAAGACCTAGATCACTACTCACTCTCTTCTCTTTATGACTTCTCATCTTTTCTACTCTTTTAGGATGGCGGATGCAAGGAACAAGTTCACGCAACCGGATGAAGATACACCCTTTGGACGTCACTTGAAGGAAGTCACTGGATACCTGAACATAGGAGTACCAAGCTTCACCGGAACCTACAACGCCACTCTACCTGAAGAAGAGCGCTGGATGATTCAAGTTCAAGTTCCAGAAAAGACGTTCATGCCAGTCACTGAGCCCATAGAGTTTTCTTTTGACGCACCAACTTGGAGTCTAGGAAAGAGCATGGCAGCTCACATCGCCATGGGATGTATTGGAGAAGTTAACCGCAATGATCTCAAGGATACCATCTACCATATTTGTGGGCGCTGAGATGAGCACTGGGAGATGATCAGCACCAGGAAGGATAGATCAGTTGCAGCTTTTATCCAGGAGTTAAACCAACACATTCGACGTCAGGAGAACCAGATGTGCGCCGACATGATAGATCTGAAGAAGGCGAGGACAAGAATCAAGGAACTGGAGGAAGAACTCAAGGCTACATGTGAAGATTATGAAGAGGAAATCAAAGTATTAGTGGAAAAGAATGACGATCTGATCAAGAAGATTGGAATATTTATGGGAGGCCCTACACCAATAGAAGAAGACGAAGAACCCAAGGAGATTCGCCCAGAAGACTACATCATCATCGACGACACCGACTCGGATCCAGATGATAGCGATGATGACTATGTTGATGAAGCTGGAGCAGATATCATGGAGTCTGCAACCGAAGAATATTTCTAGTAGACCACCCCAATAGTAGTAGTAATCCACCATGTACATACAGTAGTCCAAGCATTTTTGTGATAGTTAGATCGATTGTATGCCCTTGTTTGATTGATGGAATGAAGTGAATTGTTTGCTTTTGTCTCATGTGCATATGGGTAGTGTTTTCTCTTTAGACCCCCTCTATTCTTAAATCTCATCTTTTCTAAACCCTCAGATGCCTCCGAGACGTGACCCCAGATTTACCTTCCCACCGGAGCTCACCTAGTTGATCCAGCAGCAGAACACGTTGATGCAGTTGCTAGTCCAGAATCAGAATCAGGGGAACAACAACAACAACCCACCACCACCACTTGTTGATCACTTAGCCCGTTTTCTTAGGCTGAATTCGCCGGTGTTTTCCAGTAGCACCGAGACGATAGTAGCAGATGATTGGCTCCGCAAGACAGTAAGAGAGTTGACCACGGCAGGATGCACAGATGTGGAAAAGGTGAAGTTTGCCACACATCAGCTGGAAGGACCAGCGGCATCATGGTGGGAGAATCTCACAGCCACTTTCCCTGTCGACACTGTCATGTGGGACCAGTTTCAGCAGGCTTTTCGTACTGCCCATGTTTCATCAGGAGCTATGTCCATGAAGAAGCGAGAGTTTCGCAACTTGCGCCAAGGAGGACGGACAGTTGGCCAGTATGTGGAGGACTTTAGTAAGCTAGCATGTTATGCCCCAGATGACGTTGCTACGCATGCAGCTAAGCAAGAGAAATTTCTGGAAGGATTGAATGATGAGTTGAGCATGCAGTTGATGGTATCAAACTTCAACAACTACCAGGAGTTGGTAGATCGTGCTCTCATGATTGAAGGGAAGCAGCAGAAAATTGAGAATCGCAAGAGGAAGTATGGACAAGGGAAGTACAATTCTGGAGCTCAGCAGAAGCCACGTTTTACCCCTAGACCGGGAGGACATTTTCAACATACCCATGGAGGAGGTAGCTCGCACAATCATAATGGCACCAAGACTGGTAATGGGAATGGAGGAAGCAACGGCCAGAACCATATAAACCCATCAACCCCAGCCAAGAAAGACCTGAGCCAAGTCACTTGCTTTAAGTGCCACAAGACCGGACATTATGCCAACGAATGTCCTGAATCCCAGAATGGAAATGGCAATGGAAGCTCTGGGAAGAAGCCAAACCCTTTCAACAGGGGACAGGTGAACCACGTTAACGTGGAGGAGGTTGAAGAGCAGCCGGATGCAGTAATCGGTAAGTTTTTGGTTAAGTCATTTACTGCACTCGTTCTTTTTGATACTGGTGCATCGCATTCATACATATCAAGGGGATTTGTGGATAAGTATAAACTGCCAACCCAAGCCCTTAGGTCACCCATGTTAGTAACCTCGCCTGGAGCAGAATACATGGCTAGCCTATGGTGTGATCGGTTACCATTAAGGATTGGTAACTACGTATTTCCCTCAGACCTAATAGTGTTGGAATCTCAAGGATTGGATGTGATATTAGGCATGGGTTGGTTGTCAAAGTATGAAGGGAATATTGAATGTGCTAGTAAGTCAATTTTGCTTACCACCCCAGAAGGAAGAAGGATCAAGTATGTATCCCGGCATGTGCCAAAGAGGACTCAAGTAAATTGTTTAACAGGAGTTGTGCAAGAGGAAGTACCAGTGGTGAAGGATTTCCCAGATGTATTTCCAGAGGAATTGCCAGGCATGCCACCGGATAGAGATATTGAGTTTTTGATTGAGCTTTTGCCAGGCACAGGGCCAATATCAAACAGACCATATAGGATGCCCGCAAAGGATTTGATTGAGATTAAGAAGCAGATTAAGGAGTTACTGGATAAAGGATATATTCGCCCAAGTTCTTCACCTTGGGGATCGCCAGTACTTCTAGTGGAAAAGAAGGATGGATCGTTAAGGACGGTTGTTGATTATCAAGGATTGAATGAAGTAACCATCCAGAACAAGTACCCACTACCGATGATCAATGATCTGTTTGATCGATTGCATGGAGCTAAGGTATTTTCCAAGATCGATCTGCGATCAGGATACCACCAGTTGAAGATTCGAGAACAGGATATACCTAAGACAACTTTTACCACCAGGTATGGGCTGTACGAGTATACCGTTATGTCATTTGGTCTGACTAACGCACCTGCATATTTCATGAACATGATGAACAAGGTGTTTATGGAGTTTCTGGATAAGTTCGTTGTAGTGTTCATTGACGATATCCTGGTTTACTCAAGGAACAAAGAGGAGCATAAGGAGCATTTGCGTTTGGTACTTGGAAAGCTCAAAGAACATCAATTATATGCCAAGTTTAGCAAATGTGAGTTTTGGCTGAAGGACCACCCTCACCTATTTTCTAGCCAACCCGAATCTCGAGGGCGAGATTCATCTTAAGGGGGGTAGGTTTGTAACATCCCAAATTTTCAATTTGGAATGTTATACATTAGATCATCATTGCATATCATATTTTATTGCTTTTGGTGGATCCTAGAAATTCTACGCAACTCAAGGACCCTCGGAGAGAGTTGGGGATTTCGTTATTTTCATATTTGAGTTTTTCTCAAATTTTGAAAATAGGATCATTTGATTTGATTTATTTTATCTTCAATTATTTCTATTATCAAAATATGAGAGAGGGAATAGAATGACTTTCCCAAAAATAAAGAAATATTGAGGATTTAATAAAAAAATCAAATAAGGTTTTATTTTGGTTTTATTTGCTATTTTATTTGAATTTAGGAAAAATTGCACGTTTTCAAAAAATTGTATTTAGAGCCAAAAAATGTTCATCCTGTTCTAAATATTTTATTTAGACGGAGAAAATTTGTTTTGACATTTTTAGATTTTTATTTATTTTTCTAGAATTTTTTTTGGCGCTGCGAAATTGTTTTTTTTTAAACCCCACGCCCGACTGGGCCAAGGGCCCAGCCGAGCCAGGCCGGCCCAAGCCGACACCGCCTTCGCCGCTCGTGCAGCCGCCGGACTCGGGAGTCCGATCCCAAGCCGCCGCCGCCGCCCGTCGCCCCCTTCCCCAAGCCATGCCCCCCCCCTTTATAACCCCACCGGAGCCCCCCTGGAGCCCCGAGCCGCCGCTGCCGCCACCCCGCGCCGCCTGCCGCTGCCGCACCGCCGCAAGCCGTCGCGCCGCCACAACCCGCCGCCGCCTCGCGCCTGCCGCCGCCCCCGCCGCCTCGCGCCACCCACCGCCCCGCCAGAGCCTCGCCGGAGCGCAGCTGTCGAGGTAGCCGCCGACCGGTTTTTGAGAAAAAGTAGTTTCGGTTTTTTTTAAACCCTAGTTTTCGTTTTTTTAAATAGATCGGTTTTTCTCCGGTTTATTTATTTAGCGAGCGCCCGCTCGTCCGTTCGTTTTAACGAATGCGTTTTTCGTTTAGTTCCTGTTAATGAACGTTCGTTCATTAACATGTTCGTCGCTTTTCTTTTTCTCGGATTAAATCCGCGGTTTTTCTGATCACGATCCCTGATCCGATGTTCGTTTTAGTTTAACTTTTCGCTCGTTTATCGGAATCAGGCGATTCAAGCGTCTGGAGTTTCGTCTCGAAACCCTCTTTCTGTTTAACCAACTCAAACAAGTTTTTGCCACTGTAAAAATTACCCTAGGTCCAGAATAGTAAAGAAAGCTTGTTTCTTTTGCCGTTTGTCTTTCGTTTTGATTCTTTTTGCCAACCGGAGTTCTTAAGTTGAACTTTCTGGTTAGATCTCTTGTTTGAGTTTTACCTGTGCATTAGTTGAGTACTTATTGTATGCTTGTTTGTTTGCGATAGAGTACCCTGAGTGTGCCGCTTGCTACTTCAAATCGCTAGGTTTTCCGGATCATCGGCAAGGCAAGTAACACTTCGATCATATCTCCTACTACCTAGTTTTATTGCATTAGATCAATCCTCACACATTGCATGATTAGGATCTAATTAAATTGTGGGTTTGGGGAGTAGCTGAGGTAGAACCTATTACCTGTTTATTATCAAAACCTTTGGGAGTTACTCTACGTTTGCTTATTATTGCTATGCTATGCTAGTAGACGTGGATTGGGTGAGTGTATCCATGACAGATGTGAGATTGTTAATTAATGGTTTATTTAAGGTGGCAACCTAAACACACATCTGGGTGGATTGAGGCACCTGGGTATTCCAGCGATTGCCTGTTTTCTTTTGGACCGCCACCCAGGCTCAAAGGGATCATGAGATTATTCATGCTAGAAACTTCCGTGTGCAGCCACAAGCTACTATGGGCTCTAGCATAGTTGACTAAGTCATGCGAACTCTTACAGTGGTAGACTAGCAGATGTAGGGGATGTAGGTTGGTACGGTCTACCCGTTCGTAAGGTGCTAGCGCTTCTGAAAGACTATGTCTCGGTCATCCGTTTCTCAAACACCTTGTAGTGTGAGAAATCCAACGGAGGAGATCGGGTCTTGTGGGGAAAAGTGCACAAACCTATGCAGAGTGTATAAACTAATCATGGTTAGCCGTGTCCCCGGTTATGGACATCTTGAGTATCTAGTGCTTGGATTATCATGTGAATGTCATCATGTTACTCTAATTAATTTTGTTGGGTTTTTAATGATGTTGCTTAATTGGGATTGAGAATGCTGTCAACCATTCTCAATGTTTAACAAGTACCATGATAGTTAAATAAAATTTATTCCTTTGCAGTAGGGAAAAATTGGCTTTACGCAAAACTGTAACCATAGAGCTTTCCACCAGCCATATATGCATATAGAATAGCCATATTCTTTTATTACTCTCTATGTGTTACATTGCCAGCATATTCCATGTGCTGACCCGTTTCGGGCTGCAACGTTAATGTTGTAGACTTTTCAGACGATGATTAAGGTGCCTTAGGTCGTGGTTCTATACTCAGTGATGCCGTTGAAGTTGATGGACTCACTTATTTTCCAAGCCTTCCGCTATTATCGTTATTAGATGGCCTTAAGCCATATTTATTGTAATAAGTTCTCTTTTGAGACACTCGATGTAATAAGTGTGTGATCGCTACTCTGTTATAAATCCTTCAAGTACTGTGTGGTGTCAGCATTACTGATCTAGGCATGACACCTGAGCATAGAGATTGGACCGTTTAAGGTCTGGTCGCTACAATTACCTCTCGTTATGTTGAGATTGCTATTGTTTCTTTTTTCTTCCATGCATATGCTAGTTTTTGCTTGTCTTGATAATTTGTTTGCTTATAACATTCCTATGCATAGGAAGTATGTTAGACTTATATGTGTTTGTCACGTGTTTCATGATGCTCTCTTTGTGCTTCAATTCTTGTCTTTCATGTGAGCATCATTGAAATTATCAATGCCTAGCTAGGGCGTTAAACGATAGCGCTTGTTGGGAGGCAACCCAATTTTATTTTTGTTTATTGCTTTTTGTTCCTGTTTAGGAATAAATAATTCATCTAGCTTCTGTTTATATGTGGTTTTATGTTTTTAATTAGTGTTTGTGCCAAGTAGAACCTTTGGGAAGACTTGGGGGAAGTCTTTGCGATCTTGCTGTAAAAAACTGAAACTTTAGCACTCACGAGATTAGCTTCCATTTTTTACTGGAGAGTGCAATAGGGTTTATTATTTTTGAATATGATTAATAGACAAATTACTCATGTCCACCAATTTATTTCAGAATTTTTATGGTTACAGAAGTATTCGAAACCTACATATTACTACAGACTGTTCTGTTTTTGACAGATTCTGTTTTTCGTGTGTTGTTTGCTTATTTTGATGAATCTATGGCTAGTATCGGGGGTATGAACCATAGATAAGTTGGAATAAATTAGGTTTAACACCAATATAAATAAATAATGAGTTCATTACAGTACCTTGAAGTGGTGGTTTGTTTTCTTATACTAACGGAGCTCATGAGATTTTCTGTTGAGTTTTGTGTTGTGAAGTTTTCAAGTTTTGGGTAAAGGTTTGATGGATTTTGGAATAAGGAGTGGCAAGAGCCTAAGCTTGGGGATGCCCATGGCACCCCAAGGTAAAATTCAAGGACAACCAAAAGCCTAAGCTTGGGGATGCCCTGGAAGGCATCCCCTCTTTCGTCTTCGTCCATCGGTAACTTTACTTGAGGCTTTATTTTTATTCACCACATGATATGTGTTTTGCTTGGAGCATCTTGTATGATTTGAGTCTTTGCTTATTAGTTTACCACAATCATCCTTTCTATATACACCTTTTTGAGAGACACACATGAATCAGGATTTATTAGAATACTCTATGTGCTTCACTTATATCTTTTGAGCTAGATAATTTTGCTCTAGTGCTTCACTTATATCTTTTTAAGAGCACGGTGGTGGTTTTATTTTATTGAAATTATTGATCTCTCATGCTTCACTTATATTATTTTGAGAGTATTATAGAACAGCATGGTAATTTTCTTTGGCTATAAAATTAGTCCTAATGTGATGAACATCCAAGTTGGGTATAATAAAAACTATCATATAAAGTGCATCGAATGCTATGAGAAGTTTGATTCTTTATGATTGTTTTGAGATATGAAGATGGTGATATTAGAGTCATGCTAGTTCAGTAGTTGTGAATTTGATAAATACTTGTTCTAAAGTTTGTGATTCCCGTAGCATGCACGTATGGTGAACCGTTATGTGATGAAGTCGGAGCATGATTTATTTATTGATTGTCTTCCTTATGAGTGGTGGTCGGGGACGAGCGATGGTCATTTCCTACCAATATATACCCCTAGGAGCATGCGCGTAGTACTTCATTTCGATAACTAATAGATTTTTGCAATAAGTATGTGAGTTCTTTATGACTAATGTTGAGTCCATGGATTATACGCACTCTCACCCTTCCACCATTGCTAGCCTCTCTAATACCGCGCACCTTTCGCCGGTATCATACACCCACCATATACCTTCCTCAAAACAGCCACCATACCTACCTATTATGTCATTTCCATAGCCATTCCGAGATATATTGCCATGCAACTTACCACCGTTCTGTTTGTTATGACACGCTACATCATTGTCATATTGCTTTGCATGATCATGTAGTTGACATCGTATGTGTGGCAAAGCCACCTTTATAATTCTTTCATACATGTCACTCTTGATTCATTGCACATTCCGGTACACCACCGGAGGCATTCACATAGAGTCATATTTTGTTCTAAGTATCGAGTTGTAATTCTTGAGATGTAAGTAAATAAAAGTGCGATGATCGTCATTATTAGAGCATTGTCCCAAGTGAGGAAAGGACGATGGAGACTGTGATTCACCCACAAGTCGGGATGAGACTCCGGATGAAAAGAAAAAAAAGATAAAAGAAAAAAAAGAGGCCAAAAAAGGAAAATGCCCAAAAAAGATAAATGAGAGAAAAAGAGAGAAGGGACAATGTTACTATCCTTTCTCCACACTTGTGCTTGAAAGTAGCACTATGATCTTCATGATAGAGAATCTCCTATGTGGTCACTTTCATATGCTAGTGGGAATTTTACATTATAGAACTTGACTTGTATATTCCAATGATGGGCTTCCTCAAAATGCCCTAGGTCTTCGTGAGCAAGCGAGTTGGATGCACACCCACTTAGTTTTTTTGTTGAGCTTTCATACACTTATAGCTCTAGTGCATCCGTTGCATGGCAATCCCTACTCACTCACATTGATATCTATTGATGGGCATCTCCATAGCCCGTTGATACGCCCAGTTGATGTGAGACTATCTTCTCCTTTTTTGTCTTCTCCACAACCACCATTCTATTCCACATATAGTGCTATGTCCATGGCTCACGCTCATATATTGCGTGAAGATTAAAAAAGTTTGAGAACATCAAAAGTATGAAACAATTGCTTGACTTGTCATCGGGGTTGTGCATGATTAAATACTTTGTGTGATGAAGATTGAGCATAGCCAGACTATATGATTTTGTAGGGATAACTTTCTTTGGCCATGTTATTTTGAGAAGACATGATTGCTTTGTTAGTATGCTTGAAGTATTATTATTTTTATGTTAATATTAAAAAATTTTCTTGAATCTTTAGGGTCTGAACATTCATGCCATAATAAAGAAAATTACATTGAGAATTATGCTAGGTAGCATTGCACATCGAAAATTCTGTTTTTATCATTTACCTACTCGAGGATGAGCATGAATTAAGCTTGGGGATGCTTGATACGTCTCCAACGTATCTATAATTTTTTATTGTTCCATGCTATTATATTATCTGTTCTGGATGTTTAATGGGATTTGTTATGCACTTTTATATTATTTTTGAGACTAACCTACAAACTAAAGGCCGAGTGCAAATTGCTGTTTTTTTGCCTATTTCAGTGTTTCGCAGAAAAGGAATACCGAACGAAATCCAAACAGAATGAAACCTTCGGGAGAGTTATTTTTGGAACAAACGCAATCCAGGAGACTTGGAGTGGACGTCAAGGAAGCAACAAGGCGGTCATGAGGTAGGAGGGCGCGCCCAGGGGGTAGGCGTGCCCCCACCCTCGTGGGCCCCTCATGGCCCCACCGACCTACTTCTTTCGCCTATATATATACTCATATACCCCGAAAACATCCAAGAGCACCACGAAACCCTATTTCCACTGCCGCAACCTTCTGTAGCCGTGAGATCCCATCTTGGGGCCTTTTCTGGTGCTCCGCCAGAGAGGGAATCGATCACAGAGGGCTTCTACATCAACACGATAGCCTCTCTGATGATGTGTGAGTAGTTTACCACATACCTTCGGATCCATAGTTATTAGCTAGATGGCTTCTTCTCTCTCTTTGGATCTCAATATAAAGTTCTCCTCGACTCTCTTGGAGATCTATTCGATGTAATTCTTTTGCGGTGTGTTTGTCGAGATCCGATGAATTGTGGGTTTATGATCAAGATTATCTATGAACAATATTTGATTCTTCTCTGGATTCTTTTATGCATGATTTAATATCTTTGCAAGTATCTTCGAATTATCAGTTTGGTTTGGCCTACTAGATTGATCTTTCTTACAATGGGAGAAGTGCTTAGCTTTGGGTTCAATCTTGCGGTGTCCTTTCCTAGTGACAGCAAGGGCAGCAAGGCAAGTATTGTATTGTTGCCATCGAGGGTAAAAAGATGGGGTTTATATCACATTGCTTGAGTTTATCCCTCTACATCATGTCATCTTGCCTAATGCATTACTCTGTTCTTATGAACTTAATACTCTAGATGCATGTTGGATACTGGTCGATGTGTGGAGTAATAGTAGTAGATGCAGAATCATTTCGGTCTACATGTCGCGGACGTGATGCCTATATACATTGTCATGCCTACATATTATCATAACTATGTGCTTTTCTATCAATTGCTCGACAGTAATTTGTTCACCCACCGTAGAATTTGCTATCTTGAGAGAAGCCACTAGTGAAACCTATGGCTCCAGGGTCTATCTTCCATCATATTATTTTCTTATCCACTTGCTATTTCTGCCGCCTTTTATTTTTAAATCTTTATTTTCCAATATATAGAACAAAAATACCAAAAATATTTATCTTATTATCTTTATCAGATCTCACTTTTGCAAGTGGCCGTGAAGGGATTGACAACCCATTTATCGCGTTGGTTGCAAGGTTCTTATTTGTTTGTGCAGGTACGAGGGACTTGCGTGTAGTCTCCTACTGGATTGATACCTTGGTTCTCAAAAACTAAGGGAAATACTTACACTACTTTGCTGCATCACCCTTTCCTCTTCAAGGGAAAACCAACACATTCTCAAGAGGTAGCAGTTCATAAAAGAAAACTACATAAAAAATGGAATTTAGGTTGCATCATATTATTGATCATCTCTATAATATCTTTCTTGAAAATGATAGTTCGGGAAATTGTGCTCAATTGTTAGAAGAAGAAGTCAATAAAATGCTTGGCACAAAATATTTGAATGATGAGCATGATTACAATGTTGTTAGTGTGAATTCTTTGTATATCCAAAATGCTAATGATGATTGCACAAGTCATGACAAAAATGTTTCTTATAAGCATGTCACTTTTTGTGTAGTGAATTGGGAGTGCCTTTGCACAACAAAAAGGGAAGATAGATTTTGTAAGAAGCATAAATATTTAGAAATGAAAAAGTTGCAAGAGAGGCTAGATGATTGTGCAGAAAGATGTATTTTTTTGCCATCCTTGTGAACTTTGCAATGAACATGGTCATTTAAATATCCAATGCAAATTGTTTCACGATCAAATTGTGTCCAAAAATTGTGATAACTTCATTTCCCTTGAGCATCATAAAGAGCTTAGTCTTCTTTTGGGGTATGAAGAAATGAAACATATAACTAAGGGTTTTCCAAATCCCAAGAGATTTCTTGATTTTGATCTAGAGGAAATTTATATGTTTTGTGCGGTAAATTGCATTGAGAATCCTTATATTGCCAAATATCTAAAGTCAAGAAAACAAATGGAATATGAAGAGAGTACTAATGAAAGGGAAAATGTTTCCCAATACCCTCCTAGTGTTTATTATGATGAATCAGGTAATGAGGAGGAGCTTCCTATCCAATCAATCTCTTCAAAAATAAGCTTGAAAAAAATTAATTAAACCCACACATGGTGAGGTGAAGAAGAAGAAAATAAGAAAGAATAGAGGTAAAAGGTATCTCTCCCAAAGAATAGAGGGGGTAGGCATGCCCCTGGTCCTTGTGGCCACTACATAAGGCGGTTGGTGCCCTTCTTCTGGTGCAAGAAAGCTACTATCTAGATAAAAATCGTGTTAAAATTTCAGCCCAATCGAAGTTATGGATCTCTAGGAATTTAAGAAACAGTGAAAGGCCAAAATCCGAGAGCGCAGAAACAGAAGGAAACAGAGAGAGAGAGAGAGAGATCCAATCTCGGAGGGGCTCCCGCCCCTCCGCCGCCATGGAAGCCAAGGACCAGAGGGGAAACCCTTCTCCCATCTAGGGGGAAGGTCAAGGAAGAAGAAGAAGAGGGTCTCTCTCCCCCTCTCCCTCGGTGGCGCCGGAACGCCGTCGGGGCCATCATCGTGACCGCGATCTACACCAACAACTTCACCACCGTCATCACCAACTCTCTCCCCCTCTATGCAGCAGTGTAACACCTCTTCTCCCCGCTGTAATCTCTACTTAAACATGATGCTCAACGCTATATAGTATTTCCCAATGATGTATGGCTATCCTATGATGTTTGAGTAGATCCATTTTATCATATGGGTTCATTGATGATCATGATTGGTTTGAGTTGCATGTTTTATTATTGGTGATGTCCTATGGTGCTCTCCGTGTCGCACAAGCGTGAGGGATCCCCGCTATAGGGTTTGCAATATGTTCATGGTTTGCTTATTGTCTGCGTTGCGTGAGTGAAAGAAACACAAACACGGGTAAGTGGGTTATCGCGCATGGGAATAAAGAGGACTTGATACTTTAATGATATGGTTGGGTTTTACCTTAATGATCTTTAGTAGTTACGGATGTTTGCTAGAGTTCCAATCATAAGTGCATATGATCCAAGAAGAGAAAGTATGTTAGCTTGCCTCGCCCTCATATAAAATTGCAATAATGATTATCGGTCTAGTTATTAATTGCGTAGGGAGAAATAACTTTCTTGTGATAAAAATCTCTCTACTAAAACTAACTTAGTTGTGTCTTTATCTAAACAGCCCCTAGATTTTATTTACGTGCTCTTTATTATCTTGCAGACCTAGCCTACAACACCTACAAAGTACTTCTAGTTTCATACTTGTTCTAGGTAAAGCGAACGTTAAGCGTGCGTAGAGTTGTATCGGTGGTCGATAGAACTTGAGGGAATTTGTTCTACCTTTAGCTCCTTGTTGGGTTCGACACTCTTACTTATCAAAAGAGGCTACAACTGATCCCCTATACTTGTGGGTTATCATGAATCAATAGGACAACCCATTTTCACCACAGATATCCCATCGCAAGACATACATCAAGTGTTCTCAAATCCAATACTCAATCCAACATAACGAAACCTCAAAGAGCAAGACTCAATTCATCACAAGAAGGTGGAGGGGGAAGAACACCATAAGATCCAACTATAGTAACAAAGCTCATGGTACATCAAGATCGTGCTAGATCAAGAATACGAGAGGGAGATCAAATACATAGCTACTAGTACATACCCTCAGCACCGAGGGTGAACTACTCCCTCCTCGTCATGGAGGCGCCGGGATGATGAAGATGGTCTCCGGTGATGGTTTCCCCCTCCGGCAGGGTGCCAAAACGGGCTCTCGATTGGTTTTCGTGGCTACAAAGGCTTGCGGCGGCGGAACTTCCGATCTAGGGTTCTTTTTGGAGGTTTCTATATTTATAAGAATTTTTAGCGTCGGTCTCCTGTCAAGGAGGTGCCCAAGGGGCCAACAAGCCCTGAGCTAGCGCCCTAGGGGTAGGGCGCGCCTAGAGGGCTCGTGGCCTCCTCGTCCACTTCCTGGCCCAGGTCTGGTGCTTCAGGGGTCTCTTTTGGTCCATAAGAAATCACCATAAAATTTCAGCTCATTCTGAGAACTTTTATTTCCTCACAAAAAACGAGACCACGGTAGTTCTACTGAAAACAACGTCAGTCTGGGTTAGTTCTAATAAAATCATACCAAAACCATATAAATTTGTTGTAAACATGGCATGCATACTTCATAAATTATAGATACGTTGGAGACGTATCACATGCCACGACGACACATCCTCGAAGGGGTTGTCTTCCTACATGAAACTCTCCATGAAATCCACAAGAAGAAACTAGATGGTGCTATACTCAAAGTGGACTTTGAGAAAGCGTATGATAAGGTCAAATGGCCCTTCCTCCAGCAAGCCTTTGATACGGCCCTTCCTCCAGCAAGCCTTTGGTACGTCTCGAACGTATCTATAATTTTTATTTGTTCCATGTTGTTATATTATCAATATTGGATGTTTTATATTCATTTACTAGCAACTTTATATCCTTTTTTGGGACTAACCTATTGACATGGTGCCCAGTGCCAGTTGCTGTTTTTTGCTTATTTTTTACTTCACATAATATCAATACCAAACGGAGTCCAAATGCCATGAAACTTTGTGGAGACTTTTTCTGCCCAGAAGAGACCTAGGGAGCCCAGGAGGTGTACCAGAGGAGGTCTGTGGGGCCCACAAGACACCAGGGCATGGTAGAGGCCCCAGGCACGCCCTGGTGCCTTGTGGATCCCACGAGAAGCTTCTCCACCGCTTCTCAGCTCTATAAATACTCATATATTCCAGAAACCCTAGGGGAGTCGTCGAAACACAATTCCAGCCGCCGCAAGTTCCAGAACCACGAGATCCAATCTAGAGCCCTATTCTGATGCCTTGCCGGAGGGGGAAATGATCAAGGAGGGGTTCATCATCCTCATTGGTGCTCCTCCGATGATGTGTCAGTAGTTTATCACAGACCTATTCGATGTAATGACTTTTTGCGGTGCGTTTGTTGGGATCCGATGAATTGTGAGTCTATGATCAGATCTATCCATGAATATTATTCGAATCTTTGTTGAACAATTTTATGCATGATTATTATAGCCTCGTATTTCTTCTCCGAAACTTCGGTTTGGTTTGGCCAAGTAGATTGATTTTTCTTGCAAGGGGAAGAGGTGCTTTGCGATGGGTTCAATCTTGTGGTGCTTATTCTCAGTGACAGAAGGAGACATGACACACATGTATCATTGCTATTAAGGACAAAAAGATGGGGTCTATTCCTACATGAGTAGATCTTGTCTACATCATGTCATCGTTCTTATTGCATTACTCCGTTTTCCCATGAACTTAATACACTAGATGCATGCTGGATAGCAGTTGATGTGTGGAGTAATAGTAGTAGATGCAGGCAGGAGCCGGTCTACTAATCTTGGACGTGATGCCTATATACATGAACACTGCCTTGGATATCTTCATAATTATTTGTTCTTCTATCAGTTGCCCAACAACAATTTCTTTACCCACCATATTCTACTTTCTCGAGAGAAGCCACTAGTGAAATCTACGACCCCCGGGTCTATTTCCTATCATATTATTTTTAGATCTATTATTCCAAAAACCTAAAAATACCTTGCTGCACTTTTCCTTCACTTGTTTTAGTTTGTGTTTTAGCAAGATCTATTTATCCAATCTCATATGATTTAATCTATCTCAATACCGATTAGGGATTGACAACCCCTCTTCTGCATTGGTTGCAAGTATTTGTTATTTGTGTTCAGGTGTTGTTTACATAGTGTTGCTTGGTTCTTCTACTGGATTGATAACCTTGGTTTCATAATTGGGGAAAATACTTACCGTTGTTGTGCTGCATCATCCTCTCCCCTTCGGGGAAAAATCAACGCAGATACAACCAATCAGCCTTACGTATGAAGGAGTTCAATGAGTCCTGGAGATCTGAGGTGGATGCATTCATACAGAAGGGTAGTGTTGGGATAAAAGTAAATGATGACACGAGGCATTATTTTCAGACACACAAGGGGCTAATACAGGGGGGACTCCATGTCTCCTGTGCTGTTCAACATAGTAGCAGATATGTTGGCAGTCCTCATCGGTCGGGCTAAAGAGAATGGCCAAGTAGGAGGACTAGTTCCCCACGTGGTAAAGAGGGGGTATCCATTCTACAATACACTGACGATACCATTATTTTCATGGAGCGCGAGCTCGCAAAAGCCAGGAATATGAAGCTTGTGATTTGCCTATTTGAGAAATTGTCTGGACTAAAAATAAATTTTAACAAAAGCAAAATGTTTTATTTCGGGAGAGCAAAAGAGGAACAAGATAAGTACAGCCATTTGTTCGGCTGCAAAATGGGTTCCTTACTGATAGTTGAAGGAAATATGCCATAGAGGCAATAATAAAGTTGTTATTTAACATTTCCTTATATCATGATAAACGTTTATTATTCATGCTAGAATTGTATTAACCGAAAACTTGATACATGTGTGGATACATAGACAAAACACCGTGTCCCTAGTAGCTTCTACTAGACTAGCTCGTTAATCAAAGATGGTTAAGTTTCCTAACCATGGACATGTGTTGTCATTTGATGAACAGGATCACATCATTAGGAGAATGATGTGATGGACAAGACCCATCCATTAGCATAGCATATTGATCGTTTAGTTTTATTGCTATCGCTTTCTTCATGTCAAATACATATTCCTTCGACTATGAGATTATGCAACTCCTGAATACCGGAGGAATGCCTTGTGTCCTATCAAACGTCATAACGTAACTGGGTGGTTATAAAGATGCTCTACAGGTATCTTCGAAGGTGTCTTGTTGGGTTGGCGTGAATCGAGATTAGGATTTGTCACTCCGAGTATCGGAGAGGTATCTCTGGGCCCTCTCGGTAATGCACATCATAAGAAGCCTTGCAAGTAAAGTGACTAATGAGTTAGTTGCAGGATGATGTATTACAGAACGAGTAAAGAGACTTGCCGGTAATGAGATTGAACTAGGTACGAAGATACCGACGATCGAATCTCGGGCAAGTAACATATCGATGACAAAGGGAATAACATATGTTGTCATAACGGTTCGACCAATAAAGATCTTCGTAGAATATGTAGGAGCCAATATGAGCATCCAGGTTCAGCTATTGGTTATTGACCGGAGAAGTGTCTCGGTCATGTCTACATAGTTCTCGAACCCGTAGGGTCCGCACGCTTAACGTCCGATGACGATTTTGTATTATATGAGTTATGTGATTTGGTGACCGAATGTTGTTCGAAGTCCTGGATGAGATCATGGGCATGACGAGGAGTCTCGAAATGGTCGAGAGGTAAAGATTGATATATAGGACGATGGTATTTGGACACTAGAAGTGTTCCGAAGGGTACCGGGTACATATCGGGTCACCGGAAGGGGTTCCAGGCACCCCCGACAAAAGATATGGGCCTTATGGGCCAAGAGGGGAAACACACCAGCCACAAAGGGGCTGGTGCGCCCCTCCCACATGGGCTGGCCAATTTACAGTAGAAAAGGGGAAGGAGGAAAGGAAGAAGGGAATAGGATTCCCCCTTCCTCCTCTTCCCTTCCTACTCCGAATAGGAATAGGAAAGGGGGAGGCCGAATTGGGAGGACCCCAAGTAGGATTCCTCCTACTTGGGGCACCCCCTTAGCTGTCTCTCCTCCCCTCCAACCTATATATATGAAGGGGGGCACCGCTAGAAGACACACCAACAATTGTTAGCCGTGTGCGGCGCCCCCCTCCACAGTTTATGCCTCCGGTCATATCTTCATAGTGCTTAGGCGAATCCTGCACGGATCACTTCACCATCACCGTAACCACGCCATCGTTCTGACGGAACTCTCCCTCGACACTTTGCTGGATCAAGAGTTTGAGGGACGTCCTCGAGCTAAACATGTACAGAACTCGGAGGTGCCATATGTTCGGTGCTTGATCAGTCGGAACGAGAAGAAGTTCGACTACATCAACCGCGTTGTCAAACGCTTCCGCTTTTGGTCTACGAGGGTACGTAGACACACTCTCCCCCTCCCGTTGCTATGCATCTCCTAGATAGATCTTGCGTGAGCATAGAATTTTTTTGAAATTTCATGCTACGTTCCCCAACAATAGTTACCTAGGGATCCCAATCCACCATAGGCGTTTAACAAACAAGGAATGGAAATGTATAGAAGGTAGATTTGAAAAAAGATTAAGCTGCTGGAAGGGCAAGCTAATGTCTTATGAAGGTCGGCTGGTTTTGATAAATTAGGTTTTGACGAGCTTCCCAATGTTCCTTATGTCTTTCTTTGAAGTGCCTGTACGAGTGCAAAAAAGATTAAACTTCTATCGATCCCGCTTCTTGATACGTCTCCAACGTATCTATAATTTTTGATTGCTCCATGCTATATTATCTACTATTTTGGACATTATTGGGCTTTATTATCCACTTTTATATTATTTTTGGGACTAACCTATTAACCGGAGGTCCAGCCCAGAATTGCTGTTTTTTGCCTGTTTTAGGGTTTCGAAGAAAAGGAATATCAAACGGAGTCCAAACGGAATGAAACCTTCGGGAACGTGATTTTCTCACCGAATACAACTCAGGAGACTTGGACCCTACGTCAAGCCAACTAACAGGAGGCCACAAGGTAGGGGGCGCGCCTGCCCCCCAGGCGCGCCCTCCACCCTCGTGGGGCCCCTGTTGCTCCACCGACGTACTTCTTCCTCCTATATATACCCACGTACCCCCAAACGATCAGAACAGGAGCCAAAACCCTAATTCCACCGTCGTAACTTTCTGTATGCACGAGATCCCATCTTGGGGCCTGTTCCGGAGCTCCGCCGGAGGGGGCATCGATCACGGAGGGCTTCTACATCAACACCATAGCCTCTCCGATGAAGTGTGAGTAGTTTACTTCAGACCTACGGGTCCATAGTTAGTAGCTAGATGGCTTCTTCTCTCTTTTTGGATCTCAATACAATGTTCTCCCCCTCTCTTGTGGAGATCTATTCGATGTAATCTTCTTTTTGCGGTGTGTTTGTTGAGACCGATGAATTGTGGGTTTATGATCAAGTCTATCTATGAATAATATTTGAATCTTCTCTGAATTCTTTTATGTATGATTGGTTATCTTTGCAAGTCTCTTCGAATTATCAGTTTGGTTTGGCCTACTAGATTGATCTTTCTTGCAATGGGAGAAGTGCTTAGCTTTGGGTTCAATCTTGCGGTGTCCTTTCCCAGTGACAGTAAGGGCAGCAAGGCATGTATTGTATTGTTGCCATCGAGGATAACAAGATGGGGTTTTCTTCATATTGCATGAGTCTATCCCTCTACATCATGTCATCTTGCTTAAGGCGTTACTCTGTTTTTAACTTAATACTCTAGATGCGTGATGGATAGTGGTCGATGAGTGGAGTAATAGTAGTAGATGCAGGCAGGAGTCGGTCTACTTGTCTCGGACGTGATGCATATATACATGATCATACCTAGATATTCTCATAACTATGCTCAATTCTGTCAATTGTTCAACAGTAATTTGTTCACCCACCGTAGAATACTTATACTCTCGAGAGAAGCCACTAGTGAAACCTAAGGCCCCCGGGTCTATCGTTATCATATCAATCTCCTACTACTTAGTTATTTACTTTGCTATTTACTTTGCTTTTATTTTACTTTGCATCTTTATCATAAAAATACCAAAAAAATATCTTATCATATCTATCAGATCTCACTCTCGTAAGTGGCCCTATAGGGATTGACAACCCCTATTTGCGTTGGTTGCGAGGATTTATTTGTTTTGTGCAGGTACGAGGGACTCGCGTGTAGCCTCCTACTGGATTGATACCTTGGTTCTCAAAAATTGAGGTAAATACTTACGCTACTTTGCTGCATCATCCCTTCCGCTTTGGGGAAAACCAACGCAGTGTTAAAAGAGGTAGCAAGAAGGATTTCTGGCGCTGTTTCCGGGGAGGTCTACGCAAAAGTCAACATACCAAGTACCCATCACATACCCTTATCTCCCGCATTACATTATTTGCCATTTGCCTCTCGTTTTCCTCTCCCCCCAATTCACCCTTGCCGTTTTATTCGCCCTCTCTCTCTATTTGCCCTTTTGTCCGCTCGCTTTTTGTTTGCTTGTGGGTTAGTTTACTTGTTTGTCGCGATGGCTCAAGATAATACTAAATTTGGTGATATTCACCTTAAAAGATTAGTAGAGATCGAAAGCAATGTTAGGAGTTTCATGGTTTTGCAATTTGAGCATAATAGTTTCTTCAGAAACGAGCTTAAAGAACAGAAAAGTTTTATGGGTTTTATGAATAAAGAACTTGATGATATGTCTAAAGAATTTGATGGTTTAAGATCCCAACTTGCTCATATTGAGAAATTAACTGCTGAAATTTCGGATAAGCAAGCTACCTTAGTTAATAAGATGGCCGCTAAACCGAGTTTCTATGAAAATAATGATGAAGATCTAAAAGTTATTGATGTGTCCCCTATTAAATCTTTGTTTTGCAATATGATCTTGATAATGATGGGACTGAATATGATCCACCTTTACCTAGAAGGCGTTCCAAGAATTCTGAATCTTTTGATCTTGATGCTAAATTTGATAAAAGTGGGATTGAAGAAATTAAAACCCTAGATGTTGCTAAACCCACCATTATGGATTTCAAGGAATTTAACTATGAAAATTGCTCTTTGATTGATTGTATTTCCTTGTTGCCATCCGTGCTAAATTCTCCTCATGCTTATAGTCAAAAATAAAGCGTTTACTAAACATATCGTTGATGCCTTGATGCAATCTTATGAAGAAAAACTCGAATTGGAAGTTTCTATCCCTATAAAACTTTATGATGAGTGGGAACCAACTATTAAAATTAAAATTAAAGATCATGAATGCTATGCTTTATGTGATTTGGGTGCTAGTGTTTCCACGATTCCAAAGAATTTGTGTGATTTGTTAGGTTTCCGTGATTTTGATGATTGCTCTCTAAACTTGCACCTTGCGGATTCCACTATTAATAAACCTATGGGAAGAATTAATGATGTTCTTATTGTTGCAAATACGAATTATGTGCCCGTAGATTTTATTGTTCTTGACATAGATTGCAATCCTTCATGTCCTATTATTCTTGGTAGACCTTTCCTTAGAACGATTGGTGCAATTATTGATATGAAGGAAGGAAATATTAGATTCCAATTTCCGTCAAGGAAAGGCATGGAACACTTTCCTAGAAAGAAAATTAAATTACCTTATGAATCTATTATGAGAGCCACTTATGGATTGCCTACCAAAGATGACAATACCTAGATCTATTCTTGCTTGTTATGCCTAGCTAGGGGCGTTAAACGATAGCGCTTGTTGTGAGGCAACCCAATTTTATTTTTATTCCTTGCTTTTTGCTCCTGCTTGGTAATAAATAAATTATCTAGCCTCTGTTTTGGTTGTGTTTTTTGTGTTTAATTAGTGTTTGTGCCAAGTAGAACTGTTGGGAAGACTTGGGGAAAGTCTTGTCGAACTTGCTGTAAAAAACAGAAACTTTAGCGTTCACGAGAACTGCTGTCATTTATATTTGGAAAGTGCTATTTAGTTAATTCTTTTTGCAGATGATTAATAGATAAATTCCTCACGTCCATAAATTTATTTTAGAACTTTTGGGGTTCCAGATCTTGCGCTAGCTACATGTTACTACAGACTGTTCTGTTTTTGACAGATTCTGTTTTTCCTGTGTTGTTTGCTTATTTTGATGAATCTATGGCTAGTAAATTAGTTTATAAACCATAGAGAAGTTGGAATACAGTAGGTATAACACCCATATAAATAAATAATGAGTTCATTACAGTACCTTGAAGTGGTCTTTTGTTTTCTTTCGCTAACGGAGCTCACGAGATTTTCTACTTTAAGTTTTGTGTTGTGAAGTTTTCAAGTTTTGGGTAAAGATTTGATGGATTATGGAACAAGGAGTGCAGTAGCCTAAGCTTGGGGATGCCCATGGCAACCCCAAGATAATCTAAGGACACCTAAAATCCAAAGCTTGGGGATGCCCCGGAAGGCATCCCCTCTTTCGTCTACTTCTATCGGTAACTTTACTTGGAGCTATATTTTTATTTACCACATGATATGTGTTTTGCTTGGAGCGTCTTGTATGATTTGAGTCTTTGCTTATTAGTTTACCACAATCATCCTTGCCATACACACCTTTTGAGAGAGCCATATATGATTTGGAATTTGTTAGAATACTCTATGTGCTTCGCTTATATCTTTTGAGCTATATAATTTTATTCTAGTGCTTCACTTATATCTTTTAGAGCGTGGTGGTGGATTTGTTTTATAGAAACTATTGATCTCTCATGCTTCACTTAGATTATTTTGAGAGTCCTAAATAGCATGGTAATTTACTTAAAATCCTAATATGCTTGGTATGCAAGATTAGTAATAAAACTTCCCTATGAGTGTGTTGAATACAAAGAGAAGTTTGATGCTTGATGATTGTTTTGAGACATGGAGGTAATAATATCAAACTCGTGCTAGTTGAGTAGTTGTGAAATTGAGAAATACTTGTGTTGAGGTTTGCAAGTCCCGTAGCATGCACGTATGGTAAATGTTATGCAACAAATTTGAAACATGAGGTGTTATTTGATTGTCTTCCTTATGAGTGGCGGTCGGGGACGAGCAATGGTCTTTTCCTACCAATCTATCCCCCTAGGAGAATGCGCGTAGTACCGAGGTTTCTGATGACTTGTAGATTTTTTCAATAAGTATGTGAGTTCTTTATGACTAATGTTGAGTCCATGGATTATATGCACCCTTCCATCCTTGCTAGCCTCTTCGGTACCATGCATTACCCTTTCTCACATTGAGAGTTGGCGCAAACTTCGCCGGTGCATCCAAACCCCGTGATATGATACACTCTTTCACACATAATCCTCCTTATATCTTCCTCAAAACAGCCACCATACCTACCTATTATGGCATTTCCATAGCCATTCCAAGATATATTGCCATGCAACTTTCCATCATTCTGTTCATCATGACACATTCATCATTGTCATATTGCTTAGCATGATCATGTAGTTGACATAGTATTTGTGGCAAAGCCACTGTTCATAATTCTTTCATACATGTCACTCTTGGTTCATTGCATATCCCGGTACACCGCCGAAGGCATTCATATAGAGTCATCTTTTGTTCTAGTATTGAGTTGTAATCATTGAGTTGTAAATAAATAGAAGTGTGATGATCATCATTTTCTAGAGCATTGTCCCAAGTGAGGAATATATATAAAAAAAGAGGAAAGGCCATAAAAAAGAGAAGGCCCAAAAAAGGGAGAAAGGCCATAAAAAAAGAAAAGGCCCAAAAAAATGAGAGAAAAAGAGAGAAGGGACAATGTTACTATCCTTTGCCACACTTGTGCTTCAAAGTAGCACCATGATATTCATAGTAGAGAGTCTCTCATGTTATCACTTTCATATACTAGTGGGAATTTTTCATTATAGAACTTGGCTTGTATATTCCAACAATGGGCCTCCTCAAGTGCCCTAGGTCTTCGTGAGCAAGCAAGTTGGATGCACACCCACTAGTTTCTTTTGTTGAGCTTTCATACATTTATAGCTCTAGTGCATCCGTTGCATGGCAATCCCTACTCCTTGCATTAACATCAATCGGTGGGCATCTCCATAGCCCATTGATTAGCCTCGTTGATGTGAGACTTCCTCCTTTTTGTCTTCTCCACATAACCCCCCTCATTATATTCTATTCCACCTATAGTGCTATGTCCATGGCTCGCGCTCATATATTGCGTGAAAGTTTATAGGTTTGAGATTACTAAAGTATGAAACAATTGCTTGTCTTGTCATCGGGGTTGTGCATGATGATAGCATTCTTGTGTGACGAAAATGAAACATGACTAAACCATATGATTTTGTAGGGATGAACTTTCTTTTGCCATGTTATTTTGAGAAGACATAATTGCTTAGTTAGTATGCTTGAAGTATTATCATTTTTATGTCAATATGAACTTTTGTCTTGAATCTTTCGGATCTGAATATTCATACCACAATTAAGAAGAATTACATTAAAATTATGCCAAGTAGCACTCCGCATCAAAAATTCTGTTTTTATCATTTACCTACTCGAGGACGGGCAGGAATTAAGCTTGGGGATGCTTGATACGTCTCCAACGTATCTATAATTTTTGATTGCTCCATGCTATATTATCTACTGTTTTGGACATTATTGGGCTTTATTATCCACTTTTATATTATTTTTGGGACTAACCTATTAACCGGAGGCCCAGCCCAGAATTGTTGTTTTTGCCTGTTTTAGGGTTTCGAAGAAAAGGAATATCAAACGGAGTCCAAACGGAATGAAACCTTCGGGAACGTGATTTTGTCACCGAATACAACTCAGGAGACTTGGACCCTACGTCAAGCCAACTAACAGGAGGCCACGAGGTAGGGGGGCGCGCCTGCCCCCCCCCCCCCCAGGCGCGCCTACCCCCCAGGCGTGCCCTCCACCCTCGTGGGGCCCCTGTTGCTCCACCGACATACTTCTTCCTCCTATATATACCCACGTACCCCAAACAATCAGAACATGAGCCAAAACCCTAATTCCACCGCCGTAACTTTCTGTATCCACGAGATCCCATATTGGTGCCTGTTCCGGAGCTCCGCCGGAGGGGGCATCGATCACGGAGGGCTTCTACATCAACACCATAGCCTCTCCGATGAAGTGTGAGTAGTTTACTTCAGACCTACGGGTCCATAGTTAGTAGCTAGATGGCTTCTTCTCTCTTTTTGGATCTCAATACAATGTTCTCCCCCTCTCTTTTGGAGATCTATTCGATGTAATCTTCTTTTTGCGGTGTGTTTGTTGAGACCGATGAATTGTGGGTTTATGATCAAGTCTACCTATGAATAATATTTGAATCTTCTCTGAATTCTTTTATGTATGATTGGTTATATTTGCAAGTCTCTTCGAATTATCAGTTTGGTTTGGCCTACTAGATTGATCTTTCTTGCAATGGGAGAAGTGCTTAGCTTTGTGTTCAATCTTGCGATGTCCTTTCCCGGTGACAGTAAGGGCAGCAAGGCACTGAAGGAAATATACCCTAGAGGCAATAATAAAGTTATTATTTATTTCCTTATATCATGATAAATGTTTATTATTCATGCTAGAATTGTATTAACCGGAAACATAATACATGTGTGAATACATAGACAAAAATAGAGAGTCACTAGTATGCCTCTACTTGACTAGCTCGTTAATCAAAGATGGTTATGTTTCCTAACCATAGACATGAGTTGTCATTTGATTAACGGGATCACATCATTAGGAGAATGATGTGATTGACTTGACCCATTCCATTGGCTTAGCACTTGATCGTTTAGTTTGTTGCTATTGCTTTCTTCATAACTTATACATGTGCCTATGACTATGAGATTATGCAACTCCCGGTTACCGGAGGAACACTTTGTGTGCTACCAAACGTCACAACGTAACTGGGTGATTATAAAGGTGCTCTACAGGTGTCTCCGAAGGTACTTGTTGGGTTGGCGTATTTCGAGATTAGGATTTGTCACTCCGATTGTCGGGGAGGTATCTCTGGGCCCTCTCGGTAATGCACATCACTCAAGCCTTGCAAGCATTGCAACTAATAAGTTAGTTGCAGGATGATGTATTACGGAACGAGTAAAGAGACTTGCCGATAACGAGATTGAACTAGGTATTGAGATACCGACGATCGAATCTCGGGCAAGTAACATATCGATGACAAAGGGAACAACGTATGTTGTTATGCGGTCTGGCCGATAAAGATCTTCATAGAATATGTAGGAGCCAATATGAGCATCCAGGTTCCGCTATTGGTTATTGACCGGAGAAGTGTCTCGGTCATGTCTACATAGTTCTCGAACCCGTAGGGTCCGCACGCTTAAAGTTCGGTGACGATCGTAATTAGGGTTTTTGTGTTTTGATGTACCAAAGGTTGTTCGGAGTCCCGGATGTGATCACGGACATGATGAGGAGTCTCGAAATGGTCGAGACATAAAGATTGATATATTGGAAGCCTATATTTGGATATCGGAAACGTTCTGGGTGAAATCGGGATTTTACCGGAGTACTGGGGGGTTACCGGAACCCCCCCCCCCCCGGGGGGGTTATTGGGCCTACATGGGCCATAAGGGAGAAGAGGAGGGTCGGCCAGGGTAGGCCGCGCGCCCCCTCCCCCCCTAGTCCGAATAGGACAAGGAAGGGGGGGGCGGTGCCCCCCTTTCCTCTTTCTCCCTTCCTCCTTCCTTTTCCAACAAGGCAAGAGGGGGGAGTCCTACTCCCGGTTGGAGTAGGACTCCTCCAGGCGCACCCATAGGGCCGGCCGCACCTCCCCCTCTCCCTCCTTTATATACTGAGGCAAGGGGGCACCCCATGACACACAAGTTGATCCTCGTGATCGTTCCTTAGCTGTGTGCGGTGCCCCCTTCCACCATATTCCACCTCGGTCATATCGTAGCGGTGCTTAGGCGAAGCCCTGCGTCGGTAGAACATCATCACCGTCATCACGCCGTCGTGCTGACGAAACTCTCCCTCAATGTTTTGCTGGATCGGAACTCGAGGGACGTCACCGAGTTGAACATGTGCAGAACTCGGAGGTGACGTACGTTCGGTACTTGGATCGGTCGGATCGGGAAGACGTACGACTACTTCCTCTACGTTGTGTCAACACTTCCGTTGCCGGTCTACGAGGGTACGTAGACAACACTCTCCCCTCTCGTTGCTATGCATCACCATGATCTTGCGTGTGCGTAGGAATTTTTTTGAAATTACTACGTTCCCAACAGTGGCATCCGAGCCTAGGTTTTATGCGTTGATGTTGTGCACGAGTAGAACACAAGTGAGTTGTGGGCGATATAAGTCATACTGCTTACCAACATGTCATACTTTGGTTCGGCGGTATTGTTGGATGAAGCGGCCCGGACCGACATTACGCGTACGCTTACATGAGACTAGTTCTACCGACGTGCTTTGCACACAGGTGGCTGGCGGGTGTCAGCTTCTCCAACTTTAGTTGAACCAAGTGTGGCTACGCCCGGTCCTTGCGAAGGTTAAAACAACACCAACTTGACAAACTATCATTGTGGTTTTGATGCGTAGGTAAGAACGGTTCTTGCTAAGCCCGTAGCAGCCACGTAAAACTTGCAACAACAAAGTAGAGGACGTCTAACTTGTTTTTGCAGGGCATGTTGTGATGTGATATGGTCAAGACATGATGCTAAATTTTATTGTATGAGATGATCATGTTTTGTAACCGAGTTATCGGCAACTGGCAGGAGCCATATGGTTGTCGCTTTATTGTATGCAATGCAATTGCGCTGTAATGCTTTACTTTATCACTAAGCGGTAGCGATAGTCGTGGAAGCATAAGATTGGCGAGACGAGAACGATGCTACGATGGTGATCAAGGTGTCGCGCCGGTGACAATGGTGATCATGAAGGTGCTTCGGAGATGGAGATCACAAGCACAAGATGATGATGGCCATATCATATCACTTATATTGATTGCATGTGATGTTTATCTTTTATGCATCTTATCTTGCTTTGATTGATGGTAGCCTTATAAGATGATCCCTCACTAAATTATCAAAGTATAAGTGTTCTCCCTGAGTATGCACTGTTGCGAAAGTTCTTCGTGCTGAGACACCACGTGATGATCGGGTGTGATAGGCTCTACGTTCAAATACAACGGGTGCAAAATAGTTGCACACGCGGAATACTCAGGTTTAACTTGACAAGCCTAGCATATAACAGATATGGCCTCGGAACACGGAGACCGAAAGGTCGAGCGTGAATCATATAGTAGATATGATCAACATATTGATGTTCACCATTGATACTACTCCATCTCACGTGATGATCGAACATGGTTTAGTTGATTTGGATCACGTGATCACTTGGAGGATTAGAGGGATATCTTTCTAAGTGGGAGTTCTTAAGTAATATGATTAATTGAACTTAAATTTATCATGAACTTAGTACCTAATAGTATCTTGCTTGTCTATGTTTGATTGTAGATAGATGGCTCGTGTTGTTGTTCCGTTGAATTTTAATGTGTTCTTGAGAAAGCAAAGTTGAAAGATGATGGTAGCAATTACACGGACTGGGTCCGTAACTTGAGGATTATCCTCATTGTTGCACAGAAGAATTACGTCCTGGAAGCACCGCTAAGTGCCAAGCCTGCTGCAGGAGCGACACCAGATGTTATGAACGTTTGGCAGAGCAAAGCTGATGACTACTCGATAGTTTAGTGTGCCATGCTTTACGGCTTAGAACCGGGTCTTCAACGACATTTTGAACGTCATGGAGCATACGAGATGTTCCAGGAGTTGAAGTTAATATTTCAAGCAAATGCCTGGATTGAGAGATATGAAGTCTCCAATAAGTTCTATAGCTGCAAGATGGAGGAGAATAGTTCTGTCAGTGAACATATACTCAAAATGTCTGGGTATCATAATCACTTGACTCAACTGGGGGTTAATCTTCCTGTTGATAGTGTCATTGACAGAGTTCTTCAATCACTGCCACCAAGCTACAAAAGCTTCGTGATGAACTATAATATGCAAGGGATGAATAAAACTATTCCTGAGCTCTTCGCGATGCTAAAAGCCGCGGAGGTAGAAATCAAGAAGGAGCATCAAGTGTTGATGGTCAATAAGACCACCAGTTTCAAGAAAAAGGGCAAAGGAAAGAAGAAAGGAAACTTCAAGAAAAACAGCAAACAAGTTGCTGCTCAGGAGAAGATACCCAAGTCTGGACCTAAGCCTGAGACTGAGTGCTTCTACTGCAAGCAGACTGGTCACTGGAAGCGGAACTGCCCCAAGTATTTGGCGGATAAGAAGGATGGCAAAGTGAACAAAGGTATATGTGATATACATGTTATTGATGTGTACCTTACTAATGCTCGCAGTAGCACCTGGGTATTTGATACTGGTTTTGTTGCTAACATTTGCAACTCAAAACAGGGGCTACGGATTAAGCGAAGATTAACTAAGGATGAGGTGACGATGCGCGTGGGAAATGGTTCCAAAGTCGATGTGATCGCGGTCGGCACGCTACCTCTAGATCTACCTTCGGGATTAGTATTAGACCTAAATAATTGTTATTTGGTGCCAGCGTTGAGCATGAACATTATATCTGGATCTTGTTTGATGCGAGACGGTTATTCATTTAAATCAGAGAATAATGGTTGTTCTATTTATATGAGTAATATCTTTTATGGTCATGCACCATTGAAGAGTGGTCTATTCTTATTGAATCTCGATAGTAGTGATACACATATTCATAATGTTGAAATCAAAAGATGCAGAGTTGATAATGATAGTGCAACTTATTTGTGGCACTGCCGTTTAGGTCATATCGGTGTAAAGCGCATGAAGAAACTCCATACTGATGGACTTTTGGAACCACTTGATTATGAATCACTTGGTACTTGCGAACCGTGCCTCATGGGCAAGATGACTAAAACACCATTCTCCGGTACTATGGAGAGAGCAACAAATTTGTTGGAAATCATACATACAGATGTATGTGGTCCAATGAATGTTGAGGCTCGTGGCGGATATCGTTATTTTCTCACCTCCACAGATGATTTAAGCAAATATGGGTATGTCTACTTAATGAAACATAAGTCTGAAACATTTGAAAAGTTCAAAGAATTTCAGAGTGAAGTTGAAAATCATCGTAACAAGAAAATAAAGTTTCTACGATCTGATCGTGGAGGAGAATATTTGAGTTACGAGTTTGGTGTACATTTGAAACAATGCGGAATAGTTTCGCAACTCACGCCACCCGGAACACCACAGCGTAATGGTGTGTCCGAACGTCGTAATCGTACTTTATTAGATATGGTGCGATCTGTGATGTCTCTTACTGATTTAGCGTTATCGTTTTGGGGTTATGCTTTAGAGACGGCCGCATTCACGTTAAATAGGACACCATCGAAATCCGTTGAGACGACGCCTTATGAACTGTGGTTTGGCAAGAAACCAAAGTTGCCGTTTCTGAAAGTTTGGGGCTGCGATGCTTATGTGAAAAAGCTTCAACCTGATAAGCTCGAACCCAAATCGGAGAAATGTGTCTTCATAGGATACCCAAAGGAGACAGTTGGGTACACCTTCTATCACAGATCCGAAGGCAAAACTTTTGTTGCTAAATTCGGAGTTTTTCTAGAGAAGGAGTTTCTCTCGAAAGAAGTGAGTGGGAGAAAAGTAGAACTTGAAGAGGTAATTGTACCTGCTCCCTTATTGGAAAGTAGTACATCACAGAAATCGGTTTCTGTGACACCTACACCAATTAGTGATGAAGCTAATGATAATGATCATGAAACTTCAAAACAAGATACTACTGAACCTCGTAGATCAACCAGAGTAAGATCCGCACCAGAGTGGTACGGTAATCCTGTTCTGGAAGTCATGCTACTAGATCATGATGAACCTACGAACTATGAAGAAGCGATGGTGAGCCCAGATTCCGCAAAATGGCTTGAAGCCATGAAATCTGAGATGGGATCCATGTATGAGAACAAAGTGTGGACTTTGGTTGACTTGCCCATTGATCGGCAAGCAATTGAGAATAAATGGATCTTCAAGAAGAAGACTGACGCCGACGGTAATGTTACTGTCTACAAAGCTCGACTTGTTGCAAAAGTTTTTCGACAAGTTCAAGGGATTGACTACGATGAGACCTTCTCACCCCTAGCGATGCTTAAGTCTGTCCGAATCATGTTAGCAATTGCCGCATTTTATGATTATGAAATTTGGCAAATGGATGTCAAAACTGCATTCCTGAATGGATTTCTGGAAGAAGAGTTGTATATGATGCAACCAGAAGGTTTTGTCGATCCAAAGGGAGCTAACAAAGTGTGCAAGCTCCAGCGATCCATTTATGGACCGGTGCAAGCCTCTCGGAGTTTGAATAAACGCTTTGATAGTGTGATCAAAGCATTTGGTTTTGTACAGACTTTTGGAGAAGCCTGTATTTACAAGAAAGTGAGTGGGAGCTTTGTAGCATTTCTGATATTATATGTGGATGACATATTATTGATTGGAAATGATATAGAATTTCTGGATAGCATAAAGGGATACTTGAATAAGAGTTTTTCAATGAAAGACCTCGGTGAAGCTGCTTACATATTGGGCATTAAGATCTATAGAGATAGATCAAAACGCTTAATTGGACTTTCACAAAGCACATACCTTGACAAGGTTTTGAAGAAGTTCAAAATGGATCAAGCAAAGAAAGGGTTCTTGCCTGTGTTACAAGGTGTGAAGTTGAGTCAGACTCAATGTCCGACCACCGCAGAAGATAGAGAGAAAATGAAAGATGTTCCCTATGCTTCAGCCATAGGCTCTATCATGTATGCAATGCTGTGTACCAGACCTGATGTGTGCATTGCTATAAGTCTAGCAGGGAGGTACCAAAGTAATCCAGGAGTGGATCACTGGACAGCGGTCAAGAACATCCTGAAATACCTGAAAAGTACTAAGGATATGTTTCTCGTATATGGAGGTGACAAAGAGCTCATCGTAAATGGTTACGTTGATGCAAGCTTTGACACTGATCTGGACGATTCTAAATCGCAAACCAGATACGTGTTTTTACTGAACGGTGGAGCTGTCAGTTGGTGCAGTTCTAAACAAAGCGTCGTGGCGAGATCTACATGTGAAGCGGAGTACATAGCTGCAGCAAATGAAGGAGTCTGGATGAAGGAGTTCATATCCGATCTAGGTGTCATACCTAGTGCATCGGGTCCAATGAAAATCTTTTGTGACAATACTGGTGCAATTGCCTTGGCGAAGGAATCCAGATTTCACAAGAGAACCAAACACATCAAGAGACGCTTCAATTCCATTCGGGATTTAGTCCAAGTGGGAGACATAGAAATTTGCAAGATACATACAGATCTGAATGTTGCAGACCTGCTGACTAAGCCTCTTCCACGAGCAAAACATGATCAGCACCAAGGCTCCATGGGTGTTAGAATCATTACTGTGTAATCTAGATTATTGACTCTAGTGCAAGTGGGAGACTGAAGGAAATATGCCCTAGAGGCAATAATAAAGTTATTTTTTATTTCCTTATATCATGATAAATGTTTATTATTCATGCTAGAATTGTATTAACCGGAAACATAATACATGTGTGAATACATAGACAAAAACAGAGAGTCACTAGTATGCCTCTACTTGACTAGCTCGTTAATCAAAGATGGTTATGTTTCCTAACCATAGACATGAGTTGTCATTTGATTAACGGGATCACATCATTAGGAGAATGATGTGATTGACTTGACCCATTCCGTTGGCTTAGCACTTGATCGTTTAGTTTGTTGTTATTGCTTTCTTCATAACTTATACATGTGCCTATGACTATGAGATTATGCAACTCCCGGTTACCGGAGGAACACTTTGTGTGCTACCAAACGTCACAACGTAACTGGGTGATTATAAAGGTGCTCTACAGGTGTCTCCGAAGGTACTTGTTGGGTTGGCGTATTTCGAGATTAGGATTTGTCACTCCGATTGTCGGGGAGGTATCTCTGGGCCCTCTCGATAATGCACATCACTCAAGACTTGCAAGCATTGCAACTAATAAGTTAGTTGCAGGATGATGTATTACGGAACGAGTAAAGAGACTTGCCGGTAACGAGATTGAACTAGGTATTGAGATACTGATGATCGAATCTCGGGCAAGTAACATACCGATGACAAAGGGAACAACGTATGTTGTTATGCGGTCTGACCGATAAAGATCTTCGTAGAATATGTAGGAGCCAATATGAGCATCCAGGTTCCGCTATTGGTTATTGACCGGAGAAGTGTATCGGTCATGTCTACATAGTTCTCGAACCCGTAGGGTCTGCACGCTTAAAGTTCGGTGACGATCGTAATTAGGGTTTTTGTGTTTTGATGTACCGAAGGTTGTTCGGAGTCCCGGATGTGATCACGGACATGACGAGGAGTCTCGAAATGGTCGAGACATAAAGATTGATATATTGGAAGCCTATATTTGGATATCGGAAACGTTCCGGGTGAAATCGGGATTTTACCGGAGTACCGGAGGGTTACCGGAATCCCCCGGGGGTTATTGGGCCTACATGGGCCATAAGGGAGAAGAGGAGGGCCGGCCAGGGCAGGCCGCGCGCCCCCTCCCCCCTAGTCCGAATAGGACAAGGAAGGGGGGGGCGCCCCCCTTTCCTCTTTCTCCCTTCCTCCTTCCTTTTCCAACAAGGCAAGAGGGGGGAGTCCTACTCCCGATTGGAGTAGGACTCCTCCAGGCGCACCCATAGGGCCGGCCGCACCTCCCCCTCTCCCTCCTTTATATACTGAGGCAAGGGGCACCCCATGACACACAAGTTGATCCTCGTGATCGTTCCTTAGCCGTGTGCGGTGCCCCCTTCCACCATATTCCACCTCGGTCATATCGTAGCGGTGCTTAGGTGAAGCCCTGCGTCGGTAGAACATCATCACCGTCATCACGCCGTCGTGCTGACGAAACTCTCCCTCAACGTTTTGCTGGATCAGAACTCGAGGGACGTCACCGAGTTGAATGTGTGCAGAACTCGGAGGTGTCATACGTTCGGTACTTGGATCGGTCGGATCGGGAAGACGTACGACTACTTCCTCTATGTTGTGTCAACACTTCTGTTGCCGGTCTACGAGGGTACGTAGACAACACTCTCCCCTCTCGTTGCTATGCATCACCATGATCTTGCGTGTGCGTAGGAATTTTTTTGAAATTACTACGTTCCCCAACAGGCACGTATTGTATTTTTGCCATCGAGGATAACAAGATGGGGTTTTCTTCATATTGCATGAGTCTATCCCTCTACATCATGTCATCTTGCTTAAGGCGTTACTCTGTTTTTAACTTAATACTCTAGATGCGTGCTGGATAGCGGTCGATGAGTGGAGTAATAGTAGTAGATGCAGGCAGGAGTCGGTCTACTTGTCTCGGACGTGATGCCTATATACATGATCATACCTAGATATTCTCATAACTATGGTCAATTCTGTCAATTTCTCAACAGTAATTTGTTCACCCACTGTAGAATACTTATGCTCTCGAGAGAAGCCACTAGTGAAACCTATGGCCCCCGTGTCTATCTTTATCATATCAATCTCCTACTACTTAGTTATTTACTTTGCTTTTATTTTACGTTGCATCTTTATCATAAAAATACCAAAAATCTTATCTTATCATATCTATCAGATCTCACTCTCGTAGGTGGCCCTATAGGGATTGACAACCCTATTTGCGTTGGTTGCGAGGATTTATTTGTTTTGTGCAGGTACGAGGGACTCGCGTGTAGCCTCCTACTGGATTGATACCTTGGTTCTCAAAAACTAAGGAAAATACTTACGCTACTTTGCTGCATCATCCCTTCCTCTTTGAGGAAAACCAACGCAGGTAGCACTTCTTTTGGAAAAGTGATGAGGCTAAGGAGAAATACCAATTGGCCCGATGGGATATTATCTGCAGACCAAAGGTCCAAGGTGGGCTAGGGATCGAGAACTTAGAGGTAAAGAACATATGCTTGCTTAGCAAATGGCTATACAGGCTATCGATGGAGACCGAGGGTATGTGGGTACAAATATTGCGGAATAAGTACTTACGCACTAAGACTTTGGCCCAAGTTACAGCTAGACCTATAGACTCACCTTTTTGGAAAGGGTTAATGAGGACAAAGGTCACCTTCTTCCAACGGGTGAAGTTCACTGTAGGTAAAGGGATCACTACTAGATTCTGGGAGGATACATGGTTAGGGGAGGTGCCTCTGGCTCTACAATATCCATCACTTTATAATATTGTGCAACGAAAGGAAGATTATGTCGCCATAATATTAAATTCGGTACCGCTTAATATCCAAATTAGGAGATCCCTAGTGGGGGAACGTTGAAACGAGTGGCTGCATCTTGTCCGTGGGTTGATGGAAGTTCAACTGACCATGAGGATACGATTCATTGGAAGTTAGTTGCGAACGGGATATTTTCAGTGAAATCTATGTATCTGGACTTAATTGATTCCGGGCCACTGCCTAGGTCATTATACACTTGAAAGATTAAATTTCCGCTCCGAATTAAGATTTTCATGTGGTTCGTTCACAAAGGAGTCTTATTGACCAAAGATAACTTGCTAAAAAGAAGTTGGATCGGTAACTTCAGATGTTGTTTTTGTGATCACAATGAAACGATTAAACACCTATTTCTTGAGTGTTCACTTGCAAAACTATTATGGCGCTCAATTCGTATAGCTTTTAATGTCCATCCCCCAACGAGTATAAACACGTTATTTGTGACGCGGCTCAATGGAGTGGACTTACATACAAGGAAACATATTCGGATAAGGATATATGCACTACTTTGGGTGATAAGGAATACCAGAAATCCGTATGTGGTCATTACTCACTCACGTGGACTCTAGGGTGTTTTTGGTAATTGGATGCAACTGTTGGGAGGCGGTAGCACGGGCTATCTTCAGCCGATTTGGATGACGAGTTGATAATAGGCTAGGTGTACAAGCATCGTAGTCTGCTCTGTATCGCCGGATGTGGCATCTTTTTTATGTTTTATTTCGTTTTGCACTATGATTATGGGTCTCCTTTGCTACTCTATTTTTAATAAGATGGCTGCATGCATCGATTGATGCAGAGACCGAGGGTTTTGCCTTTTTTTTCAAAAAAACAATACCAAAATAATATTTATAAAAAAGTTTTAAGGGAACAAAGAAAAATAGATGTTAGAGCATCTCTAGCCGATCCCGCAATCGGCAATCTCGCAAAACTCATTTACGGTATCCAGAAACAATTTTTGCTGGACGTTGAACGCTTAGTCAGAATAGATCCTTCTTATCGATACTGCATATTCAACTTGCAATTCACGCTTAAACTAGATCACCATAGTTCAAACATAGCATACCAGGATTCATACTTAATACGAATGGAAATTAAATAGTTCATACTTAAATAGGGTGCATATTAGCATATTAGATCTACTCATCGCCGTCATCTTCGTCGTCACGAGGCGGGTTGCCATGGAGGTGGTGGTACATGAGGGTGTTGGAGAGGACTTGCGCGAGCTTGTACTCCTCGAACAACACCAGGATGTGCGCGCCTGGAGCTTCATCTTCGACGGCGGCGACCACCTTGGCCTCGAACCACACATTCTCCGCCGCTCGGAGACGCTTGAGCGTGGGGGAGAATATGCGGTCGAGGCGGTTGAAATTTCTCCACGCCCGTGCGCCAGCGCTGCGGGAGCGGGCGCCACAGATGCACGTCTGCTCCTTCCGCCATTCCTCCAGTAGCGGGCGGAGGGAGGAGCTACCGGCCACCGCGTCGTGGCGACACTTGCGGGGTGGGTCATCGCCGAGCCCCCCTCGGCCTCCCCTCCCGGATCCCGCGCACGATATCTCCTCTCGCCTCGGGTGCCTAACCTCGCCGAAAAACGACGCCGAAAGTCGCTCGATTTGATGCCGGAATGAAAGTAACACAGCGGTCACTGAAGATGGATGTGGAAAAGAAGGATGGGAACCCTAAATCGTCGCGGAGCCGGCATATATACTGGAATCGCTGAATCTTTATGGGCTGGGCCGTTTTTACCGGACCTGGTTGAGCCGGATTTTTTGACCGTCCCGTAAAACCGGCAAAAAAACACGGCCTGGCAAAATTATACGGGGTCTGTTAGAGATGCTTTTAGAAAAATTCCCCAAATTAGACGGTCATCCCGTAAAATGACTTTACGGAAAGATTTATTTACTGGAGCTACGTTATTTTCGTCGTTGCCAAAACCACGAAACCAGGAAACCCACTCAACCGCCCGCCGCGCCGCCCCAGCCGCGCCGCTTTTCCCGTCTAAGCTCGCCATCCGCCTCGGCGCCGCAATACATATGGCCGGCGCCGCCGGTTCCGCGCGGAAGGTATCGGCCGTGCTGTACCACTACCCGTGCCCGGACGGCGCATTCGCCGCGCTCGCCGCCCACCTCTACTTCTCCGCCGCCGCCCTCCCCGTCCGCTTCTTCCCCAACACCGTCTATGACCCCATCAGGTAGTCTTTCCGAACTTCAGACCTGACCTACCATAAGATCAATGCACGATATCAAATCTGTACGGTTCACGCTCTTTTCAGGTGCTCACTTTGACAGTCAGTGTTAGTAAGATTTGATAGGGCGTTACGGCGTTACCTTTGCAGTGTTCAGGTGTAGTTTCACTTTGGCAAATCCTGGCGTCGTTAGGTCGTTTAAGCTAGATGCATGCCAATTTTTTGTGCAATCTGTATCCCGACCAAAAAAATCATCTCAAGTTAGAAATTATATTTCACATAAGAAGGACCCATGCTCTGGAGTCATATTATCTTGAGACAAAGTTGGGCATAGTCTGAACTGGATGGAGTACCTTCCTTTAAATTTCAATACATCATTAGTCGTGGCTGATTGGAATGGTCGAAAATATCACGCAGAACTCATTAGTGTTTGTTGTCATGCTATGCAAGCCTTGGCAGAGCAGACCGAAAGCGATGATCTTGTACCTTAAAAGAAAAACGACGATATTGTGTTTCTCCTGTTATAACCTTGATCTTATGGGTTTCCTTTTGCAGGAGCGATGGTCTTCCGTTTGATGAAATCGAAGACGTTTACCTTCTTGACTTCGTAGGGCCTCCTGGTTTTGTTGCTGATATAGCCCCGAAAGTTCAGAGGTCTGTAAAGATTCATCTCTGACCGTTTCCCTTTATGTTGCATTAGTTACATTGTTTGATGTGAACCGTGTGGTTAATCTTAGATTCATTTGGATGTGATTCTTCCTAATTTTATGCACACTAGCAGGGCATTCTCAAATGTTTGTAACACACTGTGGCCTTCAATATTTTGAATATTGTGGAACTGTGAAGCTGTGCACTATAATATTTTCTTGGTAATACTAGGGTACTTATAGTTGTTTATCTTTTCCACTGTAACAATCTTGGACCATCATAAGGCTTCTCCCGAAAGTTGTGTGAGATTGTCACTCTTTTTCTTTTCAATAAGGAGGCATGCCCCTGGCCTCTTCATCGATTGATGCACACAACCTTGATTTATTACCATGTTTTCAGTTGGGAGAATGTCACTTGGGGACACTTACATCGTTTTACCCTTTTCAGTGTAACAATCTTAGACCATCATAAGACTGCCATGGAAAGTCTGTGTGGGAGTGCCACACTTGGAGAAAACGTGAATAAGGTGATTGACATGCAACGCAGTGGAGCAACAATTGCATTCGACTACTTTAGGAACAAGTTATTAACAGAAGCTAGTACTTCACGGAATCATGGAAGTGGTAATTCTGTAACTGAAATGAAATATCTACCTGAAAACAAGCTTGAAATGGTGCACAAGCTTTTCAAGTTTATTGAGGATGGAGATCTGTGGAGATGGACTATTCCGAATAGCAAGGCCTTCAGCAGTGGCCTCAAAGATCTGAACATTGAATTTAATGTCAATTCAAATGGGAAGTTATTTGATCAGGTGATGATTTACTTGTTAGTAGTAGTATGGTTTTCTGCAGTAGCACTTCCTCCTTTCACTTGAACATGGATGTTCACCATCTTTTATCACTCTATATTGCATTGAATATTGGTCTTTGTTATTTTAGTTATATGATAACCACTTCAGGTTGCTGTTTAGTGAAATAATTGCTTGAACACTCATTCACAACTTAGCATCATACCTTGATCAAACTTAGAAATGGTGTTGTTTCCTGATAATTTATCTTTTAGTGCATGAGGGTTGTTGGACGAATAGACACAGTGCAGCCCAACTATTGAACCGGGCGACATGGATGGAGCACACCGATCGCTCACGCCAGCGTGCTCACGTCACGCCATGCTCTGCGTGCACGTAGCACACATACCTCCTTTTGTTGAAATCCTCCGGTTGGATACTCATGTATAATACCTTGTTTGATGAATATAGGTACACGGTGAGTACACTTCTTGGTATTAGAGCTTACAACCTCTTCCACTCTTTCATCATGTCCAGTGATTGATAGCAACCTCAGTGACTTTTTGCTGACATTATGGCCACAATTGCTGAAGTTCCTCCAATCACTACTTCCCCTGCTGCTCCCATGGTGAACCTGCTGGCCTCTCTTGGTGACGCCTTCACATCGGGCATGACGGCGCCCCTTCCTCTCGCCAAGGGAGTCACCAGCTCAGACCTGCGCGTTGGCCCTAGCATGCCCCCACCATCCATACACCACATCAACATCACCTACTACATCAACTTCAAGCTTGATCCGGTGGTGAACAACCACTCCAAGTACCGTCAAGCCATGTACCCCGTCTTCTCCAGATACTGTACACGGATAGAGAGCGTTGAGTGGCGCCATCACGACATTACCGTTGTTCTCTAGTTCTACGCCACCATCTCCCACGAGCTATTTGACGTTGTCATGTCTCCACACAACACAACGTACCGCATGAGGAATCAACTTCACACCTTCTTCTGCGACAACCAGCCATGGCGTGCTATCCATCTCAATTCGGAGTTTTGCGCCACTGTCCAGGGCGACCTCTAATCGTCCCCTACAGTCGCCGACTAAAGTCCGTTGCCGATGCCGACGAACCCGTGTTGGACAAACCCTCACGCTGCAGATGATCTGAGAACGCAACCAACGTTTCCAGGGATGGTCACGGTGCTCCTTATGCAGATCCCTTTCCCGACCTTTGTGCAGGTGAGACTCGCGTGTGCTTGAAGAGATTAACATCATTCTTATCGAGTGTGAACGCGTAGAGAGCTCCTCCATGATAACGGCAGGAGCTCTCGCCACGTTCACACTAAATGAGTGTGACCTCTTCAAGCAGAAGACATGAGAGAACTCGCATGAAGGTTGAGAAAGCGATGTGCATAGGGAGCACAGTGTCCATCACCTGGAAACGTCGGTTGAGCCCATGGATCATCTGTAGCATAGGGTTTTGTCCAACGCGGCTTTGTCTACGGCGGCGAGGGACTTCAGCCGCCGGCAGTAGGCGGCGATGGAGAGGCCACTTGACGACGTCAAAGAGCTCGTCGGAGATGGTGGTGTAGAACCAGAGGACAATGGTGATGTCATCATGGCGCCACTCGGCGCTCTCTTGCTGTGGATCCATCTCCACTTGGACGTGGTTCTACACATTGTATTTGGAGAGGACGAAGTACATGAGTCGACACCACTTGGAGTAGTTGTTTGCTGATAGATTGAGCTTGAAGTCGATGTAGTAGGTCATGTTGATGACAGGGTTTGCTAGGGCTGGCACGCACGTCGGAGTTGGTGACAGATGCAGTGAGAGGAAGCGATGCCGTCATGCTCGATGTGAAGGCGTCACCGAGAGAGGCCAACATATTCATCATGGGAGCAGCAGGGAAAGCCATGACTGGAGGAACTTTGGCAGCTGCCGCTGAGGTTGCGAGCATTGGGGTCGCTGGACATGGCGGAAGAGTGGAAGAGGTTGTCAGATAGCAAGATTAATAGTGTAAATCATCGTGTACCTATATTCATTACTGACAAGGTATTTATACGTGAGTATACAATGGGAGGATTACAACAGAAGGAAGCAGGCTTGCGCAGTGCGAGTGCATTGGCCATGGGCGAGCGACGTGCTCCATCCATGGAACCTGGTTTGGGTAGTTGGGCTGCACTGTGTCGACCCAACATAGTGTGATAAAACTTAGAGAACGCTGCTGCTGTTGTTACCATCTCTGAACCTATTAGGATAATTTAGGTTAAAGGTTCGGCCCGCACCTCGTCTCTCAGGATAATGGGGCACCTTTAGGTTCATAGGTCTGCCCCTAGCTAGTACATGCTGCTGTTGTTTGCTCGGCTATGGCTGCAGTTCAACTTGTTGGCTGGTTCTATACACCAGGAGAAGAAGATGACAAAGAAACTGGTAGGAGGTTTAATTGATGCTGTACATGGGGACTTAGAAAATAAGATTGTCCTTGTACTTGCTCTCTCATTCCTGGGAGTCCGTCAAGGGTATCAGATCTTGCTTGAAACTGGTTTTTCTAATCTACTCCGTGGAGGCAGCGACTGACGGCTAACCTGCTCTGGCGGTGGGGAGCCCAGAGACTGACCGGGAAAAGGAGAGGCAGATCATGGAGAAGACGGCAGTCGGCAGGGGTGAGCGGCGCTCTCCGACGAGTTTATTCCGGTGGCCAGCGGCGTGCCTTGCTCCATGCTCCACCCATCACGCGGTGGAAGTATTCTGGTGAGCTAGGTGCGGTTTGACCCGAGGTTCGAAGGGGTTTGCGCCTGTTGGACCCTGAAGGTTTTCAGGGCCGTCCGGTTACCCAGATGGTAACAAAAGCAAGGTGCGGTCCACCGTCCAACAGGCCGAGCCGGACCAGTTGAATCTTGACTGATAATTTAACTTCTAGTGCTTGATGATTACATCCTTTATTGTAGAGATGTCGGAAAGCACTGACATCAGCTGACATACCTTAGATACTGATATTCCTTTTGTACTTCTAAAGCTTATTACCATTACCTTTCTGTAAAACTGTGCTGGTCTGATTGCAGTTGCTGGAGTTGGATCCCGAGCAAGTCATTTCTCGGGGACAAGTAACATTATCGCAGAAGCAAACATTAATTGATGATTGTTTGCAGAAGTCCTTTGAAATTGCACTAGGATGTGGCCAGTTTGGGAATTGTCTGGTAAAATAAATATCCCTATCCTCTGTTTGTTTCTTGATTATTCTCTGTGAACTTTTGTTCTATGTGCGATAAGTTTTCTCCATGTTATGTCAACATCCCATGGTGATGTATGTGAAAGATTGAAAGTGTGGTACTACATAAAGACGCACTGGAATTATTGTTGCGTAATCACAACTGTCATAACATTAACTTCCATTATCTGTTAGTAATTATTTATCTCGGGTAAAATCTATTTTTCTACCTGATTGATGTGGTTAGTTTGATTTATAGTAGAATATCAACATTCTCCTTTATGATTGGCAGTGTGTTTCGTCCAAATGATATGTTTCCTGTATTGTTAGAGATGTCTATTTGGCTTATGATCGTACTGTTGAGCACATCTTACCCTTGTGCTGAAGATAAATGGTACTAATCAATCTGCCAAAGCTTTGTGATGTGGAAGTGCATCTGGTAGGAAGGGTTCTGCAGATAACCCCTTCAGATTCTGGCCCTTCAACAATTTTTTTTTGTATCAAGTGATAAATTTAAACAGGAATCCTTCAGTGGATATTTTGTTTATCCACACACATTCTAATGTCTGGTCCTCTTAACTTAGGATAAGCTTTTTACTGTCTTTGTTTCTTCATTATCATCAACAGTACTGGTTCTGTTGTCCCTTAGGCTGTCAATGCTGATGCTATTTCAATGCTGAGAAGCGAACTCGGAAATCAGCTCGCTAACAAGAGTCGGAATTCCAATCTGAGGCAAGTTTCACATTCCCCAATTTGTCTATTGAACCCATGGTCTCTCTTCTGCATTATTTCTTATTCATTATCTAAGATATAATTTTGACTTCACTGCACCATGTTGTCTCAGTTTATAATGCCAGTTGCGCTCTATTTTTCTCAGAGCTATTGGCGCTGTAGTATATAAAGTCCCCGAGTTGAATAACGACGAGATGCTAAAAATCAGCCTGAGAAGTTTGGGACAAGAAGACACGACTTCTATCTCCCAGGTACCTTTTCTGCTTATGGATCTCCAGTGTTGAACTACCTTAGCTTGCGAATGGGTGTGCATCAAGACTGCTGTTAAGTATTGCGTTTGATTCTGTTTCCAGGAATTCGGAGGTGGGGGGCATCGAAACGCAAGCTCATTTCTGTTGAGTGTTGCAGAATTTGAGAAGTGGAAGGTTGGAGCTGAGCCTTCCAATGCAGAAACTGCCTAGCCACCCAGTTTTCTCTATCATTTCCATCAATCAAGGAAGTGCTAAGGTTCAGAAGGAAGAAGATACAATGGGACCGGCTAGGTTTTATGTTTGGGGGCGCAGCCCATCATCATGCAAAGGAAGGAGCACATTGCAGACGTGTGTGGAGACTTTATTCAGCATTGTGCTATCACGCCAGCCGTATTGTTTGACGCTCATAAGTATGCTGGGGGAGCTAGCAGGGCTTGCCTTACCAAGTTTGCTGAGACTGTTTGCCTAGAACGGGCTAGCTTGCTACGACTTCCATAAGCAACGGCACTGCTGTACTGTGGTACTAATTAGCAACTTAGGTATTTCCGGATGCAACCACTGCGAAGTTTCTGAGTTGGGCGTAATACTGATTTTTCTGCATCCTACAGGGTTTGAAGTTAAACAAGCGGTTCCAGTAGACATGGCCAAGGAGGCAAGGACCCTCCCAAAAGCTAAGAGCATCTCTCCAGCCGCGCCCCTAGAAAGGCCTTCTCAGACGATTTTTTCGCGCCGGCGCCGAAAAAATGGCCCAGTCGCATCCCGAGGAGCCGGACCCAGGCCGAATCCGGTGCGCCCAGGGGCGCCGGGGCGAGTTGTTTTGGCGCGAAGCAGCCGCGGGCCTGCCGAGTCAGCGAGACCGGCGCTTCGTCGCCCTCATCGCCTTGGTTCCTGCGGGAATCAATGCCAAGGCTGCTGCCACCGGTCAGTCTTGCCATTGATTCGTCACGGGGTGGTGCGGCGACCCCTCTCCTCCCGCGCATGCGTACACACGGGCGTGGCTATATAAAGCCGGTGGCCTCCTTCGCCTCTGGCCACACCAGCCCTAGCCGCCGAGCTCTCCCTCTTCCGTGCGCCGCCGCCGAGCCCTCCCTCTCCCATGTGCCGCCTCCGAGTCCTTCGAGCACTACGACAGCCCCGGCGATGGCCGAACGTTTCCTCGGCGACGAGGCGGCGATCAACGGCTTCGGCCGTCGCTCGCTCCGCGAACAGGAGTCGTGGCTCCTGTTCGAGGCCAACATCTCGGTGCCGCCCATCAGTCCGCCATGGCGACGCTGGGCAGGGGTGTACCAGGGACGGCCGCGTCAAAGAGGAGAAGGACGACGATGACGGTGGCGACGACAGCGACTACTCCGTGTTCAGTAAGTTATTTTTTAGATATATTTGCTATATATAAGCAGCGAACATGTCTAATACTAGCACAAATGCCCGTGCGTTGCAACTCAAGACATTGCTAGCTATCCCATGCATCTACTTATTTTCGTTTGTCTCGCCCTACTATCCTCCTCTACCTCGGAGAACTCCTCTAATACCTGGCAGCGAGCTTCTTCGCATTCATGAATGTAGTATTTTGTCAACACACCACTTATTGAATCTCAATATGCACATCGTGCAACCTGCAATAATTACGCAGCTTATTGATTCCCACTTAATTAGCCCACACAGGATATCATATTCCTTCCTTACTTTAGCTTCTTCTCACGTCATCATCCTCATCCTTTGCTTATTGATTCCCAAGCTGACTTATTGAGTTGGTCGATAATAGGTAACTCCAAGACATATATGAATTGTTTTTTTTTTGAGACAAACATATATAAATTGGTGGTTTTGGTTCTAAGGGTGCGAGGTGGTAATATTTAGTGATAATAGGAAGAACCCAACTTATTGAGTTGGTGACTTTTTTCAGGCCCAGCAGAGGCCCAATGCAGCATCCGTTATGTAACTGCGCTCAAGTTACTCACAGCGTAGGTTACAGAGAAAACACTAATTTATTTTTGTACATTTATTTTTCCTTGTGGCCCAATCAAAATAAGAAGAGAGAAGATGCGGGGCCCTTTGGCGAACGTAGGGGACTGACTCCTTGTGTTATTCAAGAGTTGCAGGTCATGGTCAAATAATTAGATTTTCCAATCAAATTGGTTGTAAGACTCATAAGGATCCACTTTACGAAGATCCCATTGTATTCCAAAAGATCCCATTGTATTTCAAAAGCTCGTAATCTTCTTCTTTGTTAATAAAACCTACTCCTTCACCGGCTCAAAAGAAATTGGATTATGTATAATAAGTTGTTGATATTCAACAACCCTCCGTAAAAAATAAATACAGAAATCTGAACATTTATCGATCTGGTAGATCAGTGGCTTGCGCATCATTCGCATACATGTAACCGCTTCAGTAGATCATATATTAGTTCCTATATCTGGCAATCACTATATTCATATTTATAATTTCCCACTTCAAAAATATGATGGCCGAAAGGTAAAGAGTTTATAATGCTTGGCGCTCTTTTGTTGACATGTTGTCTACAGTAGTATGAGGACACCCCTCACACCAACATGGCCACTTCCCTAGACAACATCACCGGGCCTCGTTGGGATCAGGATTAGTGCACTTTTAATTCCAATATTTCACTCACTTTTAATTATTTTATTTGATAATGATAAGATGTGGTAGGCATGAACATTAAACTATGACAGTAACAACAAACAATGTGAAGTAAATTCAGAAGAAAAAAATTATATAGCCGGTGCTCATTCAGAACTTTTTTTTTTGCAATTTGTAGCACACATAGTTGATCCAGCAGCTTCTGGTCGGTTCAACAACCATTAAAAAAGAAAGCAAAGCATCAAAAATCCACACCGAGAGAGCTTCCTCTTATCCACACAGCGTTGCTCTTCTTCTCTGCTTCCTCCGGTGAGGACGCCATCACAATGACCTTTTTTTCTTCCGTTCCGGTTCCATCCATTCCCAGTTTGAAGTTCATTCATCCTTTATTTTGTTCCTTTTGGCCTCTTTTTCCTTCCTTAAGATCATTCCTTATTCCTAGATGGCTTCTTAACACCTAGAAAAATCAAAAATGTATATAAATTGGATGTATTGGATGTAAGTTGGCGATGTGGGACTATTTAACATGTGAATTGACCAAACTTTATAATTAATTTAATAACATGGCAACATCACCTAATACCAGCCTCGACCTGGCTCTTCAGGATCAGGATATATGGCTGGGCTGGGCCACCAGCCGAAGCACACATGCAGGTTTGGAGTGCGTGCCAGCCCTGGCCTGACTCGTCGGGATCAGGAGGATAGGTGGGCTGGGCCACCTGCCGCAGCACACGGACGGGTTGGGAGTGCGTACATTAAACTTATCGGAGGCGCCTTGATTTAGATGACGGTAAACATGAATAGTGTCACCTCGGACGTAGAAAATAATATAGATAAAAAAACCGAAAGCGTAAATTCACGGGAAGAAGCGTATTGTGACGGTGAACCCGACAAAGTTAATCCGTGCTTTATTATTTAAAAATAATATTAGCAAAAGAGCCCGTGCATTGCACCGGGAGAAAACATGGGATGAGAAACCGGTTGTGCGTTGCAACGAAGGAAAATGCGGGTTGGGGAACTGGCATGACCGTAGGTTCGAGAGCTTTCATGGAAGTCCGTCGCCAAGGGTGGGATGGAAAGAGAAAGGAAAAAAAACACTCAACAACCTTTAAGTTGCTATATGCTGTAATAGAAAAAATATGTGTATGCATGACAATTAGTTATTGTCTCTGAAATTGCACATACAATACAGGCGATCTAGCTTACAAAAGTTAAACATCAACTGTGATATATTATTTAGTGACCAGTATTTACCACCATCTCACATTGAAGTGACACAATCAAATCCAAATAAACCTCTTGGAAAACATTGTACAACATATGCTGTTTAGAGTTGTCATAGAGTTTACAAAATAGTAAGTAAATTTGAATTAGCAAGATGCAAGCAATTCTACACTGTAATTTTAAGTCCAAATTATGTAGACATCTCCATCAAATGTATAGCTCAGGACTGAGCTATTCTCCTGTTGAGACATCTCTGCACACACTCGCACACTGGCTTTACTGGTAAAAGGAGTTCTTGCTAGCAATAAGTGATTTAGCACTTAGAAAAGATACCGCGGTAAGGGAACTTACCGAGTAGACATTGTAGTTCCACATATCCCAATATCAATTGCCAAATAATGTTGGGGAACATAGTAATTTTAAAATTTTTCTCACGCACACGCAAGATCATGGTGATGCATAGCAACGAGAGGGGAGAGTGTGATCTACGTACCCTTGTAGATCAACAACGGAAGCGTTAACTTGGTTGATGTAGTCGTACGTCTCCACGACCCGACCGATCAAGCACCGAAACCACGGCACCTCCGAGTTCTAGCACACGTTCAACTCGATGACGATCCCCGGACTCCGATCCAGCAAAGTGTCGGGGAAGAGTTCCGTCAGCACGACGGCATGGTGACGATCTTGATGTACTATCGTCGCAGGGCTTCGCCTAAGCACCGCTACAATATTATCGAGGACTATGGTGGAAGGGGGCACCGCACACGGCTAAGAATATGATCACGTGGATCAACTTGTGTCTCTAGGGGTGCCCCCTGCCCCTGTATATAAAGGAGCAAGGGGAGGAGGCCGGCCGGCCCTATAGGCGCGCCAAGGAGGAGTCCTCCTCCTAGTAGGAGTAGGACTCCTACTAGGAGGGGGAAGGAAGTGGGGAGGGAGAGGGAAAGGGGGGCGCCGCCCCCCTCTCCTAGTCCAATTCGGACCAGGGGGGGAGGAGGCGCGCGGCCCACCTTTGGCTGCCCCTCTCTCTCTCTCCACTAAGGCCCATATGGACCATTACTTCTCCCGGAGGGTTCCGGTAACCCTCCGGCTCTCCGGTTTTCTCTGAAATCACCCGGAACATTTTCGGTGTCCGAATATAGCCGTCCAATATATCAATCTTTATGTCTCGACCATTTCGAGACTCCTCGTCATGTCCGTGATCACATCCGGGACTTCGAACTAACTTCGGTACATCAAAACTCATAAACTCATAATATAACTGTCATCGAAACCTTAAGCGTGCGGACCCTACGGGTTCGAGAACAATGTAGACATGACCGAGACACGTCTCCGGTCAATAACCAATAGCGGAACCTGGATGCTCATATTGGCTCCTACATATTCTACGAAGATCATTATCGGTCAGACCGCATAACAACATACGTCGTTCCCTTTGTCATCGGTATGTTACTTGCCCGAGATTCGATCGTCGGTATCTCAATACCTAGTTCAATCTCGTTACCGGCAAGTCTCTTTACTCGTTCTGTAATACATCATCCCGTAACTAACTCATTAGTTGCAATGCTTGCAAGGCTTAAGTGATGTGCATTACCGAGAGGGCCCAGAGATACCTCTCCGACAATCGGAGTGACAAATCCTAATCTCGAAATACGCCAACCCAACATGTACCTTTGGAGACACCTGTAGAGCTCCTTTATAATCACCCAGTTACGTTGTGACGTTTGGTAGCACACAAAGTGTTCCTCTGGCAAACGGGAGTTGCATAATCTCATAGTCATAGGAAGATGTATAAGTCATGAAGAAAGCAATAGCAACATACTAAACGATCGGGTGCTAAGCTAATGGAATGGGTCATGTCAATCAGATCATTCAACTAATGATGTGATCCCGTTAATCAAATAACAACTCTTTGTCCATGGTTAGGAAACATAACCATCTTTGATTAAGGAGCTAGTCAAGTAAAGGCATACTAGTGACACTCTGTTTGTCTATGTATTCACACATGTATTATGTTTTCGGTTAATACAATTCTAGCATGAATAATAAATTTTTATCATGATATAAGGAAATAAATAATAACTTTATTATTGCCTCTAGGGCATATTTCCTTCAGTCTCCCACTTGCACTAGAGTCAATAATCTAGATTACACAGTAATGATTCTAACACCCATGGAGCCTTGGTGCTGATCATGTTTTGCTCGTGGAAAAGGCTTAGTCAACGGGTCTGCAACATTCAGATCCGTATGTATCTTGCAAATCTCTATGTCTCCCACCTGGACTAGATCCCGGATGGAATTGAAGCGTCTCTTGATGTGCTTGGTTCTCTTGTGAAATCTGGATTCCTTCGCCAAGGCAATTGCACCAGTATTGTCACAAAAGATTTTCATTGGACCCGATGCACTAGGTATGACATCTAGATCGGATATGAACTCCTTCATCCAGACTCCTTCATTTGCTGCTTCCGAAGCAGCTATGTATTCCGCTTCACACGTAGATCCAGCCACGACGCTTTGTTTAGAACTGCACCAACTGACAGCTCCACCGTTTAATGTAAACACGTATCCAGTTTGCGATTTAGAATCGTCCGGATCAGTGTCAAAGCTTGCATCAACGTAACCGTTTACGATGAGCTCTTTGTCACCTCCATATACGAGAAACATATCCTTAGTCCTTTTCAGATACTTCAGGATGTTCTTGACCGTTGTCCAGTGATCCACTCCTGGATTACTTTGGTACCTCCCTGCTGGACTTATAGCAAGGCACACATCAGGTCTGGTACACAGCATTGCATACATGATAGAGCCTATGGCTGAAGCATAGGGAACATCTTTCATTTTCTCTCTATCTTCTGCAGTGGTCGGGCATTGAGTCTGACTCAACTTCACACCTTGTAACACAGGCAAGAACCCTTTCTTTGCTTGATCCATTTTGAACTTCTTCAAAATCTTGTCAAGGTATGTGCCTTGTGAAAGTCCAATTAAACGTCTTGATCTATCTCTATAGATCTTTATGCCTAATATGTAAGCAGCTTCACCGAGGTCTTTCATTGAAAAACTCTCATTCAAGTATCCCTTTATGCTATCCAGAAATTCTATATCATTTCCGATCAGTAATATGTCATCCACATATAATATCAGAAATGCTATAGAGCTCCCACTCACTTTCTTGTAAATACATGCTTCTCCAAAAGTCTCTACAAAACCAAATGCTTTGATCACACTATCAAAGCGTTTATTCCAACTCCGAGAGGCTTGCACCGGTCCATAAATGGATCGCTGGAGCTTGCACACTTTGTTAGCTCCCTTTGGATCGACAAAACCTTCTGGTTGCATCATATACAACTCTTCTTCCAGAAATCCATTCAGGAATGCAATTTTGACATCCATCTGCCAAATTTCATAATCATAAAATGCGGCAATTGCTAACATGATTCAGACAGACTTAAGCATCGCTACGGGTGAGAAGGTCTCATCGTAGTCAACCCCTTGAACTTGCCGAAACCCTTTTGCGACAAGTCGAGCTTTGTAGACAGTAATATTACCGTCGGCGTCAGTCTTCTTCTTGAAGATCCATTTATTCTCAATTGCTTGCCGATCATTGGGCAAGTCAACCAAAGTCCACACTTTGTTCTCATACATGGATCCCATCTCAGATTTCATGGCTTCAAGCCATTTTGCGGAATCTGGGCTCACCATCGCTTCTTCATAGTTCGTAGGTTCATCATGATCTAGTAGCATGACTTCCAGAACTGGATTACCGTACCACTCTGGCGCGGATCTCACTCTGGTTGATCTACGAGGTTCAGTAGTATCTTGTTCTGAAGTTTCATGATCATTGTCATTAGCTTCCTCACTAATTGGTGTAGGTGTCACAGAAACAGTTTTCTGTGATGCACTACTTTTCAATAAGGGAGCAGGTACAGTTACCTCGTCAAGTTCTACTTTCCTCCCACTCACTTCTTTCGAGAGAAACTCCTTCTCTAGAAAGTTTCTGAACTTAGCAACAAAAGTCTTGCCTTCGGATCTGTGATAGAAGGTGTATCCAATAGTCTCCTTTGGATATCCTATAAAGACACATTTCTCCGATTTGGGTTCGAGCTTATCAGGTTGAAACTTTTTCACATAAGCATCGCAGCCCCAAATTTTCAGAAACGACAACTTTGGTTTCTTGCCAAACGATAGTTCATAAGGCGTCGTCTCAACGGATTTTGATGGTGCCCTATTTAACGTGAATGCGGCCGTCTCCAAAGCATAACCCCAAAACGATAGCGGTAAATCAGTAAGAGACATCATAGATCGCACCATATCTAGTAAAGTACGATTACGACGTTTGGACACACCATTACGCTGTGGTGTTCCGGGTGGCGTGAGTTGCGAAACTATTCCGCATTGTTTCAAATGTACACCAAACTCGTAACTCAAAATATTCTCCTCCACGATCAGATCGTAGAAACTTTATTTTCTTGTTACGATGATTTTCAACTTCACTCTGAAATTCTTTGAACTTTTCAAACGTTTCAGACTTATGTTTCATTAAGTAGATATACCCATATCTGCTTAAGTCATCTGTGAAGGTGAGAAAATAACGATATCCGCCACGAGCCTCAATATTTATCGGACCACATACATCTGTATGTATGATTTCCAACAAATTTGTTGCTCTCTCCATAGTACCGGAGAACGGTGTTTTAGTCATCTTGCCCATGAGGCACGGTTCGCAAGTACCAAGTGATTCATAATCAGGTGGTTCCAAAAGTCCATCAGTATGGAGTTTCTTCATGCGCTTTATACCGATATGACCTAAACGGCAGTGCCACAAATAAGTTGCACTATCATTATCAACTCTGCATCTTTTGGCTTCAACATTATGAATATGTGTGTTACTACTATCGAGATTCAATAAGAATAGAGCACTCTTCAATGGTGCATGACCATAAAAGATATTACTCATATAAATAGAACAACCATTATTCTCTGATTTAAATGAATAACCGTCTCGCATCAAACAAGATCCAGATATAATGTTCATGCTTAACGCTGGCACCAAATAACAATTATTTAGGTCTAATATTAATCCCGAAGGTAGATGTAGAGGTAGCGTGCCGACCGCGATCACATCGACTTTGGAACCGTCTCCCACGCGCATCGTCACCTCGTCCTTAGCCAATCTTCGCTTAATTCATAGTCCCTGTTTCGAGTTGCAAATATTAGCAACAGAACCAGTATCAAATACCCAGGTGCTACTGCGAGCATTAGTAAGGTACACATCAATAACATGTATATCACATATACCTTTGTTCACCTTGCCATCCTTCTTATCCGCCAAATACTTGGGGCAGTTCCGCTTCCAGTGACCAGTCTGCTTGCAGTAGAAGCACTCAGTTTCAGGCTTAGGTCCAGACTTGGGTTTCTTCTCTTGAGCAGCAACTTGCTTGCTGTTCTTCTTGAAGTTCCCCTTCTTCTTCCCTTTGCCATTTTTCTTGAAACTAGTGGTCTTGTTGACCATCAACACTTGATGCTCCTTTTTGATTTCTACCTCCGCAGCTTTCAGCATTGCGAAGAGCTCGGGAATAGTCTTATTCATCCCTTGCATATTATAGTTCATCACGAAGCTCTTGTAGCTTGGTGGTAGTGATTGGAGAATTCTGTCAATGACGCAATCATCTGGAAGATTAACTCCCATTTGAATCAAGTGATTATTATACCCAGACATTTTGAGTATATGCTCACTAACAGAACTGTTCTCCTCCATCTTGCAACTATAGAACTTATTGGAGACTTCATATCTCTCAATCCGGGCATTTGCTTGAAATATTAACTTCAACTCCTGGAACATCTCATATGCTCCATGACGTTCAAAACGTCGTTGAAGTCCCGGTTCTAAGCCGTAAAGCATGGCACACTGAACTATCAAGTAGTCATCAGCTTTGCTCTGCCAGACGTTCACAACATCTGGTGTTGCTCCAGCAGCAGGCCTGACACCCAGCGGTGCTTCCAGGACGTAATTCTTCTGTGCAGCAATGAGGATAATCCTCAAGTTACGGACCCAGTCCGTGTAATTGCTACCATCATCTTTCAACTTTGCTTTCTCAAGGAACGCATTAAAATTCAACGGAACAACAGCACGGGCCATTTATCTACAATCATACATAAACAAGCAAGATACTATCAGGTACTAAGTTCATGATAAATTTAGGTTCAATTAATCATATTACTTAAAGAACTCCCACTTAGATAGACATCCCTCTAATCCTCTAAGTGATTACGTGATCCAAATCAACTAAACCATGTCCGATCATCACGTGAGATGGACTAGTTTCATTGGTGAACATCACTATGTTGATCATATCTACTATATGATTCACGCTCGACCTTTCGGTCTCCGTGTTCCAAGGCCATATCTGTATATGCTTGGCTCGTCAAGTATAACCTGAGTATTCCGCGTGTGCAACTGTTTTGCACCCGTTGTATTTGAACGTAGAGCCTATCACACCCGATCATCACGTGGTGTCTCAGCACGAAGAACTTTCGCAACGGTGCATACTCAGGGAGAACACTTCTTGATAATTTAGTGAGAGATCATCTTATAATGCTACCGTCAATCAAAGCAAGATAAGATGCATAAAAAGATAAACATCACATGCAATCAATATAAGTGATATGATATGGCCATCATCATCTTGTGCTTGTGATCTCCATCTCTGAAGCACCGTCGTGATCACCATCGTCACCGACGCGACACCTTGATCTCCATCGTAGCATCGTTGTCGTCTCGCCAATCTTATGCTTCCACGACTATCGCTACCGCTTAGTGATAAAGTAAAGCATTACAGCGCGATTGCATTGCATACAATAAAGCGACAACCATATGGCTCCTGCCAGTTGCCGATAACTCGGTTACAAAACATGATCATCTCATACAATAAAATTTAGCATCATGTCTTGACCATATCACATCACAACATGCCCTGCAAAAACAAGTTAGACGTCCTCTACTTTGTTGTTGCAAGTTTTACGTGGCTGCTACGGGCTTAAGCAAGAACCAATCTTACCTACGCATCAAAACCACAACGATAGTTTGTCAAGTTGGTGCTGTTTTAACCTTCGCAAGGACCGGGCGTAGCCACACTCGGTTCAACTAAAGTTGGAGAAACTGTCACCCGCAAGCCACCTATGTGCAAAGCACGTCGGGAGAACCGATCTCGCGTAAGCATACACGTAATGTCGGTCCGGGCCGCTTCGTCCAACAATACCGCCGAACCAAAGTATGACATGCTGGTAAGCAGTATGACTTATATCGCCCACAACTCACTTGTGTTCTACTCGTGCATATAACATCAACATATAAAACCTAGGCTCGGATGCCACTGTTGGGGAACGTAGTAATTTCAAAAAAATTCCTACGCACACGCAAGATCATGGTGATGCATAGCAACGAGAGGGAAGAGTGTGATCTACGTACCCTTGTAGATCAACAACGGAAGCGTTAACTTGGTTGATGTAGTTGTACGTCTCCACGGCCCGACCGATCAAGCACCGAAACCACGACACCTCCGAGTTCTAGCACACGTTCAGCTCGATGACGATCCCCAGACTCCGATCCAGCAAAGTGTCGGGGAAGAGTTCCGTCAGCACGACGGCGTGGTGACGATCTTGATGTACTACCGTCGCAGGGCTTCGCCTAAGCACCGCTACAATATTATCGAGGACTATGGTGGAAGGGGGCACCGCACACGGCTAAGAATATGATCACGTGGATCAACTTGTGTCTCTAGGGGTGCCCCCTGCCCCCGTATATAAAGGAGCAAGGGGAGGAGGCCGGCCGGCCCTATAGGCGCGCCAAGGAGGAGTCCTCCTCCTAGTAGGAGTAGGACTCCTACTAGGAGGGGGAGGGAAGTGGGGAGGGAGAGGGAAAGGGGGGCGCCGCCCCCCCTCTCCTAGTCCAATTCGGACCAGGGGGGAGGAGGCGCGCGGCCCACCTTTTTGGCTGCCCCTCTCTCTCTCCACTAAGGCCCATATGGCCCATTACTTCTCCCGGGGGGGGGGGGGTTCCGGTAACCCTCCGGCTCTCCGGTTTTCTCCGAAATCACCCAGAACACTTCCGGTGTCCGAATATAGCCGTCCAATATATCAACCTTTATGTCTCGACCATTTCGAGACTCCTCGGCATGTCCATGATCACATCCGGGACTCCGAACTAACTTCGGTACATCAAAACTCATAAACTCATAATATAACTGTCATCGAAACCTTAAGCGTGCGGACCCTACGGGTTCGAGAACAATGTAGACATGACCGAGACACGTCTCCGGTCAATAACCAATAGCGGAACCTGGATGCTCATATTGGCTCCTACATATTCTACGAAGATCTTTATCGGTCAGACCGCATAACAACATACGTCGTTCCCTTTGTCATCGGTATGTTACTTGCCCGAGATTCGATCGTCGGTATCTCAATACCTAGTTCAATCTCGTTACCGGCAAGTCTCTTTACTCGTTCTATAATACATCATCCCGTAACTAACTCATTAGTTGCAATGCTTGCAAGGCTTAAGTGATGTGCATTACCGAGAGGGCCCAGAGATACCTCTCCGACAATCGGAGTGACAAATCCTAATCTCGAAATACGCCAACCCAACATGTACCTTTGGAGACACCTGTAGAGCTCCTTTATAATCACCCAGTTACGTTGTGACGTTTGGTAGCACACAAAGTGTTCCTCTGGCAAACGGGAGTTGCATAATCTCATAGTCATAGGAAGATGTATAAGTCATGAAGAAAGCAATAGCAACATACTAAACGATCGGGTGCTAAGCTAATGGAATGGGTCATGTCAATCAGATCATTCAACTAATGATGTGATCCCGTTAATCAAATAACAACTCTTTGTCCACGGTTAGGAAACATAACCATCTTTGATTAACGAGCTAGTCAAGTAGAGGCATATTAGTGACACTCTGTTTGTCTATGTATTCACACATGTATTATGTTTCCGGTTAATACAATTCTAGCATGAATAATAAATTTTTATCATGATATAAGGAAATAAATAATAACTTTATTATTGCCTCTAGGGCATATTTCCTTCAAATAAACCGTAAGAATGGGGTCAAGGAATCAATATTTTATCATAAAATCCAATACATGAAAAGGTTCATGGTCCTGTATGTAAACCTCGCTACTTCTTCATAGCGCACTATAGCATCACATGAAGCCAGCCAGCAGCCAACAGACCAGCTTAATTTTACCTATCAAATTTAGGTCACAGATAAATCGCTCGGTCGCTCCCCGTCGATCCCTGCACGTCCTCCACATCAAATTAGCAGCAGCAATAACAACAACATCACTCAACAAACAACAGGGAAGCAGCAGTATGGTGCAGCTAACAGCAGCACATCAGCAGCGCACATATAGAGCAGCCGTCCCTCTCTCCTCCCCTGCCATCCCCACACCAGCCGGTCCTCGTCCGGTCATCCCCGTCCATCTCCTCTGGCGAGCCCACACCACGCCCTCCCGACCAGCGCCTCCGTTTATCTGCGCCAAAGCCGCTCACTTCTGTGACCGTGTGCTGCCCACTTCCCATACCAGGATGCTTTGTGGGGATGGGAGGCCGTGAGATTATGATGGCCGGTAGCAACAGTGAGGACGCGCGCAGGCGGGAGCGGGATCATCCAACGAAGATGGCGCTGAGCGGCGGAGAAGGCCGCCGGAGGAATCACCCGGGTTGGTCTGGTCCAGATGAAGCTCGACCTAGAGCGAAGGCCGACGGACGCGTGGTTCCGTTCCAACGGAAAGACAGCTTGGGAAGATAACTTGAGACATCGTTTGCAGTGAGAAAGACTACGTCAATGGCTAGACAGTTGTGGAAGTGTTGATTTGTGGAGATATATAATCGAGGAGGAACCGATCTAATCAGGGAGGGAGACCAGATTGGATGCGGCTGTAACAAAACCACGATCACACAGAAAAAGAAGAATGTATGATCATGGGAAAAACATGAGTGATATTGGACCAATCCTTCTCGTACACGAATCCATGTGAGGATCGGGACGGACCAAATTTTCTGTACTGCTCTTGCTGATCGGGTCGCTGCCTTTGGTTGGCTCTGGCCTCGCTGTGCGGCCGGCGATCCTCGTGTTGTGATGCGGTCTCAGGGAAGAAGGGATCCCCAACATCGAGGGCCTCGTTGGTGTTGGCCTCGGGCCTCGGCACGTGCAAGGACGTGATCTCACGCCTGGGCGGGAGAGGATCATGATGATGGTTGCTTCGTCGCCATTGGCCTTGGCGTGGCTCTTCCGTTCGCCGTGGCTTATATGTCTCCTCGTCCAGCAACTCGCCTGCTATTTCTCCTCGTCACAAGCGGCGTATTTTAGGAGGGTTCGACTTGACTGGAAGCGAGAGTCCTGATCGTTTTTCTTTTGAGGGGATCGTTTTACTTTTTTTAGGAAGAGAGTACGACTCTTTTTCTTTTCTTTTTTGAAGAAAGACAAGAAAATAGTCCAGATTGTGAGGGACAGGGAGGCACGAACGGGGAGAAAGCAGTGATGGGCTGGCGGCTCGGCCCAAATTAAGCTGGCTTGGTGCGAACATATGCCCACACAAACGCGGTTAAGTTTTGGGTCAGGTCCTCTTTAATCTCAACCGCAGCTATATATAGAAAATAATATAGCTGAAAACGTAAATTCCCGGGAAAAAGCGTATTGTGACGGCGAACCCGGAGACTCAATCCGTGCTTTATTATTACTAGTAAATATGCCCATGTGTTGCTATGGGTGACAATGCAGCTAAATGAATCAAACAAATAATTAAGTTACTTGAATGACTTCTTAAAGATGGAATGTATGGATAGTATCATGAGGTAGACCTACAAAATTTTATTCAACCATTGACTGCTTAGGCGCATCAATCAGTCTTTTTTCAGTTTGATATGTTGATGTCCAAGAGCACAATTTTAGTTTAGGGGTTGTTCAGATCTCCTTCAACGCCATGCTTCACCAACTACACGAATCAGAGGCCTCTCATAGTACAATTTGGTGAAGTTGCCGAAGCTTATCTTCGTGAAGTTGAAATCACAGAGCTTAATATATTTACAATGATAGTGCCATCGCCAAGTGGCTTTATACTTGTGTATTTTCCTTTCCATGAACCCGGTCGAAGCACTATCCATGACGTCGGCATTGTTTCCTTCTCACAAGTCCGCCACAAAGCGCTATCGATGACGTCACTATTGTTCCATTCTCACAAGCCCGCCACTATCCAGCCACCAGCCCTCCACCTTAATTCTATTTGTGTCGTCGTCCCGCCATTGCCTCCCTCTCCTCCCGTCGTCCTCCTCCCTCCATCACCCTCTTTCACACCATTGGCCTGCTTCCTAGCGTCACCCTCTTCACCAACATAGACCCCCTCCCCGCCGTCGACCTATGCTATGTTCGTGGCCAACCCCTCATCCAACAGAAGTCCCAAATGGTGCAGGTCCTCCACAAAAGCTGGACCGCAGAGCTGAAGCTTCAACATTTCCATACATTTAAGATTAGGCTTATATGTATGTTTCTTTCCCTGGAGTTGTCGCATAGTGAAATAGTTTAGCATAGCAATGTTAACTTTAGCTAGAAATACAATATATCTGCTCCGGTAATAGCTCATCTAAATAAATGTTATTTTTCACTTGTATATATACTTTGCAAGTAATCTTTCATCAAGCTCCCACACATAGATGTAAAATCACTGCCACTTGCATTCAATCGCCAATTGTAACAATTCTCTAATGAACCTTTTTATTCTAATTTTTTGCTCGCTCTACAGGGAATATCAAGGTCACGGCTACCAGATTTGTAGATCAACATAATGTGTCAGTATATCATCACTTTTGAAATAAAGAAAGTTGCGGATATGATATAAACTTCAGTGTCACTACATTTACAATTCATATGATAAACAATAATGGCCCATAGCTCGTACATGTACAATATGAATGTTAGAAGGTCCACCACACTTTCCTGCTCCATCCTTACTACAGCTAAGAGAGAGAATAGGCATACAATGTGTTATCCTTGCAATATGAGAAGCAAAGTACAGAGCCACAACGGTATTTCAAGTAAGCATAAGAGAGAGAATATATTGCATTACTTCTATAAGGAATATAATGGTTCCAATGAATTGGTATCCAGGTTTGACTACTTCCATAAGAAACTTATTTCCTGTAGTGTGTTGACACTTGAAGAAACATGTTTCATGTAATCTAGACACTTGAAGAAGGCAACTCTATATAAAGCTCTGCAATTCCCTCATTGGTCCTGACATATTGGATCCTTCGCCATGCATCCTGGGTTCAGGGGCTCATTCTTTCCAAGAAATTACAAAAATCTTCTTGCTTCAGTTGCTTGTTACCTGTCATACAACGTGTCATCTCATTCCAAAATATACGGAAGGCCTAATAGACATGGTTTGCATGAGTTTATCCATTGCTTGCATCTGTATGTACATACTGACATGGAGTAACTCCTCTCTCAGTGAATTTCAGAAAAGGGTCATTTGGCGATGACTCATGTGAGCTGTGTTCAAGCCAGTTGACCAATGCTGCAGCTAAATCATGTTTGGAGAAAGTAACCATGATGATATATAGGTTAGAAACAAAATAGAAGCCAATTTTTAAGATAAAACATGGTAAACATGATAAACATGGTATTAGCACAACTGGAGCAAAGATCACAACATGGAAAAATGATCATCATTATAGATAAAAAATAGGATGGGTGAATAAAATAATTATTTCTCCTCAATTTGACATAGCAGAGCACGAGTACACCCAAATAGATACATAATTTTCCTGCTTTCCATACTACCTAGATAATTAGAATTGCTTGAAGGCAAAGTCTATAAGAAAGGAATATGTAGAAATTAGAAAACCAACATAAAGTAATCTGACATTGTTCTAACCTTACGAATTGAGGTGCATTAGTAAGAAAAGTGAAACTTCTTACCCTGTTGCTTGCACAAGTAGCAAGCTTTCCTAGGTTTGAATCACTCCAAGAAATCAATGGGTAAATTGCGGCAGCTGCTTTGTTATGCTAATTGTGCGGAAGTACGAAGTGGTTAAGACATCGACATAGGGACGGATTGCATCACAAATTTGACAACCAACAACGACAGGAGCACATCTCTGAAGAAAGCACAAATCCACAATGTGATCTCTACTCCCTGATAGCCGGTGGAGAAAGTAGACGAAGAGCGCCATCACCAGCACATACATGGGGTTCATCACGAGCACTGGTGGAGATCTGTCCAGGCTACAGAGGCGACGACGCGGGGTTCATCTCCGTCGCGCACATTCAGGCGTCCACTGGCGGGCTGCATGCCCTGTCGAGCCGGACCTAGTGCTCCGTCAAGGCTATTAGTGCAGTAGCGCAGGTCGTTGCGCACACCGGCTCAAGCTTCATGCCCCTGTATCGCTTCTCGGCGTAGTGTACTCGCCGCCTACTCACTGGCCCCGTTTGCACCCTGCACATGCACACACACAGACACACACACACACACACACACGCACGCATGCACACACACACACACAGAGACACACACAGACACACACACACACACACAGACACACACACACACACACACGAAGCTACGCACCGCATACTCTACACAACCAGGACAACATCTTCTACACACTCTGAATTGATTACATAACATCACAGAAAACAATTTTGTTGTCAAATTTCAATATATTATGGAAAGCATGCTGAAAGAAACTTTGATAGTTGAAAATGCCTAATTATGTTTCCTATGGGCATCGGTTAAAATGTCAAGAGTAGGGTTAAGAATACCATGAACATATAGCCTTCTTGCCATAACGTATCCTCAATCTAGTCAGTTGTCCTTTTTTGTATGGGCGCATGATCCATAGCTTTGAGATCCATATGTCTATTCTACCAACAGAAGACTATGCATATTAGTGAAAATGATATCGAGACATTTGGAAGGTTTGTTTAGTTGTAAAATTATTGTACAACATATCTTTGATTATTCTTAAAGACTGAATGAAGTTAATGTGAGATCTGAAGTGTCTTCAGAATTGGCGAGTGGGGAAGATCAAGATCAATTAACATCAGATGGTGGCTGAAGATTGAGAGAGAATATGAATTGCCTTAGCAGTCATCTTGAGCAGTTGGCATGGATGCTGGTCCTTGACTGATGACGCTCTGCTTGTTTATTTGTTCTTGCAGATCCTCTAAATGACTGGCAGGGTGCCGCCGATGAATAGCTCATCTGTGAGGCCCTCCAGAAATGATAGATAAGCCGTGTTCACGGGAGTTTTTTTACTATGCTGCTAGTACAAATGCCGTGAAATACCATCAGAAGCACACCATACCACCAATTAGATGGCTGCAATGGTATACCAATTTCGTTAACAAACTATGAATTAATTCTAAAAACCTATTCTGATTAGGTATCAAAATGCAAGCATACGTATATATAAACACCTTTAGATAGAGCTCAAGGATTAGGCATGAAGTTTGAAACCTAAGGTTAATCTGAGAGCTCCCCGTTGTGTACTTCGTGGACACCTGATCGACCAGTCGTGGGTACTGAGGTGTACGCAGTGGTGGCAGTATGCGTGTAGTGAAGCTATAGGGGAATCTGTTCATGCATGAGTCAAACTGAAACCCGATGTCTATGCTTTATGATATAATGCACAAAAGATTAGTAACTGGAATCTTAATTTATTTCTATAGTATTAACTGGGCAATGATGCCCCATGCCCCATCTATAAACTGTAGGACTGCCCCAATGACAGTGCGACCGTGTGCTAAGAGTAGACATTCACAGGAGCTCTGGAAGGTGCTTATTAGCAGATGGCTGGTAGGCATTGCATACTATGGTTTCTCTTTTCTTAATATAATTACATGAAAAAAGCGATTGGCTACAGAGCATAGAGTCTGATCTCTGATGTGTTCATGTTCTCACTTCCTCACCAAATCTGAACCTAAACATTATATTAGTTTGCACTTCAAACATCTTCCGTCTAGTAATTCTATTCATGCATGATCAAGATTGTAGAAACACATACATGTGATTAATCAATCTCGAAAAAATACATGTGATTAAGGATGGGAAAAGACAAACCTGAGGGTTGAAGTAAGATGGAGTTGCATGAATTCTCCATCTTCACGATTGCTAGTTTGACTCATGTCAGAATATTAGAAATCCCTATCCGCGAAATCAAAACACATATGAAAGCTTTGAGGTATCCACCCTTCCCCTACTAAAATTTGGCTGCAATCAGAAACATTTAATCACTGACAACCGCAGAGATGGGGTAGGTGTCAAGTCAACAGATTGTGATGGACAGAACTCTCTGCTCACAATCAAGTATACGAATTCATGGTTACAAGTAGTTGAGAGGAATTGGAGAGGAGAATTGGAGAGGAGAGATACAGCTTGGAGAGGAAGGAAGAACTTGAGGAAGGAGGGGATCGAGATCTGATTACACTCGCTGCCATCCACCGCTAGCCAAACTGGGTATTATACCCCTCCCTATTACATGGGCCTCACGACAGGTATGTTGGCCCAACAGTCCACCACCACTTCAGTCAGTCGATGGCCTAGCCTCTCCATCCTTGATGCTTGTCAGTGGTAGGGTACTAGCGCTGACATTGCCTCCCGCTTGAGTTTCAGCCTGTCCCCAGGCTGGAGCAGTAGGGTAGCGTATCTTGATGGTGTCATAGTTCTCCCAAGTAGCCGCTTCCACAGGTAACCCTGTCCACTGTATTAGAACCTGCAAAAGAGCAGTATCGCCCCTCTTCACCAATTTTCCGTCCAAAATAGAGCCTGGCGCCACATCGAGACTGGAGAGGTCAACTGGAACAGGTAAAGTAGTGAAAACTGGTGTATGGTCTGGCACAAAGTCTTTAAGTTGAGACACATGGAAAACTGGATGAATTTGAGCTTCTGCAGGCAGTTGAAGCTTGTACGCGGCAGGGCCAATTTGCTCCAATATTTCAAATGGTCCATAGTACTTGTAGGCCAGTTTTGCATAGGGTCTACTCACCATAGAGTGTTGTGCATAAGGTTGTAATTTCAAGTAGACTGCCTCACCCACAGAGAAGACCCTAGGTGTCCTGTTCTTGTCAGCATAGTGCTTCATCTTAGCCTGAGCCTTGAGTAAGTGTGCTTTCAACACCGCAGTGTGTGTTTGATGGTCCCTGAGCCACTCTTCCACATCTATATTGTCTGATTGAAGCAAAGTGGGAAACACACCATATGTAGGTTCATAGCCATACTGAGCCTTGAAAGGGGAGCACTCCAGGCTGAATGAAAATTGGTATTATACCAGAATTCAGCCAAAGGCAACCAAGCATGCCACTTTGTTGGAGTATCATGGACTGCACACCTTAAAAACATCTCCAAGCATTGGTTTACTCTTTCACTCTGGCCATCTGTTTGAGGGTGATAAGCAGTGCTCATAAGCAACTTAGTATCCCATAGTTTGAACAAATCTTTCCAGAAATGGCTAGTGAAAATCTTGTCTCTGTCTGACACAATGGTATGAGGTGGTCCATGAAGTTTTACCACAGTATGTAGGAAGGCTTTGGCGACGACTGGAGCAGAAAAGGGATGCTTCAACGGGATAAAATGAGCATACTTGGTCGGTCTATCCACCACCACCAAAATCACTGTATAACCTTCTGATTTGGGTAGAGCTTCAATAAAATCCATGGCGATTTCTTGCCAAGGCCCTTCAGGGACAGGAAGTGGTTGAAGTAAACCTGGGGATTTAACATGTTCATGTTTTGCTTGCTAACAGACAGCACACTGATGGACAAAATCAACTATGTCTTGCTTCAACCCAGTCCACACAAACAGTTTTCGAATTATGTAATATGTAGCTTGAATGCCAGAATGCCCTCCCACAACACTTGCATGAAAAGCAGAAATCAGTTTAGTTCTTAGAGCTTGATTTGCTCCAATCCAAATTCTGCCCTGATGTTTGATGACGCCCTTTTCCAAGGAATACTCTGTTGTATCGTTATCAGAAATAGCCAACTTCTGGAGCAGTGCCTGTGCCTCAGGATCCACTTCATAGGAGTTAATCACTTCCTGTAGCCACACAGGTTGGCTAGTAGAAGTAGTGGTCACTGCTAGTAAGTGCCCCACCCTGGATAAAGCATCCGCTGCTACATTGTCCGTGCCTTTCTTATATTGAAATTGAAACTGCAGCCCCACAAGCTTGGTCATGGCCTTCTTCTGGACATCTGTTGTAAGTACCTGATTTTCTAGTTGACACAAACTTTGATGGCCAGTTTTGATAATAAAGGGACCTCTCTGCAAATAAGCTCTCCACTTCTCAACCGCCATCATAATTGCTAGAAATTCCTTTTCGTAGATAGACAGAGACTGATTCTTGACGCCCAAAGCTTTGATATAAAAAGCAACAGGATGGCCTCCTTGAGTGAGTACAACTCCAATTCCTGTAGCACATGCATCTGTTTCAATGCAAAATTGTTGCTCAAAGTCAGGCAGTACTAACACAGGAGTAGTCATCATAGCTGTCTTAAGTTCTCAAAATCTTGCTGAGCTTCAGGGGACCAAACAAAAGCTTGTTTCTTCAGTAATTGAGTCAGTGGTTTCGCAATGATGCCATATCCCTGCACAAACTTTCTGTAATAGCTTGTGAGCCCCCAAAAACCTCTGAGTTCAGTGACATTTTGAGGAGTGGGCCATTGAGCCATAGCCAAAGTTTTCTCAGGATCTGTCTGTACTCCCTTGTCAGAAATGATATGTCCCAGGTAGTCTAATTGCTGTTGGGCAAAAGTGCATTTGGTACTCTTTGCAAAGAATTGGTGCTCCCTTAATGTCTGGAATACAATTCTAAGATGTTCCAGATGTTCCTCAAGGGTCTCACTAAAGATCAAAATGTCATCCATAAATACAATCACAAACTCCCTATTGTAAGCAGCAAAAATCCACTTCATGATGCATTGAAAGGTAGAGGGGGCATTGGTAAGTCCAAAGGGCATCACCCTAAATTGATAGTGTCCACTGTGAGTTTTGAAAGTTGTCTTGTGTTCATCCTCTGGTAACATTCTGATCTGATGATATCCTGACCTGAGATCTATTTTGGAAAACCATTTACTGCCACTAAGTTCATCTAAAAGCTCATCCACTACTGGCATGGGAAATTTGCTCTTGACGGTGATTGAATTTAGCTTCCTGTAGTCAACACAAAACCGCCAAGTGCCATCTTTCTTTTTAACCAACAAGACAGGAGAAGCAAAAGAGCTGAGGCTGGGGGTGATAGTGCCAGCTTTTAGCATTTCAACAACTTGCCTTTCGATTTCATCCTTTTGTAGTGGTGAATATCTGTAAGGTTTGGAGTTGACAGGAGCAGACCCTGGTAACAAGTGTACATCATGGTCTAGAGTTCTGGAGGGAGGTAGCTCAGTAGGTTCTTTAAATACATCTGCAAATTCCTGCAGCAATGGTTGCACTGGGGCTGGAACATTGTCAGATCTTTTTATCAAACACCGGATGTATCAGTGCTACTGCCCAAACGTCATTGCCTTTGTGCCATTTCAAGGTTTGTTCGAGAGTGACCTCCTTGATGTCCTCTGTCAATTGTGGGGTTATGCCCTGCAACTTAACCATATTGTCCTTGTGGTTGAACTGTATCCATTTGTTTTTCCAGTGACAAATCATTTCCCCTTGAGCCTCCAACCAATCCATGCCCAAAATGAGATCATAGCCTCCCAAGTCAATGACCTTTAAGTCGTATTCAAATGTCTGCCTGTGTATCCACCAATTTAGCTGTGGTACCTTTGAATTGCATACTAGTTTCTCCCCATTAGCTACTGTGACCGACATTTCTTTTGGGAGTGGCTGAGGTGTCACTTGAATTCTGGGCAGCAGAGCTGAGTCCATGAAACTATGGGTGCTGCCCGAGTCCAAAAGGATTAACACCACCTGGTTGCCAATAAGATCTCGCAAGCGAATGGTTCTAGGGTGATCAGCTCCAGACAAGGCATTGACAGACAAGTGCATTTCTTGCAAAGCAGTTTCTTGTTCTTCTACTGCATCAAGTATTTCATCCGACAAAATGGCTTCAGCTGCACTAGTCATGGCCATGACTGCAGTAGGAGTAGGTGGCTTCACACAAATATGACCCGGTGTGTATTTTTCACCGCAACTGAAACACAGGCCATTAGTGCGCCTATACTCCTTCAGTTGTCTTGCCTTCCACAACTCTCCAGCAGGTGGTGTGTTTAGACAAGTGTCAGGCTTGAAGAATGCATGTCTGTTGCCAACACTTCTATTGGAGCGAGCACGTTGGACAATCTCTTCTTGGATAAGTGCATACGACGCTGCTTCACTGACATTGGCTGGTATCTGCATATCCGCAGCAGCCCGGAGTTCCTCTTTGAGGCCTAAGATGAACCGTGTCACCAGGAATGTGTCACTCACTGTCGGTTCATATAACAGAAGTTGATACACCAACTGGGTGAACTCCCTTTTGTACTCTGCTACTGATCCAGATTGCTTGAGTAACAGAAGAGCTCGCATCTTTGTGTGATGGACATTCAAATCAAACTCCTGCATGACAGCCACCCGAAACTCATTCCAGCACGGCCATTGACGCAAGGCCTTGTAAGCATGAAAGCAATTGGCTGCATCACCTGACAGATGCAATGTAGCTGAAGTGACCTTGAATTCCTCAGGAATAGCATACAGAGAAAAATACGCCTCACACCCATCAAGCCAAATGCGGACATCTTCCCCTTCAAAGCGAGGGAAATCCATCTTCGGCATCCATGTTTTCTTCGACTAGAATTCTATCCCCGAATGCTCTGCTTTGTGATGTACAGTGTGAGGTACAAACACTGGTGGTGGAACATGTGGAACGGGTGGGCGCCCCTGCTGCGGTGGCGTACCCAGGATTCCATCGCCTGCCAACGAACCCTGAGGGGATTGCTTAGAACCCAATTCTCGAGCAGCCGCTGCCTGCTCCTGTCTGATTTCTCCGATCGATTTCATCGTGAGACTGACATTATTCTGCACGATATGCATCTGCTCTGCTTGCGCGGCAAACTGTTGATCAAAGGAATCCAACCGGCGAAAGAGATCATCGAGCTTACTCAACTTGTCGCCCACGTTCTGTAGCATCTGCAACTACTCACCAACCCGAGCCTCGATCGTTTCCATGGCGTCCACCACGAGACGCGTCTGCTGATTAGGCTTGGGGGGTGCCAGAGTCGCCAGCTTCACCGCCTACCACGAATCGGTGAGTACTAGAGAGTTTTACAGCAGCCGCTAACTTTTTCCTCTGCAACGGACTCCTTGCCGCCGCCCTGCAGCGCCAATCAAGCAGCTTCACCGGGATTTCACACACACAGGAGATCTGTGTGCAACCGTGAGTCACGCTCGATCCGCCGCCGAATAAATCTCCGTCGCCCTGAAACGCCGCCCGTGCCGCACCGGAACTGCAGCCACACACCGCCGCCGCAGACCCAGCTAGCGGACGGGAATTTTACGAGAGAACCCAACCCGACCGCCGCCGAGCCCGATCCCGCCGCCGATCGATCCAAATCTGATACCAACTGTGATGGACAGAACTCTCTGCTCACAATCAAGTATACGAATTCATGGTTACAAGTAGTTGAGAGGAATTGGAGAGGAGAGATATAGCTTGGAGAGGAAGGAAGAACTTGAGGAAGGAGGGGATCGAGATCTGATTACACTTGTTGCCATCCACCGCTAGCCAAACTGGGTATTATACCCCTCCCTATTACATGGGCCTCACGACAGGTATGTTGGCCCAACAGTCCACCGCCACTTCAGTCAGTCGATGGCCCAGCCTCTCCATCCTTGATGCTTGTCAGTGGTAGGGTACTAGCGCTGACACAGATCTTGGCGGTGGCGGTGCTTGTCAATCATCTATGCAACAGGGGAGACATACCATGCGGCAAGTTGGAGAGGCGCGCTGTCGAGGAGGCTGGGCACGGTCGTCGGCGGGGCTGCGGGATGGACGTCGACGAGCAGCTCGTCCGTGCTCCCCGCATGGCTGACGAGCAGCTGTGGCTAGGTGTCACGCGACATGCGGCGGATCCTGCCGATCTCGTCCAGATTTGGTGACCATGGATCGAGGACGGGTACCACAAGGTGGAGGGACGGCGGCGGCGGAAGAAACCCTCGTGCGCGCTACGGCGGAAGAAACCCTCGTGCGGGGCAGCAATTTCAGCGACGGGCGAGTCAGAGCTGCGTACGAACCCTTTTTTCACTTATGTTTGGGCTACGGTGGACCGCAGGTTGATTTCTAAAACCACAGGGACGCGGCCCGAAGGAAGTACTCGCTTCAGGTCGAGGCCCAGCCGGTTGAGCCTGCTACCACGAAAATCGACGGACGAAACTACAGACAGTTTCCCAGAATTAGTACCACCTCGCATATATGTTTTAAATTCACACTGAAAGCGTAAATTCATGGGGAAAAGTGTATTGTGACGGTGAACCCACGGAGTCAATCCGTACTTTATTATTAGGAATAGAATTAGGGAGAGATTATTAGGGAAAGATATGCCAAAGTTTGCCGAAGTCTAGACGTGTTTAGCTGAACTTTGTCGAACGTTTTTTTTTAATTTAGACGTGTCTGGGGCGGCTTTGGAGCCGGCGGTTAGGGACCAACTCGTCCTTAGACCATTTTTTTTGCGTCGGCTCGTTCTGAGATGATGATTTTAGACGTCCCCTAAAAGGCCAACGACTGGAGATGCTCTAAGTTGCTTCAAAGTCGAAAGAGTTGGCGCCATGACAAAGGAGGCACATAGCAATGGATGATTGGATGGCATGTCTACACTGCTTGCCGTGTCGTCCTATCAAAAGGCGCCCTGGACGGTGGACATGCATATGCAGCATGGCCCATCTCCTTTCGCACTCTCTTTTCCCTTCTCCCCCGATCTGTTTGGGCCCCGACATGGGCCACGCAGGCTGCTGTTCTTTCTCGGCAAGCCACGGCTGGCTGCTTTTCTATTTGAGCCTTTAGGGGACAGATGCAATCATGCATGTCTCTGCCTGGTCTGTATTCCCATGGCGCACTAAGGCATTTTCAACGACAACCCTTAAAGTTTCTCATGTATTCGTTCGTGGACACGGAACCAGTTCGCAAACACGGATGCGAAAGATCATCATTCAATGTTGTCCGCATACATCCAGCCAACAATTTAAATTAATCAGACGAAATTTGTTTGAACATGACCGGATATATATAAACATGTAAGATTTCATTACATCTACATCAACTAAGCACTGCTTCTTCAGTTCTCGAGGTATAATTAATACACCTAATCCATGATCGCCGGCGCTCGTTCCCTGTGTCCGGTCATGAGCCCCGAGAACCGAAGCTTTGACTTCCCAATTTCGCCTCGGCGCTCTCTAGCTTCGCCTCCGGAGCCTCAGGAACTGGAGCTGTCTGCCTCCACATCGTCGCTAAGCGACTAATCGGCCGTTGATGTTGAGCCCACCAAGTTTGGCGTCAATGATAGGGGAGGAACGATGGCCTTCATGGGACCCGATCGTCAGTGACCTACCGTGCACTCCTCTTCCTTGCTGCCGGCGGCGCCAGGGGATGTGTCGGCTTTGTGATCATGGTCGCAGGGTGCTGCCTCGACGGAGCCGACGATGTTGTCTAATACGTCTCCAACGTATCTATAATTTTTGTTGTTCCATGCTATTATATTATTCATCTTGGATGTTTTATATGCATTATTATGCTATTTTATATCATTTTTTAGGACTAACCTATTAACCTAGTGCCCAATGCCAGTTGCTGTTTTTTCTTTATTTTTGTCTTTTACAGAAAATCAATACCAAACGGAACAAAACTTTTTGACTATTTTTCTTAGACAAGAAGACACCACGAAGCTTCGAGAGAAGGCCAGAAGCTTTGTATTTCTCTCCGATCTATTGATTTGGTTTAGCCAACTAGATTGATCTTTCTTGCAACGGGAGATGTGCTTTGTGATGGGTTCAATCTTGCGGTCTCCTTACCCAGTGACAGTAGGGGTAGCGAGACACGGATTTGTATTGTTGCCATTAAGGATAAAAAGATGAGATTTTTATCATATTGCTTGGATCTATTCCTCTACATCATGTCATCTTGCTTAAGGCGTTACTCCGTCATTTTTAACTTAATACACTAGATGCATGTTGGATAGGGGTCGATGTGTGAAGTAATAGTATTAGATGCAGGTAGGTGCCAATATTCATGATCATTGCCTTAGATATCGTCATAACTATGCGCTTTTGTATCAATTGCTCAACAGTAATTTGTTCACCCACCGTATGCTTTCTTCAAGCGAGAAGTCTCTAGTGAAAACTATAGCCCCCAGGTCTATTTTTACCATATTATTTTTAGATCTATAAAACCAAAAACCCAAAAATAGCTTGCTGCAATTTATTTACCTTCACTTTATTTTGCATTTTTATTTATCGTTTATACCTATCACTATCAGGTCTCATCCTTGCAAGTAATCATGAATGGATTGACAACCCCTTTATCGTGTTGGGTGCAAGTATTTGTTTGTTTGTGCATGTGCTATCATTGGATACTTTTGTGTTCCTCCTACTGGATTGATACCTTGGTTCTTAACTGAGGAAAATACTTATCTATACTTTGCTGCATCACCCTTCCCTCTTCAAAAGAAAAACCAACGCAAACTGAAGAAGTAGCATTGTCCTCGTTGTCGGTCTCGCCGAACACCGCCTCGTTGCACTCCATGTAGGCGGCCGCCAGTTCCGCCGCACTCTGGCGGTACCGCCAACGGGCGAGGCGGATCTCACAGGCGGAGTGGTAGGAGTTGAGCAGCTCAGCCTGCTCTGCCACGTCCGCCTCTGACGCGATCGCCCTGCCGCCAACGAGCCGCTCCTTCATCTGCAGGTGCTCATAGAGGAGTTGGTGGTTGTGGGCGGCGTTGGCCTCCACCTCCTAGAATTGCTCCTCCCGCATCATGTCCATGAAATGGGCACGAGCCTCACCAATGCTCACAGTGTAATGCACTAGCGAGGGTGGCGCGGAGGAGGAGGAGGGTGGCGCCGGCTTGTCGTCAGCCGCGTCCTCCATTGGGGCGTCATCGTCCTTTGGCTGCCTGTTGGCCAGCCAGCCGGCAACAATCGACCATCTCCTTCTTCTGGTCCTGCGTCAGCCCATCCTAGAGAGCTTTGATGCGGAAGGAATCCATTATAGGAGTGGTGCGGAAAGGGATCAGAGGCAGATGACTACGAGTATGGTCGAGGTAACAGTTTATATAGCAAATGATGGGCGGCAGAGGGACAAAGGGTGGTGCCAGAGTAGTTGTCTCAGCAACTGCGTGTCATTATTATGGGTGGCAGACGGACGACTGAGCGGCAGTTGTGTTGTTTGAATGCGGAGCAGTCTCCTGCACCAGGAAGCGGCGCGGCCGACGCTCTTTCGGCTGACGCGCCGCTTCAATGCCAACGTTAGCGAGCGGTGGCGTCCGCTCTGACCGGACATGAATGCGTGCACTGACGCTATAGAGCAGCGCTGACTGTTTTAGGGGGAAAGCACGCGCGGGCGAGGAAAGGGGTTTGGGTGGGCCAGGGTGGTCGGAAGCGGGCGTAGGTGCTGTCCGAACGCCCGCAAAACCCTTCATCTTTGTTTTTAGTTTGTGGAAGAAAGTGCATCTAGACCGCGGCACGGATTGATACAGACCCATGTTGAATATTTTTCATGGTCTAGACAGTGCAGGGCGAAACGTATACAGACAATTTCAGAGTCAGAGTTGGAGATGGCCTAGTAGATAGTAGTAGCATGGTATTACAGCGAAGAGCGCGTCCATGACTCCGGCGAGATGCAAACATATAGCAAGAGAAATGAGGTCTCTAGTGTAATTAATTAGACAATACATCTCTGAAACTCAATGGTCATTTGCAAAATCAACTGGTTTTACAGAAACGAGAGGCTGTGCTCTTGGCCGAGACTTTTCTTGAGAGGGTTTTGTACTCGCAAGAGGGGACCAAGCTAGACGTGGTTACCGGGCCCATAGCGGAGGGAACGCCTGCGCAAGCGTGGATGGAATCCTCTTGTGATACTAGCGAAAGTAAGAGTTCTGAACACTCCGGTGTTCTTCTTTTGAGTGGAAGAAATTATCACCCCGGTGACGGACGAAGGGCGCGTGCATGAGCTGGCCAAGGAAAGGTCATCCAAATCAATCCGGGGCCAAGGAAAGGTCATGCAAGCCAATCCGGAGGCAAGATCGATGATACTCGCTCCGTTCACAAATATAAGATATTTTAAATATTTCAATAACATTATATATGGACTGAAATCAGTGAACAAATATATTAAAACGTGTCAATATACATCTATATCTTTTATTTTTTGCGGGGTGCATCTATATGCATATACTCTCTCTGTACATAAATATAAGTGTTTAGGGAGTAATTCACAAAAAATTAGACCATCTTATATTTGTGAACGGAGAGAGTAGGTCTTAGAGCATCTACAACCGGACTTGGCACCCGCAAGCGTGTCCGCGGACAGCGCCCGCCGGCCCCTCATATGTTGTGCCGCACATTCACATAACTCAAATGCCAATCCTCAAACCCATGCAATCTATACATATCGATCATACGATACAAATTGTTTGAATTCAACAGTTAGAAACAAAGCAAAGGAAATCATAGTTCAACAAACCGGGCATGCCAAAATGAAACCAATGTCCGAGCATGACGAATGGCTTCAGATCACTCGCCGGGCGCCATCCATGGCGCCTGCTCTGAGCCCAGGCGGAATGCGTCCTGCTCGTCCTGCTTGGCCTGCATCCGAGCTGCCTCCTCTGCCTGCACCCTGGCCGCATGATCCGCAGCTGCCCTCGCCGCCTCGTAATCCCTACTGTCATTGATCTCCTTCCTCTTGTCCACAAGCCATTTTTTTGCATGCTCATCCAAGAGGGTTTCGTTCGTCAACATGATCTTCGCATCCTTCGCGTCCCGTGCGAGTTGCAACCTCTCTTTCTCAAGCTCAATCTCGCCAAATGTCTTGGCCTTCTTGAGTTCCCATTTGATCGCCATCTCTTGCTTCTCCAACACGATCTTCTCCCTCTCAATTTCAGCTTCTTCTCCGCCCTCTTCCGGTCCCACTCCATCCCCTCCTTTTGCGCATCCAACATGAGTTTGTACCTCTCCTCTTTCTTGTTCTCCCTTACCGAAAAATGCCCATCCATGTGGACGACACTTTTGTAGCCGCGGCGTCACGGGAGGCCCGTGCCTTCTCCCACTTGTTTCCCATGACTTGTCGGTTATCCATTGGCAAGGTGGCTCTTCCATTCGTGACGACAACATCGTCCTCTTCATCGTCCGACCCAATTGATTGGTGGGAGCTTGAGCCATCATTCCCCTTCTTGTCGGACTTGAGATCGGCCACAAGTTGTGTCCACTTCGGCTTTTCATTCAATATGATCCAACAATGGCTAAAAGCAAATGACTTCTTCTCCACCTAGTGATACAAAGTGGTCGCCACCGCTATCTAGGAAACAACATATGCATGAGCACGAGAATGCAAACGCAAGAAGCATATGCAAATGATGACAAGATGAAGCAATTGAGCTTATGTGAGTTGCCACTCGCATCCCACTTTGAGGGCGTTTGGTCACTTGTGAGTAGTAGCCGACGTACTTGTTCACTTCTTCTTGAATGACCCCCCCATCGATATTGGAGAGATGCCACATTGCGGGTGGCCACGATAGGATGCGGCTCCACATACTCTTTTTGTTCATTATACTCCTTCCAAATCTTCTCCTAATACTTGTTCCCCCTTTTGCTTGGTGCTGCATATTGGATCCATTATTGTGGCCAACCCAGCTTTGATCAACAAGATGTCCTCAAATCTTGAGAATGCCGGACCTCTTGCCTTCCCCGTGTTGCACTTCTTCTTCTTGCTTGGAATGGGATTGGATGTTGTCCCAACTTCAAATGCGGTGGTGCCCTCCGATTCATACTCCATTCCGGTCGGATTTTCATTGTCATTGACCATGTTCGACAAGAACGCCTTCTAGATGATCATGGTTTGCAAGCATTCATCATGTGCGGAATGAACTAGTGATCTATGGAAAACATTGAACATGCCATGTGAAACTTTGATCGGACAGGAGCAAACAAAAGGTACCGACTCTTGTTCTGTCATTTCGTCGAACATGTCGAGGGTAGCCTAGGCGCCGTCGGTAACCGTGCTCATCCACGCCCGAACGAGCTACAGTGAGTCACATACGTCCACCGTCGGCATCTGCATGGGCGGAAAGCACTCCAAAATGGCCCAGCCGGCCGTCGAATCCTCTGTCCCAACGGGGTCGGGCATAATCCGCGTCCTCGCTCGAATGGAAGGGGTGCGGGGTTCCGTGCGCGGCGGGGGAGCCAGCTTCTCGATCATGTCCGCACCTCCCCATGCCGCCTCCGCCGCCTTCCTCTCTCGCTGCCGGCATCGCTGCATTTTCCAGGCGACGTTCTCCGCCTTGGAAGACAGAGCCGAGGAAGTGACGCCGACGGACGAGGCAGACTGCTCTCCGTCGCGGCGGTTAGGGACGGGCTGGACGACATCTTCAGTGGCAGGTCAGGATCGGTGGTGAGGATGGGGAGCAAGGGTGACAGACATCGACGGCTTGGGCGCGGGAAAGGTTGCAGGGCGACGGGAGGAGGAGGAAGGGTTTGGTGGATTTGGTGTAATTTACCATGGGGTCGAGTTGTCGGGTCCGATGTGGTGGGCGCGCCCGGGCGCCCCCATATCCGCCCCATATTTGGTCTGGATATGAGGGGTGCCGGTCAGCCCGGACGTTTGGGGTCAGTTTAAGGAGCCCGTATGGATCAAAATTTTGTGACCGGTCAGTGCTCGGGCGGCCCGCCCGGGCGTATGAGGTGGGTTTGGGACGCCAGGCTGTAGATGCTCTTATCAGGTCCATTCTTCATATTGCCTCTAGGGTCCAGCTGATGAGTTCTTGCAAACCAGGGAGAGGAATATACGAAGCAACTACAACTCAACACTAAAGCTAACTTCTGTGCACCTGGTGTCTAGTACTACACCAGGAATCATTTAATGTTAAGCGTACAAGATGGACGCATATAAGATATAAGAGCAACCCTAGCAAAATCACCATATGATATACAGAGCCATGGTCCTGAAGGCCACTGCAGTTGTATGCAAACATAGAGTCACCATAATGCGACCTTCGTATTTTTTTCATCAACTGAATAATCATACACTTAATTGGAGGGCTAAAACACTAATTTAAAATAATATCGCGTTACAAAGTTGTTACATAGGGATAGAAATTTGATTAGAGGTGTTTTCATACTAACAAAGTGATGACTATTTACATCTTGGGGGGAAGCATGAGTTGCTCCCCACCAAGACGACGGTGAATGCAGTGCATAGGGCACATGCATATGTGACGAGTCGACTCCTCCTCCGCGTGGCGATGTGAAGGTCCGGCGACCTCATCTTCATCCTATTCGTCTTAACGGTCGTCGAGGTTGTAGATGGCTTTTTCAAGGGAGTAAACACCTATAGTGTGTGTTTCTCTCCTCGAATTAAACCATATTGGCATGGACTTGGTGCCATCTGATGCGCTCCCGCTCCACCGCGAGCCTCCTCATAGTGGAGCCATAGGACAACGTTCCTCTTGAGCAATGGCCTCGGCTCAGCGGCGGTCTGCTCGGAAATTTCACCGAGGCAGATGATCGACGTGTAGAAAGCGAATCGCTCATCCCATGCCACATGCCCATGTTAACATTGAGGCAGCAAGGAGCACATGGTGGCCAATAGGAGCAGCATGGGCGAGACTGTTGGGGAACGTTGCAGAAAACAAAAATTTTCCTACGTTTCACCAAGATCAATCTATGGAGTTAACTAGCAACGAGAGGAGAGAGAGAGTGCATCTACATACCCTTGTAGATCGCGAGCGGAAGCGTTCAAGAGAACGGGGATGATGGAGTCGTACTCGCCGTGATCCAAATCACCGATGACCAAGTGCCGAACGGACGGCACCTCCGCGTTCAACACACGTACGGAGCGGATAACGTCTCCTCCTTCTTGATCCAGCAAGGGGAAAGGAGAGGTTGATGAAGATCCAGCGGCACGACGGCGTGGTGGTGGATGCAGCAGTGATCGCAGCAGGGCTTCGCCGAGCTTCTGCGAGAGGGAGAGGTGTAGCAGGGGAGAGGGAGGCGCCAAGGCTTGGGGTGCGGCTGCCCTCCCCCCTCCTTTATATAGGCCCCCTGGGGGGGCGCCGGCCCTGGATATGGGATCTCCCAAGGGGGCGGCGGCCAAGGGGGGTGGAGTGCCCCCCAAGGCAAGTGGAGGCGCCCCCCACCCTAGGGTTTCCAACCCTAGGCGCAGGGGGGCCCAAGGGGGGGGGGCGCACCAGCCCACTATGGGCTGGTTCCCCTCCCCACTTCAGCCCATGGGGCCCTCCGGGATGGGTGGCCCCACCCGGTGGACCCCCGGGACCCATCCGGTGGTCCCGGTACAATACCGGTGACCCCGAATCTTTCCCGATGGCCGAAATTACACTTCCTATATATAATTCTTCACCTCCGGACCATTCCGGAACTCCTCGTGACGTCCAGGATCTCATCCAGGACTCCGAACAACTTTCAGATTACTACATACTCATATCTCTAGAACCCTAGCGTCACCGAACCTTAAGTGTGTAGACCCTACGGGTTTGGGAGACAAGCAGACATGACCGAGACGACTCTCCGGTCAATAACCAATAGCGGGATCTGGATACCCATGTTGGCTCCCACATGCTCCTCGATGATCTCATCGTATGAACCACGATGTCGAGGACTTAAACAATCCCGTATTCAATTCCCTTTGTCAATCGGTATGTTACTTGCCCGAGACTCGATCGTCGGTATCCCAATACCTTGTTCAGTCTCGTTACCGGCAAGTCACTTTACTCGTACCGTAATGCATGATCCCGTGATCAACCACTTGATCACATTGAGCTCATTATGATGATGCATTACCGAGTGGGCCCAGAGATACCTCTCCGTCATACGGAGTGACAAATCCCAGTCTCGATTCGTGCCAACCCAACAGACACTTTCGGAGATACCTGTAATGTACCTTTATAGTCACCCAGTTACGTTGTGACGTTTGGCACACCCAAGGCACTCATACGGTATCCGGGAGTTGCACAATCTCATGGTCTAAGTAAATGATACTTGACATTCAGAAAAGCTACAGCAAACGAACTACACGATCTTTGTGCTATGCTTAGGTTTGGGTCTTGTCCATCACATCATTCTCCTAATGATGTGATCCCGTTATCAATGACATCCCCATGTCCATAGCCAGGAAACCATGACTATCTGTTGATCAATGAGCTAGTCAACTAGAGGCTCACTAGGGACACATTGTGGTCTATGTATTCACACATGTATTACGATTTCCGGATAATACAATTATAGCATGAATAATAGACAATTATCATGAACAAGGAAATATAATAACCATTTTATTATTGCCTCTAGGGCATATTTCCAACAGAGACCTCTCCTACCCATACATGATATGCTCGTAGCCGTTCTTGACATCCCAAACAACGGCGTGTGCTTTGGGATTAGAATCCGACCACTCATTAAGGATGGTAGAACCCTCCGCGCCACACCAATCACACTCCTCCTCAGCGATACTGTGAGTTACTGGTGTGGAGCACCTTACAAACATCACCATGTCAAGTGCCCCACCCTCAAGAGACACATGAACCTTCCACATCATACATGTAAAGGTGAATCTTCTACTTTACACATTTCTACTTGACTCTCTCAAGGACTGTATACTAGTTGACCTCCCAACCATTTGAAGGTGTAGGTTTGAGCCAAATGACAAACATGCAATGGAGGATGTTGTGCAAAAGAGAGCATCCACACCATCTGCAAGGGGAGCATAGAAGTTTTGGGGGATGTTCCCCACGACCGAGACCCGACATGAGCGTGACTTGGCCATGGGCCTTGGGGCTCAGTGAGTCACGTCACTGCCGAGTCATGCCAAAGGAGACCAAGATGGGCTAGAAGCCCAGAAGCGAGACCCGGCTAAAGGCCGACTCTCACAGACCCTGTGGGCCGGCTCACGAAGAAGGCCCAGGAGGGGATTTTCCTAAACTTGCAAGATAAGGCGTATAAGGAGTTAGAGTAGGATAGGGGTTGAGAGTACGACATGGAATCATCTGTAAACCTAGGGACTCAACCTATTATATAAAGGGGAGTTCCTAGGACCAAAAAGACTAGGTTGCAATCTCTTGAAAGCTAGGTTAGTGAATCCACATCCTTGTAATCGTGATCATCGTCAATGTCAATCAAGAAGGAAGTAGGTCTTTACCTCCACCATGAGGCGCCGAACCTGGGTAAAATAGGTGTTCTTCGTTCCTGATCAACCCCATCCAAGCAACCACCTAGTTGCAATGGCCTCAAGACTTAGTCCTTTCACAAGGACATCTGCCGTGAAAAAATTACGACAGTTGGCGCCCACCATGGGGCATCCGCACGGTGGTGTTGAGTTCTTGGAGGGAGCTCTCCCAGGGTTCAAGGGATACGCAATCATTTGGATGCCAAAGAGTCACCGTGGCAAGCTCTACAGCAATGACTTTGGCTAGGGCCCCGACGCCAGCTCAATCGAGTACGGGTACCGGGCCCCCTTCAGCAAGGTCCATGTCTTCATCGGCATAATCGGCAAGTCCGGTCCCGAGCCGGACATAATCTCTGACCCCATCAAGCCGTCTCATCGCACTAGACCCGACCAGACTCACGCTTTTGTCAGCTTCATCCATGGAGTCGACCTGCCAGGCAATTCCGCGTCCGGTGGCGACACTCTGGTCTACTCCAATGGCGAGTCTTCGGTCGGTGATACGGACTCGATTCTTCCGCTATTCGACGAGAGACTAGGGGGCTACTCTAATGACGGGATCGATCTAGAGGTCTGCGAGCCACCCCGCCACGTAGCAGTCTACACGGCAGGATACCAGAATCAACCTCGGTATGATGAGAACGACCGCCTGATTACAGACCCATCTCAGAACTATAACCTGGCATACAACACGCATGGTCAGAATTCCACGATAGTCGGAGCGGCGGCGACGACTTCGGTCCCCGCCGGCTCAAGTAGAACGCTGGCTCAGGCTTTAGCAGAGTTGATGACCACCCTTTGTACGCTCCTGACAGACCCAGTTCTGGAGAACGTGGTAGAGCGCAATGCAGAGGTCATGAAGTGCTAAGCGGATGGCCAAGATCCAAGATGACATTAAGGCAGAGAATGTGCGTATGGCAGAAGCCTAGGCACATATCCTCAGTGAGACCGAGTGCCTGAAAGTAGAAGCGTTTCATCTCAACTTTCACCAGAACGTGTCTTCTGTAGTACACCACAGAAGGCACCAAATCCAACTTCCAGGAGCAATTGAACCGATGCAGTTATTTGAGACACCATGTGACCCGCGCGCCCCGTCAGATGATGTCTACTACACAACCTTCTTCTTGTAGACGTTGTTGGGCCTCCAAGTGCAGAGGTTTGTAGGACAGTAGCAAATTTCCCTCAAGTGGATGACTGATACGTCCATTTTGCATCATGCTTTTATATCGATATTTATTGCATTATGGGCTGTTATTACACATTATGTCACAATACTTATGCCTATTCTCTCTTATTTTACAAGGTTTACATAAAGAGGGAGAATGCCGACAGCTGGGATTCTGGGCTAGAAAAGGAGCAAATATTAGAGACCTATTCTGCACAGCTCCAAAAGTCCTGAAACTCCACGGAAGACGTTTTCCAAATATATAAAAAATACTGAAAGCAAGAACTTCACCAGGGGGCCACACCCTGCCCACAAGGGTGGGGGGCGCGCCCCCTACCTCGTGGGCCCCCTGGTGGCCCTCCGGTGACCATCTTCTGCTATATGAAGTCTTTCAATGGGAAAAAAGAAGCCATCTTCTCGGACGAAACTCCGCCGCCACGAGGCGGAACCTTGGCGGAACCAATCTAGGGCTCTGGCGGAGCTGTTCTGCCGGGGAAACTTCCCTCCCGGAGGGGGAAATCATCGCCATCGTCATCACCAACGCTCCTCTCATTGGAAGAGGGCAATCTCCAACAACATCTTCATCATCACCATCTCCTCTCAAAACCCTAGTTCATCTCTTGTATCCAATTCTTGTCTCCAAGTCCGGGATTGGTGCGAGTAGGTTGCTAGTAGTGTTAATTACTCCTTGTAATTGATGCTAGTTGGTTTAATTGGTGGAAGATCATATGTTCAGATCCTATATGCATATTAATACCCCTCTGACTATGAACATGTTTATGCTTTCTGAGTAGTTACTTTTCTTCCTAAGGACATGGGAGAAGTCTTGCTATTAGTAGTCATGTGAATTTGGTATTCGTTCAATATTTTGATGAGATGTATGTTGTATCTCCTCTAGTGGTGTTATGTGAACGTCGACTACATGACACTTCACCATTATTTGGGCCTAGAGGAAGGCATTGGGAAGTAATAAGTAGATGATGGGTTGCTAGAGTGATAGAAGCTTAAACCCTAGTTTATGCGTTGCTTCGTAAGGTGCTGATTTGGATCCATATGTTTCATGCTATGGTTAGGTTTACTTTAATACTTTTGTTGTAGTTGCGGATGCTTGCAATAGAGGTTAATCATAAGTGGGATGCTTGCCCAAGTAAGGGCAGTACCCAAGCACCGGTCCATCCACATACCAAATTATCAAAGTACCGAACGCGAATCATATGAACGTGATGAAAACTAGCTTGACGATATTCCCATGTGTCCTCAGGAGCGCTTTACATCATATAAGAGTTTGTCCAGGCTTGTCCTTTGCTACAAAAAGGATTGGGCCACCTTGCTGCACTTTATTTACTTTTTGTTACTTGTTGCTCGTTACAAACTATCCTATCACAAAACTAGCTGTTACCACTTATTTTAGTACTTACAGAGAATACCTTGCTGGAAACCGCTTATCATTTCCTTCTACTCCTTGTTGGGTTCAACACTCTTACTTATCGAAAGGACTACGATAGATCCCCTATACTTGTGGGTCATCAAGACTCTTTTCTGGCGCCGTTGCTGGGGAGTGAAGCGCCTTTGGTAGGTGGAATTTGGTAAGGAAAATTTATATAGTGTGCTGAAATTTACTGCCACTTGTTACTATGGAAAGTAATCCTCTGAGGGGCTTGTTCGGGGTATCTTCACCCCGACCAGTAGAGCAAAGAGTTGCTCCTCAACCTACTCAACCTACTGAAAATGAAAATGAAAATGAAAATGCCTGCTTTGAAATTCCTTCGGGTATGATAGAAAAACTGCTAGCTAATCCTTTTTTAGGAGATGGAACAAAACATCCTGATGAGCATCTAATATATGTGGATGAAGTTTGTGGATTATTTAAGCTTGCAGGTGCACCCGGAGATGTTGTTAAGAAGAAGGTCTTCCCTTTATCTTTGATGGGAGATGCATCGACATGGTATAGGCTATGTGATGATATGGGGTCTTGGAATTACAAACGTTGAAATTGGAATTTCATCAGAAGTTTTATCCTATGCATCTTGTTCACCATGATCGCAATTACATATATAATTTTTGGCCTCGCGAAGGAGAAAACATCGCTCAAGCTTGGGGGAGGCTTAAATCAATGTTATATTCATGCCCCAATCATGAGCTCTCAAGAGAAATGATTATCCAAAAATTTTATGCTCGGCTTTCTGATAACAATCGCACCATGCTTGATACTTCTTGTGCTGGCTCTTTTATGATGAAGACTATTGAATTCAAATGGGATTTATTGGAGATAATTAAACGCAACTCTGAAGATTTGGACCTCGAAAAAGGTAAGGAGTCAGGTATGACACCTAGTTTTGATTGTGTTAAATCTTTTATGGATACCGATATTTTTCGTAAATTTAGCACTAAATATGGACTTGACTTTGAGATAGTAGCTTCTTTCTGTGAATCTTTTGCTACTTATGTTGATCTCCCCAAGGAGAAGTGGTTTAAATATCATCCTCCCATAGAAGTAAAAGTAGCGGCACCTATTAAAGTTGAAGAAAAGATGGCCACTTATAATGATCCTATTGTTCCTACTTCTTATGTTGAGAAACCACCTTTCCCTGTTAGGATAAAGGATCATGCTAAAGCTTCAACTGTAGTTCATAAAAGCAATATTAAAACATATACACCTCCCGAGCAAGTTAAAGTTGAACCTAATGTTGCTATTGTTAAAGATCTCTTGTCTGATAATATTGATGGGCATGTTATTTATTTCTGTGATGAAACTGCTAGAATTGCTAAACCGTGGGCTAAAGACAAACCTAGACCTATGGTAGGCATGCCTGTTATTTCTGTTAAAATAGGAGATCATTGTTATCATGGCTTATGTGATATGGGTGCTAGTGCTAGTGCAATACCTTATTCCTTATACAAAGAAGGTATGCATGATATTGCACCTGCTGAGATGGAAGATATTGATGTCACAATTAAACTTACCAATAGAGATACTATTTCACCAATGGGAATTGTTAGAGATGTTGAAGTCTTGTGTGGGAAAACTAAATATCCTGCTGATTTTCTTGTTCTTGGTTCCCCACAAGATAACTTTTGTCCCATTATATTTGGTAGACCCTTCCTGAACACTATTAATGCTACCATACAATGCAAAAGGGATGTTGTTACTATCGGTTTAGATGATATGACTCATGAATTTAATTTCTCTAAATTTAGTAGACAACACCGTGAAGAAGAATTACCTAGTAAGGATGAAATTATTGGTCTTGCTTCTATTGTTGTACCTCCTAGTGATCCTTTATAACAATACTTGCTAGACCATGAAAATGATATGTTTATGAATGAAAGAAGGGAATTAGATGAAGTATTCTTTAAACAGGAACCTATTCTGAAAAGCAATTTACCTGTTGAAATCCTAGGGGATCCTCCTCCACCCAAGGGTGATCCCGAGTTTGAGCTTAAACCGTTACCTGATACTCTTAAATATGCTTATCTTGATGAGAAAAAGATATATCCTGTTATTATTAGTGCTAACCTTTCATAGCATGAGGAAGAGAGATTATTGAAAACCCTGAAGAAGCACCGTGCTGCTATTGGGTATACTCTTGATGATCTTAAGGGCATTAGTCCCACTCTATGTCAACATAAAATTAATTTGGAAGAAGATGCTAAACCAGTTCGTGATCATCAACGCCGGCTGAATCCTAAAATGAAATAAGTGGTAAGAAAGGAAATACTAAAGCTCCTTGAGGCAGATATAATCTGTCCCGTTGCTGATAGTCAGTGGGTAAGCCCTATCCATTATGTCCCTAAGAAGGGAGGTATTACTGTCGTTCCTAATGATAAAGATGAATTGATTCCTCAAAGAATTATTACAAGTTATAGGATGGTAATTGATTTCCGCAAATTAAATAAGGCAACTAAAAAGGATCATTACCCCTTACCTTTTATCGATCAAATGCTAGAATGATTATCCAAACATACACATTTTTGCTTTCTAGATGGTTATTCTGGTTTCTCTCAAATACCTGTGTCAGCTAAAGATCAATCAAAGACTACTTTTACATGCCCTTTTGGTACTTTTGCTTATAGACGTATGCCTTTTGGTTTATGTAATGCACCTGCTACCTTTCAAAGATGCATGATGGCTATATTCTCTGACTTTTGCGAAAAGATTTGTGAGGTTTTCATGGACGAATTTTCCGTCTATGGATCTTCTTTTGATGATTGCTTGAGCAACCTTGATCGAGTTTTGCAGAGATGTGAAGAAACTAATCTTGTCTTGAACTGGGAAAAGTGCCACTTTATGGTTAATGAAGGTATTGTCTTGGGGCATAAAGTTTCTGAAAGAGGTATTGAAGTTGATAAAGCCAAAGTTGATGCTATTGAGAAGATGCCATGTCCCAAGGACATCAAAGGTATAAGAAGTTTCCTTGGCCATGCTGGATTTTATAGGAGGTTCATTAAGGACTTCTCAAAAATTTCTCAGCCTCTGACTAATTTATTACAAAAAGATATACCATTTGTCTTTGATGATGATTGTGTAGAAGCATTTGAAATACTTAAGAAAGCATTGATCTCTGCACCTATTGTTCAGCCACCTGATTGGAATTTACCCTTTGAAATTATGTGTGATGCTAGTGATTATGCTGTAGGTGCTGTTCTAGGACAAAGAGTTGATAAGAAATTAAATGTTATTCAATATGCTAGTAAAACCCTAGACAATGCTCAAAGAAATTATGCTACTACTGAAAAGGAATTCTTAGCAGTTGTATTTGCTTGTGATAAGTTCAGACTTTATATTGTCGATTCTAAAGTAACTATTCACATTGATCATGCTGCTATTAAATACCTTATGGAAAAGAAAGATGCTAAACCTAGACTTATTAGATGGGTTCTCTTGCTACAAGAATTGGATTTACTTATTGTTGATAGAAAAGGAGCTGAGAACCCCGTTGCAGACAACTTGTCTAGGTTAGAAAATGTGCTTGATGACCCACTACCTATTGATGATAGCTTTCCCGATGAGCAATTAAATGTCATATAGTCAAAGCCGCAAACATCAAATGGGTCAATAACATCAAATGGGTCATTCATATTGTTGCTAAGTTTATACCACCTAGTTTCACATACCAGCAAGAGAAAAAGTTCTTCTATGATTTGAGGCATTACTTTTGGGATGGCGCACATCTTTATAAAGAAGGAGTAGATGGTGTTATTAGACGTTGTGTACCTGAGCATGAACAGGAACAGATCCTATGCAAGTGTCACTCCGAAGCTTATGGAGGACACCATGCTGGAGATAGAACTGCACATAAGGTATTGCAATCTGGTTTTTATTGGCCTACTCTCTTCAAGGATGCCCGTAAGTTTGTCTTATCTTGTGATGAATGTCAAAGAATTGGTAATATTAGTAGACATCAAGAAATGCCTATGAATTATTCACTTGTTATTGACCCATTTGATGTTTGCGGCTTTGACTATATGGGACCCTTTCCTTCCTCTAATGGATATACACATAGTTTAGTTGTTGTTGATTACGTTACTAAGTGGGTAGAAGCTATTCCAACTAGTAGTGCTGATCATAACACTTCTATTAAAATGCTTAAAGAAGTTATTTTTCCAAGATTTGGAGTCCCTAGATATTTAATGACTGATGGTGGTTCACATTTTATTCATGGTGCTTTCCGTAAAATGCTTGCTAAATATGATGTTAATCATAGAATTGCATCCCCTTATCACCCTCAGTCTAGTGGTCAAGAAGAATTGAGTAATAGGGAACTCAAATTAATTTTGCAAAAGACTGTCAATAGGTCTAGAAAGAATTGGTCCAAGAAACTTGATGATGCATTATGGGCCTATAGAACTGCATATAAAAATCCTATGGGTATGTCTCCGTATAAAATGGTTTATCGAAAAGCATGTCACTTACCTCTCGAACTAGAACACAAGGCTTATTGGGCTATTAAAGAACTCAATTATGGTTTTAAACTTGCTGGTGAGAAGAGGTTATTTGATATTAGCTCACTTGATGAATGGAGAACCCAAGCCTACGAAAATGCCAAGTTGTTTAAAGAAAAAGTTAAAAGATGGCATGAAAAAAGGATACAAAAGCGTGAGTTTAATGTAGGTGATTATGTATTGCTATACAACTCTCGTTTAAGATTTTTTGCAGGAAAACTTCTCTCTAAATGGGAAGGCCCTTACGTTATCGAGGAGGTCTATCATTCCGGTGCCATAAAAATCAACAACTTCGGAGGCACAAAACCGAGGGTGGTGAACGGTCAAAGAATCAAACATTATATCTCAGGTAATACCATAAATGTTGAAACCAATTTTATCGAAACCGTAACCCTAGAGGAATACATAAGGGACACTTTACGGAATGTTTTAGACTCCAAAAAGGAATAGGTATGTGGTACGGTAAGTAAACCGACTCCAAAACAGTTTTTAAGGCAATATTTCTCCATTTTGGAATATTTAGAAAATAGAAAAATAAGAAGCAGTCCGGGAAGGACACGAGGCCTCCACGAGGGTGGAGGGCGCGCCCCCTACCTCGTGGGCACCTCGTGTGCTCTCCGGACTCCGTTTTCGTACACGACATGTATTTTGGTCGGTAAAAAATCATTATATAATCTCCCGAGGGTTTTGACTCCCGTATCACGCAAAAATATCTTGTCTTTGTTTCGAGCTGTTTTCTGTTAGGGTTGTCAAGGCCAGGAACTATGTCGTCTCCCTCCTCCTCCAATCATGAGGGCAACGATGCTTGGCTAATGAAGATAGAGCTGAAGAGAGGAGAACCTATGGAGATCAACATGGATGAAGGGATCAAGAAGGCCATGGAGGGCCAAGTTCCAGCAACAGAAGACACCCTTCAACTGGATCACAATCTTCTTACCCCAACAAAAATCGAAGCTTTCAAGATGATTGAGTTAGCTCGTATACAAAATAAGTATCTCACACGTGAAAATATTTTGTTGAAGGAGCATATCATCGCACTCAAGGTCATTATCCGCAAGTTAGAAGACCTCCTATGCTCGATGTGCGACTATCCATCATCAACAACTCCACCGTCTCCACCAACAAAGAAGAATTGAGTATCTGGTATGCGCACTCCACTTGGCAACTGCCAAGCTCGGGGGAGTGCCCCGGTATCGTATCACCATCACTTTTATCTTTACCGTTTTTCTTAGTTCGATCCTTTTGGTAATATCTTGATCTAGTAGAATAAAAGTTCTTAGTATGATCTAGTTGTGAGTTTTGCTTTATAGTCCTTCTATGTAATCGAGTCCGTGTGCTATATAATAAAGATTAGTGTTGAGTCAAGGGATTGATTATTTTGCCATGATCCTAAGTGAATAAAAGAAAAGAGAAATAAATAAAAAGAAACAAAGAGATCATGTGAGTCTTATGGAGAGTAATGAGCTCACATAGAAAAGTATGATGAATAAAAGTTGTTGAGGCTTGACAAACATAATTTTGGTCATCGTTGCAATTAATAGGAAGTAATAAAGAAAGAGAGGTCTTCACATATAAATATACTATCTTGGACATCTTTTATGATTGTGAACACTCATTAAAATATGACATGCTAAAGAGTTGACATTGGACAAGGAAGACAATGTAATGGGTTATGTTTTCTTACATCTGAGATAAATTATATTGTCATGGATCATCCAACATGGTTGAGCTTGCCTTTCCCCCTCATGCTAGCCAAATTCATCGCACCAAGTAGAGATACTACTTGTGCTTCCAAATACCCTTAAACCAGTCTTGCCATGAGAGTCCACCATACCTACCTATGGATTGAGTAAGATCCTCCAAGTAAGTTGTCATCGGTGCAAGCAATAAAAATTGCTCTCTAAATATGTATGACTTATTAGTGTGGGAGAAAATAAGCTTTATACGATCGTGTGATATGGAAGAAATAAAGGCGACATACTGCATAATAAAAGTCCATATCACAAGTGGCAATATAAAGTGACGTTCTTTCGCATTAAGATTTTGTGCATCCAACCATAAAAGCGCATGACAACCTCTGCTTCCCTCTGTGAAGGGCCTATCTTTTACTTTTATCTCCTACCTTGCATAAGAGTCATGGTGATCTTCACCCTTCCTTTTTACCTTTTATACTTTTGCAAGCACGGTATGTTGGAAAGATCCTGGTATATATGGCTAATTGGATGTGAGTTTTCATGAATTATTACTGTTGACATTACCCTTGAGGTAAAACGTTGGGAGGCAAAACTATAAGCCCCTATCTTTCTCTGTGTGCGATTAAAACTCCATACCCATAAGTATTGCGTGAGAGTTAGAAATTGTGAAAGACTATATGATAGTTGATTATGTGGACTTGCTGAAAAGCTCTTATATATTGACTCTTTCCTATGTTATGATAAATTGCAATTGCTCCAATAACTGAGATTATAGTTTGTTAGTTTTCAATGAAGTTTACTATTCATACTTGAGATTGTGATTGAATTACTACTCTAGCATAAGAAATCATATGGCAAGAATTATATAAGTTGATGTTCTAAGAATGATCATGATGCCCTCATGTTCGTATTTTATTTTTATCGACACCTCTATCTCTAAACATGTGGACAAATTTTTGATTTTGGCTTTTCGCTTGAGGACAAGCGAGGTCTAAGCTTGGGGGAGTTGATACGTCCATTTTGCATCATGCTTTTATATCGATATTTATTGCATTATGGGCTGTTATTACACATTATGTCACAATAATTATGCATATTCTCTCTTATTTACAAGGTTTACATAAAGAGGGAGAATGCCAGCAGCTGGGATTCTGGGTTGGAAAAGGAGCAAATATTAGAGACCTATTCTGCACAGCTCCAAAAGTCCTAAAACTCCACGGAAGACGTTTTCCAAATATATAGAAAATACTGAGAGCAATAACTTCACCAGGGGGGCCACACCCTGCCCATGAGGGTGGGGGGCGCGCCCTACCCCCCTGGGCGCGCCCCCTAACTCATGGGCCCCCTGGTGGCCCTCCGGTGACCATCTTCTGCTATATGAAGTCTTTCGATGGAAAAAAAATAAGAAGCCATCTTCTCGAATGAAACTCCGCCGCCACGAGGCGGAACCAATCTAGGGCTCTGGCGGAGCTGTTCTGCCGGGGAAACTTCCCTCCTGGAGGGGGAAATCATCGCCATCGTCATCACCAACGCTCCTCTCATCGGGAGAGGGCAATCTCCATCAACATCTTCATCAGCACCATCTCCTCTCAAAACCCTAGTTCATCTCTTGTATCCAATTCTTGTCTCCAAGTTCGGGATTGGTGCTAGTAGGTTGCTAGTAGTGTTAATTACTCCTTTTTTTTTGAATATTTACTGTAGAGCAAAACTCCATAGCCCTTTATTAAATAAAGAAGTAGCAGCTGTACAAGCTAGAGAAGAAGGCAAGAAATAAAAGGAAGAAAAAACAGAATCTAACTACCTACCTACCTATAGCTAAGTGAGGGAGTTAATCCAAGCATACAACTTGTCTCTAATATTTACTCTCATTCTATGAGCTAGAAGAGTAAGATCATGTACAAAATTACATCTCCAAGCAACAAAAGTTGCATTTTCTCCTCTGAAAGTCCTGCCATTCCTAAGGATCCATATATTCCAAGCTGCAGTGAGCATAACTTCAAAGAAGAAGGGATGCTTAAACCTTGATCTTGCATGCTGAATACATTGCTGAATTTCAGAGCCCCTGGACCAGTCAATGGAAACATACTTCCATACTCTGCGACTGAAGTTACAGTTAAAAAACAAATGCAACCTATCCTCATAGACTAGCTCATTGCAGATAACACAGAGATTGTCATCCATAGGTGATCTCCAATGCCTACGAATTAATAAGTCCTTGGTATTGAGTCTATCAAAAAACAACAACCAACCAAAGACTTTGATCTTCATGGTGCACTTGCTATCCCACAACCACTTACATGGCAATATGGTTGGCAAATGAGAATGCATAAGAGTGTAAAAACTCTTGGCAGAATATTCACCAGATTTTCCAGGCCATAGCCAAACATCTGGCAGAGTGATGTCTCTATGTAAGTCCAGTATCCAAGCTTCCAAAACTTGCAGCTCCAGAGCAGCCTCATGTGACAAAGGCAAGAAGAACATTGAGTATAGGTCCTGAGAGATGAGGAATTCATTCACAGAGAGTTTGTCATTAATAACAAAGGAGAAAAGCCTAGGTAGCCTCCAACATAGAGGTCTTGAAGAGCCACCAATTACCCAAGCATCAGACCAGAAAAGGGCAGAGTCTCCCCTGTTGATGTGAACTGTTGAGATTGCAGTATATGCATCAGAGAGCTTGAGTATATCCCTCCACCAAAATGATCCAACTGGGATTGTAGCATGTGGAACTCCATCATCATAGTAGCTATTCTAGATTAAAGTAACCCATGGGATGTCTGCCTTATTGAAGAATTTGTGAAGATGCTTCAGTAGGAGGCCCTTATTTTGGAGATGCAAGTTAATCACTCCAAGTCCTCCTTTGTCCTTAGGCCTACAGACCAGATCCCATGCAGCCAGAGATTGCTTTGGTGCATCACTATTTCCTCTCCACAAACACTGCCTGAAGATCCTGTCAAGTTGCTTAATGATACCAATTGGGAGCTGTAGACTGCAGAGGAAATATATGGGCATGGAAGTCAAAACCGAGGTTAATAGCTGCAACCTGGAGCCTTGGTTTAGCATGGAGGAACTAGCTGTCAGTCTCCTCTCCAAGGCATCAACTAAGGGCATAAAATCCACAATTCTGGGCCTAGTAGTACCAAGTGGCAGACCTAGATAAGTAAACAGCAGTTGTCCAAGTTTACATCCAAGCAAGGCAGCTAGCCTGGCAGCTTCCACATAATCAATATTTAAAGGAATCATGGAGGACTTTGCAAAGTTAACTCGAAGCCCAGTGGACTGTTGAAAAGTCAGCAACATATTTTTGAGAGCCACCAACTCCTCATATTTGGCAGTCAAAAAGATGACAGTGTCACCAGCATACTAGATTATATGGAAATCCTGGTCATGTGAAGGAATTGGGAGAGTTAGGGTTCCATGCGAGAACATCTGGTTGACAACTGACTGCAGGAGATCGGCAGCAATTACAAATAGCAGAGGTGATAGAGGATCATATGTTCAGATCCTATATGCATATTAATACCTCTCTGATTATGAACATGTTTATGCTTTGTGAGTAGTTACTTTTATTCCCGAGGACATGGGAGAAGTCTTGCTATTAGTAGTCATGTGAATTTGGTATTCGTTCGATATTTTGATGAGATGTATGTTGTCTCTCCTCTAGTGGTGTTATGTGAACGTCGACTACATGACACTTCACCATTATTTGGGCCTAGAGGAAGGCATTGGGAAGTAATAAGTAGATGATGGGTTGCTAGAGTGACAGAAGCTTAAACCCTAGTTTATGCGTTGCTTCGTAAGGGGCTGATTTGGATCCATATGTTTCATGCTATGGTTAGGTTTACCTTAATACTTTTGTTGTAGTTGCGGATGCTTGCAATAGAGGTTAATCATAAGTGGGATGCTTATCCAAGTAAGGGCAATACCCAAGCACCGGTCCACCCACATACCAAATTATCAAAGTACCGAACACGAATCATATGAACGTGATGAAAACTAGCTTGACGATATTCCCATGTGTCCTCGGGAGCGCTTTACATCATATAAGAGTTTGTCCAGGCTTGTCCTTTGCTACAAAAAGGATTGGGCCACCTTGCTGCACTTTATTTACTTTTTGTTACTTGTTGCTCGTTACAAACTATCCTATCACAAAACTAGCTGTTACCACTTATTTTAGTACTTACAGAGAATACCTTGCTGGAAACCGCTTATCATTTCCTTCTACTCCTCGTTGGGTTCGACACTCTTACTTATCGAAAGGACTACGATAGATCCCCTATACTTGTGGGTCATCAATGACCTAAGGTTTATCAATTCGTGGGAGGCGTAGGATGAAGATGGTCTCTCTCAAACAACCCTGCAACCAGATAACAAAGAGTCTCTTGTGTCCCCAACACACCCAATAGAATGGTAAATTGTATAGGTGCACTAGTTCGGCGAAGAGATGGTGATACAAGTGCAATATGGATGGTAGATATAGGTTTTTGTAATCTGAAAATATAAAAACAGCAAGGTAACTGATGATAAAAGTGAGCACAAACGGTATTGCAATGCTAGGAAACAAGGCCTAGGGTTCATACTTTCACTAGTGCAAGTTCTCTCAACAATAATAACATAATTGGATCATATAAATATCCCTCAACATGCAACAAAGAGTCACTCCAAACTCACTAATAGTGGAGAACAAAAGAAGAGATTATTGTAGGGTACGAAACCACCTCAAAGTTATCCTTTCTGATCGATCTATTCAAGAGTCCGTAGTAAAATAACACGAAGCTATTCTTTCCGTTCGATCTATCATAGAGTTCGTACTAGAATAACACCTTAAGACACAAATCAACCAAAACCCTAATGTCACCTAGATACTCCAATGTCACCTCAAGTATCCGTGGGTATGATCATACGATATGCATCACATAATCTCATATTCATCTATTCAACCAACAAAAAGAACTTCAAAGAGTGCCCCAAAGTTTCTACCGGAGAGTCAAGATGAAAACGCGTGCCAACCCCTATGCATAAGTTCACGAGGTCACAGAACTCGCAAGTTGATCACCAAAACATACATCAAGTGGATCACATGATATCCCATTGTCACCACAGATATGCGCATGCAAGACATACATCAAGTGCTCTCAAATCCTTAAAGACTCAATCCGATAAGATAACTTCAAAGGGAAAACTCAATTCATCACAAGAGAGTAGAGGGGGAGAAACATCATAAGATCCAACTATAATAGAAAAGCCCGCGATACATCAAGATCGTGCCGAATCAAGAACACGAGAGAGAGAGAGATCGAACACATAGCTACTGGTACATACCCTCAGCCCCGAGGGTGAACTACCTCCTCGTCATGGAGAGCGCCGGGATGATGAAGATGGCCACCAGAGAGGGATTCCCCCCCTCAGGCAGGGTGCTGGAACTAGTCTAGATTGGTTTTCGGTGGCTATAGAGGCTTGCGGCGGCGGAACTCCCTATCTAGGTTATTTTCTGGAGGTTTCTGTATTTATAGGAATTTTTGGCATCGGTCTCACGTCAGGGGGGTCTCCGAGTCGTCCACGAGGGCGGAGGGCGCGCCCTACCCCCTGGGCTCGCCCTCCTATCTCGTGGACGGCTCGGGACTCTTATGGCCCAACTATTTTACTCCGGGGGCTTCTTTTGGTCCAGAAAAAATCATCAAAAATTGGCACATCAATTGGACTCCGTTTGGTATTCCTTTTCTGTAAAACTCAAAAACAAGGAAAAAACAAAACTGGCACTGGGCTCTAGGTTAATAGGTTAGTCCCAAAAATCATATAAAATAGCATATAAATGCATATAAAACATCTGAGATGGATAATATAATACTCCCTCCGTTTCTAAATATTTGTCTTTCTAGAGGTTTCAAATGGTCACCACATACGGATGTATATAGACATATTTTAGAGTGTAGATTCACTCATTTTGCTCCGTATGTAGTCACCATTTGAAACCTCTAAAAAGGCAAATATTTAGGAACGGAGTGAGTAGCATGGAACAATGAAAAATTATAGATACGTTGGAGATGTATCATCAGACCAGGGGGCGGTTGTCGGTGTCAAAACCGGCCGATCTCGGGTAGGGGGTCCTGAACTGTGCGTCTGAGGATCAAAGGTAACAGGAGACAAAGGGGACACGATGTTTACCCAGGTTCGGGCCCTCTTAATGGAGGTAATACCCTAATTCCTGCTCGATTGATCTTGATGAGCATAGGGGTTACAAGACTTGATCTACCTCGAGATCGTAATGGCTAAACCCTAGATGTCTAGCCCATATGAATTCTGATGGCCTCTACGGACTAAACCCTCTGGTTTATATAGACACTGGAGGGGCCTAGGGTTGTACAAGGTCGGTTTACAGAGAAAGGAAAGCACACATCCAGACGCCAATCGTGCCATCCATGCAAAGGAGAGTCCTATCCGGACACGGGTGAAGGCCTTCTACCTTGTATCTTCACGACCCATCAGTCCAGCCCATGTCACATAGCCCAGACACCTGAGGACCCCATAATCCAGGACTCCCTCAGTAGCCCCTGAACCAGTCTTTCGATGACGATGTGTTCGGCACGCAGATTTTCTTTGGCATTGCAAGGCGGGTTCCTCCTCCGAATACTTCAAAGTGGTCTTCTGAACAAGAAATCTGTATTCGGCTCTGCATAACAACCACAACCCTCAACCACGAAGGCAATATACTTAATCAAAACAAGGTTTTTCAACTGACAACTTTTTTGGTGAAACGTTATGTCTGGCCTCTTTATCATTTCGAACCGTGATAACCAACAAGTATAGGGAATCGCAATAGTTTTCGAGGGTAGAGTATTCAACCCAAATTTATTGATTCGACACAAGGGGAGCCAAAGAATATTCTCAAGTATTAGTAGCTGAGCTGTCAATTCAACCACACCTGGAAACTTAGTGTCTGCAGCAAAGTGTTTAGTAGCAAAGTAATATGATAGTAGTGGTAACGGTAGCAAAAGGTAATGGTAACAAAAGTAATGTTTTTGGTATTTTGTAGTGATTGTAACGACAGCAACGGAAAAGTAAATAAGCGAAGAACAATATATGGAAAGCTTGTAGGCAATGGATCGGTGATAGAGAATTATGTCGGATGCGGTTCATCATGTAACAGTCATAACCTAGGGTGACACAGAACTATCTCCAATTCATCAATGTAATGTAGGCATGTATTCCAAATATAGTCATATGTTCTTATGGAAAAGAACTCGCATGACATCTTTTGTCCTACCCTCCCGTGGCAGCGGGGTCCTAGCAGAAACTAAGGGATATTAAGGCCTCCTTTTAATACAGTACGGACCAAAGCATTAACACATAGAGAATACATGAACTCCTCAAACTACGGTCATCACCGGTAAGTATCCCGATTATTGTCACTTCGGGGTTAATGGATCATAACACATAATAGGTGACTATAGACTTGCAAGATAGGATCAAGAACTCTCATATATTGATGAAAACATAATAGGTTCAGATCTGAAATCATGGCACTCGGGCCCTAGTGACAAGCATTAAGCATAGCAAAGTCATGGCAACATCAATCTCAGAACATAGTGGATACTAGGGATCAAACCCTAACAAAACTAACTCGATTACATGATAAATCTCATCCAACCCATCACCGTCCAGCAAGCCTACGATGGAATTACTCACGCACGGCGGTGAGCAACATGAAATTGGTGATGGAGGAAGGTTGATGATGACGACGACGACGGATTCCCCTCTCCGGAGCCCCGAACGGACTCCAGATCAGCCCTCCTGAGAGGTTTTAGGGCTTGGCGGTGGCTCCGTATCGTAAAACGCGATGAATCCTTCTCTCTGATTTTTTCTCCCCGAAAGCAAATATATAGAGTTGGATTTGAGGTCGGAGGAGCTCCAGGGGGCCCACGAGGTAGGGGGCGCGCCCTAGAGGGGCAGGTGCGCCCCCACCCTTGTGCCTAGGGTGTGGGCCCCCTGGTCTTCATCTTTTGCAAGGATTTTTTATTATTTCCAAATAGACGTTCCATGAAGTTTCAGGTCATTCCGAGAACTTCTGTTTCTACACATAAACAACACCATGGCAATTCTGCTGAAAACAGCGTCAGTCCAGGTTAGTTCCATTCAAATCATGCAAGTTAGAATCCAAAACAAGGGCAAAAGTGTTTGGAAAAGTAGATACGACGGAGATGTACCAACTCCCCCAAGCTTAAACCTTTGCTTGTCCTCAAGCAATTCAGTTGATAAACCAAAAGTGATAAAGAAAAACTTTTACAAACTCTGTTTGCTCTTGTTGTTGTAAATATGGAAAGTTAGCATTCAAGTTTTCAGCAAAGATTATGAACTAACCATATTCACAATAATGCATAGGTCTCATGTTTACTCATATCAATGGCATAATCAACTAGCAAGCAATAATAATAAATCTCGGATGACAACACTTTCTCAAAACAATCGTAATATGATATAACAAGATGGTATCTCGCTAGCCCTTTCTGAGACCGCAAAACATAAATGCAGAGCACCTTTAAAGATCAAGGACTGACTAGACATTGTAATTCATGGTAAAAGAGATCCAGTCAAGTCATACTCAATGTGAACTAACAGTAATGAATACAAATGATAGCAGTGCTCTCCAACTGGTGCTTTTTAATAAGAGGATGATGACTCAACATGAAAGCAAATAGATAGGCCCTTCACAGAGGGAACCAGGGATTTGCAGAGGTGCCAGAGCTCGGTTTTGAAACAGAGGTGAATAATATTTTGAGCGGTATACTTTCATTGTCAATATAACAACCAAGATATGGCGATATCTTCCATGCTACACACATTATAGGCGGTTCCCAAATAGAATGGTAAAGTTTATACTCCCCCTCCACCAACAAGCATCAATCCATGGCTTGCTCGAAACAACGAGTGCCTCCAACTAACAAGAGTCCCAGGGGGAGTTTTGCTTGCAATTATTTTGATTTGATTTGCATAAAGCATGGGACTGGGCATCCCGGTGACCAGCCACTTTCTCGTGAGTGAGGAGCGGAGTCCACTCCTCTTGAGAATAACCCGCCTAACATGGAAGATACGGACATCCCTAGTTGATACATGAGCTATTCGAGCATACAAAACATGATATTTATTTGAAGGTTTAGAGTTTGGCACATACAAATTTACTTGGAACGACATGTAGATACCGTATATAGGTAGGTGTGGTGGACTCATATGGAATAACTTTGGGGTTTATGGGATTGGATGCACAAGCAGTATTCCCGCTTTGTACATGTGAAGGCTAGCAAAAGACAGGGAAGCAACCAGCTAGAGAGCGACAACAGTCATGAACATGCATTAAAATTAATCAACACCGAATGCAAGCATGAGTAGGATATAATCCACCATCAACATAAATATCGTGAAGGCTATGTTGATTTTGTTTCAACTGCATGCGTGAACATGTGCCAAGTCAAGTCACTTAAATCATTCAGAAGAGGATACCACCCTATCATACCATATCACAAACATTTTAATAGCATGTTGGCACGCAAGGTAAACCATTATAAGCTCCTAGCTAATCAAGCATGGCACAAGAAATTATGATCTCTAGTTGTCGTTGCAAACATGTTTATTCATAATAGGCCGAATCAGGAATGATGAACTAATCATATTTACAAAAACAAGAGAGGTCGAGTTCATACCAGCTTTTCTCATCTCAATTAGTCCATCATATATTGTCATAATTGCTTTTCACTTGCACGACCGAACGATGTGGATAATAGTAATAGTGCACGTGCATTGGACTAAGCTGGAATCTGCAAGCATTCAATTCAAGAGAGAAGACAAGGTGATATGGGCTCTTTTGTCAGATCAACAATAATGCATATAAGAGCCACTTCAACAATTTAATCATGGTCTTCTCCTATCGTCTCCCAAAGAAAAGAAAAGAAATAAAACTATTTACATGAGAAAGCTCCCAACAAGTAAAAGAAGAACATGAAACCTTTTTGGGTTTTCTTTTTAATTACTAATACAAGCATGGAAAGTAAACTAATTAAAAACTACAACTACTACAAGCACACAAGAAGAAAGCATAAAAAGGGAAATAAACTAGCATGGATGATACAATGAAAAAGTATGAGCACCGACATCTAGCAACGAGTGTGTGAACATGAATGTAATGTCGGTGGGAAATACGTACTCCCCCAAGCTTAGGCTTTTGGCCTAAGTTGGTCTATGGCCACAGTTGGCCTGGCAGATATCCATAGTAATAGTTGGGGTCGTACTGCGATGCAGCGGCTATCGCCTCCTGAGCTGCAGCATGGCGACGAGCGGCCTCCGCCGTCTTCTTGTACTCATCTGCCTCCTCTCTGGTAATAACATATCTTCCTTTTGCCTGATAATCAAAGAAGCCAGGAGCAGGGAGAGTAATACGGACAACACGGCATCTGTCAAAGATTAAGCGATACTGGAGAGATGATTCATTCCTCTCGACAAACTGGTGGTGAACCATAGCCTCATAATCCAAATAAGCAGGAGGCAACTCAATATCATCTTCAGTATGGCTATACCAAGAGAATTAGCTATGCGGATTGCATAAATTCCACCAAAGAAATCTCCATTAAATCTATTGAGATGCAACCTACGTGCAACAATGGCTCCCAAATTATAAGATTTATCTCCGAACACAGCACTCCTAAGAATACTGAGATCAGGGACACACATGTGACATGCCTCATCTTTACCATTAATGCATCTAGTTGGAGAATGACGTGAAGATGAAAATTCAAACCTCCTCACAAAGGAACTAGTGAGATAGTGATACTGGCGGCACTTTTCTTCCTCGAAGCTCACAAGATCAGCGTTACACAAATATGCGTTAAATTCTTCCTTAATTCCCGCTCGATCCATAAAGTTTTCCGAAGGCCATTCACAAGGACGCCCTGGAGCGTCTCTTGGTGGCTCATCATCAACATCACGCATTCCAAGCCTGGGCTCTTGTTTCCTTGAAGCACCACCTTGGTACATCTTCCTAAACATATTCCTTCCTCTGAAAAATTTCTGAAATTTTTAGTAACTTCAAAATAAAAGTAAACCAAACTCAACAAAATTGATAGCAACTACTCCTACAAGTGCCTAGAGCCTATATCATGCATTAAAACTACTTTTGACCATATAAATTTGACATGCAAGCTCAAGAACAGGGTCACCTAAGCAGCACAAATTTGCAATGAATAAAGCACTAGAACAAAAACTAATTGGACCAATGGAGGAGTCACATACCAAGGAACAATCTCCCCAAGCAGTTTTGTGAGAGGTGCTTTGAGCAAGGAGATCGAAAATCGCAGCAAAATGAGCTAGAACTCGTGCTTGAGCTGGATATTCATGTTTATAGGAGGAATAAGAAGTGTGTGGGTGCAGGAATAAGTGGAGGAGGGCCACCATGGGCCCACGAGGTAGGGGGGCGCGCCCAGGGGGGTAGGGCGCGCCCTTCACCTCGTGGCCAGGTGGATGCCCCCCGTGCTATGTTCTCACTGCCAAATATTCTCAAATATTCCAGAAAAATCATATTTAAATTTCAGGGCATTTGGAGAACTTTTATTTTCGGGGTATTTTTATATTGCACGGATGATTCAAATAACAGACGAAAAAAATACAAATTTTATTTTATCAATAAGAGAAAGTAAAAGGAGGGTACAAAAGGTTGTGCCTTCGAGTTTCATCCATCTCATGCTCATCAAAAGGAATCCACTAACAAGGTTGGTCAAGTCTTGTTAACGAACTCATTCTGAATAACATGGAACCGGAGAAATTTCGAATAACACTATGTTACCTCAACGGGGATATGCACATCCCCAATAATAAGAATATCATATTTCTTCTTGACAGTAGGAAGAGGAAATTCAAAACCTGTAAAAATAATCGATGGAATTTTTCCAATAGAATTGATACTATGAACTTGAGGTTGTTTCCTCAGTAAGTGTACCATATGCTCATTACCATTAACATGAAAAGTGACATTGCCTTTAGTGCAATCAATAACAGCCCCTGCAGTATTCAAAAAGGGTCTTCCAAGAATAATAGACATACTATCGTCCTCGGGGATATCAAGAATAACAAAGTCCGTTAAAATAGTAACCTTTGCAACTACAACAGGCACATCCTCACAAATACCGACAGGTGTAGCAGTTGATTTATCAGCCATTTGCAAAGATATTTCAGTAGGTGTCAACTTATTCAAATCAAGTCTACGATATAAAGAGAGAGGCATAACACTAACACCGGCTCCAAGATCACATAAAGCAGTTTTAACATAGTTTCTTTTAATGGAGCATGGTATAGTTGGTACTCCGGGATCTCCTAGTTTCTTAGGTATTCCACCCTTAAAAGTATAATTAGCAAGCATGGTGGAAATTTCAGCTTCCGGTATCTTTCTCTTATTTGTAACAATATCTTTCATGTACTTAGCATAAGGATTCATTTTAAGCATATCAGTTAATCGCATACACAAAAAGATAGGTCTAATCATTTCAGCAAAGCGCTCAAAAGCCTCATCATCCTTTTTCTTGGATGGTTTGGGAGGAAAAGGCATGGGTTTCTGAACCCATGGCTCTCTTTCCTTTCCGTGTTTCTTGGCAACAAAGTCTTCCTTATCATAACGTTGATTCTTTGATTGTGGGTTATCAAGATCAACAGCAGGTTCAATTTCTATATCATTATCATTGCTAGGTTGAGCATCAACATGAACATTATTAATAACATTATCACTAGTTTCAGGTTCATTACCAGATTGTGTTTCAGCAATAGGTTCACTAGAAGCATGCAAAGTCCTATCATTTTTCTTTTTCTTCCTTTTAGAAGAATTAGTTGCATCTATATTATTTCTCTGAGAATCTTGCTCAATTCTCTTAGGATGGCCTTCAGGATACAAAGGTTCCTGATTCATTTTACCACCTCTAGTCATAACTCTAACATCATTATCATTATTCTTACTATTCAATTCATTGAGCAAATCATTTTGAGCCTTAAGTACTTGTTCTACTTGAGTGGTAACCACAGAAGCATGTTTACTAATAAGTTTAAGTTCACCTTTGACATTAGCCATATAATCACCCAAGTGTTCAAGCATATTTGAATTGTATTTCAATTGTTTACCAAAATAAGCATTAAAATCTTCTTGCTTCACCATAAAATTATCAAACTCATCTAAGCATGGGCTAGCAAACTTAGTAAATGGGATTTCAGCTTTATCATATCTATAGAGAGAATTTACCTTTACTACCTGTGTCGGGTTATCAAGACCATGTATTTCTTCAATAGGTAAGGGATTAAGATCATATGTTTCTTCAACATGCGGTAAATTAATACCGTGTATTTCTTCAATAGGAGGTAATTATTAACATCTTCAGCTTTAATACCCTTTTCTTTCATAGATTTCTTTGCCTCTTGCATATCTTCAGGACTAAGAAATAGAATACCCCTCTTCTTCGGAGTTGGTTTAGGAGTAGGCTGGGGAGCTGGCTCAGGAAGTGCCCAATTATTTTCATTTGTCAACATATTATTCAATAGAATTTCAGCTTCATCCGGTGTTCTTTCCCTGAAAACAGAACCAACACAACTATCCAGGTAATCTCTGGAAGCATCGGTTAGTCCATTATAAAAGATATCAAGTATTTCATTTTTCTTAAGAGGATGATCAGGTAAAGCATTAAGTAACTTGAGAAGCCTCCCCCAAGCTTGTGGGAGACTCTCTTCTTCAATTTCCACAAAATTATATATATCCCTCAAAGCAGCTTGTTTCTTATGAGCAGGGAAATATTTAGCAGAGAAGTAATAAATCATATCCCGGGGACTACGCACACAACCAAGATCCAGAGAATTAAACCATATCTTAGCATCACCCTTTAATGAGAACGGAAATATTTTAAGGATATAAAAGTAACGAGTTCTCTCATCATTAGTGAACACGGTAGCTATATCATTTAATTTAGTAAGATGTGCCACAACAGTTTCAGATTCATAGCCATAAAAAGGATCAGATTCAACCAAAGTAATTATATCAGGATCAACAGAGAATTCATAATCCTTATCAGTAACACAGATAGGTGAAGTAGCAAAAGAAGGGTCAGGTTTCATTCTAGCATTAAGAGATTGCTGCTTCCATTTAGCTAATAACCTCTCGAGCTCGTATCTATCTTTGCAAGCTAAAATAGCTAGAGCAGCTTCTTTTTCAAAAACATAACCCTCAGGAATAATAGGTGATTCATATTCATTAGAGGGAGAGTCTTCATCATCACTTTCATCAATATTATCAGATTCAATGTTTTCATTCTCTCTAACCCTAGCAAGTTGTTCATCAAGAAATTCACTAAGTGGCACAGCAGTATCAAGCATAGAAGTAGTTTCATCATAAGTATCATGCATAGCAGAAGTGGCATCATCAATAACATGCGACATATCAGAACTAATAACAGATGCAGGTTTAGGTGTCGCAAGCTTACTCAAAACAGAAGGTGAATCAAGTGTAGAGCTAGATGGCAGTTCCTTACCTCCCCTCGTAGTTGAGGGATAAATCTTGGTTCTTGGATATTTCAAGTTCTTCATAATGATAAGTAGATATAAATCCCAAGTGACTCAAAGAATAGAGCTATGCTCCCCTACAACGGCGCCAGAAAATAGTCTTGATAACCCATAAGTATAGGGGATCGCAACCGTTTTCGAGGGTAGAGTATTCAACCCAAATTTATTGATTCAGCAAAAGGGGAGCCAAAGAATATTCTCAAGTATTAGTAGCTGAGTTGTCAATTCAACCACACCTGGAAACTTAGTATCTGCAGCAAAGTGTTTAGTAGCAAAGTAATATGATAGTAGTGGTAACGGTAGCAAAAGGTAATGGTAACAAAAGTAATGTTTTTGATATTTTGTAGTGATTGTAACAATAGCAACGGAAAAGTAAATAAGCGAAGAACAATATGTGGAAAGCTCGTAGGCAATGGATAGGTGATAGAGAATTATGCCGGATGCGGTTCATCATGTAACAGTCATAACCTAGGGTGACACAGAACTAGCTCCAATTCATCAATGTAATGTAGGCATGTATTCCGAATATAGTCATACGTGCTTATAGAAAAGAACTTGCATGACATCTTTTGTTCTACCCTCCCGTGGCAGCGGGGTCCTAGCAGAAACTAAGGGATATTAAGGCCTCCTTTTAATAGAGTACCGGACCAAAGCATTAACACATAGTGAATACATGAACTCCTCAAACTACGGTCATCACCGGTAAGTATCCCGATTATTGTCACTTCAGGGTTAACGGATCATAACACATAATAGGTGACTATAGACTTGCAGATAGGATCAAGAACTCTCATATATTGATGAAAACATAATAGGTTCAGATCTGAAATCATGGCACTCGGGCCCTAGTGACAAGCATTAAGCATAGCAAAGTCATAGCAACATCAATCTCAGAATGTAGTGGATACTAGGGATCAAACCCTAACAAAACTAACTCGATTACATGATAGATCCCATCCAACCCATCACCGTCCAGCAAGCCTACGATGGAATTACTCACGCACGGTGGTGAGCATCATGAAATTGGTGATGGAGGAAGGTTGATGATGATGATGGCGATGGATTCCCCTCTCCAGAGCCCCGAACGGACTCCAGATCGGCCCTCCCGAGAGGTTTTAGGGCTTGGCGGCGGCTCCGTATCGTGAAACGCGATGAATCCTTCTCTCTGATTTTTTTCTCCCCGAAAGCAAATATATAGAGTTGGAGTTGAGGTCAGAGGAGCTCCAAGGGGCCCACGAGGTAGGGGGCGCGCCCCCACCCTCATGGCTAGGGTGTGGGCCCCCTGGTCTTCATCTTTTGCAAGGATTTTTTTATTTCCAAATAGACGTTCCGTGAAGTTTAAGGTCATTCCGAGAACTTTTGTTTTTGCACATAAATAACACCATGGCAATTCTGCTGAAAACAGCGTCAGTCCGGGTTAGTTCCATTCAAATCATGCAAGTTAGAGTCCAAAACAAGGGAGACGTATCAAACCGTTTTTAGCCTCCCGCTTCGCGTTTCGAGGCGCAGCCTCTATTGACACGTCTTGTCAAAGCAAAGATCGTGCCCCCTTATTGCGGGAATCTTATCAATACGGATTTGGGCAATCCAACTGTGTCATTCGCATGATCCTTTGGGAATAGGAGAGTTTTAAGGATTGTGGGGGGGAGGGGGCGCTTGATATTCACCGCCTATATAATCGGATTAAGATCCATCTTTTTACCCCACACTTTCTTCCTTCCTCTGCCTTCCCATCCTTTGAGCTCCAGCGCCAAAGCTTCAATCTTTCCCACCGCCATCGACCTCTCCAGCCATGTCCAGATCCGGCTCACAAGACAAGTGGATGGCCTCCTCCGTCACGGAGAAGGACATCAAGGAGCTCCGGGAGGCGAGGTACTTGACCGCAGAAATCGCACACAGGCTCCCCGCCAAAGAGCAAGTCATCCCCACTCTAGAGCCCAGCGAGAGGATTGTGTTCATCCCTCACTTTCTCCATGGGTTAGGGTTTCCCCTCCACCCCTTCGTCCGTGGCTTGATGTTCTACTATGGGCTAGATTTCCATGATCTAGCCCCGAATTCATTCCTCCACATCCCTGCGTTCATCGTCATATGCGAGGCGCTACTCCGCATCCCCCCACACTTCGGCCTATGGCTAAAAGTCTTCAATGCGAGGCCGAAGGTGGTCAACGGGCAGCATGCGGACTACGCCGGTGCCATGGTGAGTAGGCTTCCCAACACTACTTGGCCCAAAGGGGCCTTCATGGAGACCGTGAAGGTATGGCAGCAGGAGTCGTTCTACATCACCGAACCCCGTGGTACCAAATGGGCGGCCGCTCCAGAGTTTAGATCCGTCCCCCCTATGCGGCTCACGTCGTGGACCAAAAAGGGTCTAGACTGGGGGTCGACCAACAAAGTGATGATGCTGCAAAAGTGCATCAAGAGTATGATAAACAAGAACACCAGTCTCACCGACGTGATCCAAGTGATGCTCTTCCGCCGGATACTCCCATGCCAACGCCGGCCTCTCCGTATGTGGGAGTTTAATCCGGAGGGCCCCCGGACCCTGCAGCGCTTCTTCGGCACAATGCACGAAGAGATCTGGAAACTGCTTTTCAAGGCCTAGAAGACGTGGCCGGAGAAGACCAAAGACATTGGTCTCGACAGCGCGAATCTGGCAACTATGGTAAGCATTTTATTTCCGAACACAATTTCGTTCCATAAGTCAAAAGGGTATACTGAGATGTCCACTCCTCATTCAGGGCTGGACAGCGAAGGTGGAGCAGATTAGGTGTCCGGTGCCGCTACCCGAAAACCCAGCCACTCCTCTGCTAACGAAGATGCTGGTCCTGGCGCCTTCTCAGGTGTCGGAATAAGGCAAAGAATAAGAGCAAGGAGGCCAAGGGTGGCCTCCGCCATAAAGGTACTTCAGACGTAATGTCCGGAGAGACCGAAGCTCCCTCCTCTCACGAGGGAGATGAATACGAAGAGGAGGCGGAAAGCGATTCTCCCCTTAAGGGGAGGAAGAAGAAAAGGGAGGCCTCTGTAGATCCGGAGGCGGAGGCGTCCAAGAGAGGGAAGATATCCCTCTCGGACGATTCAAACACGGATACCGAACACTCCCCCACGTGGCGCCCCAAGGAAAAGCCCCTGGCCACATCGTGAGTGCCAAAGGATACTCTGGTATTTATCCAGTTTTTTATGATTGCAATTATAACACATCATGTTGCATGTTGCAGTCCGGCCCGTGGCCTCCCCCAACGATCATCATCTGAGGGGAATTCGTTGGCATGGGAGATGGTGGAGAGCGAGTCACCTCCGCGAGCCTCTCCGCCTACCACCGCGGATGACACCAAGGTGTTGTCCCAGAGGACTTCTCCGGGCCAAGGAGAGGTGAAGGAGGCCGCTCAGACGGCGCCAGAGGGTAATGCCTCGGCTGCCGAGAACATGGGGGGTGCAACCCCCATGGAGGCTGATGACGGGGGCCCTGACCGGTCTGGCCCCCAGCCGAACACCATTCTGGAGACCCATGTGGCTCTGGAATCGAGTGAGCAACCCCCTTCAGAGGGGGGCGCCAAATCCGGCGGCTCCATTAATCCGAAGGTGCCGAACACTCTGGTGGAAGCATTGCAACGTGCTTCCATCATGGAGGAGCACTGTACCCTGATGGGTACGGTGGTTGAGAAGGTTCAGTCTGCAAAGAGCCAGTTGAACGAAGCCTTCACCAGCCTGCTAACAGGTTTCGAGGTATGCAGTGTAATATTCTTAGCCGCTTTTCATATAAAAATATGTCTGTGTATAGATAGTATCCCCTGAGACTCTGTTCGGTTTTGAAAATCAACTGAATAGAGGATCAAATAATAACCGCAGGAGGTAACATACTGTTCTATTGGTAAACATGCCTCCCTGTTAGCGGCGACCGTCCAGGCCGCTGAAGTGTCCGAACTTCAGCGGAAGCTGAAGCTCACCGATGATGATATCATCCTCATTAACAAGCAGTTTGATGAGGCGCAAGGTATGTTTGAAAAAAAGTATTGACACACCTGAAGTGATATGCCAATGCGGAGTTTAAGCTCATGCATTGCCTTGATCATTATTGCAGGTAGTGCGGCCAAGGTCGAGACCCTGAAGAGCGCCCTTGCCAAAGCCAAGGAACAGGCATGGGTGAGCAAAGCAGCCGTTGATAAAGTAGCTGTGGACTTAAAGGCCGAGCAAGTCGCCCACCGCCAGTATGAGGAGCGGGTGACTGAAGTGGAGCAAGATCTCAAGGACGCCGCCAGCAAGTGTGAGTCTTTGGAGGAGAAGAATAAGGCCCAAGCAGTCGATCTTGCTAAGGCTCTCTAGGAGGCAAAGGAAGTGCGGACCGAGTCCCGGGTGGCTCACGAGGAGATCAATGATACGTCTCCAACGTATCTATAATTTTTGATTGCTCCATGCTATATTATCTACTGTTTTGAATGTTTATGGGCTTTATTATACACTTTTATATCATTTTTGGGACTAACCTATTAACCCAGAGCCCAGTGCCAGTTTCTGTTTTTACCCTGTTTTAGGGCTTCGAAGAAAAGGAAAACCAAACGGAGTCCAATTGACCTGAAACTTCACGGAACTCATTTTTGGAAGGAAAGAAGCCCAGAACACTTGGAGTGCACGTCGGGGGATTTGCGAGGAGGTCACGAGGCAGGGGGCGCGCCCACTCCCTGGGCGCGCCCTCCACCCTCATGAGCCCCTCGTGGCCCCCCCGACGTACTTCTTCCGCCTATATATCTCCATATACCCTAAAAACATCCGTGAGCACAATAGATCGGGAGTTCCACCGCCAGAAGCCTCCGTAGCCACCGAAAGCCAATCTAGACCCGTTCCGGCACCATGCCGGAGGGGGAAATCCTTCTTCGGTGGCCATCTTCATCATCCTGGTGCTCTCCATGACGAGGAGGGAGTAGTTCTCCCTCGGGGCTGAGGGTATGTACTAGTAGCTATGTGTTTGATCTCTCTCTCTCTCTCGTGTTCTTGAGGTGATACGATCTTGATGTATCGCGAGCTTTGCTATTATATTTGGATCCTATGATGTTTCTTCCCCCCTCTACTCTCTTGTAATGAATTGAGTTTCCCCTTTGGAGTTATCTTATCGGATTGAGTCTTTAAAGATTTGAGAACACTTGATGTATGTCTTGCCGTGGATATCTGTGGTGACAATGGGATATCACGTGATTCACTTGATGTATGTTTTGGTGACCAACTTGCGGGTTCCGCCCATGAACCTATGCATAGGGGTTGGCACATGTTTTCGTCGTGATTCTCCGGTAGAAACTTTGGGGCACTCTTTGAGGTTCTATGTGTTGGTTGAATAGATGAATCTGAGATTGTGTGATGCATATCGTATAATCATGCCCACGGATACTTGAGGTGACATTGGAGTATCTTGGTGACATTAGGGTTTTGGTTGATTTGTGTCTTAAGGTGTTATTCTAGTACGAACTCTAGGGCTGTTTGTGACACTTATAGGAATAGCCCAACGGATTGATTGGAAAGAATAACTTTGAGGTGGTTTCGTACCCTACCATAATCTCTTCGTTCATTCTCCGCTATTAGTTACTTTGGAGTGACTCTTTGTTGCATGTTGAGGGATAGTTATGTGATCCAATTATGTTAGTATTGTTGAGGGAACTTACACTAGCGAAAGTATGAGCCCTAGGCCTTGTTTCAACGCATTGCAATACCGTTTACGCTCACTTTTATCATTAGTTACCTTGCTGTTTTTATATTTTCAGATTACAAATATTTTTATCTACCATCCATATTGCACTTGTATCACCATCTCTTCGCCGAACTAGTGCACCTATACAATTTACCATTGTATTGGGTGTGTTGGGGACACAAGAGACTCTTTGTTATTTGGTTGTAGGGTTGCTTGAGAGAGACCATCTTCATCCTACGCCTCCTACGGATTGATAAACCTTAGGTCATCCACTTGAGGGAAATTTGCTACTGTCCTACAAACCCCGGCACTTGGAGGCCCAACAACGTCTACAAGAAGAAGGTTTTGTAGTAGACATCAAGCTCTTTTCTGGCGCCATTGCCGGGGAGGTGAGTGCTTGAAGGTATATCTTTAGATCTTGCAATCGAGTCTTTTAGTTTCTTGTTTTGTTTAGTTTATAAAAGGAAATTACAAAAAAATGGAATTGAGTCTACCTCATACGCTTCATCTTTTTAATATCTTTCGTGAGTATGATGGAAAGGAAAATTGTGCCAAAGTGTTAGAATAAGAATGCATTAAAATGTTTGGCACTAAATATTTGAATGATGAGCATGATTGCAATGTTGTTAGTATGAATTTCTTGAATATCCATGATGCTAATGATATGCAAAGCCACAAGCTTGGGGAAGCTATGTTTGATGAAGATGATATTTTTTGTCCCCCAAGTTTTGATGAGCAAATTTATTATTATGAAATCATGCCTCCTATTTATGATGATTATATTGATGAAAGTGGATTTGGAGAGGTCATGACTTTATTTTGTGATGAATCCACTATTTCGGAAGAGGTTCCAATTGATTATGAGAACGAAGTTGCTATCTATGATGATTATTGTGATGACTTGTATGCTATAAAGAATAATGATATCCATGAAACTTGTCATCATGATTTTAGTTTTCAATTGGATTATGCCTCACATGATAATTATTTTTTTGAGTTTGCTCCCACTATTCCGAATGAGAAGAATTTTGCTTATGTGGAGAGTAATAAAATTTCTATGCTTGTAGATCATGAAAAGAATGCTTTAGGTGCTGTTTATATTGTTGAATTCATTCATGATGTTACTGAAAATTATTATGAGGGAGGAACATATGCTTGTAGGAATTGCAATAATATTAAGTTTCCTCTCTATGTGCTTAAAGTTTTGAAGTTATGCTTGTTTTACCTTCCTATGCAAGTTGATTCTTGTTCCCACAAGTTGTTTGATCACAAAATCCAGATGCATAGGAAGTGGGTTAGACTTAAATGTGCTACTCATATTCCTCATGATGCTCTCTTTATGTTACAATTCTTATCTTTTATGTGAGCATCATTGAAATCATCATGCCTAGCTAGGGGCGTTAAACGATAGCGCTTGTTGGGAGGCAACCCAGTCCTATTCTTGTTCTTTACTTTTTGTTCCTGTTTAGTAATAAATAATTCATATAGCCTCTGTTTAGATGTGGTTTTATGCTTTTAATTAGTGTTTGTGCCAAGTAGAACCTTTGGGAAGACTTGGGGAGAGTCTTGTTGATCATGCTGTAAAAAACAGAAACTTTAGCGCTCACGAGAATTGCTGCCATTTTTATTTGGGGAGTGCTATTTAGTTAATTCTTTTTGAATATGATTAATAGATAAATTCCTCAGGTCCAGAAATTTATTTGAGAATTTTATGAGTTCCAGAAGTATACGTTTGATTCAGATTACTACAGACTGTTCTGTTTTTGACAGATTCTGTTTTCATTGTGTTGTTTACTTATTTTGATGAATCTATGGTTAGTAAAATAGTTTATAAAGCATAGAGAAGTTGGAATACAGTAGGTTTAACACCAATATAAATAAATAATGAGTTCATTACAGTACCTTGAAGTGGTGATTTATTTTCTTATACTAACGGAGCTTACGAGTTTTCTGTTAAGTTTTGTGTTGTCAAGTTTTCAAGTTTTGGGTAAGGATTCGATGGACTATGGAATAAGGAGTGGCAAGATCCTAAGCTTGGGGATTTCCAAGTCACCCCAAGGTAATATTCAAGGATAGCCAAGAGCCTAAGCTTGGGGATGCCCCGGATGGCATCCCCTCTTTCGTCTTCGTTCATCGGTAACGTTACTTGGAGCTATATTTTTATTCCCCACATGATATGTGTTTTGCTTGGAGCGTCATTTTATTTTCTTTGGTTTTGCTTGCTGTTTGAATAAAATACCAAGATCTGAAATTATTAAATGTTAGAGAGTCTTCACATAGTTGCATAATTATTCGACTACTCATTGATCTTCACTTAAATCTTTCGGAGTAGTTTGTCATTTGCTCTAGTGCTTCACTTATATCTTTTAGAGCATGGTGGTAGTTTTATTTTGAAGAAGTAGATGAACTCTCATGCTTCACTTAGATTATTTTGAGAGTCTTAAATAGCATGGTAATTTGCTTAAAATCGTAATATGCTAGGTATTCAAGAATAATAAAATTCTCTTATGAGTGTGTTGAATACTAAGAGAAGTTTGATACTTGATGATTGTTTTGAGATATGAGGATGGTAATATTAGAGTCATGCTAATTGAGTAGTTGTGAATTTGAGAAATACTTGTGTTGAAGTTTGTGATTCCCGTAGCATGCACGTATGGTGAACCGTTATGTGATGAAGTCGGAGCATGATTTATTTATTTATTGCCTTCCTTATGAGTGGCAAGATCCACTGGGCCAAGATGAAGGCCGCCATCGTGGCGGTCGAGGGTCCACCGGAAGGCAATGACCGCCGCAAGCCAGAGCGGTATTTTGAGGACATCCTAGAGGGTGCCCGTTTAATAGAGTGTCAGTGCTCTTAGAATATCATATTTGAGTGAATGTATCCGGGCTGCCCAAACGTTATTTTATGAAACAAGGCTGTGTAATATATTTGTTCCTTTTATGCGAAATTACTTTCCTCATGTACAGCGGTTTATTAATCTTGAGAGTTTCCAGTCGTCGGCTTCAGCCCCCACTTAGATACTACGGGGGTGTTCAGTATAGCGCACGGCCACACTTGACCCAACGTCTTGGTCCGTAAAAGAGGTGTCTGCGCAGCGAACTAGGCAATCGGACTATGTGGCTTTATCGCTCTCACTTAGCCATAGGAGTTTGACAATGGGACTGGGAACTAGCCCCTGGTGCGTGCTACCTCTTGAGCATTGCGTTGGTTTTCCCTTGAAGAGGAAAGGGTGGTGCAGTAAAGCAGTGTAAGTATTTCCCTCAGTTTTTGAGAACCAAGGTATAAATCCAGTAGGAGACCACGCGCGAGTCACCTCGTACCTACACAAACAAATAAGAACCTCACAACCAACGCGATAAAGGGGTTGTAAATCCCTTCACGGCCACTTGCAAGAGTGAGATCTGATAGAGATAATAATAATAAGATAAGTATTTTTGGTATTTTTTATGATATAGATTGAAAGTAAATATTGCAAAATAAAATAGATTGAAAACTTGTATGATGGAACATAGACCCGGGGGCTATAGGTTTCACTAGTGGCTTCTCTCAAGATAGCATAAGTATTACGGTGGGTGAACAAATTACTGTCGATCAATTGTTAGAAAGCGAATAATTATGAGAATATCTAGGCATGATCATGTATATAGACATCACGTCCGAGACAAGTAGACCGAAACGATTCTGCATCTACTACTATTACTCCACACATCGACCGCTATCCAGCATGCATCTAGAGTATTAAGTTCATAAGAACAGAGTAACGCCTTAAGCAAGATGACATGATGTAGAGGGATAAACTCATGCAATATGATGTAAACCCCATCTTTTTATCCTCGATGGCAACAATACAATACATGTTGTTTCCCTTTCTGTCACTTGGATCGAGCACCGCAAGATTGAACCCAAAGCGAAGCACTTCTCCCATTGCAAGAAAGATCAATCTAGTAGGCCAAACCAAACTGATAATTCGAAGAGACTTGCAAAGATAAACCAATCATACATAAAAGAATTCAGAGAAGATTCAAATATTGTTCATAGATAAACTTGATCATAAACCCACAATTCATCGGATCTCGACAAACACACCGCAAAAGAAGATTACATCGAATAGATCTCCAAGAGAATCGAGGAGAACTTTGTATTGAGATCCAAAGAGAGAGAAGAAGCCATCTAGCTACTAGCTATGGACCCGAAGGTCTGAGGTAAACTACTCACACATCATCGGAGGGGCCATGGAGTTGATGTAGAGGCCCTCCATGATCAATGCCCCCTCCGGTGGAGCTCCGGAAAAGGCCTCAAGATGGAATCTCTTGGGTACAGAAGGTTGCGGCGGTGGAAATAGGGTTTCGTGGTGCTCCTGGATGTTTGCGGGGTATATGGATATATATAGGATGAAGAAGTAGGTCGGTGGAGCAACGAGGGGCCCATGAGGGGGAGGGCGCTGATAACCCACAAGTATAGGGGATCGCAACAGTTTTCGAGGGTACAGTATTCAACCCAAATTTATTGATTCTACACAAGGGGATCCAAAGAATATTCTCAAGTATTAGCAGTTGAGTTGTCAATTCAACCACACCTGGAAACTTAATATCTGCAGCAAAGTGTTTAGTAGCAAAGTAATATGATAGTAGTGATAACGGTAACAAAAGGTAACAATAGTAAAAGTAATGTTTTTGGTATTTTGTAGTGATGATAGCAATAGCAACGGAAAAGTAAATAAGCGAAGAACAATATATGGAAAGCTCGTAGGCAATGGATCAGTGATGGAGAATTATGCCGAATGCGGTTCATCATGTAACAGTCATAACCTAGGGTGACACGGAACTAGCTCCAGTTCATTGATATAATGTAGGCATGTATTCCGGATATAGTCTTACGTGCTTATGGAAAAGAACTTGCATGACATCTTTTGTCCTACCCTCCCGTGGCAGCGGGGTCCTTACGGAAACTAAGGGATATTAAGGCCTCCTTTTAATAGAGAACCGGAACAAAGCATTAACACATAGTGAATACATGAACTCCTCAAACTACGGTCATCACCGGTAAGTATCCCGATTATTGTCACTTCGGGGTTAATGGATCATAACACATAATAGGTGACGATAGACTTGCAAGATAGGATCAAGAACACTCATATATTGATGAAAACATAATAGGTTCAGATCTGAAATCATGGCAGTCGGGCCCTAGTGACAAGCATTAAGCATAGCAAAGTTATAGCAACATCAATCTCAGAATATAATGGGCACTATGGATCAAACCCTAACAAAACTAACTCGATTACATGATAGATCCCATCCAACCCATCACTGTCCAGCAAGCCTACGATGGAATTACTCACGCACGACGGTGAGCATTATGAAATTGGTGATGGAGGATGGTTGATGATGACGATGGCGACGGATTCCCCTCTCCGGAGCCTCGAACGGACTCCGGATCAGCCCTCCCAAGAGGTTTTAGGGCTTGGCGGTAGCTCCATATCGTAAAACGCGATGATTTCTTCTCTCTAATTTTTTTCTTCCCGAAACTCAATATATGGAGGTGGAGTTGGAGTCGGAGAGGCAACAGGGGGCCCACGAGGTAGGGGGGCTCCCTAGGGGGGCAGGCGCGCCCCCACCCTCGTGGAGAGATGGTGGGCCCCCTGGCCTTCATCTTTGGCAGGTATTTTTCTTATTTTCTCAAAAGTTTCTCCGTGAAGTTTCAGGTCATTCCGAGAACGTTTGCTCTTGCACATAAATAACACCATGGTAGTTCTGCTGAAAACAACGTCAGTCCAGGTTAGTTCCATTCAAATCATGCAAGTTAGAGTCCAAAACAAGGGCAAAAGTGTTTGGAAAAGTAGATACGTTGGAGACATATCAACTCCCCCAAGCTTAAAGCTTTGCTTGTCCTTAAGCAATTCAGTTGACAAACTGAAAGTGATAAAGAAAAACTTTTACAAACTCTGTTTGCTCTTGTTGTTGTAAATATGTAAAGCCAACATTCAAGTTTTCAGCAAAGATTATAACTAACCACATTCTAATAACGCATAGGTCTCAAGTTACTCATATCAATAGCATAATCAACTAGCGAGCCATAATAATAAAACTTGGATGACAACACTTTCTCAAAACAATCATAATATGATATAACAAGGTGGTATCTCACTAGCCCTTTCTGAGACCGCAAAACATAAATGCAGAGCACCTTTAAAGACCAAGGACTGACTAGACATTGTAATTCATGGTAAAAGGGATCCAGTCAAGTCATACTCAATGTAAACTAACAATAATGAATGCAAATGACAGCAGTGCTCTCCAACTGGTGCTTTTTAATAAGAGGATGATGACTCAGCATAAAAGTAAATAGGTAGGCCCTTCGCAGAGGGAACCAGGGATTTGTAGAGGTGCCAGAGCTCAGTTTTGAAACAGAGGTGAATAATATTTTGAGCGGTATACTTTCATTGTCAACATAACAAGCAAGAGATGGCGATATCTTCCATGCTACACACATTATAGGCGGTTCCCAAACAGAATGGTAAAGTTTATGCTCCCCCTTCCACCACAAGCATCAATCCACGGCTTGCTCGAAACAACGAGTGCCTCCAACTAACAAGAGTCCTAGGGGGAGTTTTGTTTGCAATTATTTTGATTTAGTTTGCATAAAGCATTGGACTGGGCATCCCGGTGACCAGCCATTTATCTCGTGAGTGAGGAGCGGAGTCCACTCCTCTTGAGAATAACCCGCCTAACATGGAAGATACAGACAACCCTAGTTGATACATGATCTATTTGAGCATACAAAACAGGATATTTATTTGAAGGTTTAGAATTTGGCACATACAAATTTACTTGGAACGGCAGGTAGATACCGTATATAGGTAGGTATAGTGGACTCATGTGGAATAACTTTGGGGTTTAAGGGATTGGATGCACAAGCAGTATTCCCGCTTAATACAGGTGAAGGCTAGCAAAAGACTAGGAAGCGACCAGCTAGAGAGCGACAACAGTCATGAACATGCATTAAAATTAATCAACATCGAATGCAAGCATGAGTAGGATATAATACACCATGAACATAAATATCGTGAAGGCTATGTTGATTTTGTTTCAACTACATGCGTGAACATGTGCCAAGTCAAGTCACTTAAATCATTCATAGGAGGATACCACCCTATCATACCACATCATAACCATCTCAATAGCATGTTGGCACGCAAGGTAAACCATTATAACTCATAGCTAATCAAGCATGGCACAAGAAACTATGATCTCTATTTGTCATTACAAACATGTTTATTCATAATAGGCCAAATCAGGAACGATGAACTAATCATATTTACAAAAACAAAAGAGGTCGAGTTCATACCAGCTTTTCTCGTCTCAGCCAGTCCATCATATATCATCATAATTGCCCTTCAGTTGCACGACTGAACGATGTGAATAATAATAATAGTGCACGTGCATTGGACTAAGATGGAATCTGCAAGCATTCAATAAACAGGAGAAGACAAGGCAATATGGGCTCTTTTGTCAGATCAACAATAATGCATATAAGAGCCTCTTCAACAATTTAATTATGGTCTTCTCCTATCGACCCCCAAAGAAAAGAAAAAAAATAAAACTATTTACACGGGAAAGCTCCCAACAAGCAAAAGAAGAACATGAAATCTTTTTGGGGTTTCTTTTTAATTACTACTACAAGCATGGAAAGTAAACTAATTAAAAGCTACAACTGATTTTTTGGTTTTTCTTAAGGTTTATTAAACACACAAGAAGAAATCATAAAAAGGAAAATAAACTAGCATGGATGATACAATGAAAAAGTATGAGCACCGACATCTAGCAATGAGTGTGTGAACATAAATGTAATGTCGGTCAGAAATACGTACTCCCCCAAGATTAGGATTTTGGCCTAAGTTGGTCTATGGCTGGCTTGGCTGATATCCATAATAGTAGTTGGGGTCGTACTGTGATGCAGAAGCTATCGCCTACTGAGCTGCACCGTGGCGACGAGCGGCCTTCTCTCTCCTCTCGTACTAATCTGCCTCCTCTCTGGTAATAGTATATCCTCCTCTTGCCTGATAATCAAAGAAAGCAGGAGCAGGGAGAGTAATACGGACAACACCGCATCTGTCAAAGATTAGTCGATACTGGAGAGGTGATTCCTTCCTCTCGACAAACTGGTGGTGAACCATAGCATTAAAATCTAGATAGACAGGAGGTAATTCAATATCATCTTCGCATACATCAATACCAAGAAAATTAGCTTTGCGGGTTGCATAAATTCCACCAAAGAAATCTCCATTACGTCTATTAAGATGCAACCTACGTGCAACAATGGCTCCCAAATTATATGATTTGACTCCTAACACAGCACTCCTAAGAATACTAAGATTGGGGACACACATGTGACATGCCTCATCTTTACCATTAATGCATCCACCTATGAAGAGAGCAAAATAATGTATAGCAGGAAAGTGAATGCTCCCTATGGTAGCTTGTCTAATATCTCTAGATTCTCCCACAGTTATATTAGCAAGAAAATCTCTAAATTCAGATTTGCGAGGATCCCTTATACTACCCCATTGTGGAAGTTTGCAAGCAGTGGTAAAATCCTTTGAGTCCATGGTATAAGATTTATCATAAAGATCAAACAGGACAGTTGGAGAATTACGTGAAGTTGAAAATTCAAACCTCCTCACAAAGGAGCTAGTGAGCTCATGATACTGACTGCACTTCTCTTCCTCGAAGCTCACGAGATTAGCGTTACGCAAATATGCGTTGAATTCTTCTTTGATTCCCGCTCGATCCATAAAATTTTCAGAAGGCCACTCACAAGGACGCACTGGAGCGTCTCTTGGTGGCTCTTCGTCAGCATCACACATTGCAAGCCTGGGTCCTTGCTTCTTGTAAGAACCACCTTGGAACATTTTCCTAAGAATTTTTCTATATCTGAAAAATTCTGAAATTTTTTAGTAACTTCAAAATAAAAGTAAACCAAACTCAATAATATTGATAGCAACTACTCCTACAAGTTCCTAGGGCCTATATCATGCATCAAAACTACTTTTGACCATATAAATTTGACATGCAAGCTCAAGAACAGGGTTACCTAAGCAGCAAAAATTTGCAATGAATAAAGCACTAGAACAAAAACTAATTGGACCAATGGAGGAGTCACATACCAAGGAACAATCTCCCCAAGCAGTTTTGTGAGAGGTGCTTTGAGCGAGGAGACCGAAAATGGAAGCAAAACGAGCTTGGACTCGGGTTTGAGCTGGTTATTCGTGTTTGTGGGAGGAAGATGAAGTGTGTGAGTGCAGGAATAAGTGGAGGAGGGCCACCGTGGGCCCACGAGGTAGGGGGCGCGCCCTCCACCCTCGTGGGCAGGTGGTTGACCCCCCTGATGTGTTCTCAGTTCCATAAATCCTCAAATATTCTAGAAAAAATCATATTTAATTTTCAGGGCATTTGGAGAACTTTTATTTTTGAGGTATTTTTATATTGCACGGATAATCAGATAACATACAAAAAAATATTTATTTTTATTTTATTTAATATAAATAACAGAAAGTAAAAGTGGGGTACAGAAGGTTGTGCCTTCTAGTTTCATCCATCTCATGATCATCAAAAGGAATCCACTAACAAGGTTGATCAAGTCTTGTTAACGAACTCATTCCAAATAACATGGAACCAGTGAAATTTCGAATAACACTATGTTACCTCAACGGGGATATGCACATCCCCAATAATAAGAATATCATATTTCTTCTTGATAGTAGGAAGAGGAAATTCAAAACCTCCAAATATAATCGATGGAATTTTTCCAATAGAGTTGATACTATGAACTTGAGGTTGTTTCTTCGGAAAGTGTACCGTATGTTCATTACCATTAACATGAAAAGTGACATTGCCTTTAGTGCAATCAATAACAGCCCCTTCAGTATTCAAAAAGGGTCTTCCAAGAATAATAGACATACTATCGTCCTCGAGAATATCAAGAATAACAAAGTCCGTTAACATAGTAACGTTTGGAACTACAACAGGCACATCCTCACAAATACCGATAGGTATAGCAGTTGATTTATCAGCCATTTGCAAAGATATTTCAGTAGGTGTCAAATTATTCAAATCAAGTCTACGATATAAAGAGAGAGGCATAACACTAACACCGGCTCCAAGATCACATAAAGCAGTTTTAACATAGTTTCTTTTAATGGAGCATGGTATAGTGGGTACTCATGGATCTCCAAGTTTCTTTGGTATTCCACCCTTAAAAGTATAATTAGCAAGCATGGTGGAAATTTCAGCTTCCGGTATCTTTCTTTTATTTGTAATAATATCTTTCATGTACTTAGCATAAGGATTGGTTTTGAGCATATCAGTTTCGCATACGTAAAAAGATAGGTCTAATCATTTCAGCAAAGCGCTCAAAATCCCCATCATCCTTTTTCTTGGATGGTTTAGGAGGAAAGGGCATGGGTTTCTCAACCCAATGCTCTCTTTCTTTACCATGTTTCCTAGCAACAAAGTCTTTCTTATCATAACGTTGACTCTTTGATTGTGGGTTATAAAGATCAACAACAGGTTCAATTTCTATATCATTATCATTACTAGGTTGAGCATCATCATAAACATTATTATTAACATTATCATTAGTTTCAGGTTAATTACCACATTGTGTTTCAGCATCAGAAATAGAAATATCATTTGGATTCTCAGGTGTTTCAACAATAGGATCACTAGAAGCATGCAAAGTCCTATCATTTTTCTTTTTCTTATTTTTAGAAGAGCTAGGTGCATCTATATTATTTCTCTGAGAATCTTGCTCAATTCTCTTAGGATGGCCTTCAGGATACAAAGGTTCTTGAGTCATTCTACCACCTCTAGTCATAACTCTGACAGCATTATCATTATTCTTATTATTCAATTCATTGAGCAAATCATTCTGAGCTTTAAGCACCTGTTCTACTTGAGTGGTAACCATAGAAGCATCTTTACTAATAAGTTTAAGTTCACGTTTAACATTAGCCATATAATCACCCAAGTGTCCAAGCATATTTGAATTGTATTTCAATTGTCTACCAAAATAAGCATTAAAATCTTCTTGCTTAGCCATAAATTTATCAAACTCATCTAGGCATGGGCTAGCAAACTTAGTAAACGGGATTTCAGCTTTATCATATCTATAGAGAGAAATTACCTTTACTACCTGTGTCGGGTTATCAAGACCATGAGTTTCTTCCATAGGTAAAGGATTAAGACCATGTATTTCTTCAATATGAGGTAAATTCTTAACATCTTCAGCTTTAATACCCTTTTCTTTCATAGATTTCTTTGCCTCTTGCATATCTTCAGGACTGAGAAATAGAATACCCCTCTTCTTTGGAGTTGGTTTAGGAATAGGCTCGGGAATTGGCTCCGGAGGTGTCCAATTACTTTCATTTGTCAACATATTATTCAATAGAATTTCAGCTTCATCCGGTGTTCTTTCCCTGAAAGCAGAACCAGCACAACTATCCAGGTAATCTCTGGAGGCATCGGTTAGTCCATTATAAAAGATATCAAGTATTTCATTTTTCTTAAGAGGATGATCAGGCAAAGCATTAAGTAATTGGAGAAGCCTCCCTCAAGCTTGTGGGAGACTCTCTTCTTCAATTTGCACAGAATTATATATATCCCTTAAAGCAGCTTGTTTCTTATGAGCAGGGAAATATTTAGCAGAGAAGTAATAAATCATATCCTAGGGACTACGCACACAACCAGGATCAAGAGAATTAAACCATATCTTAGCATCACCCTTTAATGAGAACGGAAATATTTTAAGGATGTAAAAGTAGCGAGTTTTCTCATCTTTAGTGAACAGGGTAGCTATATCATTCAGTTTAGTAAGATGTGCCACAACAGTTTCAGATTCATAACCATGAAAAGGATCAGATTCAACCAAAGTAATTATATCAGGATCAATAGAGAATTCATATTCCTTATCAGTAACAAAGATAGGTGAAGTAGCAAAAGCAGGGTCAGGTTTCATTCTAGCATTTAGGGATTGCTTACTCCATTTAGCTAATAATCTTTTAAGTTCAGTTCTATTTCTGCAAGCTAAAATGGCTAAAGAAGCATCTTGATCAAATACATAACCCTTATGAATAGCAGGTGGTTCTTCATCATCACTTTCATCAGTATCATGAGATTCAATATTTTCAATTTCTCTAGCCCTAGCAAGTTGTTCATAAAGAAAAGCACTAAGTGGCATAGTAGTATCAGGCATAGAGGTAGTTTCATCATAAGTATCATGCATAGCAGAAGTGGCATCATCAATAATATGCGACATATCAGAACTAATAGCAAAAGCAGGTGTAGATGTCATAAACTTACTCATAATAGAAGGTGAATCAAGTGCAGAGCTAGATGGCAGTTCCTTACCTCCCCTCGTAGTTGAGGGATAAATCTTGGTTTTTGGATCTCTCAAGTTCTTCATAATGATAAGCAGATATATATCCCAAGTGACTCAAAGAATAGAGCTATTCTCCCCGGCAATGGCACGAGAAAATGGTCTTGATAACCCACAAGTATAGGGGATCGCAACAGTTTTCGAGGGTAGAGTATTCAACCCAAATTTATTGATTCGACACAAGGGGAGCCAAAGAATATTCTCAAGTATTAGCAGCTGAGTTGTCAATTCAACCACACTTGGAAACTTAATATCTGCAGCAAAGTGTTTAGTAGCAAAGTAATATGATAGTAGTGATAATGGTAACATAATGTAACAATAGTAAAAGTAATGTTTTTGGTATTTTGTAGTGATGATAGCAATAGCAACGGAAAAGTAAATAAGCGAAGAACAATATATGGAAATCTCGTAGGCAATGGATCGATGATGGAGAATTATGCCGGATGCGGTTCGTCATGTAACAGTCATAACCTATGGTGACACAGAACTAGCTCCAGTTCATTGATATAATGTAGGTATGTATTCCGAATATAGTCATACGTGCTTATGGAAAAGAACTTGCATGACATGTTTTGTCCTACCCTCCCGTGGCAGCGGGTTCCTTACGAAAACTAAGGGATATTAAGGCCTCGTTTTAATAGAGAACCGGAACAAAGCATTAACACATAGTGAATACATGAACTCCTCAAACTACGGTCATCACCGGTAAGTATCCCGATTATTGTCACTTCGGGGTTAACGGATCATAACACATAATAGGTGACTATAGACTTGCAAGATAGGATCAAGAACACCCATATATTGATGAAAACATAATAGGTTCAGATCTGAAATCATGGCACTCGGGCCCTAGTGACAAGCATTAAGCATAGCAAAGTCATAGCAACATCAATCTCAGAACATAGTGGACACTAGGGATCAAACCCTAACAAAACTAACTCGATTACATGATAGATCCCATCCAACCCATCACCGTCCAGCAAGCCTATGATGGAATTACTCACGCACGGCGGTGAGCATCATGAAATTTGTGATGGAGGATGGTTGATGATGACGATGGCGACGGATTCCCCTCTCCGGAGCCCCGAACGGACTCCAGATCAGCCCTCCCGATAGGTTTTAGGGCATGGCGGCGGCTCCGTATCGTAAAACGCGATGATTTCTTATCTCTGATTTTTTTCTCCCCGAAACTCAATATATGGAGGTGGAGTTGGAGTCGGAGAGGCAACAGGGGGCCCACGAGGTAGGGGGCGCGCCCCCCACCATCGTGGAGAGACGGTGGCCCCCCTGGCCTTCATCTTTGGCAGGTATTTTTCTTATTTTCTGAAAAGTGTCTCTGTGAAGTTTCAGGTCATTCCGAGAATGTTTGCTCCTGCACATAAATAACACCATGGTAGTTCTGCTGAAAACAGCGTCAGTCCGGGTTAGTTCCATTCAAATAATGCAAGTTAAAGTCCAAAACAAGGGCAAAAGTGTTTGGAAACGTAGATACGTTGGAGACGTATCAGGCGCGCCCAGGGGGGTAGGCGCGCCCCCCGCCTCGTGGCCGCCTCGTTGATTGCTTGATGTCCACTCCAAGTCCTCTGGATCACGTTTGTTCAAAAAATCACGTTCCCAAAGGTTTCATTCCGTTTGGACTCCGTTTGATATTCCTTTTCTACGAAACACTGAAATAGGCAAAAAACAGCAATTTGGGCCGGGCCTCCGGTTAATAGGTTAGTCCCAAAAATAATATAAAAGTGTAAAATAAAGCCCATTAACATCCAAAACAGATAATATAATAGCATGGAACAATCAAAAATTATAGATACGTTGGAGACGTATCAAGCATCCCCCAGCTTAATTCCTGCTCGTCCTCGAGTAGGTAAATGATAAAACAGAATTTTTGATGTGGAATGCTTTCTAGAATATTCTTCAATGTATTTTTCTATATTGCGGCATGAATGTTTAGATCCGAAAGATTCAAGATAAAAGTTTATTGTTGACATAAAAATATTAATACTCCAAGTATGCTAATCAAGTAATTATGTCTTATCAAAATACCATGGCCAAAGAAAACTTATCCCTACAGAGTCATATAGTTTGGCCATGCTTCATTTTCGTCACACAAAATGCTCTCATCATGCACAACCCCGATGACAAGCCAAGCAATTGTTTCATACTTAGCATTTTCAAACTCCTTCAACTTTTACACAATATATGAGCGCGAGCCATGGACATAGCACTATGGGTGGAATAGAATATGATGATTGAGGTCATGTGAGAAGACAAAAATGGGCTATGGAGATGCCCACCAAATGATGTCAATGCAAGGAGTAGGGATTGCCATGCAACGGATGCACTAGAGCTATAAATATATGAAAGCTCATCAAAGAAACTAAGTGGGTGTGCATCCAACTCGCTTGCTCATGAAGACCTAGGGCATTTGAGGAATCCCATCATTAAAATATACAAGCCAAGTTCTATAATGAAAAATTCCCACTAGTATATGAAAGTGACAAAATAAGAGACTCTCTATCATGAAGATCATGGTGCTACTTTCAAGCACAAGTGTGGAAAAAGGATAGTAACATTGTCCCTTCTCTCTTTTTCTCTCATTTATTTTTTTTATTTGGGCCTTTTTTGGCCTCTTTTCTTTCTTTCTTTTTTCTTTTTTTTGTCTGGAGTCTCATCCTGACTTGTGGGCGAATCATAGTCTCCATCATCCTTTCCTCACATGGGACAATGCTCTAATGATGATCATCACACTTTTATTTTCTTACAACTCAAGAATTACAACTCGATGCTTAGAACAAAATATGACTCTATGTGAATGCCTCCGGCAGTGTACCGGGATTGTGATGAATCAAGAGTGACATGTATGAAAAAATTATGAAAGGTGGCTTTGCCACAAATACGATGTCAACTACATGATCATGCAAAGCAATATGACAATGATGATGCGTGTCATAATAAATGGAACGGTGGAAAGTTACATGGCAATATATCTCGGAATGGCTATGGAAATGCCATAATAGGTAGGTATGGTGGCTGTTTTGAGGAAGATATAAGGAGGCTTATGTGTGATAGAGCGTATCATATCACGGGGTTTGGATGCACCGGCGAAGTTTGCACCAACTCTCAAGGTGTGAAAGGGCAATGCACGGTACCGAAGAGGCTAGCAATGGTGGAAGGGTGAGAGTGCGTATAATCCATGAACTCAACATTAGTCATAAAGAACTCACATACTTATTGCAAAAATCTACAAGTCATCAAAACCAAGCACTACGCGCATGCTCCTAGGGGGATAGATTGGTAGGAAAAGACCATCGTTCGTCCTGGACCGCCACTCATAAGGAAAGCAATCAAAGAACACCCCATGCTTCAAATTTGTCACATAACGTTCACCATACGTGCATGCCACGGGACTTGCCAATTCAACACAAGTATTCATCAATTTCACAATTACTCAACTAGCACACCTCTAATATTACCACCTTTATATCTCAAAACCATCTATCAAGCATCCAACTTCTCTTAGCATTTAAAATTTATAACCAAAGTGAATTACCATACTTTTCTAAGGACTCTCAAAATGATATAAGTGAAGCATGAGATATCAATTATTTCTATAAAATAAAACCACCCGCCGTGCTCTAAAAGATATAAGCGAAGCACTAGAGCAAAAAAACTATATAGCTCAAAAGATATAAGTGAAGCACATAGAGTATTCTAATAAATTCCAATTCATGTGTGTCTCTCCCAAAAGGTGTGTATGATACATCTCCAACATATCTATAATTTTTGATTGCTCCATCTATATTATCTACTGTTTTGGACTATATTGGGCTTTATTTTCCACTTTTATATTATTTTTGGGACTAACCTATTAACCGGAGGCCCAGCCCATAATTGTTGTTTTTTTGCCTATTTCAGTGTTTCGAAGAAACAGAATATCAAACGGAGTCCAAACAGAAAAATCCTTTTTGGAACGTGATTTTCTTCTCGGATAAGACCCAGGAGACTTGGACCCTACTCCAAGAAGTACCGGAGGCGGTCACGAGGGTAGGGGGCGCCCCCCCCCCTACAGGGCGCACCCCCCTGCCTCGTGGGCCCCTCGGTGCTCCACCGACGTACTCCTTCCTCCTATATATACCCATGTACCCCCAAACGATCAGAACATGAGCCAAAAACCTAATTCCACCGCCGCAACTTTCTGTATCCACGAGATCCCATCTTGGGGCATGTTCCGGAGCTCCGCCGGAGAGGGCCGTCATCATGGAGGGCTTCTACATCATCATAGCCCCTCCGATGAAGTGTGAGTAGTTTACCTCAGACCTTCGGGTCCATAGTTATTAGCTAGATGGCTTCTTCTCTCTTTTTGGATCTCAATACAATGTTCTCCCCCTCTCTTGTGGAGATCTATTCGATGTAATCTTATTCTTTTGCGGTGTGTTTGTTGAGACCGATGAATTGTGGGTTTATGATCAAGTCTATCTATGAACAATATTTGAATCTTCTCTGAATTCTTTTATGTATGATTGGTTATCTTTGCAAGTCTCTTCGAATTATCCGTTTGGTTTGGCCAACTAGATTGGTAGTTCTTGCCATGGGAGAAGTGCTTAGCTTTGGGTTCGATCTTGCGGTGTTCTTTCCCAGTGACAGAAGGGGCAGCAAGACACGTATTGTATCGTTGCCATCGAGGATAACAAGATGGGGTTTATTTCATATTGCATGAATTTATCTCTCTACATCATGTCATCTTGCTTAAAGCGTTACTCTGTTTTTAACTTAATACTCTAGATGCATGCTGGATAGCGGTCGATGAGTGGAGTAATAGTAGTAGATGCAGAATCGTTTCGATCTAGTTGTCACGGACGTGATGCCTATATACATGATCATGCCTAGATATTCTCATAACTATGCTCAGTTCTGTCAATTGCTCAACAGTAATTTGTTCACCCACCGTAGAAAACTTATGCTCTTGAGAGAAGCCACTAGTGAAACCTATGCCCCCCGTGTCTATTCTCATCATATCAATCTCCATCACTTTAATCTTGCTTTGTTTTTACTTTGCCTTTTACTTTTCACTTTGCATCTTTATATCAAAAATACCAAAAATATTATCTATCGGATCTCACTTCCGTAAGTGACCGTGAAGGGATTGACAACCCCTAGTCGCGTTGGTTGCGTTGAGCTCTTTGTGTTGTGTAGGTACGAGGGACTTGCGCGTGGCCTCCTACTGGATTGATACCTTGGTTCTCAAAAACTGAGGGAAATACTTACGCTACTCTGCTGCATCATCCTTTCCTCTTCGGGGAAAACCAACGCAAGCTCAAGAGGTAGCAGTGTACAGCAAGGATAATTGTGGTAAACTAAAAAGCAAAGACTCAAATCATACAAGACGCTCCAAGCAAAACACATATCATGTGGCGAATAAAAATATAGCTCCAAGTAAAGTTACCGATAGACGAAGACGAAAGAGGGGATGCCTTCCGGGGCATCCCCAAGCTTAGGCTTTTTGGTATCCTTGGATTTTTCCTTGGGGTGCCTTGGGCATCCCCAAGCTTAGACTCTTGCTACTCATTGTTCCATAATCCATCAAATCCTTACCCAAAACTTGAAAACTTCACAACACAGAACTTAAAAGAAAACCTTCGTGAGTTCCGTTAGTAAAAGAAAACAAACCACCACTTCAAGGTACTGTAGTGAACTCATTCTTGATTTATATTGGTGTTAAAACTACTATATTCCAACTTTTCTATGGTTCATAAACTCTATTACTAGCCATAGATTCATCAAAATAAGCAAACAACACACGAAAAACAGAATCTGTCAAAAACAGAACAGTCTGTAGTAATCTGTAGGTTTCGACCACTTCTGGAACCCCAAAAATTCTAAAATAAATTTCTGGACGTGAGGAATTTATCTATTAATCATGTGCAAAAAATAATTAACTAAATAGCACTCTCCAATAAAAAATGGCAGCAATTCTCGTGAGCGCTAAAGTTTCTGTTTTTTACAGCAGGATCAAAAAGACTTTCCCAAAGTCTTCCCAACAGTTCTACTTGGCACAAACACTAATTAAACACAAAAAACACAACCAAAACAGAGGCTAGATAAATTATTTATTACTAAACAGGAGCAAAAAGCAAGGAATAAAAATAAAATTGGGTTGCCTCCCAACAAGCGCTATCGTTTAACGCCCTTAGCTAGGCATAAAAGCAAGGGTATATCTAGGTATTCCCATCTTTGGTAGGCAATTCTTCAATAAGACACCTATAACTTTTAGAGTTTCTTTATTTTTATTAATTATCAAACTCCTAGGCACGAAATCAAGAAAATCATTTGTAGCAAAAGGTTCCTTAAGGATAGTGAGAAAATTGGGGTGAACACTTATGGATTTGAGGTCCGCATTTTCCTTACTAGAAGTTTCACCATTATTTTTAGGAACATACATCAATTTGGCAATCTTAGCATTAGGAGGAGTGTTTTTGACGGAAAAAAGGCAGACCCAAGGTTGGTAATAATATCCTCAATTTTATCAATTATAGTGGAATCTTGATCCATCTTTTCATTAACCATAGGTCCCTTTTCTTTAAAAATTTTAAGAGCAACTCCTAACTTAGATCCGTATTGGGTAATTTGGTTATGGATCTTTCTATCCAAATTCTCAATTAACTCTATGGTGGCAACTTTATTTTCAATAATTTCAAGCCTTTGCATCACATGTTCCAAAGTTAAAGTAGTTCTATTAACCAAAAGAGGTGGTGGGCCAAACAAATCTATCATAGCATTATAAGAATCAAAATTATGGCTACCCAAGAAATTTCCTCCGGTAATGGTATCAAGAATATATATATTCCAAGGCGTTATGCCTACATAAAAATTGCGAAGAAGAACGTAAGTAGATTGCTTCCTAGTAGATCTATTTTGCGCATTGCAAATTCTGTACCAAGCATCTTTTAGATTTTCTCCCTCCCTTTGTTTAAAATTAAGAACTTCATTCTCGGGAGACAAGGGAGTAGATAAAGGACTAGCCATAACGATGAAGCAAGCGAAAAAGAGGCGAACGGAAAAGAGAGGGCGGATAAAACGGCAAGGGTGAAGTGGGGGAGAGGAAAACGAGAGGCAAATGGCAAATAATGTAATGCGAAGGATAAGAGTAGTGATGGGTACTTGGTATGTCTTGACTTGGTGTAGATCTCCCCGGCAACGGCGCCAGAAGTCCTTCTTGCTACCTCTTGAGCACTGCGTTGGTTTTCCCCTGAAGAGGAAAGGGTGGTGCAGTAAAGTAGCATAAGTATTTCCCTTAGTTTTTGAGAACCAAGGTATCAATCCAGTAGGAGACCACACGCGAGTAACCTCATACCTACACAAACAAATAAGAACCTCACAACCAACGCGATAAAGGGGTTGTCAATCCCTTCATGGCCACTTGCAAGAGTGAGATCTGATAGAGATGATAATAATAATATAAGTATTTTTGGTATTTTTTATGATATAGATTGAAAGTAAATATTGCAAAATAAAATAGATTGAAAACTTGTATGATGGAACATAGACCCGGGGGCTATAGGTTTCACTAGTGGCTTCTCTCAAGATAGCATAAGTATTACGGTGGGTGAACAAATTACTGTCGATCAATTGTTAGAAAGCGAATAATTATGAGAATATCTAGGCATGATCATGTATATAGACATCACGTCCGAGACAAGTAGACCGAAACGATTCTGCATCTACTACTATTACTCCACACATCGACCGCTATCCAGCATGCATCTAGAGTATTAAGTTCATAAGAACAGAGTAACGCCTTAAGCAAGATGACATGATGTAGAGGGATAAACTCATGCAATATGATGTAAACCCCATCTTTTTATCCTCGATGGCAACAATACAATACATGTTGTTTCCCTTTCTGTCACTTGGATCGAGCACCGCAAGATTGAACCCAAAGCGAAGCACTTCTCCCATTGCAAGAAAGATCAATCTAGTAGGCCAAACCAAACTGATAATTCGAAGAGACTTGCAAAGATAAACCAATCATACATAAAAGAATTCAGAGAAGATTCAAATATTGTTCATAGATAAACTTGATCATAAACCCACAATTCATCGGATCTCGACAAACACACCGCAAAAGAAGATTACATCGAATAGATCTCCAAGAGAATCGAGGAGAACTTTGTATTGAGATCCAAAGAGAGAGAAGAAGCCATCTAGCTACTAGCTATGGACCCGAAGGTCTGAGGTAAACTACTCACACATCATCGGAGGGGCCATGGAGTTGATGTAGAGGCCCTCCGTGATCAATGCCCCCTCCGGCGGAGCTCCGGAAAAGGCCCCAAGATGGGATCTCTTGGGTATAGAAGGTTGCGGCGGTGGAAATAGGGTTTCGTGGTGCTCCTGGATGTTTGTGGGGTATATGGATATATAGGAGGAAGAAGTAGGTCGGTGGAGCAACAAGGGGCCCATGAGGGGGGAGGGCGCACCTAGGGGGGTAGGCGTGCCCCCTGCCTCGTGGCTGCATCGTTGATTGTTTGGCGTCCACTCCAAGTCCTCTGGATCACGTTTGTTCCAAAAATCACGTTCCCGAAGGTTTCATTCCATTTGGACTCCGTTTGATATTCCTTTTCTACGAAACACTGAAATAGGCAAAAAAAACAGCAATTTGGGTTGGGCCTCTGGTTAATAGGTTAGTCCCAAAAATAATATAAAAGTGTAAAATAAAGCCCATTAACATCCAAAACAGATAATATAATAGCATGGAACAATCAAAAATTATAGATACATTGGAGACGTATCAGTGCGTGTGTGGCTATCCGAACTTGGATGACTTAGGCACGTGACTGGATGAAGGCTAGTCCTTCATATAGTATGAGAGAAATCGCAAGAGATTTATGGCGAGTCACCGAATTGCTGACCAGCTCTCGCCGTATCATGACAGTCAGTTTTCGGCTTTCTCTACTGAGGTGCTTGACCGGACGAGCCAGAAACACAATCGCAGTAGTTCTCCCTTTACCACCCTAGCCGAACAAGCGGAACGTAAGGTAGCAACCACAGGAGCCTGGCAACCCAACTATTGACCAAAGACATGATTCGGATCTGGTGCATATAATGCAATATTCGGGACGCCGAAGTGTACTTCTAGAAGTATTCGGACTTTTCTTTGTGTGGCCGAATAGAGCCCCTGGAATTGAATCTGTACCAGAATATATATGTGGCAATCTTAGCACAAACGAGGAATGCAGATTATGAAACAAACCAGGACCGAACGAGGGTTGGTGAAAACTTGTTTTCATCGTAATCTGTTTGATACGTCAAGACGTGCTATTACAGATAGTACCAAGGCTATTTTACATGCTAAAGTTTGTACACAAGGGAAAGTTGTATACGGGGCCTAAAAATGGTCTTGAAGATCTCATTGATGCTCTGCCGCATGTCTGCGTCGCTTTTGTCCATGTGCAAAATATTCCTTGAGAGGAGCGGTCCACGGTCGCTGATATGAAAATAGGCCCGGAAAGAGTCCTTGCGCGACCGTGGAGTAGCTAGGTTTTAATGCACCAGTTGTATGGGAAAAAAGAGATCAAAAAGAAAAAGGGTCAAGGTCACATAGGGTCGAGCCGCACTATAGACCTATCCGTATTGTGCCTCCGTCGTTCCCCAAGGTATTTCAAGTGCGTAATTATGCACACAACCCCTCAATATATTTATGGAGACCCTGTGCACACGCCCTGGACCCCATGCATACACCCCTAGTACAACCGACATCAGTCACCGTTTTGGCCATAACTTCCACTCCTAGACTCTGATTTGAGTGTTCTTGGGCTCATTTTGAAGCTATTGACGCACTCTTCATAATCATACTGGTTTCCACACCAATTGATCAAGAAAAAATTGGAGGAACTACATCTACACTAGGACACCTCCACCAACCATCGCACTCGTGTCATCGCTTCATCACCTAAGCATCCCTGGAGTGACTATTGGGTACCGTCTACATAGACAACCTCCAAGTACATTGCTAATGTCTTGATCATAGACAACAACCACTTTATCCTTTGACACCTTCAACCGGAAGCAAGGCCGGTCATTTCCAACTTCGTGAAAGGTTAAGTGTGACGAAGGAATCAATTCTATCAGGAGCTTCGTCTTCCCTTGTGATCACCCTTTTGAGCCCTACCATTTTTTTGAATACCTTTTACATACTGAGGCTAGCTATTTCAATATTATCGAGCATCATACACTTGAGAACCTTAGTGATATCTTCATCATATACATCATTGCTATCTTGAGCATCACATAGTAAGATCAAGATATTTACTTTGCACCACACTTGGTGTCTTGTGTACATTTTATACATATCTTGTGATCGTTAGTCTTGCATCTTTGTATTGGCATCAGGAAAAAGGAAAATGAAGAAAAAGGAAAAAAGAAAGTAGAGAATGAGCAAAATCTTATAAGCAAAGGAGAAAGAGAAATAGTGATACAAGTGCAAAGGATACTTCACATAGGGAAACATCAAGTTTAATTGTGAGTATGTAGAGTGGTGCCAAGGTACAAGTCCATTGCCATCTACGTGCAATGAAGCTAGCGTCTCTCTTTGTGTTTGTAGAACACAAGCTTAGTCTTCATTAGGAAAAATGTTTTTGCTCATTCCTTAGGTTGCACAAGCCCCGTTATCTTTACGTGTGTGTTCCAATTGTTTCCTTGTACATTTTAGATCAACTTGCATTGCTTTGAGTTCATATGGATTTTGCCAATCATTTCAATATCTTGATCCACTTATTGCTTGATTTTGGTCCACTAACCTAACCTTACCGAGCTCCACCAATAGACCTGTTGTGAGTTTGTAGGTGTGCGTTGGGGAACACTTATCAACACAATTTTTTCTCTACTGGTACACATTGGTTGATCTTCGATCCTTTCGTCTAAGGACTGGAGAAGGTAACTTGATATTGTTCTTTCCCTTTAGCTACTCACTATTTGCAGTAGTGCCAACATGTATAGGGAGAGCAAAGCATTTGTGGAGGACCTTGCGGAGAAGTCTCAAAAGCTTCGTCACCATCACTCTAGGAGAGAGTACCACACAAGAAATAGGGATGATGGTGGACATGGAAACTTCGCTAACAAACACAATAAGTCAAGTACATGTACATCAAGAAGGTGCAACGACAAGGACCACCATCAAACTCATCGACAAGACTCTCAAGACTATGGACAAGAGTAGCTTCCCAATCTTAAGTACACCACTTTCATGAGCTACTTTGAATTTGACAATGACTATGAGATATCATTCTATGGGACTCATGACCCCCGAAGAGTATCTCAAGTGGTAGCAAAGAGGGGATGACTGCCTCAAAATCCATCGAGTCCCCTCTGAAGATCAAGTGATGCGCGCCACAAGACACTTCCATGACTACACATCGACATGGTGGCTTCACCTACCTTCTAAGGATTCCACCCGGATTGTTCCAAGATGAAGAAGGCTATACGACGAGAGTTTTCTGCATCCACATAATCGAAAAATGAACACATCATGTTGCTCTGGTAGCAAATATGATCACCAAGGCTCTTTTTTTTGCCATGACTATGTTTGATATGTGGTAATGTTGTGATATGTTGCCATGTACTATGTTTGGTATCTAAGTAGATATAGATCATCATTTTTTCTATATATGTTGCTACATGTTTGATATCTATGCTGATATTTGTTCTCTTAATTAGGACACGCTACAGATTCGTTGACTGCAACTTAACCAGTTCCGCCTCCTCCCTGTTGCCCCATGACCGAGTCACCGTCGTGAAGCTAGACATGCATGAGATGCACTATTTATTTTAAAAACTTGGCATGTGAGATGCATGCATGTAATACATTGATATCAATATGTGTATCCGTTGCAATTTGGATATTTGGATTCATGTAAAATGGGATACATCAAATTATCTACTTATTACATACATATATTGATATATCAATCAAATGTGCAAACGCTACCACGACAACAAAAGACGCTGCCATGGCAATTTTATGCCCTGAAAAATATATTAGCGGTGTGTACAAATGGGTGCACGTCACCAATGCTTTAACACATCGGCGTGTTCACAATCACTTGTATGATACTAGTAATTATATATAATATTTTTTGAACGAGCAAAAAAATAGTTATGCGCCTAGTATTTCACACGGCACCAGTGTTTTGTGTTTCTACCTGCATGTGAATAGCGCATACACCACTAGTTTGTCTGTTACTAGCTAGGTCATGTTAGTTGTGGCGTGTCCTGGCACACCACTAGTATCCATTTACCAGTGGCACAATACTAGCTGCGTGCCACCTACGCGCCACTAGTAAGGGGTTTATTAACTAGTGTTGTGCACGAGAGACTAATCATCTTGCTCATGGTTTAGCTAGCTATGCTAAGGTAGGATCCATCCTCCACGCTTTTGGATAGAGAAACCCCCTTTTTGTTAAAGTTTTTTTCATGAATGCGCAATTGCATATCATTCCATTGATAGGTAGGAAGAGTGAAATAGGACAAGGCAACAACTATCTACGTACATGAGGAGGCATAGAGGGAGTTGCAGGAGCTAAAGACAAGGGGATGCTCAACCCCTAAAAGAAACCATCCTTGTGGCATTAGATTATCCAGCCCTTTGGCTCCCGCCGTAACCCAAATGCATGCTTCCTCTTTGATAGTTTGGACGAGCAGAGAGGTGGAGGGGTGCTTGTTGTCTAATACGCAAGCGTTGTGGTGTTTCCAATGGGAGCAGGCGATGAGAAGAACAACGAAGGCCAGCTCCTTTCGAAGTCCGGTCGGGAAATCATAGATGACGGAGGCCTGCCAATAGAGAGGTGGAGGATAGGGGGTATTGTGACCTTGCACCGGGCAAGGATGTCATGCCAGACCTGACGGGAGAAGGTGCAGACGATCAGTAGACGATGCATAGACTTCATCATCTGATCAGAGAAGACGCATGAGCCACTTTGAGGTAGACCATGCCGGGAAAGACACGCGACAGTCCAATACCTTTCTAGAATCACCAACCAAATGAATAAGCGGATGCGCAATGGGACCCACTCTTCCAAGTAAGTCACCAATGAGGTGCTCGCGTGGAACCAGAGAACATCGCCAGGTAGCAAGACCTCTTAACAATTACTAATGATGTATTATTATTTGACATGAAATATAGGTAGCCATGAAGGGCGAAAAAATGTACCTGTTATTGACACAAATATTTTGTTGAGCCACAGAAGCTAGCAAATAAAAAATCAGAAAAGCTTCGGTTTAGCCGGTGGAAAACTCCAACAAGTCATCCTCCTCCCCTGAACAACACGTGTCTGGTCCACTCACCCCTACCTTTCCAATATCATCTCTTCACTGATCTCTCCCCTCCACTCATTTCTTCCCCATTTTTTTGCAAGCGTGTGGGCCACCGGTTCTGATATATCCAACTGCTGCAAACCACGACGATGCTTGCAAATGTTAGCGGACTTCCTAAGTCCAGCCACCACTCGTGATATCGGCGGTGAGCGGCGCGCCTAGAGCACCAAAGCTGTGAGTGGCACCACCACAACGACCGGTAACGCTCTTGGACCATTGGATGTGATTTGTCCCATGGCGGTGAGTGACGCGCCTGAGCACCTATAATGTGAGCGGCACCACAATGATGATAGGCGACGCTCCTGAAACATGAGTTGCTGCCATCCGATGCCAACACTCACCTCGTCCATTGCCGGCCATGGCCACCATCACCTCAAGCTCTTGCAGCCGCTGGCACCATCCCTTCATGCCACATGCTTTGTTGCAAAAATATATTGTATAACAAGATTTCTATTACAAAAGTTTTCGCAACACGACCTCTGTTGCAAAAGAATTCTGCAATATGACCTTTATTGCAAAAGAAAACAGTTTGAAAAAGATTTTTGCAACAAGACTCTCGTTAGAGAAGACCAAGTGGAACAAGCAACAAGCAACAGAAGATCGGACGAAAAAGAAAGAAAGATTACATCAAGACCGTTGTTGCAGAGACAAGCTCAACACTGGGCTTGTTGCAAGATCTGACGATTATCTCTGTTTCCCTCCGACAGTCTAGGAGGCAGTCAATCTTTCTAGCGCATCGACCGGCCGAGGGGTAGCATGGCCCAAAATACACATATCTCTAGTTCAATCACACATGTGCTTAAAGAAACTAAGTACTACATCTCCCCTCTCTAAAAAAAATACTAACTACATCTTCAAGTACTTGTAGTCATGTACACTTATGAAACAAAACAAACAAAACTACTCCTCCAATCCACATACATTTGTATGGGCGACAAGTAGTATGTATCGAAGGGAGTAAAATAAAACTGCCGCATGCTATAATAAAATTGACGAGGACAATTGATTGTTTTTTTTGCGAATGTGATTGATCTAATCACGTGCTCATGTACTCAGTTTTTTTGCCCTCAGTGGTGTCCATGTACTCAGTTTTGCCCTCAGATGTGAATTGTGCTCAGTTTTGCCCCTAGTCCGTGCGCACCGACTCGTTCCGTGAACTCTACCGTCTCCGTCAGGTCAACCTTTTGACTCGGCCCTTACAGGTGGGACCAGGCGACAGAAACAAACAATTTTATTTAGACCGTTGCACACGTGGCTTGTGGGACCCAGCAGAGAGCCGTTGAGCAGAGAGCCGTTGGCGAGTGTGCTATATAAGCGGGCGACAGTGGCGGTGACCACGGCGACAGAGAGCACGGCAGTGACCACGGCGAGAGAGAGAAAGAGCATGGCGGCGGGAAGCTAGCTGTGGAGGGCGCGGCGGTGGGAAGCTAGCAGTGGAGGGCGCGGCGGCATTGAGATCCCTTCGGCTCCGAGCTCCATGTCTTCCTCAAGCTCCCGCGCCACCTCGCAGATGCAGAGCCGGGCGCGTGTGGACATGCCTGTCTTCGTCTGTCCGTGGTGCCGGACGGGCGTTGATCGGAGGGTTTCTCAGACACCGAGGAACCAGAATCGTCCGTTCCACGTGTGCAGCGAGAATGGGGTAAGAATCGGGGCAATTGCACCATTTTCGTGGTCGGGATCTTTGAGCAATGGGTTGATCTGTTTGGTGTTCATGCAGGTGACATGCTTCTTTCTTTGGGTCGATGCTCTGGCCAAGACTCTGATGAATGAACTGCAAGAAGAGCATGAAGAATGGTTGCGCATGCTGCCACGAACGGCAGTGGCCGCACCACGAGCTCCGGAAGAAGGGATGGAGGGCGAAGCACGCACTGACAGAGAGCTAGCTGTTGAGCTTAGGATGTTGAAGAAGAAGGTTAGGAAGCTTGAAGATCAAGCACTACCAATACCCATTTGCAAATACTTTTGGGCATTTGTAGATATGGTAATCGCATTGGTTGTAATGTTAAAAATGTATGGAAAGGCATGAATTATGGAGAAATTTGTAATCTTGAAATTGTTTGAGAAATCCACCTAGTTTAAATGTTGGTTAAAGTTGTTTAAATGTTGAAACAAAAAGAGAAGAAGTGACCAACATTTAAATATGTTGGAAAAAAGAGAAGAAATTAGGAATTCAGAAACTTTTGATCAATGAAATGCAGCTCTCTGCTCTGCCTTTCTGTCCAAAAAAAGGTTGCTCTTGGGCCAAATTCAGAGCGTAGAGCCAAGTGCAGGCTAGACTAATGGGCCAACTGCATCCAATTAGGCCCATTCGGGGGTTCTCTTGCGTATTTTTCTGTTTTCTATTCTGATTTAATTTAGGCAGTAAATCATAATGCTGGAACTTTTTGTGGAAGCTAATTGAATTATTACGGAGCCAAACAATTAAGGTTAGAATTTTTTTGAAGCTGTTAATTAATCCAATTCAAATACACCGTGATTTAAATCAAAGACCAAAATGTCATGGAAAATGTGCCTCAGCTCTGGTAGAGGTTTACGCCAGGTGCCAAAATAAATGAACAATTCTTAAGGGCATTACATTGAAAAAAACATAATTTGTCTGAAAAAATGAAGGGTGGAAAATGCACAAAAAATTGGTGCGGCTGGGGACTCGAACCCAGGACCGCGTGGGTTTGTGGTGTTTAGGGCTGCGCTGGTAACCGCTAGGACAGATGGCAAGACTTTGACATGGATAGGGAAGGAAGGTATACATAGTGAGATTGTGAATTTTTTTTAAAAAAATAGTGAGACCGTGAATGTTTGCACACGCGTGAGAGTGGTTTTCCATTGTTTTGCACTTAAATTTTGGAGGGTTGGAAGGTTGAAAATGTATGTTGCACTACCACATGATTTTGGTCAGAGTGGCACTTGGTTTAGGGTTAGAGTGGCACTTGGTTTAGGATTTAAAGGGAATAAATTTGCATGTTAGTTCATGACTTTTTGTTTGAATGAAACAGAGGGCTTCTCACCTCCTCCGATTTTCATTAATGAAAACCACAAGTTCTCGAACTTCATGACTTGTTTATGAAAGAAATGATATGTTTGGGCACGGACATTTTTTAACACACATAATAGACCCTAATAACTTAGATAAGATGGAACACACCGTACCATTGCAATAACTTAGATAAGTTCACGGACAGTTCACAGACACATGACGAAACATGACACGACACGACACGACATAGAAAAGCAACAAAATAAAAAACCAAACATGACGAGCTTGACTCCGGGCTTGAACATCTTCATCTTGACCTTCTTCTTCCACCTTGGCCGCGCGCGCCCCTTCAACACCGTCTTCATCTTCACACCTCCTCCTCCTCCTCGTAGGGAAGGGGGTGCATCTGGCCTGGAGCGGGGAAGATGCGCTCGTAGTTGGTGTAGATGTTGTAGACGGTGAAGAAGATGGCCTCGCAGCCGCACCAAAAGACTTGTCCGAGGAGCTCGCGCGCGTCAAACGGGTTGGTGAAGGTGACCGTGAGCAGTAGGAGGATGCCGCCGCGGTCACGAACCTCGTTGAGGGTGAACATCCTCGGCGAGCCCCGTGGGAGGTGGGCATAGCCGGCTCTGAGGAAGGCGCAGATGAGTTCGACGGAACCCCTCCACCTTGAAATAGCCCACACACGGAGCTCCCTCTCCACGAGCACGCCTGGTGGGTAGCGCAGCTCCGGCACGACAGGCGGACGGTTGAAGGTCGGCCCGTTGAACTGCATATTCATTTGGTCTCGCTTGGGGAGGGCTCGGTCGCTTGGGTGTTTGAAGTTGGAGAGGATCGGATCTGGCTTGTGGGTGGAAGAGGAAGAGAGGCACCCCATTTACAGGCATGTGCGTGGGAGAGGAAGAGAGAAAGGATGAGAACGGTGCGTGTGTGAATCCGGACGCGTGTGTGTATCCGTTACGTTTTGCACACTTAAATTTTTGCACGAAAATGATGCATGGGGCGCGTGCGTGCATCTGAATCACTGCATAGCTCTTTGACCGGGCGGTGCATGTGAATCGCTGCCCTGAACCACTACACTGAACCACCTAGCTCGCCTCGCTAGCCTAGCTCACCTAGCGCGCCTCGCTCGCATGCATGCACGTCGCCGCCTCCCGCGCATGCAAACCCACGTCGCTGCCTCCATGCATGCAAGGCCTGGAAAGGCTGAGATGGGCTATTTACTGCGGTCTCAGGCCCAGAGCACGAGACGGCCCAACGGTCCATCCAACGCGCCCGGTATTTGTTAAAAAAAAACAATCTCCCAGCCAATCAGATTGCATCTCGCGGATGGCCCCCCTCCTCCCCGCAGATTCCTTCTAGAAGGGTTAGATCGACGGCCCTTGATCGCCGCTAGGTTTAGATGAACGGTCCTTGTTCAGCGCTAGGGTTAGCGGGGTTTGGGAGGGGTTTGGAGCAGTCAAAGCTATGTTTGACCAGATTTCAAATGAGCATGATAAATTAAATAAAAATCAGAAAAATAAAAAACCTGCGCACATAGTCTTCTTATGTCATATACTAACGATTTAAGTTGATAAACAAGCTTTACATACATTTAAATGATAAGTTCATGTGTATTGTATGATATCTCGAGTATCTCAAACTCTCTTGTATGAAGTGAAGAGAAGTGTTTTGGGGAAATGAACATGAAAATTTCAAAAAACTAACGACAGCTTCATTTTGGAGTGACTAAGAAGGATCCAGGCTTAGTTTTTCATTTTGATGTTTTACACTTGTTTAAATCTTGGTCAAAGTTAAGTTTGACCAGAATTCAAATGAGCAAAACAAACTTTAAAAAAATTCAAAAAATGGAAAAACCAGCGCACATAGTCTGTACATATAGAATATATGTGTAGGAAAGTTCTTTGGCTGATTTAGACAAGGTCGATTTTTTTTGCTTAGAAATGAGGCCGTTTACCCTACCTTTGGACCCCTCTTTTTAGCCCATTTTTCATGAAAATTTCAAAAAGCTCACCACAACTTCATTTTGGATTGACTAAGAAGTATCCAGGTTTAGTTTTTCATTTTGATGTTTTAGACTTGTTTAAATCTTGGTCAAAGTTAGGTTTGACCAGAATTTAAATGAGCAAAACAAAATTCAAAAAAATCAAAAAAGGAAAAACCATGTGCTCATTCAAACATCATCCAACAGATATTTAAACATCATGTCAAACATACTTCTAACATAGGTCCAACATCATCCAACAGAAATACAACATGTCAAGTGATAAATGTTTCATAATACAACATCATCCCTTATTCATAATGTTTCATAATTATTCATAGATAGCGTTGGGGCTTCTGTCTGTTCCTTGAGCTTTTTGCCATCACTTTGCTCCTCGTGCACCTTGTGCTCATTGTTTCTTCTCTTCTTCTCTTGGTTGTCGGTACCTTGCGCGTCTTCTTCAAACCTACCATAGAGCTGTGCAAAACATAAACGGTAATGAGATCATGTCAAGTGATAGATGTACAATAGTATTTGACCCTTGCAAAATTTACATAACTAGAAGAACTCACAACAATAGAAGGTTGGTCACCATTGGAGCCTCACTTGAATCATCATTTGGAGCCTCACTTGGATTACCATGATCACCATTTAGAGCCTCACTTGGATCACCATTTGGAGCCTCACTTGAATCATTATTTGGAGAATATTTTGGATCATCGTCAAAATCATGCGGCTGTTGACCATCATCATTTGGAACCTCGTCAAAATCCTCATCTGATGCAACCGGCTGTTGACCATCATTTTCATCATCTGTTAAGGCAACCGGCTGCTGACCAACATTTTCATCAAAGCCTTCATCGAAACTCTCTCCGAACACTGGATCTAGTGTGTTATCACAATACTTACCAAAATGACCAGACCCACCACACCTTGTGCACTTACGCTTCCTCGCTCCAAGTCCAGCTCCTTCGCTGCGAGGTCTGATTCGACTCTTCCTTGGTCTACCTACTGCTCTCTTCAAAATTGGAGCGCAAAGCTTGAATCCAGGGTCCACCATGTCCCATTGTTGTTTTCCCTCCATAGCAGGCAAGGCATAAGCATATGTGACTTTGAACCTTGCAACAGAGTAGTAATCATGCACATACTGCTGTATGTTCCCTGCTGGACCTGGGAGAGAAGTGATGAAAAACAAGGCATGAATGCATGGCAACCCAGTTATCTGCCATTGCCTACAACTGCAAGTTCTAGCTTCTAAATCCACTGGATATCTCCATTCCCTCTTCTCTTTATCCAAATATGATATCTCTGTTGTGGTACCCGAGCAAAGAGCCATGTTCATTTCCAAGCCTGTTGTCTTCTGCTTCAGTTCATTCATCACGGCAGGGATGATAATGTGGCCCATGAATTTTGCCTCGGCTATTCCTGCATGATAATGAAATTTCTCCATGTATTCTATCCTTATCCTGTCAAGCAAATCCACCACATAATGACCCTTTAGTTTCCGGATCGTTGAGTTGAAAGACTCTGCTAGATTATTGTGCACATAGTCAACTTTGCTCACTTCACTGAATTGGCTTCTGGCCCATAACTTGGAGTGGTGTGTTTCCAAGTATTCTTTCACTTTGGGATTCATGTATAACTGCCTCAAGTGGTAGTTGTGCTTCTTCACACTGCATGTTAAAGATGCTGGCCATAAATTGTCGGTATACACCTTTCCTTTGAATTTCTTCATGAAATTTGCAGCAATGTGATGCATGCATTCCCTATGCTCTACTCCAGGGAACACATTGTCCATGGCCACTTCTAAACCTTTGCAGGCATCTGTATGAATGACCAACCCATTGGGATGTGCAATAGCCCGGCGAAGATTATGCAAAAATCAAGTTCAGCTCTCCTCAGACTCTATCTCCAGCACACCATAGGCAACTGGAAATACAAAACTATGTGCATCAACTGCACAAGCTGCTACTAACTGTCCTTTAAACCTCCCTGTGAGAAAAGTGGCATCAATAGCCAAATAAGGCCTGCAGCCTGCCAAAAAACCCCGACGACAAGCCTCAAAGCAGACAAAAACCCTCCTAAAGCATTCCTTGGTCTTTGTCACTCCCCTGAATGTGTACTCCACGGTGTGGTGATCAATATCTACAATACTACCTGGGCTTGTCCTCTCCACTTCACCTTTGAATGAATACAACAATTGAAAACTTTCCTGCCAGTTACCATAAATAGAATCCATAGCATGTTGTTTACCATTGAACAACCTCATGTATAGTAAATCTATCTTGAACTTATCTTTGATGTTCTTCTGCAATTCCTTTGGACCCACTTGCTGGTTTTCTTTCACCCACTTCTTTACTTCTTCTGCCACCCATCTTGACTTGGCTCTACTGATTGTATCCTTCCTAAGGGTTGATTCCTGGCATGTGTGTTTAAAAGGGTTCACTTTGACTTGAACATTAGTGCTATTCCGCATTTTAGATGCAAGCAGCCTCCATGGACAACCTTCAGTCGAAAAGTGCACTCTGTAACGTACTTGATCACTCTTGTCAACTTTGAAAGTACGTTCTACCTTGATGCAGTATGTCACAAGTGCATTTCTACACTTATTCATGGATGCAAAAACTGTACCTTCTTCCATATGAGGGTTCAAAGGGTCCCATTCAACAGCTGCAAGGTCTTCGTCCTCACCCATCGCGTCATCATCCACACGGACTGCATTGTGAGCCTCATCTTGATTTTCAGTCCAAGGTGCCCGTTGTAAATTCCGAATAACATCAGAATATAGCTTCTCTTCATCAACCCCAGAATTGTAGCCATCAGGCTCCACTTCAAGGGGGACCCTACTGCTGTTGCCCACACTTGTCGAGCCACCACGTCGACGTGCACCAACTGAACTGTTCTGGCTAGAGATGCCATTACGACGACTTGGTTCTCCCCGAGATGTTGCACCCGCCATCCTAGGTCCAAATGCCTGCCCAAGCACATCAACTTGCAGCCTCACATGAAAATTATCTTTCTCTTTATGCCTAACAAACATGGTAGCTAGCTCTTCATCATTACTAATTGTCATCCAATTCTTTTCCCCATCATAGTATTTGTATACCACTTCATCAAGCAAACCCCAAGGATATTGGCTACAAATTACCTCCCCAAATTGTCTGAAACTCCAATTACTAGCCATTGGCAACCGATAATCAAAACCTCCTTGGTATTTCTTCTTATCCTTTGCATCGAACATGTACCGGTCCCTTCTAATGTGCACCATGAAAGCAAACCGCAACTCCATCCTAACCGGCGAAAAACAGAGACGCAATCAGCACACTAATTGGGCAAACCTACTCGAATCGAGTGTTCAAATGCACAACTAAGCTCAATCTAAACAAGAGGCGAGACTTACCCCTCACGAACCCAGTCGTGGACGCGGCGGATCTCCAGCCCGATGCCTGCCTCGCCAAATACTCCGGGGTCGCCGCTGCTCACCATTTCGCCCTAGGGTTCTTCCTCCTAGTTTAAATAGCTCCAGTAGCCCCCCACCTTTGAGCGCTCCGTCCGGGCGCACGAAAGGAGGCCGCGCCGCGGATCGAGCAGGTGGCGGGCGGCCCACCCGTGGCGTCGCGGGAAGGTGGTGGGCGTCACAGGTAGCTGTGGAGCATAGGCGCAGGGAGGTAGCCGCGGAGCAGGCCGTGCAGCTGGTGGCGGGGCAGGTGCTGGCCGCGGCGCAGGTGGCGGCGGCGGCGCAGGACAGCCGACCGGGCGGATGGGTGTGAGCTAGAATGATTTGGGGATTTAGTTGCACGGGCCTACATGTCAGCTCCGGACCCACGTCCACGCGGTCCCAGTGTAAACTCCAGACCCACAACCACTAACGCTGGCGGATGGAATGGACTCAAATATGACTGTTTGGCCTCGTCATAGTTGTTGTGCTCGGACTAGGGGCAAAACTGAGGACAATTCGCATCTAAGGACAAAACTGAGTACATGAACACCACTGAGGGCAAAAGGATAATTAACCCTATGAATATATGATCACAACCTAGCATGTACTATGCTGGTTTGAACTCCGCATACAGCAAGCGCGCGCTCGAACTTCTTGAGAGTTGCCGCCTCCAAAGAGATTAGCACGCGCGCGCTGCCATCGTCGCAGCCAGCCATCACGTACACCCAGCCGCCGCGCACAGTCTCCGCCCGCGTCATCAGCCGCGGCTTCCCCCACCCGAAGTCCGCGTCATATATGGGCAGATGGAACCAACTGTTCACCCGCAGCTCCGTCTCCGGCAGGTTTCCCCTGTCCTCCGGCCGGCCGCCCTTCGCCGCCTCCATCTCGAAGTAGTCCACAGCCGACCTCAGCAGCTCGTTGTCGAGCTGCTCCGTCGTGGCCTTCACCCTGCTCGCGACGGAGGCCAGCGTCTCCGACACGACGTCCTTCACCGCGGCGGTGGCGAACAAGTTCACGACCCCGTTGCCGAAGTAGCGACCCGGGAGCCGCGGCTTAAGGCGATGCCTGATGTCCACCGGGAAGTTCATGCGCGTTGTGGCATCCGGGTCCAGCTGGCGGGCGATGCATACGCACTGCCACACGAGGGCGCTCACGGCGCAGAATGTGCTAGCGCCGCCGCAGTGGCGCTTGAGGGCGCATAGTTGGTCACCGGAGATGGCGAAGACCTTGGTCGCGAGGACGGACGACTCGTGCTCGTGCATGGCTAGCTTGCTGCAGAACATGGAGACGGTTTCGGGGAGGATGGCGGGCGGGGAGCGCGCGCGGAGGAGGGCGCGGTCGTGGCACGGGAGCTCTATCACGGCGCTCTCGCCGTCCCTGCAGTACCTTGCCCACGTCCCAATGAAATGGAACGCGCTGGAGCCGTCCACGGCGGCGTGGTGCACCGCTGTCCCTAGGACCACACCTCCACACTTCAAGAAGGTGACCTGTGCTGCCAACATAATGGACGACGGCTGAACGCGAGGACAGAACAGCTTCGTCAACTCCGACGACGGCGTGGGGCCGCTGAAGGCCTCGACGGTGCGATCAGAGCGGGCTACCACGAAGAGCGCGCCCTCGCCGTTGCAGTCGATCTCGACGCGGCCGTCACGATCCGCACCGAGGCGGCCTGCGAGAGGGTAGAAGGGCACCAGCGCCTTGGCCATGGACTTCTTGAGCTTGGCCACGTTGAAGAAGCCGTCCGCGGCGGCGACGTCGCTGGCGCTGTAGACGTGGACGAGAGGCGTGTGGCCTCTGTTGGCCAGCACCAGGTCCAGCGCGGAGAGCCAGAGCCCTTCCCGCGGCGTCTCGTCGCTCGGCGTTACGAGGCAAGACTCTACCACCCGTAATGCCGATCCCGGGTACATATTGGTGTTGTTTCGTTCTGTGCGGGTGCGTGGTGCTGGAGGTGCACTTGATCCGCCAAAGCATAAATAAATACTCGTAGTGGAAGAGAGACGAAGGCGCATGCATGCAGCCCGACACGGCCGCCAGTTTGACAGGATCACATCTCTGATAGCGGACGGACCACGTGTCTAGAGGACCTCATCAACTCAACTACGAACGTTCTTTCTCTCGCGCGGGAAGCGTGACAGCGATTTTTTTTATTTTTTATTTTACAGATAGCTTACCACATGTGGTAGCGTGAAAGCAATCTCAAACCAGACAAAAGGATGGACGCCATGTATACATGGTATTGTACTACCGAAATCATATGATTTGGACATCAGACAAAGCGCAAGGTCGGGCACAAGTGGCACTGAAACGCGCGCCGCAAAGCCCGAGCGACCAGTGACCACGGCCGCGGGATGGAGAGGCACAAACGATTTTCGTAACTTCTCAAGGTTCAGTTGAATGTTATCCGGTCATGTGCCGATGTGGTTAGACCGAACGGGTTGTCGGGAGTATCCCGAAGGATGTGAAAGACGGTGATGTTGATGCACATGTGTCTACCTACCATATCTGGCAAACATCATCCCATAAAAAGGAAAAAAAAATCTGTCAAACATGAACCGAGGGATGTCACGACAATTTTATTGGTTCCCTAAGTGTTTGTCTTTGAATTTGACACCTTTTTTTGGTTGACATAGACGGATTGCTAGATAACGTCACGCCTGACGCCACCCCTGAGAACACACTTTGGTCATCATGCAAGAGAGCTTGCAGGCGTTCTGGATGTAAGTATCTGAGATTACTTGTGAAGAAACGCCGTAGAATCTAATTTTCTAAGGGCTTTTTTGATACACAAGATTGTAAAAATGTACGAATAAGGAAAACCACAAGATTTCTCCATCAATAAAAGGAAAAACACCAGATTATGAAATGTCATACCCATTCAAAATCTACATGCCTGTGTTGCAGCTCCGACAAATTCAATTGTGGACTTGATGTTCTTGCAAAGCTGTTGTGCTGAGAAAGTTACTGAAATGAGGGTTAGCTATTTGGTAACGCAGCCATGGAAGCGACTGTGAGATGTTGAAATCGCTTTGTTTCAGAAGGAGGGGGGGGGGGGGGGGGGGGTATCACGGCAGATACCCTGGTGAAAGGACTTAGGTGTGGAGCCATCACAACATAGGTTAGCTCGAAGGGGTTGAACGGGAGAAAGGACACAGAGGATTTACCTAGGTTCGGCCCCTTTCAACGAGGTAAAAGCCTACGTCCTGCTTCTAGTTGTATTGCTTAAGTTTCGATTACATGGGAGCGAATGCGCTTGACCTAGTTCTCGACTTGTTGTTCCTTGAGTTAACACGTCGTCGGGTCTCGCCTTTATATACACAGGTCGAGAGCCGGCGGCTTACAAGAGTCCGAGTCAGATCACACAACATGACTGACCCCGCCTCTAAGTCACCTTGCCTTGTTAGGCAAGCTACCATTAGGCGGCTCGCACCCTCGGGTCTTGAGTTACTTCCGAGCCATGGGCCTTCAACAACCTGCTTGTAAGCCGCCTTCGGTCTTCTTAAGCCTTACTGGGCCTTCAATTATAAGTCGCTAATAATATGACTCGGCTCCTCTTGGGCGGGTCATACCACGGGGTTATATCCCCAACATTAGGCCCAGATTGATTTGAATTTGTTCATGTCAATCTTCAGTCTTCGATCAGCGACTCCTTTGAACTTCTTTAATTCTTAACCTAACAAGCTTTATATAACTTGCCATAACAAAGAGATGACATCACATTATTAATTCCAGAAAAAACCTTATGACATCATAACGGATCTTCACATTAATCATCCATTCCGAGAATCGAGGCGCCTTTGTTGTTAAGATAATGATCATGCCTCCTCGATTTCTGCGCGTGCCATTTACTGTTCACTTTCCCCATTATAAATAGGCAAGGGGGGCTCTTTTTTATTTTTACCCCGTCCCCCTCTCTTCTTCCTCGCACCGTCCGTCGCTACGCGAGCTCTGTCGCCGCCGTCGACCTCCACAAGCTGCACCAACCTAGCCGCTGCATCACCCTGATCAGACCAGAAAACCGCGGCGCCCTTCCGTTGTTCACCAACATCGTCAGGTACTCGCGTTTCTTGACTTTCAATCTACATTAGGGTTCCCTCAGCTCATCAGTTCGTCGGTGTTCATCAGCGTTCATCGCGTCCGCTGGTATTCCATCCTTTATGCCGCTTAGTTGAAACCCAATATGATACTGAAGTCATGCGGTAGCAATTTTAGCATTTGTTTCTTCAACACACGTCCATCCTGTCCCTTCAAACTTCATTTTCAGTAGGTCAGTACTTCCGCCATAGTTTAGGTTTAAGAATAGTTTTTCTTTTCTGAATTGAAGTAGATCCATGAATATAGCTGCAATCTTGGAAATCTGTTTATATAACACTTGGTAGAATTTTTAGCACTTCCATCTTTATAGCCTGCTAACTCGCCATACCACACATGGCGGCTTATATAAAACTCTTGTGACCCACCAGCCTCTGGACGACTTAAAAACTTGCAAACAACTCCATATTGTAATATTGATCTACCGTATTTATTTCCTGCTCACAACTTTTTCACTTCCGGCTCACGACGACTAACAGACCCATCACTTGCGATTGGATCCGTTCCAAAGTTACTGAAGAGACCCTCAATGAATATGTGACCATGGGTGTTTTAGCCGCCAAAGAAGTCATTCATTGGCGGGCTCCAGGACCTGAATGACCTCCTGAACCTCAAGAGGGTGAGGTCGTAGTCTTTACAGACCATCTGCTCCGTGGCTTTTCCCCGCCTGGCTCAAAGTTCTTTCGAGATGTGCTACACTTTTACAACCTTCATCCTCAAGATATTGGTCCCAATTCTGTCTCCAATATATGCAATTTCCAAGTGTTCAGTGAAGCATACCTTGGCGAAGCTCCCTCTATAGATCTGTTCAGAGATCATTTTTTATATCAACCGCCAAACTGAGATGCCCGACAGGCTTAGTCTTGAACTTGGAGGTGTTTCAATTCAAAGACGGAGATATGTGACCTTCCCAGCAGCCACCCTGCTGAGTCATCCCAAAGATTGGAACTTCACCTGGTTCTACTACAAAGAAACCTCCCCAAAAGGAGAAAACCCCATGTCGGGCTTTCGTCCACATCGTCTTCCAACCAGCGGCCCACTGTCAGGCCGGATGACTGCTTTAGAACGTGGTCTTTATTCTTCCACTTTTTTCAAAGATCCGGGCCTTTATTGCAAATGGCTTAACCGGAATTGATCTTGTTCGTTGGTGGGTTTCATGGAGAATTCTGCCTTTAAGCCGCCGCTCCGGCTTAATGTGCAAATATACTGAAAATACCACAGATCCAATGCGTTACAATTCCACATATTTAACTGAAAAGGTGATCAATGAGTCTGTCAAATCGCTTCTTGGCGAGTCATTGGCAAATTGCAGCAAGACGGGTCTTGCCCCTTACTATACTCTGAACCTGCAGCCAGCGGTAAGTATCCTTATATATACATTGCTTATTTGTCGATCTGCCTAGTTTCAATCTTACTGTTTATGTATATCCAAGCCGACTCTCCTTTTTGAAAAAAGAAGATACAAACCACTACTGCTCCATCAAAAAGGACCAAAACAACCGGTCGCGGCCCGGATCATCCCAAGAAGCCTACAACACAAGAACATCTTGCACTAGACGACTCAGAGGTAGAACTTGATTCACTTGGTATTCTCTTTATGCAACTTATTGATGTTGACTCACCTCAGGAGGAAACGGAGACAAGCCAAGCTGACGGCACTAAGGTAACCCCTATCTCCTCCGACTCAAAAATTCTGCCAAGAGAGAAAATATGGCGGGTCGTCAGGAAAGTATGGTTTTTCCATCCTCTCTCTCACTTAGATCCAAACGTTCTTTTGAAGAAAGAGTAGCATGAGATTAGATGGCATACTCGAAACAGCGGCCAAGAAGAACTTATGTCCGGCTTGCCCAACATGCCGCCGGTTCATAAACATTGTCATGAGGTGCCTCATAGTCCTGATTATTCTCTTTCATGAGCCGGTCTCATACGAAAACCTCTTAATTCTTCTGACATGACATATCAGGATACTTCTCACTCATCTGGCGACTCAATCGGCTCACAGCTCCCCAAATTTGTGGTTAACCTGGCATAAGTATTATTGCTTGTTGACTAATTTACCTTTCCCGTTCATACTTATCAAACTGAATAATTTTCCTTATAGGGCTAAGGCGAAGACGGGCAAGAAGGAAAAACCTGGCCCTTCCAAGATTGCTGAAGTTTCTGAACAAGAGAATTAGGCGCCGATGACTGGCGAAGCTCAAACCCAGGAACTTGAAGATCCTAAGAGCCGGTAGGACGACCCACCTCCTCAAGCTGATCTTGTCAATCCGGACTCGGCTGCAGATGTTAATGATGACCTGGCGACAAATCAAGACCGGCCAAGTCCTAAACCGCTTTCTCCTGTCAAACATTCAAACAAGTCTTCTGCTGAAGCCCATATTGAAGAGGTAATCATTACTGGAACAGCTAATCAACCGCCCGGTGTTTCCATAGCACTGGCCAAACATTCCACCAAGGAAGAAATACACTCGTCAGACAAAAATATGTCCAAGCTTGATCTTGAGAATTATTCGAAACTGAATGCTGGCGAATTGTACTCTGGCTATCTAAGCCGGCTTCACACAAGCCGCGATCTAGAAGCCAGTCTGGTCAACATGATGCGACAGAAATATGAGGTATAAAATCGCCTCCTCCTGTAACTTTTATGCATATATACATATACTTATCCAACCCCCAAGTCTTAATCATAGGAAAGGATCATTTAATATGCTTAAGACTTTTAGCAACATGTAAGCTTAGATTTTCAGGTCGTAACGTCTTTAAGGTCGGCTTACCTAAGCCGTACTAACCATGATGTAATCAAAAAGTCTTTCACAAAATAATCCACTGGAACCCTCAAGGGCCGGATTATCATACAAGGATGAATCGGGTCTATTGTATTAAGCTTAACTTGAGAACTGCCATCCATAACCCTCAAGGTCCGGCTTATCATGTAAGGATAAGCTGGGTCTTCCATATGATTCTTAAAAATTCATATCGTAGGCCTCAAGGGCCGGGTCATCTGATGAAGATGAACCGGGTCTCATGCACCGAATTTTTCGAAAGAACTTCGTCACACATTAGTCCGCAAGTGCCAAGTATATTGCTTGCAATGTGCTTGGGACTTTAAAATACTCCTTATATTCATGGTGAATAATATTGACGGTCTTTAATTCTCCCTTGCAGGACACTTCAAGCTTTAATGACTTGCAGTTGGACGAGTTAAGAAAAATGCTCAAACACCAAGAATTTGAGACATAGAAAACTGAGACCAAGTTGGCACTTAGCTTGGAAGAAAATGAGAAGCTCAAAGCCAGTTTCAAAATCGACAGAGTTGCGTGGGAAGAAGAGAAAACTTCTTTATTGCAAAGGGCATAAGCCGCTGAATCTTCCTTGAAGAGCACCACTGCAGAACTGTCTGGCTTAAAGCAACGGATTTCAAAGATGATGTCTGCTATCTTTGGTAAGCAACACTTAAATTTTTAGCCTTTCACAATCTATTTATTTTGACTCGCCTAGCGACTCATCTGTAAGTTTGTTCAACAGGCCCCAAGAGCTCCAACCTTGGCCAGGATATGCTCGTGAAGCTGAAAGACATATATGCCCTGGTTGAACAACTATATACTGGTACTCAAACAGACTCTTGTGGCTATCTCCAATGGTAAACAACCGCCCACACTCATCAGGGAGGTGCTAGCCAAATTGTCTATAATGCCCCAAAACCTGGAAGAGATAAAATGATCAACCACCCGCGCTGGTGCCTTTACCGCTCTCAGCCGAGACAAAGCATGGCAAGAGGAACTAGACCCGGAAGAAATGGCCACTGGTTGTCCAGGCCTTAAAGAAGATGGGTCTCCCTTTGATCTAATGGACTTTGCAAAGTGCGTAAAGGAGATATGTCCCTTGGCATGCAAACTGGCCGAGGAGACTGATTTATCCAGGTATCAACTCGCGTACAATATGGAAAATGCTAAGGTCAAGGCGCCGACTTATGACGTTGTGGATATCACTCCTCCAACGTGTAAGCATACTTTTGCCCCTGATGTTGATCCATTCCAAATTATCAATGATGAAGCTATATTTAAAGCCTTAACCGACATCGACTGGACGTCACTTGACATCCAGATGGGCACAGAAGGAGAGCCGGAGTGGGATGACCCAGAGTCATCAACCCTCCGCGATGAAGACAATTGATACCAAGTGGCTCTCAAATGAGGGCCTAGACATCCTGTGCAGAAAAAACACTTTGCTCCAATTATGCAGGTCCATGGTGGTCTTGTAATAGGCTAGATTAGAAAGCAATGATCTGTCATGCCATCGTGCATGTTAGCTTTTAACTGTTTAAACCGCCAATTTGATATTTATGACCCACCACTGTGCTTTCTCATAATATCAGCGTTTATGTGGGTCAGATCAATATTTTCATATTTCCTGCACACAAGTTAAACAGCATATGCCCTGTCGGTTTAAGCCAAGGCGGGTAACAAACCCCAATATAATAGTTTTTGAAAATTTTTATAGAAAGACTAGCGTAAAGGCCATCGAAGCCGAAACATTTTGGCGACTTAAAGTCTAAAGTGAGGGCGGGTTAGCAAACCCCAAATATTCATACAATTATTGAAAGACATACCCGTAGATTGACACCATGGTGAAGCCTTGGTAATTATAGTCCGGAGCGGGCATCAACCCGAAGTCATGAAATATCATGTTTTTGATTGCTCAAGGCAAAAATATCCTGGCGACTTAAATTCCGCTGTCAGGGCGGGTTACCAAACCCAAAAATGCTCAAATATGAGTCATATAATCAGGGCTGCATGGCCCGAACCGTAAAACACGCACTTGAGCATAAAAAATCTTTAAAGAATACAGATCTAAAATATTCAGAAGAAAATATCAAGTTCTTTCATAGGCCGCACAACCTTAAAACCCAAGTGCTTTCATAGGCCGCATGGCCTTAGAGTTAATCCTTGCTCACCGTAATCCGGCCCTCACGTGACAAACCGCCGTTTTAACCTTAGCGAGTTCAGGGTCTTGAAGAAGATTGACTGTTAAGAGTACGACGGGTCACTCAGGATTACCTGGCGGAGTAGCTCATGCAAACAACAAGGATAACTTGGGATTCGGCGTCCATGCCTGGTCAAGAGGGTATGAAAGCTAAACCCGGTGGGTTGTGAGCCCCCAAGTGACCTTATGAACAAATAATAAAGACTCGAATACTTAGAAATGAAATGATGGAGGCCCTAAATTATCAGGGATCTCGGCTTTATTATATTGATCATAATATATACATTGATAGAAGTATGTACAACGATAAGAGCCAGTGGCTCAAGTGTAACAAGGCCAAAGATGAGCAATGTTCCAGGGCCGGCGGGTGTCCTTGATACGTCTCCAACGTATCTATAATTTTTGGTTGCTCCATGCTATATTATCTACTACTTTGGACTATATTGGGCTTTAATTTTCACTTTTATATTATTTTTGGGACTAACCTATTAACCGGAGGCCCATCCAGAATTGATGCCTATTTCAGTGTTTCAGATAAACGAAATATCAAACGGAGTCCAAACGGAATAAAATCTTCGGGGACGTGATTTTCTCACCGAACGTGATCCAGGAGACTTGGACCCTACTGCAAGGGATCAAAGAGGAGGTCACGAGGGTGGGGGGCGCCCCCCTAGGGCGCGCTCCCCTGCCTCGTGGGCCCCTCGGTGCTCCACCGATGCACTCCTTCCTCCTATATATACACACGTACCCCCAAACGATCAGAAACAAGAGCCAAAAACCTAATTCCACCGCCGCAACTTTCTGTATCCACGAGATCCCATCTTGGGGCCTGTTCCGGAGCTCCGCCGGAAGAGGGCCGTCATCACGGAGGGCTTCTACATCATCATAGCCTCTCCAATGAAGTGTGAGTAGTTTACCTCGGACCTTCGGGTCCATAGTTAGTAGCTAGATGGCTTCTTCTCTCTCTTTGAATCTCAATACAAATTTCTCCCCCTCTCTTGTGGAGATCTATTCGATGTAATCTTCTTTTTGCGGTGTGTTTGTTGAGACCGATGAATTGTGGGTTTATGATCAAGTCTATCTATGAATAATATTTGAATCTTCTCTGAATTCTTTTATGCATGATTGGTTATCTTTGCAAGTCTCTTCGAATTATCCGTTTGGTTTGGCCAACTAGATTGGTAGTTCTTGCCATGGGAGAAGTGCTTAGCTTTGTGTTCGATCTTGCGGTGTCCTTACCCAGTGACAGAAGGGGAAGCAAGGCACGTATTATATCGTTGCCATTGAGGATAACAAGATGGGTTTATTTCATATTGCATGAGTTTATCTCTCTACATCATGTCATCTTGCTTAAGGCGTTACTCTGTTTTTAACTTAATACTCTAGATGCATGCTGGATAGCGGTCGATGAGTGAAGTAATAGTAGTAGATGTAGAATCGTTTCGATCTACTTGTCACGGACGTGATGCTTATATACATGATCATGCCTAGATATTCTCATAATTATGCTCAATTCTATCAATTTCTCAACAGTAATTTGTTCACCCACCATAGAATACTTATGCACTTGAGAGAAGCCACTAGTGAAACCTATGGCCCCCGGGTCTATTCTCATCATATCAATCTCCATTACTTTAATCTTGCTTTGCTTTTTTACTTTGCTTTTACTTTTTACTTTGCATCTTTATATCAAAAATACCAAAAATATTCTATTATCAGATCTCACTCTCGTAAGTGACCGTGAAGGGCATGACAACCCCTAATCGCGTTGGTTGCGAGTAGCTATCGCTTTGTGCAGGTACGAGGGACTTGAGCGTGGGCTCCTACTGGATTGATACCTTGGTTCTCAAAAATTGAGGGAAATACTTACACTACTCTGCTGCATCATCCCTTCCTCTTCGGGGAAAACCAACGCAATCTCAAGACGTAGCAAGAAGGATTTCTGGCGCCGTTGCCGGGGAGTCTATGCAAAAAGTCAACATACCAAGTACCCATCACAATCCCTATCTCTCGCATTACATTATTTGCCATTTGCCTCTCGTTTTCCTCTCCCCTCAATTCACCCTTGCTGTTTTATTCGCCCTCTCTCTCCCTATCCTCCCTCTCTATTTGCCTTTTTTTGCCCGTTTGCTTTTTGCTTGTGTATTAGATTGCTTGCTTGTCGCTATGGCTCAACCAAAATTTGGTGATCTTCACCTTAAAAGGTTAGAGGAGATCGAAAACAACGTTAGGAAGTTTATGGTTTTGCAATTTGAGCATAATAATTTCTTTAGAAACGAGCTTAAAGAACAAAAAAGTTTTATGAGTTATATGAATAAAGAGCTTGATGATATGTCTAAAGAATTTGCGGGTATAAGATCTCAGATTGCTCGTCTAGAGAAGATGACTGCTGAAATTTCGGATATGCAAGCCACCTTAGTCAATAAGGTGGCCGCTAAACCGAATACCTGTGAAAATCAAGATGAAGATCTAAAAGTTATTGATGTTTCTCCAATTAAATCTTTATTTTGCAATATGAATCTTGATAAAACTGAATATGATCTTCCTTTACCTAGAAGGCATTTTACAAATTCAGAGTGTTTAGATCTTAATGATGAAATTGATGAAAGTGGGATAGAAAGAAATAAAAATCTAGATGTTGCTAAACCCACTATATTGGATTTCAAGGAATTTAATTATGAAAGTTGCTCTTTGATTGATTGTATTTCCTTGTTGCAATCCGTGCTAAATTCTCCACATGCTTATAGTCGAAATAAAGCCTTCACCGAACATATTGTTAATGCCTTGATGCAATCTTATGAAGAAAAACTCTATCCCTAGAAAACTCTATGATGAGTGGGAACCAACTATTAAAATTAAACTTAAAGATCATGAGTTTTATGCTTTGTGTGATTTGGGTGCTAGTGTCTCTACTATTCCCAAGACTTTGTGTGATTTACTAGATTTCCGTAATTTTGATGATTGCTCTCTAAACTTGCATCTTGCGGATTCCACTATTAAGAAACCTATGGGAAGAATTAATGATGTTCTTATTGTTGCAAATAGGAATTACGTGCCCGTAGATTTCATTGTTCTTGATATAGATTGCAATCCTTCTTCCCCTATTATTCTTGGTAGACCTTTCCTTAGAACGGTTGGTGCGATTATTGATATGAAGGAAGGGAATATTAGATTTCAATTTCCATTAAAAAGAGCACGGAACACTTTACAAGAAAGAAAATAAAATTACCATATGAAACTATCATGAGAGCCACTTATGGATTGCCTACCAAAGATGGCAATACCTAGATCTATTCTCGCTTTTATGCCTAGCTAAGGGCGTTAAACGATAGCGCTTGTTGGGAGGCAACCCAATTTTATCTTTGTTCCTTGCTTTTTTCTCATGTTTAGGAATAAATAAATTATTTATCCTCTGTTTTGTTTGTGTTTTGTTTGTGTTTAATTAGTGTTTGTGCCAAGTAGAACCGTTGGGAAGACTTGGGGAAAGTCTTGTTGAACTTGCTGTAAAAAACAGAAACTTTAGCGCTCACGAGAACTGCTGTCATTTTTATTTGAAGAGTGATATTTAGTTAATTCTTTTTGCAGATGATTAATAGATAAATTACTCACGTCCAGAAATTTATTTTAGAATTTTTGGGGTTCCAGATCTTACGCTAGCTACAGATTAGTACAGACTGTTCTGTTTTTGACAGATTCTGTTTTCCGTGTGTTGTTTGCTTATTTTGATGAATCTATGGCTAGTAAAATAGTTTATAATCCATAGAGAAGTTGGAATAAAGTAGGTTTAACACCAATATAAATAAATAATGAGTTCATTACAGTACCTTGAAGTGGTCTTTTGTTTTCTTTCGCTAACGGAGCTCACGAGTTTTCTATTTTGAGTTTTGTGTTGTGAAGTTTTCAAGTTTTGGGTGAATTCTTTTGATGGATCATGGAACAAGGAGTGGCAAGAGCCTAAGATTGGGGATGCCCATGGCACCCCCAAGATAATCCAAGGACACCAAAAAGCCAAAGCTTGGGGATGCCCCGGAAGGCATCCCCTCTTTCGTCCACTTCCATCGGTAATTTACTTGGAGCTATATTTTTATTCACCAACATGATATGTGTTTTGCTTGGAGCGTCTTGTATTATTTGTGTCTTTGTTTGTTAGTATGCCACAATCATCCTTGCTGTACACACCTTTTGAGAGAGCCATACATGAATTAAAATTTGATAGAATACTCTATGTGCTTCACTTATATCTTTTGAGCTAGATAATTTTGCTCTATGTGCTTCACTTATATCTTTTGAGCGTTATAATTTTGCTCTATGTGCTTCACTTAGATCTTTTAGAGCACGGTGGTGGATATGTTTTAAAGAAACTATTGATCTCTCATGCTTCACTTAAATTAATTTGAGTGTCTCTTAATAGCATGGTAATTTGCCTAATAATAATATGCTTGGTATTCAAGATTTGTGAAACTTTCTTTTGAGTGTGTTGAATACTAAGAAAAGATTGAAGCATGATAATTGTTTTGAGATATGGAGGTGGTTATATTAAAGTCATGCTAGTTGAGTAGCTGTGAATTTAAAGAATACTTGTGTTAAAGTTTGTGATTCCCGTAGCATGCACGTATGGTGAATCGTTATGTGATGAAGTCGGAGCATGATTTATTTATTGATTGTCTTCCTTATGAGTGGCAGTCAGGGACGCGCGATGGTCTTTTCCTACCAATCTATCCACCTTGGAGCATGTGCGTAATACTTTGCTTTGATAACTTCTAAATTTTTGCAATAAGTATATGAGTTCTTTATGACTAATGTTGAGTCCATGGATTATACGCACTCTCACCCTTCCACCTTTGCTAGCCTCTCTAATACCGCGCAATTTTCACCGGTATCATACACCTACCATATACCTTTGTAACATCCCAAATTTTCAATTTGGAATGTTATACATTAGATCATCATGCATACCATATTTTCTTGCAATTTGGTTGATCCCAGAAATTTCACGCAACTCAAGGACCCACGGAGAGAGTTGGAGATTTCGTTATTTTCATATTTGAGATTTTTCTCAAATTTTGAAAAGAGGATCAGTTGATTTATTTATTTCATCTTCAATTATTTTTCCAATATCAAAAATATGAGAGAGGGGAATAATATGACTTTCCCAAAGTTAGGAAAAATGAAGATCTAATGAATAAATCAAATTTTGGTTTTTCCCGGAAGTTTTGTTCGCTTTTTATTTGGATAGGGAAAAATGCGTGTTTTCAAAAAATTGCATTTTAGGCCCGGAGAAAAGTTCATTTTGTTCGACTCATTTTTAGGAGTCGGGGAAAATTTACTTTAGATTTTTCGGAGTTCGTTTAGATAGTTTTTCTTTTGTTTTCTGCGCGTGAAACCGATTTAAAAAAAAAGAGCCAGCGCCCGCCTGGGCCAAGGCCCAGCCGCCCCCTCGCGCCAGCCGCCAGCCCCGCCACAAGCCGAGTCCGGCTTGGACTCCAAGCCGCCGCCGCCCTTGCCCCTTGCGCCCTCCCCAAGCAACACCCCCCTCCTAGTATATATACTCCAACACCCCCCCTCTCCTCCCAAGCCGCAACCACCGCCGCCTCCCACCCCGAGCCGCGCGCCAGCCCCGCCGCCCTAGCCGCCGCCGCCGCCTAGCCGCCGCCACCGCTGCCTAGCGCCGCCGCCGCCTTTGCACCCCGCCGCCGCCGGAGCCTCTCGCCGGAGCCTCGCCGGAGGTAGCCACCCACCCTCGCCTCGGTTCGGTTCTTTTTTTTTTAAAGAAACCGTTCCGTTTTCTTTCCAGTTTTTCTTTCCGGTTTTTCATTTTCGGTTTCTTTTCCGAAAACCCTAGATCGGTTTTCCTTTTCTTTTCGGTTTCTTTTCCGAAAACCCTAGATCGGTTTTCATTCTTCTTTCGGACCGTTCGTCTCAATGAACGTGATCACCGATTTTTCCCGGTTAACGTCGCCCGTTTGTTTAACCGTTCATCTCTTTCTTTTCGTCGGATTTATTCCGCGATCGTGATCTCAGATCCGATCTTCGTTCTAGTCTTTCTTCCCGCTCGTTTATCGGAATCAGGTGATTCAAGCGCCTGGAGTTTCGTTTTGAAACCGCCGTTCCGTCTAATCAACTTGAACAAGCCTTTGCTACAGTGAAATTTGATCTAGTTTCAACTTGCTAGAACCGAGTTGTTTTCTTCCGCCGTTTGTTTTCCGTTTCTTTGTTCGAATTCGTTCTTTCTTTGCAACCGGAGTTCTTAAGTTGAACTTTCTGGTTCGTTCTCTTGTTCGAGTTTTACCTGTGCATTAGATGAGTACTTATTGTGTGCTTGTTGTTTGTCTGCGATAGATCACCCGGATTGCGCCGCTTGTTACTTCGAAACCCTAGGACTCGCGGATCATCAGCAAGGCAAGTAACACTTTGATCATACCTTTTCTACAACCCATGTTTTATTGCATTAGATCAATCCTCTCACATTGCATGATTAGGATCTAATTAAATTGTGGGATGGGAAGTAGATGAGGTAGCACCTATTACCTGTTTATTATGAAACCTTTGGGAGTTACTTCTGCGTTTGCTTATTATGCCATGCTATGCTAGTAGACGTGGATTGGGTGAGTGATATCCATGACAGATGTGAGTTGATAATTTTAATGGTTTATCTAAGGTGGCAACTTAAACACACATCTGGGTGGATTGAGGCACCTGATGTCTATCAGGACTTGCCTGTTTTTTTTGGACCGCCACCCAGGCTCAAAGGGATCATAAGATCATTCATGCTAGTAACTTCCGTGTGCAGCCACAAGCCATTATGGGCTCTGGCATAGTTGACTAAGTTGTGCGAACTCTTACGGGTAGACTAGCAGATGTAGGGGAAAGTAGGTGTACCGGTCTACCCACATGTAAGGTGCTAGTGCTTCTGAAAGACTATGTCTCGGTCATCCGTCTTCTCAAACACCATGTAGTGCGAGAAACCAAACGGAGGCGATCGAGTCTTGTGGGGAAAAGTGCGCAAACCTCTGCAGAGTGTACAAACTAATCATGATTAGCCGTGTCCCCGGTTATGGACAACTTGAGTATCTAGTACTTGAATATCATGTGAATCTCATCACGTTACTTCTAATTAATGTTGTTGGGTTATAATTGTCCACTTAATTGGGATCGGAATGCTGTCAACCATTCTCGATGTTTAACAACTACCATGATAGTTAAATAAATTTATTCCTTTGTAGTAGGGAAAAACTGGCTTTACGCAAAACTGTAACCATAGAGCTTTCCACCAGCCATATATGCATATAGTATAGCTGTTTCATTCCATTACTCTCTATGTGTTACATTGCCAGCATATTCCATGTGCTGACCCGTTTTCGGGCTGCAACTTTCATGTTGCAGACTTTTCAGACGACGAGTAAGGTGCTTTTAGGTCGTGGTTCTATACTCAGTGATGCCGTTGGAGTTGATGGACCCATTTATCTTCCGAGTCTTCCGCTGTTATCGCTATTAGATGGCCTTAAAGCCATATTTATTGTAATAAGTTCTCTTTGAGACAACGATGTAATAAGTGTGTGATTGCCACTCTGCTATAAATCCTTTGATGTACTGTGTGGTGTCAGCATTACTGATCCAGGGATGACACCGGAGCACAGTAGACTTGATCCATTCGGGTCGGGTCGCCACAACCTTCCTCAAAACAGCCACCATACCTACCTATTATGGCATTTCCGTAGCCATTCCGAGATATATTGCCATGCAACTTTCCACCGTTACGTTCATGACACATTCATCATTGTCATATTGCATATCCCGGTACACCGCCGAATGCATTCACATAGAGCCATATTTTGTTCTAAGTATTGAGTTGTAATTGTTGAGTTATAAGAAAAATAAAAGTGTGATGATCATCACTATTAGAGCATTGTCCCAGTGAGGAAAGAATGATGGAGACTATGATTCCCCCATAAGTCGGGATGAGACTTCGGACGAAAAAAAAGAGGCCAAAGAAGCCCAAATAAAAAAAAGAGGCCATAAAAAGGCCCAAATAAAAAAAATGAGAGAAAAAGAGAGAAGGGACGATGTTACTATCCTTTTACCACACTTGTGCTTCAAAGTAGCACCATGATCTTCATAGTAGAGAGTCTCTCATGTTATCACTTTCATAAACTAGTGGGAATTTTACATTATAGAACTTGGCTTGTATATTCCAATGATGGGCTTCCTGAAAAATTGCCCTAGGTCTTCATGAGCAAGCAAGTTAGATGCACAGCCACTTAGTTTCTTTTTGAGCTTTCATATACTTATAGCTCTAGTGCATCCGTTGCATGGCAATCCCTACTCACTCACATTGATATCTATTGACGGGCATCTCCATAGCCCGTTGATACGCCTAGTCGATGTGAGACTATCTTCTCTTTTTTTGTCTTCTCCACAACCACCATTCTATTCCACCTATAGTGCTATATCCATGGCTCACGCTCATGTATTGCGTGAAGATTGAAAAAGTTTTGAAAAAGTTAGAGTATGAAACAATTGCTTGGCTTGTCATCGGGGTTGTGCATGACTTAAATACTTTGTGTCGGGAAGATGGAGCATAGCCAGACTATATGATTTTGTAGGGATAACTTTCTTTGGCCATGTTATTTTGAGAAGACATAATTGCTTTGTTAGTATGCTTGAAGTATTATTATTTTCTATGTCAATATAAACTTTTGTCTTGAATCTTTCTAATCTGAATATTCATACCACAATTAAGAAGATTTGCATTGAAATTATGCCAAGTAGCACTCTGCATCAAAAATTCTCTTTTTATCATTTACCTACTCGAGGACGAGCAGGAAATAAGCTTGGGGATGCCTGATACGTCTCCAACGTATCTATAATTTTTGATTGCTCCATGCTATATTATCTACAGTTTTGGACTATATTGGGCTTTAATTTCCACTTTTATATTATTTTTGGGACTAACCTATTAACCGGAGGCCCAGCCCAGAATTGCTATTTTTTTGCCTATTTTAGTGTTTCAGATAAACAGAATATCAAACGGAGTCCAAACGGAATAAAATCTTCGAGAACGTGATTTTCTCACCGAACGTGATCCAGGAGACTTGGACCCTACTGCAAGGGATCAAAGACGAGGTCATGAGGGTGGGGGGCACCCCCCCTAGGGCGCGCCCCCTGCCTTGTGGGCCCCTCGGTGCTCCACCGACGTACTCCTTCCTCCTATATATACACACGTACCCCCAAACGATCAGAACAGGAGCCAAAAACCTAATTCCACCGTCGCAACTTTCTATATGCACGAGATCCCATCTTGGGGCCTGTTCCGGAGCTCCGCCGGAAGAGGGCCGTCATCACGGAGGGCTTCTACATCATCATAGCCTCTCCGATGAAGTGTGAGTAGTTTACCTCAGACCTTCGGGTCCATAGTTAGTAGCTAGATGGCTTCTTCTCTCTCTTTGAATCTCAATACAAAGTTCTCCCCCTCTCTTGTGGAGATCTATTCGATGTAATCTTCTTTTTGCGGTGTGTTTGTTGAGACGGATGAATTGTGGGTTTATGATCAAGTCTATCTATGAATAATATTTGAATCTTCTCTGAATTCTTTTATGCATGATTGTTTATCTTTGCAAGTCTCTTCGAATTATCCGTTTGGTTTGGCCAACTAGATTGGTAGTTCTTTCCATGGGAGAAGTGCTTAGCTTTGGGTTCGATCTTGCGGTGTCCTTACCCAGTGACAGAAGGGGCAGCAAGGCACGTATTGTATCGTTGCCATCGAGGATAACAAGATGGGGTTTATTTCATATTGCATGAATTTATCTCTCTACATCATGTCATCTTGCTTAAGGTGTTACTCTGTTTTTAACTTAATACTCTAGATGCATGCTGGATAGCGGTCGATGAGTGGAGTAATAGTAGTAGATGCAGAATCGTTTCGATCTACTTGTCACGGACGTGATGCCTATATACATGATCATGCCTAGATATTCTCATAATTATGCTCAATTCTATCAATTGCTCAATAGTAATTTGTTCACCCACCATAGAATAGTTATGCTCTTGAGAGAAGCCACTAGTGAAACCTATGGCCTCCGGGTCTATTCTCATCATATCAATCTCCATTACTTTAATCTTGGTTTGCTTTTACTTTTTACTTTGCATCTTTATATCAAAAATACCAAAAATATTCTATCTATCAGATCTCACTCTCGTAAGTGACCGTGAAGGGCTTGACAACCCCTAATCGCGTTGGTTGCGAGTAGCTATCGCTTTGTGCAGGTACGAGGGACTTGAGCATGGGCTCCTACTGGATTGATACCTTGGTTCTCAAAAACTGAGGGAAATACTTACGCTACTTTGCTGCATCATCCCTTCCTCTTCGGGGAAAACCAACGCAAGCTCAAGACGTAGCAGTCCTCCTGCAATTTACACGAGTCCTTGTGTTGTCGTATATCAATGAGGTAGTATGACCCATTGTTCAGGTTCTTGATGACCACAAAAGGTCCTTCCCAAGATGGGATAGCTTATGCATATCTGTTTAATCTTGGATTAATCGGAGTACCAAATCGCCTTCTTGAAGTGCATATTGAAGTGCTATTTCATTAGTAGCTTCAACATAAGTCACCACATGAGGTGAGTCATGATGGATATCACTTGGAAGAACTGTCTCTGCCCCTTAGACCATAAAGAAAGGCGTATAACCTGTTGACCTGTTGGGGGTGGTGTTGATACTCCAAAGTACTGAAGGTAACTCCTCCACCCAACAACCCGGTGTTCTCTTCAAAGGATCCATAATACGGGGCTTTATACCTCTCAAGATTTCTTGGTTGGCCCTCTTAGCTTGACCATTAGACTATGGATGAGCCACTGAGGAAACGTCAAGACGAATATGCTCCTATTGACAGAATTCTCTCATAGCGCCCTTAGAAAAATTAGTGCCATTATCAGTTATGATACTATGAGGGTAACCAAATCGGAAGATTACTTTCTTTATGAACTGAACCGTTGTTTCCGAATCACACTTACTGACCGGCTCTACCTCAACCCACTTGGTAAATTTGTCAACTGCCACCAATCAGGAATAACATGGAGAGCCGCCACCAATTGTGCCTCCGGGTCAGGAATAGCAAGATCCTCTTATGACGACAACTTGACTGAAGGATGATTCAATATATCAAGAAAGATGTTAGGGGGCACCGGTGATAGAAATATGCCCTAGAGGCAATAATAAAATGGTTATTATTATATTTCCTAAATCATGATAAAGGTTTATTATTCATGCTATAATTGTATTGGTCGGAAACTTAAATAGATGTGTGAATACATAAACAAATATCGTGTCCCTAGTAAGCCTCTACTAGACTAGCTCGTTGATCAAAGATGGTTAAGGTTTCCTAACCATAGACATGTGTTGTCATTTGATAACGGGGTCACATCATTAGGAGAATGATGTGATGGACAAGACCCATCCGTTGGCTTAGCATATTGATCGTTCAGTTTTATTGTTATTGCTTTCTTCATGTAAAATACATATTCCTTCACCTATGAGATTATGCAACTCACCGATACCGGAGGAATGCCTTGTGTGATGTCAAACGTCACAACGTAACCGGGTGATTATAAAGATGCTCTACAGGTATCTCCGAAGGTGTTTGTTGAGTTGGCATAGATCGAGATTAGGATTTGTCACTTTGAGTATCGGAGAGGTATCTCTGGGCCCTCTCGGTAATACACATCATAAGCTTGCAAGAAAACGACTAGGGAGTTGGTCACGAGGTGATGTTACGGAACGAGTAAAGAGACTTGCCAGTAACGAGATTGAACTTGGTATGAATATATCGACGATCGAATCTCGGGCAAGTAACATACCGATGGACAAAGGGAATAACGTATGTTGTCATAACGGTTCGACCGATAAAGATCTTCGTAGAATATGTAGGAGCCAATATGAGCATCTAGGTTCCGCTATTGGTTATTGACCGGAGAGCTTTCTCGGTCATGTCTACATAGTTCTCGAACCCATAGGGTCTGCACGCTTAACGTTCGATGATGACATTGTATTATATGAGTTATGTGATTTGGTGACCGGATGTTGTTTGGATTCCCGATGAGATCAGGACATGACAAGGAGTCTCTAAATGGTCGAGGGGTAAAGATTGATATATAGGACAATAGTATTCGGACACCGGAAGTGTTTCGGAATGTATCAGGTATTTATCAAAGTACCCAGGGATTACCGGAAACATCCTTCCTTTCTCTCTTCCCCATTCCCTTTCTTCTTCGGTAAAATAAGGAAAGGGGCGCCACTTGGGGAAACCCCAAGTAGGATTTGGATCCTACTTGGGGAGCCCCCTCGCTGCCTCTCCTCCCCTCCCACCTATATATATGTGGGAGGAGGGCGCCTAGAATACACAACATCAATTGTTAGCCGTGTGCGGCGCCCCCCTCCACAATTTACACCCTCGGTCATATTTTCGTAGTGCTTAGGCAAAGCCCTGCGAGGGTTACTTCACCATCACCGTCACCACGCCTTCATGCTAACGGAACTCATCTACAACCTCGACATCTTGCTGGATCAAGAAGGCGAGGGACGTCACCGAGTTAAACGTGTGCAGAACGCGGAGGTGCCGTGAATTCGGTACTTGATCGGCTGAAGCGCGAAGAAGTTCGAATACATCAACCGCATTGAGAAATGCTTCCGCTTACGGTCTACGAGGGTACGTAGACACACTCTCCCCCTCATTGCTATGCATCTCCATGGATAGATCATTGCATGTGCTTAGATTTTTTTGTTTTCCATGGAACGTTTCCCAACAGTGGCATCATGAGCCAGGTCTATGCGTAGATGATATGCACGAGTAGAACACAAAGAGTTGTGGGCGGTGATAGTCATACTGCTTACCACCAACGTCTTATTTTGATTCAGCGGTATTGTGGGATGAAGCGGCCCAGACCAACCTTACATGTCCACACATGAGACCGGTTCCACCGACAAACATGCAACTAGTTTTGCATAAAGGTGGTTGGCGGGTGTCTGTTTCTCCTACTTTATTTCAATCCAATTTGACTATGGCCAGTCCTTGAAGAAGGTTTGAACAACAAACTTGACGAAACACCGTTCTGGTTTTGTGCGTAGGTAAGAACGGTTCTTGCTAGAAGCCCGTAGCAGCCACGTAAAACTTGCAACAACAAAGTAGAGGACGTCTAACTTGTTTTTGCAGGGTATGTTGTGGTGATATGATCAAGACATGATGTGATATACGTTATTGTATGAGATGATCATGTTTTGTAAGTTATGGGCAACCGGCAGGAGCCTTATGGTTGCCTCTTTATTGTATGAAATGCAAACGCCATGTAATTGCTTTAGTTTATCACTATGCGTTAGCGATATTTGTAGAAACAATAGTTGGTGAGATGAAGACGACGCAATGATGGAGATCAAGGTGTCGAGCCTGTGACGATGGAGATCATGACGATACTTTGGAGATGGAGATCAAAAGCACAAGATGATGATGGCCATATCATGTCACATACTTTGATTGCATGTGATGTTTATCTTTTATGTATCTTATTTTGCTTAGTATGGCGGTAGCATTATAAGATGATCCCTTTACTAAATTTCAAGGTAAAAGTGTTCTCCCTGAGTATGTACCGTTGCTACAATTCTTCGTGTTGAGACACCACGTGATGATCAGGTGTGATACGGTCTACATTCACATACAACGGGTGCAAGAAAGTTTTGCAGATGCGAAATATTTGGGTTAAACTTGATGAGCCTAGCATGTATAGACATGGCCTCGGAACACTAGAAACCGAAAGGTCGAACGTGAATCATATAGTAGATATGATCAACATAGAGATGTTCACCATTGATGACTACCCCATCTCACGTGATGATCGGACATGGGTTAGTTGATTTGGATGACGTATCACTTAGATGACTTGAGGGATGTCTATTTAAATGGGAGTTCTTAAGTAATTTGATTAATTGAACTTAATATATCATGAAATTAGTCCTGATAGTATTTGCATATTTACATTGTAGATCAATAGCTCGCGATATAGCTCCTATTTTTTTGATATGTTCCTAGAGAAAATTAAGTTGAAAGATGATAGTAGCAATAATGCGGACTAGGTCCGTGATCTGAGGATTATCCTCATTGCTGCATAGAATAATTATGTCCTTGATGCATCACTAGGTGACAAACCTATTGCAGGAGCACATGCAGATGTTATGAATTTTGCAAGCTCGATATGATGACTACTTGATAGTGTAGTGCGCCATGCTTTACGTCTTAGAACCGGGACTTTAAAAAACGTTTTGAATGCCATGGAGCATATGAGATGTTCCAAGAGCTGAAATTGGTATTTCAGACTCATGCCCATGTCAAGAGGTATGAGACCTGTGACAAGTACTTTGCCTACAAGAGGAGAATAGCTCAGCCAGTGAGCATATGCTCATAATGTCTGGGTACTACAATTGCTTCAATCAAGTGGGAGTTAATCTTCTAGATAAGATAGTGATTGATAGAGTTCTCTAGTCACTATCACCAAGCTACTAGAACTTCATGGTGAACTATAATATGCAAGGGATAAAGAAAACGATTCCAGAGCTGTTCGCGATGCTAAAACCGAAGAAGGTAGAAATCAAGAAAGAGCATCAAGTGTTGATGGTTAATAAGACCACTAGTTTTAAGAAAAAGGGCAAGGGAAAGAAAGATAACTTCAAGAAGAATGGCAAGCAAGTTTCCACTCCCATGAAGAAGCCCAAAGCTAGACCCAAGCCTGATACTGAGTGCTTCTACTGCAAAGGAAATAGTCACTGGAAGCGAAATCGCCCCAAATACTTGGAGTATAAGAAGGATGGCAAAGTGAACAAAGGTATATATGATATACATGTTATTGATGTGTACTTTACTAGTGTTCATAATAGCCCCTGGGTATTCGATACCAGTTCAGTTGCTAAGATTAGTAACTCGAAATAGGAGTTGCAAAATGAACAGAGATTAGTTAAAGGTGACGATGTGTGTTGGAAGTGATTCCAAGGTTGATAAGATCACCATCGCACACTCCCTCTACCTTCGGGATTAGTGTTGAGCCTAAATAAATGTTATTTGGTGTTCGCATTGAAGCATGAATATGATTGGATCATGTTTATTGCAATTTGGTTATTCATTTAAGTCAAAGAATAATTGTTGTTGTCTTTACATGAATAAAACTATCTATGGTCTTACACTCAATATAAATGGTTTATTGAATCTCTATCGCAGTGATACACATATTCAGCCCTTCATAATATTGATGCCAAAAGATGCAAAGTTAATAATGATAGTGCAACATATTTGTGGCACTTCTGTTTAGGTCATATTGGTATAAAAGCGCATGAAGAAACTCCCTACAGATGGGCTTTTTGAATCACTTGATTATGAATCATTTGATACTTGTGAACCATGCCTCATGGGCAAGATGACTAAAACTCCGTTCTCCGGAACAATGGAGCAAGCTAATAACTTATTGGAAATAATACATACCGATGTATGTTGTCCGATGAGTATTGAGGCACGCGGCGGGTATCGTTATTTTCTGACCTTCACAGATGATTTAAGCAGATATGGGTATGAAACACAAGTATGAAACATTTGAAAAGTTCAAATGTTCTTAGAGTGAAGTGGAGAATCATCGTAACAAGAAAATAAAGTTTCTACGATCTGATCGCAGAGGCGAATATTTGAGTTACGAGTTTGGCCTTCATTTAAAACAATATGGAATAGTTTCACAACTCACACCAGTTGGAACACCACAACGTAATGGTGTGTCCGAACATCGTAACTGTACTTTATTAGATATGGTGCATTCTATGATGTTTCTTACCAATTTACCACTATCATTTTGGGGTTATGCATTAGATACAATTGCATTCATGCTAAATATTGCACCGGCTAAGTCTGTTGAGACGACACCGTATGAACTGTGGTTTGGCAAGAAACCTAAGCTATCATTTCTTAAAGTTTGGGGATGCAATGCTTATGTCAAAAGGCTTGAGCCAGATAAGCTTGAGCCCAAATCGGAGAAGTGCGTCTTCATAGGATACCCAAAAGGAAACAATTGGGTACACCTACCACAGATCCGAAGGCAAGATGTTTGTTGCCAAGAATGGAACCTTTCTAAGGAAGGAGTTTCTCTCGAAAGAAGTGAATGAGAGGAAAGTAGAACTTGGTGAAGTAATTGTATCTTCTCTCAAATTGGAAAGTAGCACATCAGAGAAATCAGTTCCCGTGATGCCTACACCAACTAGAGAAGAAGCTAATGATGATGATCATGAAACTTCTGATCAAGTTACTACGGGACCTCATAGGTCGAAGAGAGCACGTTCTTCCCCAGAGTGGTATGGTAATCCTGTCCTGGAAGTCATGTTACTAGACCATGGCGAGCCTACGAACTATGAAGAAGCTATGATGAGCCTAGATTCGCATAGATGGCTTGAGGCCATGAAATCTGAGATAGGATCCATGTATGAGAACAAAGTGTGGACTTTGGTGGACTTGCCCGAAGATCGGCAAGCCATAGAAAATAAATGGGCCTTCAAGAAGAAGACATATGCTGATGGTAATGTCACCATCTACAAAGCTCGACTTGTCGCAAAAGGTTTTCGGCAAGTTCAAGGGGTTGACTACGATGAGACCTTCTCACCCATAGCGATGCTTAAGTCAGTCCAAATCATGTTAGCAATTGCCGCATTTTATAATTATGAAGTCGCAAATGGACGTCAAAACTACATTCCTTAATGGATTTCTTAAAGAAGAGTTGTATATGATGCAACCAGAAGGTTTTGTCGATCCTAAAGGTGCTAACAAAGTGCGCAAGCTCCACGGATCCATCTATGGAGTGGTGCAAGCATCTCAGAGTTGGAATATACGTTATGATGAGGTGATCAAAGCATATGGTTTTATACAGACTTTCGGTGAAGCCTGTATTTATAAGAAAGTGAGTGGGAGCTCTGTAGCATTTCCGATATTATATGTAGATGACATATTGTTGATTGGAAATGATATAGAATATCTGGATAGCATAAAGGATACTTGAATAAAAGTTTTCAATAAAAGACCTCGGTGAAGCTACTTGCATATTGAGCATCAAGATCTATAGGGATAGATCAAGATGCTTAATAGAACTTTCAAAACACATACCTTGATAAGATTTGAAAAAGTTCAAAACAGTTAAGTCCAAGAAGGGGTTCTTGCTTGTATTACAAGGTGTGAAGTTGAGTAAGACTCAAAGCCCGACCACGGCAGAAGATAGAGAGAGAATGAAAGTCATTCCCTATGCCTCTGCCATAGGTTCTATACGATATGCCATGTTGTGTACCACACCTGATGTGTGTGTTTCCACTTATCTGGCAAAGAGGGTACAAGAGTGATCCAAGAGTGGACCACTGGACAACAGTAAAAATTATCCTTAGGTGCCTTAAATAGGACTAAGGAAATGTTTCTCGGTTATGGAGGTGATAAAGAGTTCATCGTAAAGAGTTACGTCAATGCAAGCTTTGACACTAATCTAGATGACTCTAAGTCTCAATCTGGATACATATTGAACGTGGGAGCAATTAGCTAGATTATCTCCATGCAGAGCATTGTAGACATAGAAATTTGCAAAATACATACGGATATGAATGCGACAGACCCATTTACTAAACATCTATCACAAGCAAAACATGATCACACCTTATTACTCTTTAGGTGTTAATCACATGGCGTTGTGAACTAGATTATTGACTCTAGTAAACCCATTGGGTGTTGGTCACATGGCGATGTGAACTATAGGTGTTAATCACATGGCGGTGTGAACTATGGGTGTTATTCACATGGCGATGTGAACTAGATTATTGACTCTAGTGCAAGTGGGAGACTGATGGAAATATTCCCTAGAGGCAATACTAAAATGGTTATTAATATATTTCCTAAATCATGATAATGGTTTATTATTCATGCTAGAATTGTATTGATCGGAAACTTAAATACATGTGTGAATACATAAACAAACACCGTGTCCCTAGTAAGCCTCTACTAGACTAGCTCGTTGATCAAAGATGGTTATGGTTTCTTAACCATAGACATGTGTTTTCATTTGATAATGGGATCACATCATTAGGACAATGATGTGATGGAAAAGACCCATCCATTAGCATAGCACATTGATCATTCAGTTTTATTGCTATTGCTTTCTTCATGTCAAAACATATTCGTTAAACTATGATATTATGCAACTCCTGGATACCGGAGGAATACCTTATGTGCTATCAAACGTCACAACATAACTGGGTGATTATAAAGATGCTCTACAGGTATCTCCGAAGATGTTTGTTGAGTTGGCATAAATCGAGATTAGGATTTGTCACTCCTAGTATCGGAGAGGTATCTCTGGGCCCTCTTGGTAATACACATCATAAGCTTGCAAGCAAACGACTAAGAAGTTGGTCACGAGGTGATGTATTATGGAACGAGTAAAGAGACTTGCCGGTAACGAGATTGAACTAGGTATGAAGATACCGACGATCGAATCTCGGGTAAGTAACATACCGATGGACAAAGGGAATAACGTATGTTGTCATAACGGTTCGATCGATAAAGACCTTCATAGAATATGTAGGAGACAATGTGAGCATCCAGGTTCCACAGCTGGCTACTGACCAGAGAGATGTCTCGGTTGTTGGTGTTTTGGGAACGGGGTCCCCAGACTTGCCTGCCTGCGGCCTGCTGCGTGGCTAAGCCAGCAGGCCGTACGACCCATCTTCATCAACAAGGCATCCAAGACCCTCGCGAGGGGCCAAGCCTCGCGAGGCGGACGACACAAGACCTCCTCTGGAGTGGCCTAGTAGGGCAGGCTCACGAGGAGCAGAGATGTCAAGGCGAGGCAAACCTCACGAGGCTCTCGTGACGTGAGCCATGACGATCGACACCAGGCAGGCGCCTGGCGGGCGCCAGCGCGCGCAGCGTCCTTGTTTCCTCTTTGGTGCTAAGGAGGCCTACGCAGGCGAGGAGTACTGAGGCATCAGGCAAAGGTTGCCATTTTAGTGCAACAAGACCAAGACCAGAAGGAAGGCAAGACGAAGGTCATCGTGGAGCCCAAGATGGCGTCACCACCAGAGCCTTTGGCAGGCGAAGACCACTTTTGTCAGGATGGCTTGTCTAGCTGTCCCCCTTCAAATTAGCCCGCCGTTGTTGGCTCCCTTCCCGCTCAATATTTGGGAAGAGGACCATGGCCTCTATAAATAGAGTTAGCCACCACCATAGGGTGGAAGGACGACAGAGAGATAGGGAGAGAGGGGGAGAGAAGGAGGACCATTTTTGAGACCATCCAGAACCACATAAGTTAGCCAAGCACAAGAACACCTCAACCTCAGGAGGTTGTTCTTCCCATTGTATTGATCATCATCAGCCCTAGAGGCAATCCACCACCACCACACTGGAGTAGGGTATTACACCACAACGGTGGCCCGAAACAGTATAAATCTTGTGTCTTTCTGTGTTGCGAGTTCGTCGAGTTCGTCCGCGAGATCTTAGTGAGCTAGCGCGTAGATTGGTGGGAGGAAAAGACTTCGCGCGCACCCCAGTGTTCGAACCTTAAGGGTTTGCCGAACCCCACATCCGACATCGGTCATGTCTACATAGTTCTCAAACCCATAGGGTCCGCACGCTTAACGTTCGATGACGACATTGTATTTATGAGTTATGTGATTTGGTGAACGAATGTTGTTCGGAGCCCCGTATGAGATCACGAACATGACGAGGAGTCTCGAAATGGCTGAGAGATAAAGATTGATAATATAGGATGATAGTATTCGGACATCGGAAGTGTTCCAGAATGTATAGGGTATTTATCGGAGTACCGGGGTGTTATCGGAACCCCCGAGGGGATTATATGGGCCCGGTGGGGAACGAGCAGCAAGCGTCTTCGCTGCATCCTTTGGTACGGCAGGACGGCCGCACCGCCACTCCATCGCTGACCCTGGTCGGTTCTTCGTCCCATGCACGCCACGCTCCCATGGAGGCGTGGGCCGCACTCCTCATTGCAAACGAACTCCTGCGCTACCAGCCAGTCGACGACCTCTACGAGGGATGGCTCGACCGCGTCGCCGAGCTCGTCCGTGCCGTAGGGGGCTCCCCGGCGCTATCCGTCTCTTTGCCTCACCCTCAGCCGGCCACGGGCGACGAGGCCTGAGGCGCGCCTCCACCACCCCAGCCCAAGGACGGCGCCTTGGCACCAAGGCGCGCGGCCCCGCGGTGTGATCCCTCGGCCAAGAAATCCCTCGGCCGCGAGGAGAGAATCTGCCAAGAAATCCCTCGGCCGCGAGGAGCTGCACCCGCGCTGCCTGAACCGCCTCGTCAAGACCGCGCGCCGCCAGCGGTGGCACCGCACGGACCTCATCAAGACCAAGCTCCACCTCCGAAGCGGGCCCCAATAACTACGGTCGGCTGCCGCGCCTTCACCCCCGAGCTGCGCAGCGTCGCCTGGCCAGGCAAGTTCAAGCCGGATCTGCCTCCTCGCTACGACGGCACCGCCGACCCCACAGAGTTCCTGCAGCTCTACGAGCTGAGCATCGAAGCAGCCAACGACGACGAGAATGTCAGGACCCCGATTCCAAGTCACACTGATCTAGCCTGTAACACTTCATATCACTTTGTGGCCTCAGGCACGGTATTCCCACGGGTGTCGCCTTACCATGGCCCAGGACCGTTTGCGCCTTTTGGCTCACGTATATGATAGTGTCACTAGCATCCGAATGACAGAGAACCTGGGCCGACATGGCTAGTCGTGAACCCAAAGCGGCACATGTCAGGACCCCGATTCCAAGTCACGTCGATCTAGCCGGTAACACCCCATATCACTTTGCGGCCTCACGCACGGTATTCCCATAGGTGTCGCCTTACCATGGCCCGGGACCGTTTGCGTCTTTTGGCTCACGTATATGATAGTGTTGCTAGCATCCATATGACAGAGAACCCGGGCCGACATGGCTAGTCGTGAACCCAAAGCGGCACTAACCTATGGGGACAGGCATACATGAATCACATCGAGCATGTCGGTCAGCAGTGTGTAAACCCGGGCTGTAGCACTGGGCTAACAGGACTCCGGGAACCCGGGCTGTAGCAGGCTAGGCAGGACTCCGGATGTTACCGCGTGACATTTCCCCGAAGGGACAGACACAGGAACGAAGTGAAACACATGCCGGCCAGTCAAGTGTCCTGAGCATAGTGCTGGGCTAACAGGACTCCGGTGAACCGGGCTGTAGCGGACTACTATGGCTCATGGAAGCACAAGACTACATTTCCCCATAAGAGAGGCCGCCAAGGATAAACAACTAGATTGTCGGATCCCACACATACCAAGCATTTCAATCATACACATAATATGCTCGACATGTGTAAATACAACATGGCATCACAACAAGACTCTACGACTCAAACATTTATTCATTAGGCTCCGAGGAGCGAGATATTACAAACATGGGTCTCATGACCCAACAATCATAGCATACAAATCAAGCACATGCGGAAGCTTAACATGTCTAAGTACAGACATCTACAAATGAAAAAGGCTAAGAAGCCTGACTATCTACCAGATCCTGCCGAGGGCACAAGATCGTAGCTGAGGTATCAAGCTAAGCGTCGAAGTCCACACGGAACTACTAGCGAGACTGACGTCTCTCTGCAAAAACATAGAATAGGCAAACATGAGTACAAATGTACCCAACAAGACTTACATCAGAACTAACTACATATGCACCGGTATCAACAAAGGGGTAGTGGAGTTTAACTACAGCAAGCCAGCTTTGACTCAGTGGCTACCCTGAACTACGACTGCAAGCAACTCTTTGAGGTGGCGCACACGAGTCCACATATTCACCATATCAATACACCACTATGGGTCCGCTCCCGTCTCCCTACGAGAACGCCATCCATAGCACTCACGCTTATCTTGCGAGTTTTAGAGTATCCACTTTCACTTGTCTATGAACTGTTATAGGCAACCTAGAAGTCCTTTACCGCGGACACGGCTATTCGAATAGATCATTTATAACCCTGCAGGGGTGTACTTCTTCACACACGCTCTCGCCACTTACCACCATGTACACGTCGTGTATCTCGGCAACCTTCAAGCGGAAGCCTGGCGAGGGAGTCGGCCATGACCTGACTAACCACACAAGTCTCTAGTCCAGGTTTATCGCCTATTTGGGTTCCATCCGCGAGGAGATCCGGTCGGAGTTTCGCTCACAGCCCCAAACGATGCGTGCAGGGTTCCCGAGACACCAAACGGGCGCCCGGTACACCGTGCCACGGTGTATCTACCGCATCATAGCCCACCCCTAGGGTCAGCGCTACGCACGGCCGCCAACACATATCCTACAAACACCAGAAACTAGTTGCAACTCCTGGACAAAGGACAAGGGCAGTTAATAAGTCGAGAGGGTCCATTGGTTTCGGGCCCAATGCGTGGTAGTAGCTGTTCATGGATCACAAGCACAGAACTCAGTTCCTAAGGACGGTTTCAATGAGACAACCCACCATGTACTCCTACATGGCCTCTCACCACTACCTTTACCAAATCGTGTTCACACACTTAGCTCACACATAGTAGGACATGTTCATCACTGTTCCAATTCATCCCCGATGAATCAGACCTGACTCAACTCTAAGCAGTAGCAGGCATGAACAAATAAGCATGAATGAGTAGGCACATTAGGGCTCAAACAACTCCTACTCATGCTAGTGGGTTTCATCTATTTACTGTGGCAATGACAGGTCATGCAGAGGAAAGGGGTTCAACTACCGCAACATGTAACAGTTGAATCGTTATTGTCCTAATGCAGTAAAAGAGAGCAGGAGCGAGAGAGTGGGATTGTATCGGGATGAACAAGGGGTTTTTGCTTGCCTGGCACTTCTAAAGATAATATAGTTCTTCATCGGTGTCATCGATCACGTCGTCGGAAACATCATCGTCTGAGAGGGGACGGTTACCGGCAAACAGGGAAGGACACAATCAATGCAATGCAACAACATGATGCATGAATGTGACATGGCAATATGCTGTTGATTGGCCTAATGCAACTAGCAACAAGTTAAATGGAGTTGGTTTGAACACTAGGTTCAAATTCAAACTCCATATGTGCTTTCTTAAATGCCATTTAATTAGTTTGTCCTAAACAGCAATGTAAACTTTCTCAAATATGCATGAAAATGCCATAAACAGATTCCTTGAATTTTTCTGATAATTTTTCATATATAACTTATTTCATTTGGAGTTACGGTTGAATTTCTATGATTTTTAGAAGTTTATACTATTTTCTGGAATTTTCTGAAAAAGAATAAATCCAAAAAATGAGTTATTGCGTCAGCACTGCGTCACTGTGACATCAGCTGGTCAACAGCGCCTAACCAGGTCAAACCTGACGGCTGGGCCCCACTAGTCAGTCTCACAGTTAACTATTTGGGTTAACTAGACTAACTAAACAACACTAGGCCCACTGGTTAGTGACTAACTAAACTAACTTAATTAAGGTTAGCTCTAACTAACTGGGTTAGCCGGGCGAGGCCCGCATGTCAGTGACTCAAGGGTCAAAGAGAGGTCAACCTCGGGTCAAACCCGACGCTAACTGGGCTTTGACCCACTGTGGGGCCTACTGCCAGCGTCTGTTGAAGCCTAATTGGCAGGGGATAGCGCTAAACTAATGAAGCCACATCAGCTCACCGGAGTTACGTCGACGGCAACCAGGAACGCGGCGGAAGTTCGCCGGAATGGCGCTAGGGGCGGTGGCTGGGTGTGCTGAGGGCACCATAGGGGAGCCCTCGCTCGACTGCATCGAGCAGAGGCAGCAGCGGGTCACAGGGTGGCCGGAGCTCACCGAAACTGAGCTCGTGGCGGCGCCGGAGTTCGGGCGGAGAGGGAAAGAGGGCTACGGTGCATAGCAGGGCGAGGGAGTGCATGCGTTAGGCTCCTGGGGACGCACTGAATGCGGTGGTGCGCTCGGACGCGTGCTTGCACGGTTGTAGCCACAATGGCGACATGGCCGGCGGCGCGGAGTGCTCGGGCTCGAAGGGGGCGGTGGCTACACGGCGTAATCGAGCACGGGATGTAGGGGGCTAGGTAGAGGAGCTTACGGCGGATCCAGAGAGCTGGTCGGCGCCTTGGGGAAGCGCGGACGGCGGCGAACGACAGTGGCAATCTCTGGTGGCCGGGGTTGAAGAAGACGACGCCGAGGACGAAGCATGGCTTCCCGGCTCGCTTGGCTCAGTGCAGAAGGTGTAGGCAACAGTGGCGGAGCTTCCACGCAACACGGGAAGGCCAGAGGGGGTCGGGGAGCGTGGTGGTTCACGGCGGCGCTTCCATGGCCGCGTCGGCCGTCGCGGGAGAGAGCGAGGGAGAGGAGGGGAGAGTGAGCTGCGAGAGAGGGGAAGGACCAGGGGGGCTCGGGTGTTTCCAAGCGCGACGGATCGGAGTGGGGAGGAAGCGGGAGGTGGAATCAGGAGGTGGCTTCGCCTCCTGTGCGTGCGCCACGCCGTCGTCCTCCTGGCAAAGGAAGTACACGACTGGCGACGGGCCTGGTGGGCTGGGCTAGCGAGCTGGGCTAGCTGGGCTGCCAGGTAAGTGCCCAGGTAAGTCTCTCTCTCTTTTATTTCTGTTTTCTATTTTCTGTCTGTTTGTCTTGACTTTATTAAAAATGCCAGAGCATTTTCAAAAATCATGATACTTCTTATGGCCACTGTTTGGATTATTTCCAACAGCAAACATTTCAGTTCATGAATATTTGGACATTTAGAATAATATATAATATTTAAATGCCAAAATGCAAATAAGGTATGATTTAATTTAGAGCCCAAATATGTATGGAAAAATGTGCATCACCTCTGGTACTGTTTACAGCATTTTCCATAAATGATGAACATTTTTGAAAGCCATTTGGATTTACTGAAAATATTTTAGGTGAACCTAGTGAATTCCTTTGATGCTAGGGGTTTAGGCAATCCCCATTTCAAATTTCTTTGGAATTTAAACATGATGGCATGATGAACAAGCAAAGTCAAGCAAGGGCTGAACTGGGGCTGTGACAGCACAAACTTACGGGGACAGGCATACATGAATCAACATCGAGCATGTCAGTCAGCAGCGTGTGAATCCGGGCTGTAGCACTGGGCTAACAGGACTCCGGGAAACCGGGCTGTAGCAGGCTAGTCAGGACTCCGAATGTCACCGCGTGACATTTCCCCGAAGGGACAAACACAGGAACGAAGTGAAACACATGCCGACCAGTCAAGTGTCCAGAGCAGTAGTGCTGGGCTAGCAGGACTCCGGTGAACCGGGCTGTAGCAGACTACTATGGCTCATGGAAGCACTAGACTACATTTCCCCATAAGAGAGGCTGCCAAGGATAAACAACTAGGTCGTCGGATCCCACACATACCAAGCATTTCAATCATACTCACAATATGCTCGATATGTGTAAATACAACATGGCATCACAACAAAACTCTACAACTCAAGTACTTTATTTAAAGGCTCCGTAGAGCCATACATAACATGTTCATACAGGTAGGGGTCACATGACCCGACACTCAAGTCATACAAACATATAAGCACATGCGGAAGCGAACTAGTCTGAGTATAGACACTAGAAAGAAAAAAGGCTTGACGAAGCCTGTCTATCTACATAGGGCCCTCCATGCCCGGAATCACCACCTGGGTGGCAAGTCACTCATCGACGTCGAGGTCTACGTAAAACCCGTCAGAGGGGTCGGTGTTGTCGTCTGAAAACAATAATTAAAGCAACATGAGTACAAAGGTACTCAGCAAGTCTTACAACAGATCCTACTATACATGCTCATTCTCAAGAAGGTAGTGGAGTTATAGCAGCAAGCCAGCTTTGACTCTTGGCTAAGCTATCCTATGAGACACCACTTGTAAAATAGTTTTCGCACACGAGTCCACTAATCACCATCACAATACTCCACCGTTGATCCTCCCTCGTCATCCTACGAGAGGGCCATCCGCGGTACTCACACTTATCTTGAGTCTTTTAGTAGTAACCATTAACTTGTCTATGAACTGCATAGGCAACCAAGTAGTCCTTTACCGCGGACGTGGCTATTTGAATAGATGATGTTAACCCTGCAGGGGTGTACTTCTTCATACACGCTCTCACCACTTATCGACGTTTACACGACATGTACTCGTCAACCTTCAAGCGGAAGCCCAACGAGGGTGTCGGCCACGGCCTACCTAAACACTAAAGTCTCTAGTCCAGGTCTATCGCCTATCCAGGTTACATCCGCAGGGAGTCCGGCCGAGGTTTCCACATACGGCCCTGAACGATGTGTACAGGGTTCCGAGACGCCAAACGGGCGCCCGGCATACCCGGCCACGGTGTATCTACCGCATCATAGCCCACCCCTAGGGTCAGCGCTACGCACGGCCACCAACACATAACCTATAAACACCAGAAACTAGTTGCAACTCCTGGACAGAGGACTAGGGTGGTTAAGAAGCCGAGAGGGTCAATTAAGGATCCCAATGCATGGTAGTAACTGATTCTTAAATCACACATACAGATCTCAGTTCTTAAGGATGGCCTCAATGAAACAACCCACCATGTACTCCTACATGGCCTCTCATCGATACCTTTACCAAATCATGTTCAACACATCCCTCACATTACCCATGTAATCATTTCACTCTAGCCCATCACCCAGATGAACCAGACCTGATACAACTCTAAGCATAGCAGGCATAGCAAGGTAGGAAACACATACATGGCTCGATCAACTCCTACACATGCTAGTGGGTTTCATCTAGTTACTGTGGCAATGAAAGGTCATGCAGAGGAAAAGGGTTCAACTACCGCAGCACACAACAGTTTGAAACGTTGTTGTCTTAATGCAGTAAAAGAGAGCAGAAGCGAGAACATGGGATTGTATCGATATGATCAATGGGGCTGCTTGCCTGATGGAGTAGTAGTAGGGTACTGCCCTTCAGTCGGATATTCGAAGGTATCCTCGGAGGCAGAACCTACCACGAAAGACACCGCAGAACACGATCATCACATGGCAATATGCAACAATATGATGCATGCTATGACATGGCAATATGATGTGTCTTGGCTAATGCATTGTAAAGCATGTTGGTTTGAGTCTATTTGAATCAAAGATTCAAATGGGAGCTCATGTTATTAAGTCATATAAGTGCATTAGCTTGTTTCACTTTAACATCAAGGTTAAAGTGTTCTGTCATGCATGAAACCATTACAGATGGAAAGATTGAATTTTTCTGATCAAATTTCATATATAAATCTTTGCATTTGGAGTTACAGATTAATTGTTATGAATTTTTGAAGTTTGTAGTATTTTCTCGAATTTCCTGTATAAAAGTAAATCCAGAAAATAGTTATTGCATCAGCAGTGTGTCATGGTGACGTCAGCGGTCAACGGAGCCGACCCAGGTCAAACCTGACCAGTGGGTCCCGTTTGTCAGTAGTTAGTTAAACTAACTAGAATTAGTTAGCGCTAAACCTAGGTTAATTAGCAGGGCAGGCCCCACCTGTCATGGACTCACGGGGGAGTCAACCTGGGCCCACAGGGAGTCAACCAGGGTCAAACGGGGTCAAACTCGCCGGTGTTCAGCCGCCGGCGAGGCCAGACGCGGCGGGGCATTGCGGGTTTTGCACTCCGACGACCAAATGGACGGCGGAGATCTCCTACGCGTAGCTGGGAGCAAGCCGCGTCGAGTGGTGGCAGTGGTTGGGCTCAGGGTCGTCGGAAACGACGCCGGCGACGACCTTGGCGGTTGCCGGAGTTCGGGCGAGGTCGAACCCAAGGCTACGGGGCACGGCGAGGCACGTGGGGTGGTGTGTTGGGCTCCTGCGAGTGCGGTGAAGATGGTGACGTGCTCGGAATCAAGCCCAAGTGGCTGTGGCCACGACGGCGACGTACGGTGGCAGCGGCGGGTGCGGCCGAGCTCAGTGTAGTGGCTATGAGGCACGAGAGCAAGGACGGGATGGATGGAGAGGTGTAGCAGCTCACGGCGAACACGACGGTGCAGACGACGCAATCGGGGACGAGCTGGTGCGGCGGAGACGGTGAGGGGGATTTGCGGCGGCATTCGGTGAAGACGAGCTTGACGGAGACGAGGGGGAGCGTGCGAGCGCTCGGGGCTCGGCTAGCTCAACGTTGTGGACGAGGGCGGAGCTCGTGGACAAGTCAGCGCGGTGCGGGGACGACAGAGAACGCGAGCTTCACGGTGGCGCGGGCGCAGCAGCGTCGGCCATGGTGCCGGAAAGCGAGGGAGAGAGGGAGGGGAGCGGGCGATGTGTCTCCGGGGTCGGGGTGGCGACGTGGAGCCTGCCCAGGTGTTCAGGGGCACGGGCAGCAAGTAGCTGGCGCCGTGGCGAGCTCGCGCTCACCGACGTCACCTCTCTGCCTGCCTGGCGAGAGGAAGCAGCTGGCTGGCACGGGCCAGCACAGTGCTGGGCCGGCCAGTGTGCTGCCAGGTGAGTTTCTCTCCCTCTCTTAATTCTGTTTTTGTTTTTCTATTTTTTTGTAACTGTGTGGCTTTATTAAAAATAGTTAGGCACTTTCAAAAATCCTGAAAATAATCAGGGGCTCTGTTTGGATTATTTCCAACAACCCACACTTATTTCCAGAATTATTTGGGCATTTAAAATAGTTTATAGCATTTAAATGCCCAAATGCAAATAGGTAATGATTTAATCCAATGACCTTATGTGTCCTAGAAAATTGTGAACCCATTTTATCAGAGGTTCTAACCCAAGAAAAAAAGGGTGGACTTTTTAGAAGGGCATTTCAGGTTCATTGAAAATGATTTTAGTAAACCCTAGTTGTTTTCAGGGGGGGTGCTGGGGGTTCTGTCATCCCCATTTCAAATTTCTGGAAAAGTAGACATGATGCAGCACTCTAATGCATGAACTAGCTAGGTTAGTCTCACGCTTGTTTCTTTCGGCCTCCAGCATAACTTCGGCCAGAGAAGGCGGGTGAGGCAGATTCTCATCCCTAGCTACACTGGCTTCACCCTGCTCCGGGGCAGCAGGGTTGCTGCGGGTGTTGACCATCCTAGGAAAAACAAGACAACGATTTAGACAAGGATGGCACAAAATTGGCAAGGAAGTGCGGAATGTAATGGATAACACGAAATGTTGAGATGTTCATTTGCACGACATGGTAATATAGAAATTGCCATATATATACCATCGGTCATACACACCGTACATAGTTTAGTACAAGCCCAGGCTAGAGTACAACTACGGTGAAAGACGTTACATCTCATCGGAGGCATTCCAAGCTCCTATACATTATTTTTCTACACCTCCGGAACGTGATACACACTAAGTCGTATTCCACGAGTCACACAGGACTATGGAGGATACAACTATTACAATACTAGTGAAGCTACTACCAACTCAAACGTTTCCGTAGTAATCTTCATAGGGATCACCACCATGTCCTGGGAGCTGAACATGATCATCTAGAAACAGTTGGTCCTGTGGAGCTTGCAGTCCATAGGGACTCGGATGTGGCCTTGGTCCAACAAACGGTGGCAAACGGGGTCCACGGGGAGGGGTGATGCCTCCTACATCACGCCAGTCCATACAATCTGGCAAACCAGACCGCACGGGGTATTGGTCCCTCATGTCCATGTATCCAGCCTGCACGGCAGGTGCAAACCGTGTCAGAGTGGCCCAATGGTCAGAACGAGAGTTTAAGAGCTCCATATGCAAGGCACGATTTTCACGGTCCTTGTCCTCAAGCATCTCGGCAGTGGTGCAGAGTAGTGAATACTCATGTGTATAGTCACAGTACATAGCTTGATAGTACCCCTGTGCCCCAGGGAGTATGCTGGCATGTAGCGGAAATCGGTGTTCCGAAGCAAGGTAGTTCTGGCTCGTATGATAGTCATCATTGAGTAAGCTGCGTCCTGCACGGACATCTCGATAGTAACCCCAAGTCCATAAGAGCAATGGAGGGTTCAGTAGCTCCAGGATAAGAGGGGTATATCCTGACGGTACAAAGGTATTGGCTCTGATTGAAGTCTCGAAACTGCTCCTCGACGGTATACTCAGGATACCATCGATGGCCTGTCACGACCATCACTCGGACCAGCATGGCCGTGTGACTAGGTACATCGAGGCACCGAGTCAGACGAACCACTTGATTCTGTGAACGGGTGGCCATCTGAAAGCACGAAATAATGCAAAGGCATTAGTATTTTCTAGGAGGAATCGGACAGCATAACGGCTGTAAATGCTCAGAAAAATATTTGAGACATTCACAACAGTCGGCAAAACCACTCAACAACATCATATCAAGGTTCTGGTTTAACTGACAATATACTAAAAGTAGTAGAAACTGAACTGAGGCTTATAACCAACAATCCTATAAGTTACTACGGATTAGTAACACATGAACCTGATAGAGAGAAGAGAGCCTAGTCCTTAACCCACGTAGAATGAGAAGAGAATGATTCTGATCAGAGGGCGTAAGGTAAAGGAGTAAAAAGAACCTTATGTTCCCTCCCACAATCATTCCCCTACATATAACTAAAGCATTTCTAGACTCGACATCGACCAGTTTGGCTCAAGGAACCTACAGGCAGTCCGGCTCTGATGCCAACGCTGTTAGGACCCCGATTCCAAGTCACACTGATCTAGCCTGTAACACTTCATATCACTTTGCGGCCTCACGCACGGTATTCCCACGGGTGTCGCCTTACCATGGCCCGGGACCGTTTGCGCCTTTTGGCTCACGTATATGACACTGTCGCTAGCATCCGAATGACAGAGAACCCGGGCCGACATGGCTAGTCGTGAACCCAAAGTGGCACAAACTTACGGGAACAAGCATACATGAATCAACATCGAGCATGTCGGTCAGCAGCCTGTGAATCCGGGCTGTAGCACTGGGCTAACAGGACTCCGGGAACCCGGGCTGTAGCAGGCTAGGCAGGACTCCGGATGTCACCGTGTGACATTTCCCCGAAGGGACAGACACATGAACGAAGTGAAACACATGCCGGCCAGTCAAGTGTCTGGAGCAGTAGTGCTGGGCTAGCAGGACTCCGGTGAACCGGGCTATAGCAGACTACTATGGCTCATGGAAGCACTAGACTACATTTCCCCATAAGAGAGGTTGCCAAGGATAAAAAACTAGGTTGTCGGATCCCACACTAGAAAGAAAGAAGGCTTGACGAAGCCTGTCTATCTACATAGGGCCCTCCATGGCTCAGAATCACCACCTGGGTGGCAAGTCAGTCATCGATGTCGAGGTCTACGTAAAACCCGTCGGAGGGGTGGTCTTGTCTTCTGAAAATAGTAATTAAAGCAACATGAGTACAAAGGTACTCAGCAAGTCTTACAACAGATCCTACTATACATGCTCATTCTCAAGAAGGTAGTGGAGTTATAGCAGCAAGCCAGCTTTGACTCTTGGCTAAGCTATCCTACGAGACACCACTTGTAAAATAGTTTTTGCACACGAGTCCACTAATCACCATCACAATACTGCACCGTGGATCCTCCCTCGTCATCCTACGAGAGGGCCATCCACGGTACTCACACTTATCTTGAGTCTTTTAGTAGTAACCATTAACTTGTCTATGAACTGTATAGGCAACCAAGTAGTCCTTTACTGCGGACGCGGCTATTCGAATAGATGATGTTAACCCTGCAGGGGTGTACTTCTTCATACACGCTCTCACCACTTATCGTCGTTTACACGACATGTACTCGGCAACCTTCAAGCGGAAGCCCAATGAGGGTGTCGGCCACGACCTACCTAAACACTCAAGTGTCTAGTCCATGTCTATCTCCTATCCAGGTTCCATCCACAGGGAGTCCAGCCAAGGTTTCCACATACGGCCCCGAACGATGTGTACAGGGTTCCGAGACGCCAAACGGGCGCCCGGCATACCCGGCCACGGTGTATCTACCACATCATAGCCCACCCCTAGGGTCAGCGCTACGCACGGCCGCCAACACATAACCTATAAACACCAGAAACTAGTTGCAACTCCTGGACAAAGGACTAGGGTGGTTACGAAGCCGAGAGGGTCAATTAAGGATCCCAATGGATGGTAGTAACTGATTCTTAAATCACACATACAGATCTCAATTCTTAAGGATGGCCTCAATGAAACAACCCACCATGTACTCCTACATGGCCTCTCATCGATACCTTTACCAAATCATGTTCAACACATCCCTCACATTACCGACGTAATCATTTCACTCTAGTTCACTCTAGCCCATCACCCAGATGAACCAGACTTGACACAACTCTAAGCATAGCAGGCATAGCAAGGAAGGAAACACATACCTGGCTCAATCAACTCCTACACATGCTACTGGGTTTCATCTAGTTACTGTGGCAATGACAGGTCATGCAGCGGAAAAGGGTTCAACTACCGCAGCACACAGCAGTTTGAAACATTGTTGTCTTAACGCAGTAAAAGAGAGCAGGAGCGAGAACATGGGATTGTATCGATATGATCAATGGGGCTGCTTTCCTGATGGAGTAGTAGTAGGGTACTGCCCTTCAGTCGGATATTCGAAGGTGTCCTCGGAGGCAGAACCTACCACGAAAGACACCACATAACACAATCATCGCGTGGCAATATGCAACAATATGATGCATGCTATGACATGGCAATATGATGTGTCTTGGCTAATGCATTGTAAAGCATGTTGGTTTGAGTCTATTTGAATCAAAGATTCAAATGGGAGCTCATGTTATTAAGTCATATAAGTGCATTAGCTTTTTCACTTAAACAGCAAGGTTAAAGTGTTCTGTCATGCATGAAACCATTACAGATGGAAAGATTGAATTTTTCTGATCAAATTTCATATATAAATCTTTGCATTTGGAGTTAAATATTAATTGTTATGAATTTTTGAAGTTTGCGGTATTTTCTGGAATTTCCTGTATAAAAGTAAATCCAGAAAATAGTTATTGCATCAGCAGTGCATCTTGGTGACGTCAGCGGTCAACAGAGCCCACCCAGGTCAAACCTGACTAGTGGGTCCCGTCTGTCAGTAGTTAGTTAAACTTACAAGAATTAGTTAGCGCTAAACCTGGGTTAATTAGCAGGGCGGGTCCCACCTGTCATGGACTCAGGGGGGAGTCAACCTGGGCCCACACGGAGTCAACAAGGGTCAAATGGGGTCAAACTTGCCGGCGTTTAGCCGCCGGCAAGGCCAGACGCGGCGGGGCAGTGTGGGTTTTGCACTCCGACGACCAAATGGACGGCGGAGACCTCCTACTCGTAGCTGGGAGCAAGCCGCGTCGAGTGGCGGCAGTGGTTGGGCTCAGGGTCGCCGGAAACGATGTCGGCGACGACCTTGGTGGTCGCCGCAGTTCGTGCAAGGTCGAACCCGAGGCTATGGGGCACGGTGAGGCGCGTGGGGTGGTGTGTTGGGATCCTGCGAGTGCGGTGAAGATGGTGACGTGCTCGGAATCAAGCCCAAGTGGCTGTGGCCATGACGGCGACGTACGGTGGCAGCGGCGGGTGCGGCCGAGCTCAGTGTAGTGGCTACAAGGCACGAGAGCAAGGACGGGAGGGATGGAGAGGTGTAGCAGCTCACGGCGAACACGACGGTGCAGACGACGCGGTCAGGGATGAGCTGGTGCGGCGGAGACGGCGAGGGGGGGTCTGCGGCGGTGTTCGGTGAAGACAAGCTTGATGGAGACGAGGGAGAGCGTGCGAGCGCTCGGGGCTCGGCTAGCTCAATGTTGCGGACGACGGCGGAGCTCGTGGACAAGTCAGCGCGGTGCGGGGACGACGGAGAACGCGTGCTTCACGGTGGCGCAGGCGCAGCAGCGTCGGCCATGGTGTGGGAAAGTGAGGGAGAGAGGCAGGGGAGCGGGCGACGTGTCTGCGGTGTCGGGGCGGCGACGTGGAGCCTGCCCAGGTGTTCAGGGGCGCGGGCGGCAAGCAGCTGGCGCCGTGGCGAGCTCGCGCTCACCGGCGTCACCTCTCTGCCTGCCTGGCGAGAGGAAGCAGCTAGCTGGCACGGGCCAGCACAGTGCTGGGCTGGCCAGTGGGCTACCAGGTGAGTTTCTCTCCCTCTCTTAATTCTGTTTTTGTTTTTCTATTTTTTTGTAACTGTGTGGCTTTATTAAAAATAGTTAGGCACTTCCAAAAATCATGAAAATAATCAGGGGCTCTGTTTGGATTATTTCCAACAGCCCACACTTATTTCCAGAATTATTTGGGCATTTAAAATATTTTATAGCATTTAAATGCTCAAATGCAAATAGGTAATGATTTAATCCAATGACATTATGTGTCCTAGAAAATTGTGAACCCATTTTGTCAGAGGTTCTAACATAAGAGAAAAAGGGTGGACTTTTTAGAAGGGCATTTCAGGTTCATTGAAAATGATTTTAGTAAACCCTAGTTGTTTTCAGGGGGGTGTTGGGGGTTCTATCATCCCCATTTCAAATTTCTGGAAAAGTAGACATGATGCAACACTCTAATGCATGAACTAGCTAGGGTGTGACAGAGAAAGTCATGACGAACTGGTTTTCCATGGCTCTCAAGGATGGGGCCGGCTCCTGGCTCCTGAATCTGCAGCACGGCTCAATCCCCTCCTCGGACGAGATGCGCGACCGCTTCGTCGCCAACTTCCAGGGCACTCGCGACCGCCCGCCGGCCGCGAGCGACCTGCGACGCATCAAGCAACAACCAGGTGAGACCCTCCAGAAGTACATCCAGCGCTTCAACAACATCCACCTCAAGATCCCCAAGGTCACGGACGAGGCCATCATCTCCGCGTTCTCCGGCGGTGTCCATGGCGTCAAGATGAAGGAAGAGCTCGCTATCCACGAGGAGCTATGCACGTCTCAGGAGCTGTGCAACCTGGCGACCAAGTGTGCAAGAGCTGAGGAGGGGCGCCTTTCCCGCCTTGAGCTGCCAGTCGCATGCGCAGAGGAGAAGAAAGCCAAGGCCAAGGACGTGAAGCGCAAGGAAGCGGTAGTGCTAGCTACGGAGCCCGACACCAAACGGGGCAGAGACCAGCCCGAGTCATCCAAGAACAGTTGACCATTCTGCGCCTTCCACAACCTGAACACCCACAACACCAATGACTTCCAAGAGCTCCGAGCCCTACGCGAGGGACGCTATGGTCGACGCCCCGAGCGTAGTGATCGGGGATACGGCCACGGAGGAGGACGAGAAGGCGGACGCTGGGACGACCGTGGCCCGCGCCAGGAATGGTGCAACAGGCCTCGTGAGGACCGATGGCAGGACCATCCTTGCGAGGGGCCCTGTAGGGACCAGCCTCGTGAGGATCGCCCCAAGGCAACGCCGGTCTTCCTCCACTGCCGTGACCAAGAAGGAACGACGACCATCATCAGGACGAGGGGGTGTAGGATCGAAAGTATGTCTAGAAGGGGGGTGATTAGACTACTTGACCAAATAAAAACTTAACCTTTTCCCAATTTTAGTTCTTGGCAGATTTTAGCTATTGTAGGACAAGTCAAGCAATCATCACACAATTCAAGCAAGCATGCAAAGAGTATATTGGCAGCGGAAAGTAAATCATGCAACTTGCAAGAATGTAAAGGGAAGGGTTTGGAGAATACAAACGCAATTGGAGACACGGATGTTTTTCCCGTGGTTCGGATAGGTGGTGCTATCCTACATCCACGTTGATGGAGACTTCAACCCACGAAGGGTAACGGTCGCGCGAGTCCATGGAGGGCTCCACCCACGAAGGGTCCATGAAGTAGCAACCTTGTCTATCCCACCATGGCCATCGCCCACGAAGGACTTGCCTCACTAGCGGTAGATCTTCACGAAGTAGGCGATCTCCTTGCCCTTACAAACTCCTTGGTTCAACTCCACAATCTTGTCAGAGGCTCCCAAGTGACACCTAGCCAATCTAGGAGACACCACTCTCCAAGAAGTAACAAATGGTGTGTTGATGATGAACTCCTTGCTCTTGTGCTTCAAATGATAGTCTCCCCAACACTCAACTCTCTCTCATAGGATTTGGATTTTGTGGAAAGAAGATTTGAGTGAAAAGCAACTTGGGGAAGGCTAGAGATCAAGATTCATATGGTAGGAATGGAATATCTTGGTCTCAACACATGAGTAGGTGGTTCTCTCTCAGAACATATGAGTTGGAATTGTGTATGTGTTCTGATGGCTCTCTCCATGAATGAAGAGGAGGTGGAGGGGTATATATAGCCTCCACACAAAATCCAACCGTTACACACAGTTTTCCAATCTTGGTGGGACCGAATCAACAAACTCGGTTGGACCGAAAAGGTAAACCTAGTGACCGTTAGAGATTTTTGGTGGGACTGACATGCAACTCGGTAGGACCGATATGGTTAGGGTTTGGGCATAACGTAATCTTGGTGAGACCGATTACAAAAACTCGGTGAGACCGAGTTTGGTAATAAGCTAACCAGAGAGTTGGTCAGGTAAACTCGGTGGGACCGATTTGCTCTTTCGGTGAGACCGAAAAGTTACAAAAAGGAAACGGAGAGTTTACACTGCAATCTCGGTGGGACCGATTCGCTCTTTCGGTGAGACCGAAAAGTTACGAAAGGGAAACAGAGAGTTTGCAATCCCATCTCGGTGAGACCGAGATCCCTATCGGTAGAACCGAATTGCTAGGGTTTGGCAGTGGCTTATGACAAGTGAAACTCGGTGGCGCCGGATAGAAAGAATCGGTAGGACTGAGTTTGGCTTAGGGTTTAGGTCATATGTGGATATGGGAAAGTAGTTGAGGGTTTTGGAGCATATCACTAAGCACATGAAGCAAGAGGCTCATTAAGCAACACCTCATCCATCCTTGATAGTATTGTCTTTTCCTAAAGACTCAATGTGATCTTGGATCACTAAAATATAAAATGAAGAGTCTTGAGCTTTTGAGCTTGAGCCAATCCTTTGTCCTTAGCATTTTGAGGGTTCCACTTTCACATCCATGCCATGCCAATCATTGAGCTTTCCTGAAATAGTCATCTTGGAATAGCATTAGCTCAATGAGCTATATGTTGTTATGAATTACCAAAACCACCTAGGGATAGTTGCACTTTCAATCTCCCCCTTTTTGGTAATTGATGACAACATATAGATCAAAGCTTCGACAAATGATAATAAGCATGAAATATATCGTCGCTTTGAGAAGTATGTGACAAGTAAGAGCTCCCCCTAAATTTGTTCATATTTAAAATTTGCTTTGGACTGCAAATGCACAAAGAGTTAGAGTCATGGGTTACTCTTCCATGTCACATACATCTTGGTGGAGCGCTTAAAATGATAAGAATGAAATACATGCACTCATCACCAAGAATAGTGAATGATCACATAAGATAGATAAGATGATAATATTAAGCAAACATTAAGTGTAGCTTATGATCAAACACATGATCATCAATGTCTCACGAGCAATGACATAGTATCTCACACAAAAGCAAACAAAGTTCGAAAAACCACCAAATAAAACAAGAGAGAATAAAAGCAACACTCTCTCTTGAAGCCTACGATCTATACATTTTCTCCCCCTTTGGAAACAAGTTACCAAAAAGTTCCTAGAAAATGCAAAGCGCTAAGTCGACACTCAGGCTTGATCTTCAGGTGGTGGTGGAGTCCGGAGCACTCCAAGGACGAAGCCTTCTGTAGACATGGTCGGAGTCGAGGCTGAAGTGGACGCTGGAGCTGGTGGAACTGAGGCTGTAGCTGGTGCAGACGTGGTGGCTCTGGGGTCAGCAACTAGCACTGCAGACGACCTCGGACCTCGTGGCACTCTGGCAAAGGCATCAGTTGTAGTCTTTCCTCTCCTCTCCTGCATGTCATCCTGGAGCTGCTCCACTGCAGTCTGAATCTCTGTCACTTTGACATCCAAGTCATAGAACTTTTGTTCCATGATCCTCTCTAAGCTTGCCTGGTTCTGAGTTAGGGTGGCTAGTCCTTGCTCAATACGCAGGGTGGATGCAATCAAGTAACCAAGCTGCTCTTGTTTGGTTTTCAGGAAATATTCAGATGCCTCCTCTTGAGTAGGCATCTTGGCAGCTTTCTCCTTCCTCGCCTTCTCCATCTTGGCTTGTGCTTGGGCAGATGATGGCTCATTCTCAGTCATGACCACTTGATTATCTTCAAAGTCTGGACGGATGGGCAGGTGTTCCTTGTCCAATAAGTATATGCCCATGCCCATCTTAGAGTTGATGAGCTCCTGAATCTGTGGGGCATATCCACAGCTCCTCTTCTGGTCTGCTGTTGTCCTCTTGATTGTTTCAATCATAAGGCTCATGACTTTGAATTTCTGTGGCACGTCAAAGATATGAAGCAAGTTGATCGCGTGGCCCCTCATCATCTTGTGATCTCCAGACTTGGGCAATAGGGTGTGCCTAAGAATCCAGTTGATGGTTGACAGCCCTGACAGAAGATAGTGTACTGAGCCAAACTTGAACGTATCAAGTGCTTCATTTGGAATCTCCTTGTACATGTTTGACATTGAGTTGTGGTCCATCTTCTTCTTGGCATAAATGTCCAAGTCATCGTCATGCTCTTCTGGGGCATTAATCAGCTGAGCCCATTCAGCAACTGTAGACTGGTACCTCGTACCCTCTGACATCCATACAATCCTGCCATCTGGATAGAAATGGGCTGTGGAGTAGAACTGCATGATGAGTTCCTCGTTCCACTTTGTGAGCTTCTGCCCAACAAAGTCCTCTACTCCACATGGCTTGAAGCTGTCCTGCACTCCAGGGTAGTACCCTTCGTTGTCCTTGATGTATTGCCAATCAACCCATCTCATATCACAGACAATTGGCTTCTTTTATAGCAGCACTGTCTCATAAAAGTCTTGCTGCTCCTTGGTGTGAAACCTGTAGTCAACTGCAGTCCTTCTCCTTGAAGCATACGGGTCTGCTTCTCTCCACTTCCGGAGCCCTGAATCTCTCCTGAGTTTCATATCCTCAGCCACAGGATGAGCATCGTTGTGGTCTGGGATCTTGGGCTTGAGCTTTCTAAGAACATTCTCTTCTTCTTCTTCTACAGCTTCAGGCACTAGGGCCTTGTTCTTCTTAGTAGCCGGGATGCTTCTAGTGTTCCTCTTTGGCTTTGGCTTTGGAGCTGGCTTGGCCTTGGAAGCAGCTGCCCCTGTTCTTATGGCATCACCCATCAGCTTGGGTGCCTTAGGTGCTGGTGCAGCTACCTCTTCTTCTTCCTCCTCATCTTCCATGATGGAAGCCTTGCCAAGCACTCTGGCTACAGTTTTCTTCACCCTTTCTTTCCTCTTCTTGCCTTCAGCAGCAACTGGCTCAATGGGAGTGGGCTTCTCAGTTGAAGCTCTGGCCTTTGACATAGGCTGCCTGCCTGCTGGCCTTTTGATCTTCATCCCTGGTTTTATGCCCTGTGCTGGCTCAACTCTCTTGGAAGTTGCTTCCTCTTCTGCCACATAATCCTCATCTTCTGAGTCTGAGGTTCTCTTCTTTCTCTGTCTTGTGGCAGCTTTAGGCAGATTGCTAGGGGTGCTCCTGCTGCCATCATCTGAGGAACTTGAGGGACTAGTGCCCTCACTCATCTGCACTTGCTGCTCTGACAAGTTCTGGCTATCACTTTGGTCTGACATGATGCAAACTCTGACTACTGACCTTGTGAATAGGTTATAGATGAGATAGAGTGGATAAGCATCACAAAATGCAGAGATTTTTGCAAAAGAATAATTCAAAAACTTAGTTTTAGTTTCCCACTGAAAGCATCTCGGATCTACCGATTTCTAAACTCAGTGATACCGAAGCAGTTTTGGCACCTAAACTAGTGAACTCGGTCAGACCGAGTCACAGTTCGGTGGCACCGAGACTGCTAGGGTTTCACAGAGTTTCAAAATCGGTCACACCGATAAGTAATTCTCGGTCAGACCGAGTCTCACTTGTGCAATGGCATAAGCCAAATCGGTGGGACCGAGTTTTTCAACTCGGTGGGTCCGAGATGGTTTCGGCGGAAACCTAACCCTAAAATTTTCGAATTAAACCTAATCTACGAGTTCATTGACTGGATAGAAGTTTAACAAATGTGGCAAGAATCATGATGATCACAATGTGCTAAGAATCGGATTGGGGAATAGCACAAAGATCGAGTCCATACCCTAGTTCGGCGGAGACTCGCTACGGCGGCAACGGCGGGGTTGAATTTCCGTTGACGGCGACGGAGACCAGCGACTAGAGGCGGCTGGCGGCGAGGAGACGATCCGGAGACCAAGTTGGCAGAGCAGGCTATCGCGCGGGCGAAGGGGTTCGGAGAAATTTCCAAATTTTTGCCCGTGACTATATATAGCCCGACCCTGTCGGTGTGACCGAGTGGAACAACTCGGTGGCACTGAGATGCAAAACTGTATACAGTTGTTGCAACTCGGTGTGACCGAATGGTTCAAATCAGTTGCACCGAGATCGAAAACCTAGATCAACTTAATGATCTCGGTAGGACCGAAAGTAGGGTATCGGTCAGACCGAGAATCATAAAGAGGTTTTGGAAGTTTAAGTCTATGACGAATCGGGGACTCCGAGCGCTCCTCACACAGAGTGGTTTGAATCTGACTTGATCAAATTTTGTGATGTAGCATGAATAGAGTTTGAGACGAGAAAAGCATAGATAGCTAGAGGAGGTTCTTAGGCATTCTTGTCCATCCACTTGGCAAAAGGAAATAAAACCAAACAATCAAAACAACAAGTGGATGTCTTCGAATGAGTAAAATATGCAACCAGCATGCTCACACAATAAGATGGCAAATGAAATATGTGACAAGGCATGCACAACCAATTCTAGCATTTATCAAGCAATTTGCAATGACAAGGTCATCTATATATGAGTATATTGACTTAGGAGTCAAGTGAGAACACTTGATCATAGGTCATACTCATCGTTTAAGCTCAAGTGGGGTTACCACTTTTACATAAAGCATTGTTGTGTTCACATCTTTAGAGTTGCTTTAGCTCAAGTCTTAGAGTAAAGCTCCCCCTAGATGTGATATCCCCCTTAGAGGGATGAACTAACCTCGGGTTTTGTTGATGATGACTTCATGTAGATGTTGAAGATGTGGATGCTCAATGTTGATGTAGATCACCTGGAGCTATCCATTTGAGTGAATTGCACTTTCAATACCTACATGGGTTAGTCCCACAAGGAACAAACAAGGATATTCATAGACATAGAGTGATGCACACACAAGATGATGTCCATGAAAACTTTTAGGTTACCTTGTCCCTTGTCTTACCAACAAGAGGGTTTGTGACTCCTTGAACTAGTGCAAGATGTGGAAGTTGATTGCACTTGTTCTTGCCAAAATGATAAGAGTGAAGTATGTTGGCGGAGTCACCCTCAAGAACTCTCTAGTTCTTCTTCTTTTGGATCCACACCATCTTGATGGGAATCCTTGGAGTTGTAGTCGTACTTGATGAAGTGGAACTTGAAGTAGTCTTGGGAATCCACTTGACTAAGGTCTTAGGAGCTTCTTCAAATGCATCAATTTCCTCTTGAAGCTTGTCCTTGCCTTTTTGCTTGTAGTCTTGTGGTGGAAGATCATCTTGATCTTGTGTCCCCTTGAAAGAAGTATCATACTTCTCTTGTTGAGGAACAAACTTTGTCTTGGGGTATTGATCTTCTTCCCACTCAACTCCATTGGCATTGAATTTTTGTTCAAAACCAACACCTTGATTCTTCCGGTGCATTCCTTGCTTGCGCACAATTTCCTCGAATTGCTTACTCCCGGCAAGGCTTTTGTACACTCCTTTCTCTATAATTCCCTTCAATAAGCTATTTTCTTGCTCAAGTGTAACTTGGCTAAGAGAATCATTAGTGGAATCAAGAGAACTACTAGAAGCAACAATATTGGATTTAGCATGATCATTGTTACTGCTAGAGGAAGAATCTTTCTTGTTCTTGTTACTAGACTTGACTTGAGGCATGTAAGTGGATAAGAGTAAACGCTTGGCAATGTAAGAAGAACTTTTCTTGCGGAGATCATCATTGATTGCTTTTAAGAACTCATGCTCTTGCTCAAGATTGAGCTTTTCAAAGCGTAATTTCTCATGAGCTCTTAAAAGTTCTCGATGATCTTCGAAGATAGTTTCATGAGCTAACTTAAGAGTGTTTAGTTCTTTAGTTAGAGCCTCAATCTTCTCATTATCATTGTCATTCGTTTTATCTCGATTAGCATGATTAATTGACGTTTCATCATAGTATTCATCACTAGAGTTGTCAACAAGCAAATGATCACCTAACAAGTCATCTTCATCACTATTGAAATCAACATACTCGGGGTGTGTTACCTTAGGACCTTTGGCCATGAAGCATCTTCCAATTCCTTCATTTGGTGAGTCAAATATGTCGTAGGAGTTGGTTGACACAAGTGCTAGACCGGCAACACCTTCATCTTGATTATCTTCGGAGTCGGAGTGATAACTTCTCTCGGAGTGGCTGTCGGAGTGGGAGCCGGATACCCATTCACCAACATGAGCTTGATGTCTTCGTTTTGTGTAGCTCCTTGATGATTTTTCCTTCCTTTCCGAATCCTTGCTTCTCCGTGAGTATCTTCGTTCATAATGATCATCTCTACTCCTTCTCTCTCTTGGTGGTGATTCTTTGCTTCTTCTTTTTGGAGAATCTTCTCTTCTCTTGTAGGGAGCCGTACACTCATTGGAATAGTGTCCGGGTCTTCCACAACTGTAGCAGTTTCGCTCTCGACTAGAAGATCTTTTGTCATTGTAGGACCTTGACTTGAAGCTTCTATCTTTGCTTCTACTCTTGTAGAACTTGTTGAAGTTCTTCCCAATTAAGCTCAATTCTTCATTGAAGTTTTGTTTCTCACTTGATGATGTAGGGGCTTTACATGAGGCTTTGTAGGCACCACTTGATTTGTTGTGAAGTTCCTCTTTATCCTTAAGTGACATCTCATGAGCAACAATTCTTCCAATCACCTCCGTTGGCTTGAGATCTTTGTAATTGGGCATCATTTGGATCAATGTGCACACGGTATCATATTTTCCATCCAAGGCTCTTAGAATCTTCTTGATGATGAATCTATCGGTCATCTCTTCACTTCCTAAGCCGGCAATCTCATTTGTGATGAGAGCAAGCCTAGAGTACATTTCAGCGACACCTTCACCATCCTTCATTTTGAACTTGTCAAGTTGACTTTGAAGCACATCCAACTTGGATTCCTTGACGGAGTCGGTACCTTCGTGCATATCAATCAAAGTGTCCCAAATTTCCTTTGCATTCTCAAGACGGCTGATTTTGTTGAATTCTTCGGGGCACAATCCGTTGAAGAGAATATCACAAGCTTGAGCATTGTATTGCAACATCTTCAACTCATCCGCGGTAGCTTCACGGTTTGGTTCTTTCCCATCAAAGAGGTCACCTTGCAAACCAACACACACAATAGCCCAAACGGCGGGGTTATGTCCAAGAATATGCATTTTCATTTTATGCTTCCAACTAGCAAAATTAGTACCATCAAAGTAAGGACCTCTATGGTGATAATTTCCCTCGCTAGATGCCATACTCTCCTAGGTTGTGAAACCAAGGCTATGAACACCAAAATCTATGGAGATCAAAGCAAATGGAGACCAAAGCTCTGATACCACTTGTAGGATCGAAAGTATGTCTAGAGGGGGTTGATTAGACTACTTGACCAAATAAAAACTTAACCTTTTCCCAATTTTAGTTCTTGGCAGATTTTAGCTATTTTAGGACAAGTCAAGCAATCATCACACAATTCAAGCAAGCATGCAAAGAGTATATTGGCAGTGGAAAGTAAAGCATGCAACTTGCAAGAATGTAAAGGGAAGGGTGTGGAGAATTCAAACGCAATTGGAGACACAGATGTTTTTCCCGTGGTTCGGATAGGTGGTGCTATCCTACATCCACGTTGATGGAGACTTCAACCCACGAAGGGTAACGGTCGCCCGAGTCCATGGAGGGCTCCACCCACGAAGGGTCCACGAAGTAGCAACCTTGTCTATCCACCATGGCCGTCGCCCACGAAGGACTTGCCTCACTAGCGGTAGATCTTCACGAAGTAGGCGATCTCCTTGCCCTTACAAACTCCTTGGTTCAACTCCACAATCTTGTCGGAGGCTCCCAAGTGACACCTAGCCAATCTAGGAGACACCACTCTCCAAGAAGTAACAAATGGTGTGTTGATGATGAACTCCTTGCTCTTGTGCTTCAAATGATAGTCTCCCCAACACTCAACTCTCTCTCATAGGATTTGGATTTTGTGGAAAGAAGATTTGAGTGGAAAGCAACTTGGGGAAGGCTAGAGATCAAGATTCATATGGTAGGAATGGAATATCTTGGTCTCAACACATGAGTAGGTGGTTCTCTCTCAGAACATATGAGTTGGAATTGTGTATGTGTTCTGATGGCTCTCTCCATGAATGAAGAGGAGGTGGAGGGGTATATATAGCCTCCACACAAAATCCAACCGTTACACACAGTTTTCCAATCTCGGTGGGACCGAATCAACAAACTCGGTCGGACCGAAATGGTAAACCTAGTGACTGTTAGAGATTTTCGGTGGGACTGACATGCAACTCGGTAGGACCGATATGGTTAGGGTTTGGGCATAACGTAATCTCGGTGAGACCGATTACACAAGCTCGGTGAGACCGAGTTTGGTAATAAGCTAACCAGAGAGTTGGTCAGGTAAACTCGGTGGGACCGATTTGCTCTTTCGGTGAGACCAAAAAGTTACAAAAAGGAAACGGAGAGTTTACACTGCAATCTCGGTGGGACCGATTCGCTCTTTCGGTGAGACCGAAAAGTTACGGAAGGGAAACAGAGAGTTTGCAATCCCATCTCGGTGAGACCGAGATCCCTATCGGTAGAACCGAATTGCTAGGGTTTGGCAGTGGCTTATGACAAGTGAAACTCGGTGGCGCCGGATCGAAAGAATCGGTAGGACCGAGTTTGGCTTAGGGTTTAGGTCATATGTGGATATGGGAAAGTAGTTGAGGGTTTTGGAGCATATCACTAAGCACATGAAGCAAGAGGCTCATTAAGCAACACCTCATCCCTCCTTGATAGTATTGGCTTTTCCTAAAGACTCAATGTGATCTTGGATCACTAAAATATAAAATGAAGAGTCTTGAGATTTTGAGCTTGAGCCAATCCTTTGTCCTTAGCATTTTGAGGGTTCCACTTTCACATCCATGCAATGCCAATCATTGAGCTTTCCTGAAATAGTCATCTTGGAATAGCATTGGCTCAATGAGCTATATTTTGTTATGAATTACTAAAACCACCTAGGGATAATTGCACTTTCAGGGGGCTAGGGGCTTCCAGGAGCCGCATGCAATCGCCTGCATCTTGGGCGGCGCTCCGGCCCCAGCCTCTCAGCGCATCTTCAAACGGTTCGCTTGCGAGGTGAACGTGGTGCTCCCCAAGCTTGAGGCTGCTCGCCTGCTCAAGTGGTCCCAGTGCGCCATCACTTTCGACCCAGCAGATCAGCTCAAGTGTGCGGCCACCGCCGGCATCCTCCCGATGATGTGTTCCCTGGTCATCAGCAATGTGCAGGTCACCAAGACCCTCATCGACGGCAGTGCAGGGCTCAATGTCCTGTCCGTCGACACTTTCGACAACCTCCAAGTGCCATATGAGCAGCTCCAGCCTACCAAACCTTTCTCAGGAGTGACCGACGGCTCCACCACACTGATAGGGCAAGTTCACCTGCCTGTTACCTTCGGCACATGCGACAACTACCGCATCGAGCTCATCGACTTTGACGTCGCGCACATCCGTCTACCGTACAACGCCATCCTCGGGTATCCGGCCCTAGCCAAGGTCATGGCGGTCACCCACCACGGCTACAACGTCCTCAAGATGCCTGGAAGTGGCGGGGTCATCACGGTCCCATGTGAAGAAAGGGATGCGGTGTGCTCTCTCGAGCGCGCCTTCCAAGCTGCAACAATCGACAACCCCGACAACAGAAGTGAGGGCCCTCCGGAGGCCATCCCCAAGAAGAGGCAGTTGCGCCGCGCGGGACCTCAGGAGGATGACGTCGCAGGCCCTCACCCCCTGGGCTTGACCACAACATCGCGACCTGGCATACCAGTGGCGGCGGAGCTCGCTCAAGGGCCGGGACCTGAGGACATAGAGTGCTTGCACCTGACCGCCTTGCAAGAACACACAGTCACCAAGACTCAAGACCAGGCGCAACCTGCCTTGAGGTAGGGCCTCATGAGTCCCGCGCTAGCTCAGGAGTGCCCAGATACACCTCGCAGCCCTGCTGTGCAAGCCACGTGTCAGGGCAGGGCTGTACACGCCCCGGGGGCTCCTCCCGGAGGGGGCCCCCCATCCCACACACAAGTGGAAGCACCATGCTCCGCACTGGCCGTCGACACTGCCGAGGAGCGGCTATGCCTGTGCACAAGCGGAAGCACTATGCTCCGCGCTGGTGATAAACAACTGAGGGCGGCCCCACAGTCGTACCAACCTCAGGGAGCCTAGAGCTCAACGTCCGGCCTCACCGCAACGCCTTAGCTCGGGAGAGCCGTGCGAGGGGCCTGGGCACGGGAGCTGCGCTCGGGCCACACCGAAGCGCACGCCACCCAACCATGTCTCCTGGACCTGGGCGTCACGCACCCCTCCCGAGGCCTCGGCAAGGGCAGGTATGGAAATTGTTTGCACGTCAAGGGGGACTCCTGAGCATCGCGACTCAGGAGCCTAACTAGTCACGTAGCCCCTCACTCCTTGGTCCGTCCTGGTCTCCGGTCGGCCCAATGGCAGTTGAGGTATGCGCGGGGCCGGGCCCTGCCGACGTAGAACATAAGTCTATCCTCGCGAACTCTCCCTATAAGCTGTTTGCGCGTCAAGGGGGACTCCTGAGCATCACGACTCAGGAGCCTAACTGGTCACGTAGCCCCTCACTCCTTGGTCCGTCCTGGTCTTCGGTCGGCCCAATGGTGGTTGAGGTATCTGCGGGGCCGGGCTCTGCCGACGCAGAACGCAAAGCAAATAGGAAGGAAATCGCAAAATCTTGAAGAAAATATTACAAACACATTGTCCTCACACATTGCCTTCACGATATCAAATGAAAAGTCTAAACGCCTCCCCGAGGCCTGATGCATGTTGCAGGAACAAAACAGGAGGGTAGCCGCAGGTCACCCCCGGACGCCACCATCACCTACGGAAGGCGCTACCTCGGGAGCGACATTGTCTTCACCTTCACCACCAGCTGAAGGATCGGTGACATCACCAGACAGAGGAGTGGAGACAAAGCCGTGGAACTTCTTCAGCAAGGCCTCCGCCTGACCTTGCATGGCTGCGGCGGCAGCCTCGTATTGGTCTTCAGCCACAGGCTCCAGCAGCTCGTCAAGACAAGCGTTGGGGTCACGAAGGTGCAAGTGGCTGAAGACGCGAGTCAATCCAGCCGAAGACAGGATGCGAGCTTCTGCCTCCGCCATAGGACCGACGCCATCAACAACTTCCTCGAGCGCCTGCACCAAGAGAGGAAGAAGCCGGGCGGGGCCGTCCTCGACGGCGGCCAACGACTTCTCCAGGCCATGCTCGTAGAGCGTCTTCAGTGCCTTGAGGGACCTCTTCTCAAGATCGGCAAAGGCCGCACGGTCTTCAGTCAGGACTCACGCCTTGGCGTCGAGCTCGGCCTCCCTCGCCTTCGCCTCCCGCTCCAGCTCTTCCAACCGGTTGCGCTCGACGGCCTGCGTCTGCCCCAACTCCGCCAGCTCAGCATCACGGTTCTTGACGGTGTCCTCCTGGGCCTTCATTTCCTCCTCCTTCGCTTGGCGGCAGCGTGTTTCTTCGGCGTGCTTGGCGCGCAGGCCCTGCAGCTCATCCTCCAGCACCTGGCAGCGGTCGTGGGCGGCCTCGGCATCTTTCAACGCCATCTCATGATCGGTTGTGGCGTTGGCGGCTCTGCTTCTCCTTCTCAGAAGCCGCAACGGCCTGGCCCAGCACCGCACGAACCGCCAAGTCGGAATGGAGCCATCCTGAGGCCAGCTCCAGGCGCCCGGCCACAAGGCATGGGTCTGCGCCCAGGAGATCCGCCTGCAGCCGGGACATCTCCGAGAGAGCACGCTCTAGAGTAGCAGCAGGAGCAGAAGAACCTGGAAGTGGAGGTGCAGCAGTGGGAGGAAGCGACATCATCACCAGGGCCTGGGAAACCGTGAGGAGCAGCTAGAACCTCATTGGCCGCACCAGGCGCCGGCACTTCCGGAGCTGGCAGGGCCATGGGGGCTGGTTCCACGTGGCGATGCTCCTCTTGGCCCCACGAGGATGACCGGGCTGGGGAGATGCGGGCGCTTCTCCCCCTTTCTCTGAGGAAGGAGGCACGGACGCCGCATCCTCCTTCATCTTCTTCACAGAAGACGACGGCCTGATCAACCAAGGGCCAGCATCAGGAAATGAAGAGTGCAAACAGGGACAAGGCGAAGCTTGAGACACTTACTGATCCACCGCGACATACTTCCTCTTAGGAAGCCTGAAGCCTGACAGCATCGGACGGAGGCAGCATCGCGAGGCACCAACGGCAACCTGCCTCTCGTCGGGATTGGGGGTTGCTCCCTCTCCCTTTGGCGGGCGTCGGCCTCAACATCGTCAGGAAGGGTGCGGAGGATCTCGGCCTTGCTCAGAGGGGAAGTCTCCCCCACCTCTTCCAGAGTCTTCTCCGGGTCCACCTCCTCTTCCCCCTCCCCGCGGGGCTCGTCAGAAGGCACCTCCATCGGTTTCGGTGCCGCGAGGGTTCCCAGGAGCGCCGGTGGCACCAACCCACGCGCATCAAAGGTCGGCCTGGAGGCGACAAATTCCTCCCGATTCTTGCGTTGGAACAAGGGGACGAAGGTGCTTGGTGGGTACTCCTGGTTGTCCCCAACTATGAGGCGCATGACAGCGGCCAATTCATCGTCAGGCAGGGCCCCTAGCCTCAGGCGGGTCATGTTCCCCTCTTCTTCAAGCTCCCATAGGGGGCGTGCACGTGCCTGGAGTGGAGCTACTCGCAGCGTCAAGAACTCCCTCAGAAGCATGACCCCCGTCACCTTTGCCACCATCGCGTTGCCCGGCTTAAGGTCGGTCACCATCTGCCCCAACACTAACGAGGCCCGCTCATCAGCAAGCTCCGCCCTGGGCCATCCCCTGTGGAAAGAGGGTGCCGCCATGGGCAACGCCAGACGCGGATCGGCGCACTTGGCGTCCATCATGACCCATTTGGATCGAATGTTGTCGGCTCTCTTCCCGGTGCTCGAGATCGAGTTGGCCTTGCCGAATGCGACGAAGTTAGTGCATCCAGAGATGTTACCCTCGCTGACACGGAGGAAGAAGAAATGGCGCAGGAGCGCCACGGACGGCATCACGCCCAGGTACGCCTCACAGTCGTAGGCGAAGATGGATAGGAGGAAGACAGAGTTGGGATGGAGATGCAACGCCTGCAGCCCGTAGTGATCGAGGACTTCGTAAAAGAAATCGGAGAAGGGAGGAACCAACCCGACGGCGACGCTGCTCGAGAAGAAGGGGAAGAAGGTGCTTTCCTCAGGCTCCTGCGCGTCGGAGGCCAGCCGGAGCTCGGTCTTCCCCCACTCATTGCTCTCGCCCGCCGTCAGCAGGCGCACGGAGGCAAGGCTCTTCTCCGTGACGGTGGGCGCCTCAAGGGCCGGCTCATACCAAGCCGGCGCTGAGGAAGCCTTGGCCTTGCATGGTGCCATGGATTGCAGCTACGGGATGAGATTGGAGCGGATCTGGAGATAGCGGTGGCGGAGAGCAAGGAAGGGGATCTGGAGCAAGGCGAGGAAGAAGCAATGAAGGCAAGTGCTGCCTGCGCCACCCTTTTGTCAGGTCAAGCAGTTGCCGAGGCAGGATGGGGAAGCGAAGATGCCCACGTCCAATCAACCGCCACGTGTCAACCGAGGCCACAGGCTTTTGGGGGCCCATGGTGCTCCGTACTTGACCCTTGGCTTCGCCGCGAAGCCAAGCCCGAGCGCACCTTGGACCCGGGGGCTATTGTCGGTGTTCTCGGAACGAGGGTCCCCAGACTTGCCTGTCTGCGACCCGCTGCGTGGCTAAGCCAGCAGGCCGTACGGCCCATCTTCATCAACAAGGCATCCAAGACCCTCGCGAGGGGCCAAGCCTCACGAGGCGGACGACACAAGACCTCCTCTGGAGTGGCCTAGTCGGGCAGGCTCACGAGGAGCGGAGATGTCAAGGCGAGGCAAACCTCACGAGGCTCTCGTGACGTGAGCCATGACGATCGACACCAGGCGGGCGCCTGGCGGGCGCCAGCACGCGCAGCGTCCTTGTTTCCTCTTTGGTGCTAAGGAGGCCTACGCAGGCGAGGAGTACCGAGGCATCAGGCAAAGGTTGCCATTTTGGTGCAACAAGACCAAGACCAGAAGGAAGGCAAGACGAAGGTCATCATGGAGCCCAAGACAGCGTCACCACCAGAGCCTTTGGCAGGCGAAGACCACTTTTGTCAGGATGGCTTGTTTAGCTGTCCCCCTTCAAATTAGCCCGCCGTTGTTGGCTCCCTTCCCGCTCAATATTTGGGAAGAGGACCATGGCCTCTATAAATAGAGTTAGCCACCACCATAGGGTGGAAGGACGATAGAGAGATAGGGAGAGAGGGGGAGAGAAGGAGGACCATTTTTAGACCATCCAGAACCACACAAGTTAGCCAAGCACAAGAACACCTCAACCTCAGAAGGGTGTTCTTCCCATTGTATTGATCATCATCAGCCCTAGAGGCAATCCACCACCACCACCACACTGGAGTAGGGTATTACACCACAACGATGGCCCGAACTAGTATAAATCTTGTGTCTTTCTATGTTGCGAGTTCATCAAGTTCGTCCGCGAGATCTTAGCAAGCTAGGGCGTAGATCGGTGGGAGGAAAAGACTTTGTGTGCACCCCAGTGTTCGAACCTTAAGGGTTTGCTGGAACCCCACATCCGACATCGGTCATGTCTACATAGTTCTCAAACCCATAGGGTCCGCATGCTTAACGTTCGATGACGATATTGTATTATATGAGTTATGTGATTTGGTGAACGAATGTTGTTCGGAGCCCCGTATGAGGTCACGGACATGATGAGAGTCTCGAAATGGTCGAGAAATAAAGATTGATAATATAGGATGATAGTATTCTGACACCGGAAGTGTTCCAGAATGTATAGGGTATTTATCGGAGTACCGGGGGTTACCGGAACCCCCGAGGGGATTATATGGGCCATGAGAAGGGAGACACCAGCCCATAAGGAGTGGCTGTCGATGTCAAAACCGGCGGATCTCGGGTAGGGGGTCCCGAACTGTGCGTCTAGGATCGATGGTAACAGGAGACGGGGGACACGATGTTTACCTAGGTTCGGGCCCTCTCTACGGAGGTAATACCCTACTTCCTGCTTGATTGATCTTGGTGAATATGAGTATTACAAGAGTTGATCTACCAGGAGATCGTAATGGCTAAACCCTAGAAGCCTAGCCTACGCGAATATGGTAATGAGTATATGTGTTGTCCTTTCCGGACTATCCCCTTCGGTTTATATAGATACCAAGGGGAACTAGGGTTTACATGGAGTCGGTTACATAAGAAGGAATCTTCGGTCGCCAAGCTTGCCTTCCACGCCAAGTAGAGTCCAATCCGGACACGAGTATGGTCTTCGATCTTCACAGCCCATCAGTCCGGCCCATGGATAACAGGCCGGACGCCCGAGGACCCCTTTGTCCAGGACTCCCTCAGTAGCCCGTGAACCTGGCTTCAATGACGAGGAGTCCAGCGCGCATATTTGTCTTCGGCATTGCAAGGTGGGTTCCCTCCTTCTAAATTCCAGAATAGTCTTCAGACGAAGTAAGTATATCCGGACCTGTGTACATAATTGCAGAGAATATAATATCCCACGAGCCCAATTTGTTGACAATTGTTCACGATGTCGTATCATGCCTGCCCGGTTACTATTTCCAACCGTCGGCTAGCGAGCCGCCCCACGTCTCGGGGCACGGTTTTACTAGCACATCTCGTCAAGGCAGAGATCGTGTCCCTTTTATTTATGGGATTTTCATTAATGCAGGCGTGGGCAACCCAACCGTCCCCGGGTACAACTCCTTGGTGATAGGTAAGTTCAGAGACCTTAGGGGAGACGCCCAGTATTCGGGGCCTTTATATAGAGACCCAGTCTCGTCTTCTCCCCTTGCGCTTTGCTCCTTCCTCAACCCCAGCCACCCCAAGTTCCAACCCTCGGGTTCCAATCGCCACCAACCCTAGTCATGTCCGGATCCAACTGTCAGGGCCGGTGGGTGGCTTCTTCTATCACAGAGGAGGATATTGCGAAGCTCCGCGTAGCGAGGTATCTGACCCCGGAAATCTTTCATCGGCTTCCGGCACAAGTGCAAGACATACCGACCCCCAGATCTGGCGAGAGGGTAGTATTTGTATCCCACTTCCTTCACGGGCTAGGGTTCGCGCTTAACCCCTTCGTCCGGGGGCTTATGTTCTACTATGGGCTAGATTTTCATGATCTGGCCCCGGACTCTATTCTCCTCATCTCGACATTTATCGTCACGTGTGAGGCCTTACTCCAGACTCCTCCGCACTATGGTTTGTGGCTCAAGACCTTTGGTGTGAGGCCGCAGGTGGCAGAGGAGGAGCAGGCAGAGTGCGGCAGCATCATAATAAGCAAGCTGGCCGGCGCGGTTTGGCCCGAAGGATCTTTCACCAAATCTCCCGACCTATGGCAGCAGGGGTGGTTTTATATCAACGAGCCGCGGGGCTCCAAGTGGGCGGCTACACCTGCGTTCTGACCCGGTCCTCCAATTCAGATCGCTCCATGGGTCAATAAGGGATTGGACCGGGGATCCATCGATGAAGTGCAGACTCTGCAAATTCGAATCCGAAGCCTTACCGAGAAGGGCATCGATCTTGTGAACGTCGTTCAAGTAATGCTAGTCCGCCGGATCCTGCCATGTCAGCAGCGGCCTCTTCGTATGTGGAAGTTTAACCCAGAAGGGCGGCAGACTCTACATCACTTCTTCGGCACTATGCATGAAGGAATGTGGAAATTATATTTCGGGGAACGAGAGCAATGGTCGGACACCACCGAAGACGTTGGTCTTGACTGCAATCATCCAGACACTTCGCTAAGTACTTGATATCCGAGCACCTTCCATTCAGGCATCTCTTAACAAGATACTGAACAATCTGTCCCTATACAGGACTGGATAAACAGAGCGATGCTCATTTGGTGTCCGGCGCCTCTTCCCGAAGGCCCTGCGACCGCCCTGCTGACGAGAATGCTGATGCCGACACCGTACCAGGTGGCTGCGTTCGGGGAAACCGAAATTCTTTTGCCCATGGGTGAGTGCAGAGGGAGCCCTCCAGTGCAAGAAGAGGGGCGCCTCCGAAGACCAGGAGGGGAAGCCTGCCAAGAGAGGAAAAACACCGTCGTCGAGCGGCTTGGGCCAGACGAGCAAGGCTGCCGTAGAGCTTGATGACGAGGACGAACCTGGAGGCAAACCGTAAGCGAGGCTGGGGTACTTTAAATTCACCTCATTCTTTTCCTATTAGTGAAGTAATTATCCGATATATGTTCGTCCATGCAGGTTAACGCCTGGTGCTTCTCAATCGTCCTCCTCCTCGGGAGATCTTCTTCCATAGATGATGGAGAGTGACACGCCTTCTCCGGCCTCATCGCCCAATAGGGGCGATGATACCGAGGTATCGTCCCGAAGGGCTCCTCTCAAACACCAAGTAGTACAGGAAACGAAGAAGGCGTTACCCGAAGGCGGTGCCTCTGTCACTCGGGTTCCGGGATTAAGACGGGCGTCCCCGAACCATCTGGTTTACAGCCGGAGATGATTCTGGAGGCAAGTAAGTGGGTTCCTTCACAGGAATGCCATACTCCGGCGGCGGTTTCCGAAGACCCAGGAGCGTCGGAAATGCTGACGGGCTTGCTACGACGAGCATCCATTTCAGAAGAGCACCGTGCCTTGATGGCTATGGTGGTCAAAAGGGTTCTATCTCGGAAGAGTGGATTGAACGAGGCCTTCACAAGCCTTCTAAGAGGTTTTGAGGTTTGTGATGTAGCTTTGTCAATTGAATTTTATTGACAGAATGCACCTGTTGTATATGTAGTAGCCCCTGAGACTCGGATTGTCTTCCGAAGGAAGCGATCGGAGGATCAAAGAGATATGCTCAGGTATTAACCTTGGGTTAATTTGAAATACAGGCTGCTTCCCCTCATGTAGCTGTCCGAAATACGGAAGTGGCCGAACTGCAACAAAAGCTGGATATTGCGGAGGATGACGTTGCATTGATCAACAGGCGTCTTGACGACTCGCAAGGTATTTCGAGCATTCTTTACACCAGTGTGCTTGACGCGGGAAAGAGCTTTATATGAAATGTGCATAAAATGCAGATGGTGCTGCCGCCGTGGAGGCTCTTCGGGGGGAGCTAATCCGGGCCAAGGAGCGGGCCCGGTTTAGTGATGCTGCTGTTGAAGGAGCGTCGGTTGAACTGAAGGCCGAACAAGCTACGCGATGCCAGGGGGAGGAGAAGGTATCCACGATGACACTCGCTTTGGAGAATGCTACGGGGCGCCGCGAATTTCTTGAGAAGGAGAATAAAGCCTTAACGGCTGAACTGGACAAGGCCCAACAGGAGGCAAGAGAAGCGCGATCAGAGTCCAGAGCACTCTGTGAGGAGGTTCGGCAGGCGAAAGAGATAGTGGCTGGAAAGCCTTTTCTGCTGCAGACTAAGTTCGGCGACCCGGACTATGCTCAGCTGAACCAAGTGTGGAGTTCTTCGGACGAATATTTGGACTTGCCGAAGAGTTCTTCCGATGCAGCATGATATTACCAAGCGCGAGCTGGATATGCAATGAAGAAGCTTTTTTGGTCATAGTTCGGTGCGTCGAAGCACCCGCTGCTGCTCAATGAACAGATGTCCCAATGGGCCGAACTTCATAGGGTATCTGGCGCTGCCATGAAGGATGTTATAATCCAGCTGTGGCCAACCGAGCCTGCACCGAGTAGCTATTTCGGTTTGGTGCAGAAGCTTGTCAATGTGGTGCCGCGAATCGATGTTGCAAAGCAATCGGCGTGCATTGAAGGTGCACGGATGGCCCTTGCCCGGTGATACGTCCATTTTGCATCATGCTTTTATATCAATATTTATTGCATTATGGGCTGTTATTACACATTATGTCACAATACTTATGCCCAAATATATAAAGAGGGACAATGCCGGTAGCTGGGATTCTGGCTGGAAAAGGAGCAAATATTAGAGACCTATTCTGCACAGCTCCAAAGGTCCTGAAACTTCACAGATGATGTTTTCCAAATATATAAAAAAACATTGAGCGCAAGAACTTCACCAGGGGGCACACCCTGCCCACGAGGATGGGGGGCACGCCCTACCCCCCTAGGTGCGCCCCCCTACCTCGTGGGCCCCCTGGTGGCCCTCCGGTGACCATCTTCTACTATATGGACTCTTTCGATGGGAAAAAAATGATAAGCCATCTTCTTGGACGAAAATCCGCCGCCACGAGGTGGAACCTTGGCGGAGCCAATCTAGGGTCCTGGCGGGGCTGTTCTGCTGGGGAAACTTCCCTCCCGGAGGGGGAAATCATCGACATCGTCATCACCAACGCTCCTCTCATCGGGAGAGGGCAATCTCCATCAACATCTTCATCAGCACCATCTCATCTCAAAACCCTAGATTATCTCTTGTATCCAATTCTTGTCTCCAAGTCCGGGATTGGTGCTAGTAGGTTTCTAGTAGTGTTAATTACTCCTTGTAGTTGATGCTAGTTGGTTTAATTGGTGGAAGATCATATGTTCAGATCCTATATGCACATTAATACCCCTCTGATTATGAACATGTTTATGCTTTGTGAGTAGTTATTTTTGTTCCTGAGGACATGGGAGAAGTCTTGCTATTAGTAGTCATGTGAATTTGGTATTCGTTCGATATTTTGATGAGATGTATGTTCTCTCTCCTCTAGTGGTGTTATGTGAACGTCGACTACATGACACTTCACCATTGTTTGGGCCTAGAGGAAGGCATTGGGAAGTAATAAGTAGATGATGGGTTGCTAGAGTGACAGAAGCTTAAACCCTAGTTTATGCGTTGCTTCGTAAGGGGCTGATTTGGATCCATATGTTTCATGCTATGGTTAGGTTTACCTTAATACTTTTGTTGTATTTGCTGATGCTTGCAATAGAGGTTAATCATAAGTGGGATGCTTGTCCAAGTAAGGGCAGCACCCAACCACTGGTCCACCCACATACCAAATTATCAAAGTACCGAACGCGAATCATATGAGCGTGATGAAAACTAGCTTGATGATATTCCCATGTGTCCTCGGGAGCGCTTTACATCATATAAGAGTTTGTCCAGGCTTGTCCTTTGCTACAAAAGGACTGGGCCACCTTGCTGCACTTTATTTATTTTTGTTACTTGTTGCTCGTTACAAATTATCCTATCACAAAACTATCTGTTACCACTTATTACAGTACTTGCAGAGAATACCTTGCTGGAAACCGCTTATCATTTCCTTCTGCTCCTCGTTGGGTTCGACACTCTTACTTATCGAAAGGACTACGATAGATCCCCTATACTTGTGGGTCATCAAGACTCTTTTCTGGCGCCGTTGCCGGGGAGTGAAGCGCCTTTGGTAGGTGGAATTTGGTAAGGAAAATATAGTGTGCTGAAATTTACTGTCACTTGTTACTATGGAAAGTAATCCTCTGAGGGGCTTGTTCGGGGTATCTTCACCCCGACCAGTAGAGCGAAGAGTTGCTCCTCAACCTACTAAACCTACTGAAAATTAAAATGCTTGCTTTGTAATTCCTTTGGGTATGGTAGAAAAACTACTAGCTAATCCTTTTTTTGGAGATGGAACAAAACATCCTGATGAGCATCTAATATATGTGGATGAAGTTTGTGGATTATTTAAGCTTGCAGGTGTACCCGGAGATGTTGTAAAGAAGAAGGTCTTCCCTTTATCTTTGAGGGGAGATGCATCGACATGGTATAGGCTATGTGATGATATGGAGTCTTGGAACTACAAACGATAGAAATTGGAATTTCATCAAAAGTTTTATCATATGCATCTTATTCATCGTGATCGCAATTATATATATAATTTTTGGCCTCGCGAAGGAGAAAGCGCCGCTCAAGCTTGGGGGAGGCTTAAATCAATGTTATATTCATGCCCCAATCATGAGCTCTCATGAGAAATGATTATTCAAAAAATTTATGCTCAGCTTTCTGGTAACAATCGCACCATGCTTGATACTTCTTGTGCTGGCTCTTTTATGATGAAGACTATTGAATTCAAATGGGATTTATTGGAAAGAATTAAACACAACTCCGAAGATTGGGACCTCGACAATGGTAAGGAGTCAGGTATGACACCTAGTTTTGATTGTGTTAAATCTTTTACGGATACCGATATTTTTCGTAAATTTAGCACTAAATATGGACTTGACTCTGAGATAGTAGCTTCTTTCTGTGAATCTTTTGCTGCTTATGTTGATCTCCCCAAGGAGAAGTGGTTTAAATATCATCCTCCCATAGAAGTAAAAGTAGCGGCACCTATTAAAGTTGAAGAAAAGATGGCCACTTATAATGATCCTATTGTTCCTACTTCTTATGTTGAGAAACCACCTTTCCCTGTTAGGATAAAGGATCATGCTAAAGTTTCAACTATGGTTCGTAAAAGCAATATTAAAACATATACACCTCCTGAGCAAGTTAAAGTTGAACCCAATATTGTTATTGTTAAAGATCTCTTGTCTGATAATATAGATGGGCGTGTTATTTATTTCTGTAATGAAACTGCTAAAATTGCTAAACCCCGTGGTACAGATAAACCTAGACCTGTGGTAGTCATGTCTGTTATTTCTGTTAAAATAGGAGATCATTGTTATCATGGCTTATGTGATATGGGTGCTAGTGCTAGTGCAATACCTTATTCTTTATACCAATAAGTTATGCATGATATTGCACCTGCTGAGATGGAAGATATTGATGTCACAATTAAACTTGCTAATAGATATACTATTTCACCAATGGGAATTGTTAGAGATGTTGAAGTCTTGTGTGGGAAAACTAAATATCCTGCTGATTTTCTTGTCCTTGGTTCCCCACAAGATAGTTTTTGTCCCATTATATTTGGTAGACCCTTCTTAAATACTGTTAATGCTACCATAGACTGCAAAAGGGATGGTGTTACTATCGGTTTAGATGATATGACTCATGAATTTAATTTTTCTAAATTTAGTAGACAACACTGTGAAGAAGAATTACCTAGTAAGGATGAAATTATTGGTCTTTCTTCTATTGCCGTACCTCCTAGTGATCCTTTAGAACAATATTTGCTAGACCATGAAAATGATATGTTTATGAATGAAAGAAGGAAATTAGATGAAGTATTCTTTAAACAGGAATCTATTCTGAAAAACAATTTACCTGTTGAAATCCTAGGGGATCCTCCTCCACCCAAGGGTGATCCCGTGTTTGAGCTTAAACCATTACCTGATACTCTTAAATATGCTTATCTTGATGAGAAAAAGATATACCCTGTTATTATTAGTGCTAACCTTTCAGAACATGAAGAAGAGAGATTATTAAAAACTCTAAAGAAGCACCGTGCTGCTATTGGGTATACTCTTGATGATCTTAAGGGCATTAGTCCCACTCTATGTCAACATAAAATTAATTTGGAAGAAGATGCTAAACCAGTTCGTGATCATCAACGCCGTCTGAATCCTAAAATGAAAGAAGTGGTAAGAAAGGAGATACTAAAGCTCCTCGAGGCAGGTATAATTTATCCCGTTGCTGATAGTAACTGGGTAAGTCCTGTCCATTGTGTCCCTAAGAAGGGAGGTATTATTGTTGTTCCTAATGATAAAGATGAATTGATTCCTCAAAGAATTATTACTGGTTATAGGATGGTAATTGATTTCCGCAAATTAAATAAGGCTACTAAAAAAGATCATTACCCCTTACCTTTTATCGATCAAATGCTAGAAAGATTGTCTAAACATACACATTTTTGCGTTCTAGATTGGTATTCTGGTTTCCCTCAAATACCCGTGTCAGCCAAGGATCAATCAAAGACTACTTTTACTTGCCCTTTTGGTACTTTTTCTTATAGACGTATGCCTTTTGGTTTATGTAATGCACCTGCTACCTTTCAAAGATGCATGATGGCTATATTCTCTGACTTTTGTGAAAAGATTTGTGAGGTTTTCATGGATGAATTTTCCGTCTATGGATCTTCTTTTGATGATTGCTTGAGCAACCTTGACCGAGTTTTGCAGAGATGTGAAGAAACTAATCTTGTCTTGAATTGGGAAAAGTGCCACTTCATGGTTAATGAAGGTATTGTCTTGGGGCATAAAGTTTCTGAAAGAGGTATTGAAGTTGATAAAGCCAAGGTTGATGCTATTGAAAAGATGCCATGTCCCAAGGACATCAAAGGTATAAGAAGTTTCCTTGGTCATGCCGGTTTTTATAGGAGGTGCATTAAGGACTTCTCAAAAATCTCTCGGCCTCTGACTAATTTATTACAAAAAGATATACCATTTGTCTTTGATGATGATTGTGTAGAAGCATTTGAAATACTTAAGAAAGCATTGATCTCTGCACCTATTGTTCAGCCACCTGATTGGAATTTACCCTTTGAAATTATGTGTGATGCTAGTGATTATGTTGTAGGTGTTGTTCTAGGACAAAGAGTTGATAAGAAACTAAATGTTATTCAATATGCTAGTAAAACTCTAGACAATGCTCAAAGAAATTATGCTACTACTGAAAAAGAATTCTTCGCAGTTGTATTTGCTTGTGATAAGTTTAGACCTTACATTATTAATTCTAAAGTAACTATTCACACTGATCATGCTGCTATTAAATATCTTATGGAAAAGAAAGATGCTAAACCTAGACTTATTAGATGGGTTCTCTTGCTACAAGAATTTGATTTGCATATTGTTGATAGAAAAGGAGCTGAGAACCCCGTTGCAGACAACTTGTCTAGGCTAGAAAATGTGCTTGATGGCCCACTACCTATTGATGATAGCTTTCCTGATGAGCAATTAAATGTCATAAATACTTCTCATACTGCTCCATGGTATGATGATTATGCTAATTACATAGTTGCTAAGTTTATACCACCTAGTTTCACATACCAGCAAAAGAAAAAGTTCTTTTATGATTTGAGGCATTACTTTTGGGATGACCCACATCTTTATAAAGAAGGAGTAGATGGTGTTATTAGACGTTGTGTACCTAGCATGAACAGGAATAGATCCTACGTAAGTGTCACTCCGAAGCTTATGGAGGACACCATGCTCGAGATAGGACTGAACATAAGGTACTGCAGTCTGGTTTTTATTGGCCTACTCTCTTCAAGGATGCCCGTAAGTTTGTCTTATCTTGTGATGAATGTCAAAGAATTGGTAATATTAGTAGACGTCAAGAAATGCCTATGAAGTATTCACTTGTTATTGAACCATTTGATGTTTGGGGCTTTGACTATATGGGACCTTTTCCTTCCTCTAATGGTTATACACATATTTTAGTTGCTGTTGATTACGTTACTAAGTGGGTAGAAGCTATTCTAACTAGTAGTGCTGATCATAACACTTCTATTAAAATGCTTAAAGAAGTTATCTTTCCGAGGTTTGGAGTCCCTAGATATTTAATGACTAATGGTGGTTCACATTTTATTCATGGTGCTTTCCGTAAAATGCTTGCTAAATATGATGTTAATCATAGAATTGCATCTCCTTATCACCCTCAGTCTAGTGGTCAAGTAGAATTGAGCAATAGAGAACTCACATTAATTTTGCAAAAGACTGTTAATAGGTCTAGAAAAATTGGTCCAAGAAACTTGATGATGCATTATGGGCCTATAGAACTGCATATAAAAATCCTATGGGTATGTCTCCGTACAAAATGGTCTATGGAAAAGCATGTCACTTACCTCTCAAACTAGAACACAAGGCTTATTGGGCTATTAAAGAACTTAATTATGATTTTAAACTTGCCGGTGGAAAGAGGTTATTTGATATTAGCTCACTTGATGAATGGAGAACCCAAGCCTATGAAAATGCCAAGTTGTTTAAAGAAAAAGTTAAAAGGTGGCATGATAAAAGAATACAAAAGTGTGAGTTTAATGTAGGTGATTATGTATTGCTATACAACTCTCGTTTAAGATTTTTTGTAGGAAAACTTCTCTCGAAATGGGAGGGTCCTTACGTTATTGAGGAGGTCTACTGTTCTGGTGCCATAAAAATCAACAACTTCGAAGGCACAAATCCGAAGGTGGTGAACGGTCAAAGAATCAAACACTATATCTCAGGTAATCCCATAAATGTTGAAACCAATGTTATTGAAACTGTAACCCTGGAGGAGTACATAAAGGACACTTTTCGGAACGTTTCAGACTCCAAAAAGGAATAGGTATGTGGTACGGTAAGTAAACCGGCTCCAAAACAATTTTTAAGGCAATATTTCTCCGTTTTGGAATATTTAGAAAAATAGAAAAATAAGCAGCAGTCCGGAAAGGACACGAGGACCCCACGAGGGTGGAGGGCGCGCCCCCCTACCTCGTGGGCACCTCGTGTGCTCTTCGGACTCCGTTTTCTTATAGGACACGTATTTTGGTCGGTAAAAATTCATTATATAACCTCCCGGGGGTTTTGACTCCCGTATCACGCAAAAATCTCCTGTCTTTGTTTCGAGCTGTTTTTCTGACAGATTTAGATTACCATGACGTCTCCAAGTGCTCCCAAGGACAAGTTCTTTGAGAAGGTCATCAACCCATACTCGCGGAGGTGCAGCGACACCCTCAAACCATTGAGATGTGTGATGGGTTGCTGCACATCCGTGATGTTGAGGGACCGAAGGGGAACGGAAGCGTGGAGACGAGGCTCGAAGCAATGTAGCAACAAGTTTTCAAGTGTCAAGGGATGGTGGAGTGTGGACTCAACTCCAACTAAATGATGATCGCAGAGTTCACCAACAAACACAAGCTGGATGCCGACAACATCAGGGATACCATCTTCAAGCTTCACGAGAAAATCGAGCACCTTCAAGCTCCGATCTATGACCTGCAAAACCAAAACTGTGAGTATGAATATAGATTCAAAAGGATGAGTTTGGCTGCAGATTTGAGGATCTCGGAGACTCGGTCATCCTTCTATGATGGTGAGCCTATGCCTTGGAAGAAGGACGACAAGCCTACGCCATCAACAAAATCACCACCGTCTCCACCAACAAAGAAGAATTGAGTATCTGGTGTGGGCACTCCACTTGGCAACTGCCAATCTTGGGGGAGTGCCCCGGTATCATATCACCATCACTTTTATCTTTACTGTTTTTCTTAGTTCGATCCTTTTGGTGATATCTTGATCTAGTAGAATAAAAGTTCTTAGTATGATCTAGTCGTGAGTTTTGCTTTATTATCCTTCTATGTAATCGAGTCCGTGAGCTATATAATAAAGATTAGTGTTGAGTCAAGGGCTTGATTATTTTTGCCATGATCCCAAGTGAATAAAAGAAAAGAGAAAGAAATAAAAAGAAACAAAAAGATCATGTGAATCTTATCGAGAGTAATGAGCTCACATAGAAAGAGTATGATGAATAAAAGTTATTGAGGGTTGACAAACATAGTTTTGGTCATCGTTGCAATTAATAGGAAGTAATAAAGAAAGAGAGGTCTTCACATATAAATATACTATCTTGTACATCTTTTATGATTGTGAGCACTCATTAAAATATGGCATGCTAAAGAGTTGACATTGGACAAGGAATACAACGTAATGGGTTATGCTTTCTTACATCTGAGATAAATTATATTGTCTTGGATCCTCCAACATGTTGAGCTTGCCTTTCTCCCTCATGCTAGCCAAATTCATTGCACCAAGTAGAGATACTACTTGTGCTCCCAAATACCCTTAAAGCAGTTTTGCCATGAGAGTCCACCATACCTACCTATGGATTGAGTAAGATCCATCAAGTAAGTTGTGATTGGTGCAAGCAATAAAAATTGCTCTCTAAATATGTATGATTGATTGGTGTGGAAGAAATAAGCTTTATACGATCGTGTGATATGGAAGTAATAAAAGCGACAGACTGCATAATAAAGGTCCATATCACAAGTGGCAATATAAAGTGACGTTCTTTCGCATTAGGATTTTGTGCATCCAACCATAAAAGTGCATGACAACCTTTGCTTCCCTCTACAAAGGGCCTATCTTTTACTTTTATCTCCTATACTGCAAAAGAGTCAAGGTGATCTTCACCCTTCCTTTTTACACTTTATCCTTTGGCAAGCACAATATGTTGGAAAGATCATAGTATATATGGCTAATTGGATGTGGGTTTTCATGAACTATTACTATTGACATTACCCTTGAGGTAAAACATTGAGAGGCAAAACTATAAGCCCCTATCTTTCTCTGTGTCCGATTAAAACTCCATACCCATAAGTATTGCATGAGTGTCAGCAATTGTGAAAGACTATATGATAGTTGAGTATGTGGACTTGCTGAAAGCTCTTATACATTGACTCTTTCCTATGTTATGATAAATTGCAATTGCTTCAATGACTGAGATTATAGTTTGTTAGTTTTCAATGAAGTTTACGATCCATACTTGATATTGTGATTGAATTATTACTCTAGCATAAGATATCATATGACAAGAATTATATAAGTTGCTTCTCTAAGAATGATCATGATGCCCTCATGTTCGTATTTTACTTTTATCGACACCTTCATCTCTAAACATGTGGACATATTTTTCGATTTCAGCTTTTCGCTTGAGGGCAAGCGAGGTCTAAGCTTGGGGGAGTTGATACGTCCATTTTGCATCATGCTTTTATATCAATATTTATTGCATTATGGGTTGTTATTACACATTATGTCACAATACTTATGCCTATTCTCTCTTATTTTACAAGGTTTACATAAAGAGGGAGAATGCCGGCAGCTGGGATTCTGGCTGGAAAAGGAGCAAATATTATAGACCTATTCTGCATAGCTCCAAAGGTCCTGAAACTTCATAGATGATGTTTTCCAAATATATAAAAAACATTGAGCGCAAGAACTTCACCAGGGGGGCCACACCCTGCCCACGAGGGTGGGGGCGCGCCCTACCCCCATGGGCGCACCCCTTACCTCGTGGGCCCCCTGGTGGCCCTCCAGTGACCATCTTTTGCTATATGGACTCTTTCGATGGGAAAAAATGATAAGCCATCTTCTTGGACGAAACTCCGCCGCCACGAGGCGGAACCTTGGCGGAGCCAATCTAGGGTTCTGGTGGGGCTATTCTGCCGGGGAAACTTCCCTTCCGGAGGGGGAAATCATCGCCATCGTCATCACCAACGCTCCTCTCATCGGGAGAGGGCAATCTCCATCGACATCTTCATCAGCACCATCTCATCTCAAAACCCTAGTTCATCTCTTGTATCCAATTCTTGTCCCCAAGTTCGGGATTGGTGCTAGTAGATTGCTAGTAGTGTTAATTACTCCTTGTAGTTGATGCTAGTTGGTTTAATTGGTGGAAGATCATATGTTCAGATCCTATATGCACATTAATACCCCTATGATTATGAACATGTTTATGCTCTGCGAGTAGTTACTTTTGTTCCTGAGGACATGGGAGAAGTCTTGCTATTAGTAGTCATGTGAATTTGGTATTCGTTCGATATTTTGATGAGATGTATGTTGTCTCTCCTCTAGTGGTGTTATGTGAACGTCGACTACATGACACTTCACCATTGTTTGGGCCTATAGGAAGGCATTGGGAAGTAATAAGTAGATGATGGGTTGCTAGAGTGACAGAAGCTTAAACCCTAGTTTATGCGTTGCTTCGTAAGGGGCTGATTTGGATCCATATGTTTCATGCTATGGTTAGTGTCGGTGTCAAAACCGGCAGATCTCGGGTAGGGGGTCCCGAACTGTGCGTCTAGGCGGACGGTAACAGGAGGCAGGGGACACGAAGTTTTACCCAGGTTCGGGCCCTCTTGATGGAGGTAAAACCCTCCGTCCTGCTTGATTAATATTGATGATATGGGTAGTACAAGAGTAGATCTACCACGAGACCAGAGGGGCTAAACCCTAGAAGCTAGCCTATGGTATGATTGTTTGTTGTCCTATGGACTAAAACCCTCCGGTTTATATAGATACCGGAGAGGGCTAGGGTTACACAAGGTCGGTTACAAAGGAGGAGATATGCATATCCGTATTGCCTAGCTTGCCTTCCACGCCAAGTAGAGTCCCATCCGGACACGAGACGAAGTCTTCAATCTTGTATGTTCATAGTCTAATAGTCCGGCCAAAGAATATAGTCCGGCTGTCCGGAGACCCCCTAATCCAGGACTCCCTCAGTAGCCCCTGAACCAGGCTCAATGACCATGAGTCCGACGTGCAGTATTGTCTTTGGCATTGCAAGGCGGGTTCCTCCTCCGAATACATCACAGAAGAATTTGAATACAAGGATAGTGTCCGACCCTGCAAAATAAGTCCCACATACCACCGTAGAGAGAATTATATTTCCACGAATCTGATTTGCTGACTTGTTTTGGCAAAACAACCTAATGCCATGGCCCGGTGATTATTTGAACTGTTTCCTTTAACTAGCCCCGCACATAACGCGGGGCAGTTTTTTGACACGTCTTGTCAAAGCAGAGATCGTGTCCCCTTATCACGGGATTCTCATCAATAAGGGCGTGGGTAACCCAACCGCGCCATCGATTCCGGCGCTTGGGGGATAAGCGAGTTTTATCAGGCTAGCGGGGGCGCATAGTTTCGGCCGCCCATATAAACGGATAAGGATTCACCTTTTCATCCACACATTCTTCCTCCTTTGCTCATCCACTTTCGCACACTCGAGCTCCAGCGCCCAAGTCCACATTTCCCACCTCGACCTTCTCCAACCATGTCCGGAGCGGGAGGCAGGTGGATGGTCTCCTCCGTCACGGAGGGACACATCAAGAAGCTGAGGAGAGTCGGATACCTGCCCGACGACATCGCACACCGGCTCCCAGATGAGGGGCAGCTCATCCCCACCCCCAGGCCCCATGAGAGGGTAGTGTTCCTTACCCACTTCCTCCGCGGACTGGGATTCCCTCTCCACCCATTCGTCCGGGGGCTCATGTTCTACTACGGCCTGGATTTCCACGATCTGGCCCCGAACTTCATCCTTAACATCTCGGCGTTTATCGTCATTTGCGAGGCCTTCCTCCGCATCAAGCCCCATTTCGGCTTATGGCTGAAGACCTTCAACGTCAAGCCGAAGGTAGTGAACGGCCGCCAGGAGGAGTGCAGAGGCGCCATGGTGGGCAAGATGCCCAACATCACATGGCTCGAGGGCTCCTTCATGGAGACCATAAAGGGGTGGCAATCGGGGTGGTTCTACATCACCGAGCCGCGTGACCCTAAATGGGCAGTGGCCCCCGAGTTCCGATCTGGCTTCCCCATGCGGCTCACCTCCTGGCAAGAGAAGGGCCTGTCCTGGGGTAGTTCAGGAGAGCTGACCAGAATCCAAACATGTATTCAAAACATGGTGAACAAGAAGCTCAAGCTCGTCAACGTAGTCCAGGTCATGCTCATCCGCCGGATCCTCCCATGCCAACAACGGGCTTTCAACTTGTGGGAGTTCGACCCAGCCCAGCACCGAACTCTAAACATGCTCTTCGACACAACTCACGAAGAAGCCTGGAAGGTGCTATTCAAGAGTGCCGAGGATCCCCCTCCCACTACCGAGGACCGCGGATTCTGCGCGAAGCGCCAAGCCAGCGTGGTAAGCTGTTTTACTTCTCACAGGATACTTGTTTTTCATAGTTTGACTCTATGCGGGATCTAAGCTCCCGTACCTTTGACAGGACTAGCAGGAGACGGCCGGACAGATCGACTGTCCGGCTCCTTTGCCTGAAGGCCCAGCAGACACTCTCATGGCGAAGATGCTGACTCCGGCTCCTTACACGGTGCCGAAGAAGACCAAGACGGCCAAGGGAACCCGAAAGAGTTCCCGACGCCAGGCGTCATCGGACTCACCGTCCGATGATACTACGGCACACTCCTCCCCCGAAGACGAGGAGGAAGAAGAAGATGCTCCCCCTCCAGGTGGGGGAGACAAGAAAAGGAAGGCCGCCCCAACTGGGGGGCCGAAGGGTCCAAGAAGGGAAGGACTCTCCTTCCAAACAGTTCCACCGCCGCCGCCGAAGGCAAAGACGAGTGGTTGCCCAGGGCCAAGCCCCTGGGGAGGTGGTAAGTATCTGGATACCAGAGTAACTCATAGCATTCCTTTGTCGCACTGCTTTCCCTAACGCCGAATATGATTATGCAGGCCGCCACGAGCCCGTATCGATGTATCGTCGGACGGCTCCCTGGGCTCGTCGGATATGGATAGCGATCCACTTCCGACCGCCACCTCCCCTTGCCCTGCGGACGACACCGAGGTATTGTCTCAAGAGGCACCGGGTCGAGGGGAGACAGTCCCGGGGGCACCTCAAGGCGACCTTCCGGACTCCGGGAGCAGGGGGACAAGGCCCCTGAGGGCTCCGAGTTCGGCCCTCAGCCGAACACCGCGCCAAAACCTCTAGTGGTTCCAGACTCGGGCAGGCGGCCTCCTTCCAAGAGGAGCGAGACATCTGTGCCGGTGACCTCTGTCCATCCAGAGGCGCCGGACAATCTGTTGGGAGCGCTTTGCAGCGCTTCCATCGACGAGGAGCACCATACTATTATGAGTGCGGTGGTCCAGAAGGTTCGGTCCGCCAAGAGCGGATTGACTGAAGCCTGTGCCAGCCTCCTAACAGGCTTTGAGGTAAGTGTTTAAAATATAGGAAAAATATTACCGCATAGACAGTAGCCCCTGATGCTCTGTTCGGTGTTCACAAAGAAAAGCCGAACAGAGGATCAAACAACATCGCAGGAGTCTAATATAAGTATGTCAATATGCATATGTAGGCTTTGCTGCTGGCATCTGCCGCACTGACTGCGGAGGTCGCCGCACTGAAGCAGGACCTTAAAGTGTCCAAGGACGAGCTCGGCCTTGCCAAGAGGCGGCTCGAGGAGAACAAAGGTAAGTAATACCTAGTTTATGGATATGTATAAAAAGAACGCGATTGCAAAATGACAGGTTCATCATGAATTTGCCAGGGGCCACGACCAAAGTGGCGACCCTAAGGCAAGCGCTGTCAGAGGCCGAAGATAAAGCGGCCAAGGAGCGCACCGAGCAGGAAAGGCAAGATGCTCGGGTGGGCGAGGTGCAGCAAGAGCTCTAGGCTCTCGTGACGAAGCACGAGGCGTTGGAGCTTGACTCGAAGACGCGAGAGTCTGAGCTTGCCACGGCCCTCGAGAGCGCAAAAAGTGCCAAGGCCGAAGCCCAAAAGGCCCTCCAGGAGATTGATGTGATGAAGAAAATAGCGGCGGGTAAGGCATTCTATATGCGAAGCAAGCATGTGAAAGTAAATTACCTGTTACTTACCCGAATCCGGAGCTCTCCAGGAGCGTTCGCAGATTTGCCCCGCAGCATGTCGGATGCCGCACAGTTTTATCAGGCCAAGGAGGGAAGCTCAACGGAGAAGCTGTTCTGGTCTCAGTATACCGAACACCCGGTGCCTATGAGCGATCAGCTGAAGCAGCTGGTCGAGCTACACAAAGCGGCCGAACAGGCCATGAAGGGCTTTATAGTCCGGCTGTGGCCTGGCGACGCCCTTCCAAACAACTACTTCGGCCTGGTGAGGCGGCTTGTGGACGCCTGCCCACGGCTGGAGGTCATCAAGCGGTCTGTCTACATCGAAGGTGCACGTCGGGCTTTCGCCCGCGTGAAGGTGCAATGGGCCAAGCTAAACGCTGTGAAGCTGATCAAGGAGGGACCGCCGCAGGGCAAGGAGCATCGCACCCCCGAAATTTATTATGAGGGTGTCCTGAAGGGTGCCCGTCTTGTAGCGGACGAATGTTCAAAGGATGTAATATTTGAGTAAACTTGCTCGTGTGATCCTCTATGATGAAAACTTGTTTCATATGCGCTATGCAACGCTTGTTTGAATTTAAAATATTACCTTCTGTTTGGCTGTTTGTCCAATCTGAGAGATGGCTAGTCCTCGGCTTCTGCCCCCATGCCGCGAGTGCTGGGGTGTTCGGGATAAACCTGAGCACTCTTGTTCCCATTTTTGGGTCCTTCGAGGGAGGTGCTCAGCACAGCGAACAAGGCAACCGGACTAATAATGCTTTCTCACTCTCACTTAGCCATAGAATTCTGTAATTTTAAATTTCGGTGAAGCCCCTGGTATTCGAAAGGCCGAATTCGGGGCGCGATACACACCTTTAAGCCGGACAGGACCGGCTCCTCGCTCTAAGCGGCATAAGTCTTTAGGGACTCGAAACCTCGCCGAACAGCGACCGGTCTCTCACCTTATCATGACAGTCAGTTTTAGCTTTCTCTACTAAGGTGCTTAGCCCAGCAGAACCAGGGCACAATTGCAGTAGTTCTCCTAGTGCTACCTTAGCCGATAGAGCGAAACATAAGGTACCAAAACATAGGAGCCAGGCAAACCCAACATTTGACCAAAGACATAATTCGGAGCTGATGCATATAATGCTATAAGTTTGGGGTGCCGCACTTGTGAAAGTGTTCGGACTTCTCACACCATATTGTGGGGTACTTAAGCCCCTGGTGTGTTGGTCGTACCAAAGTGTACGATTGCAAGGCGTCATTAATGAACACATATATATAAAACAAGAATGCAATAATTGTTGTAATGTTATGCGTTGTTTATTCAAAGAGGTGCGTTAAAGCAGAATGATACAGATAGTGCGACAAGCAAAAAGTAGGACTATGTCCCTTCCATGGGCAAGCTGAGGAATAGTATTAAAGCAAATATTCCATTCGTTATCGTAATCCACCTGGGAGTTCCGTGGCGTGACGTAGCTTTCTGCCTCTCTTGGTTGCTGCATCATGTGTTCGGCAATCATGCTGCCGGACAAGGTTTCCAGAGATTAAAGTCCTGAAAGAGAAAAATAACAAAGCGGGAAGCCCCTAGTGCGGTTTAGGCCACGTCTTGGAGCGTGCCGTAGTTGTGCCCCCCTCCCCACCTGTGCCCATGGTATTTTTAATGCGTAATTATGTATGCATGGCACGAATTTCGATGTTTGGCTTGGGCCGGGGTGGGGGCCGCATTGCTATGCGAGCTCAGACCGTGCCAGGCGGTCTAGTTGCCGATTACTCCGAGCGCATTTGAAGGTGTCCGGGTCTTGAAACGCTGAACTCGTGGATTGCCTTGAGAGGCTGCTTTGCGCTTCTGCTGCGAGGGCCGCAGTGTGCTCCTCCGTGCGGAGAGAGCGCTCTGTGTTTCCGTTAACTGTGATGACCCCCGGGGTCCTGGCATCTTGAGCTTGAGGTATGCATAATGCGGTACCACATTGAATCTCGCAAATGCGGTTCGCCCGAGCAGTGCATGATAGCCACTGCGAAACGGGACTATATCGAAGATTAATTCTTCGCTTCGGAAGTTATCCGGGGATCTGAAGACCACTTCCAGTGTAATTGAGCCTGTGCAATGGGCCTCTACACCTGGAATGACGCCTTTAAAGGTCGTTTTTGTGGGTTTGATCCTTGAGGGGTCTATACCCATTTTGCGCAGTGTGTCCTGGTAAAGCAGGTTCAGGCTGCTGCCGCCATCCATAAGGACTCGAGTGAGGTGAAATCCATCAATGATTGGGTCTAAGACTAGTGCGGTGAATCCGCCATGACGGATACTAGTGGGGTGGTCCCTGCGATCGAAGGTGATCGGGTAGGAGGACCATGGGTTGAACTTTAGGGCGACTGGCTCCAACGCATATACGTCCCTAAGCGCACGCTTCCGCTCCCTCTTGGGGATGTGGGTTGCGTATATCATGTTCACCGTCCGCACTTGTGGGGGGAACCTCTTCTATCCTCCGGTGTTCGGCTGCCAGGGCTCCTCTTCGTCATAGCTATGTGACCCCTTATCTTTGTCTTCGGCAATTAACTTGCTGGCCTGCTTGAACACCCAGCATTCCCTGTTGGTGTGGTTGGTTGGTTTGTCAGGGGTTCCGTGTATTTGACATCAGCGATCGAGTATGTGGTCCAAACTGGACGGGCCCGGAGTGCTTCTTTTAAATGGCTTTTTCTGCTGACCGGGTTTAGAGCTTTTGAATCCGGCATTGACTGACGTATCCTCGGTATTATCGCTGTTAATGCGGCGCTTATGTTTGTTGACCTGCTATTTCCGTCCTTGGTATCCGAAGTACCATGGTTTTTTGATATTTTATTACTGCGAGCCAGCCAGCTGTCTTCTCCCGCACAAAAGCGGGTCATGAGTGTCGTGAGGGCTGCCATAGATTTTGGCTTTTCCTGTCCAAGGTGCCGGGCAAGCCACTCGTCGCGGATGTTATGCTTGAAAGCTTGTAGGGCCTCTGCATCCGGACAGTCAACGATTTGATTTTTCTTTGTTAGGAACCGTGTCCAGAATTGCCTGGCCGATTCTTCTGGCTGCTGGATTATGTGGCTCAAGTCATCGGCGTCTGGTGGTCGCACATAAGTGCCATGAAAGTTGTCAAGGAATGCGGCTTCCAGATCTTCCCAACAGCTAATGGACTATGTTGGCAAGTTGTTAAGCCAATGCCGCGATGGTCATTTGAGCTTTAGTGGGAGGTATTTGATGGCGTGTAAGTCATCGCCGCGGGCCATGTGGATGTGGAGGAGGAAATCCTCGATCCATACCGCAGGATCTGTTGTGCCGTCGTATGATTCAATATTTACGGGTTTGAAACCCTCTGGGATTTGATGATCCATTACTTCGTCTGTGAAGCATAGGGGGTGTGCAGCGCCTCTGTATTGGGCTATATCGCGACGCAGCTCGAATGGGTCTTGCCCGCTGTGTTCGGCCTAGCCGGATTGACTTTTACTGTATCCGGCGTGACGTTTATCGTATCGCATAGTGGCGCGCCCTCATGATCCGTAGATCGATCTTGCATGTTTTTCTTTGTCCTCCAATACGTCTCGCAGGTCTGGTGTATTTCCACATGCCTTTTTATTTGAATGGCGTCGGGGTACAGGCTGAGTTTTAGGCTGGAATGCCTCTCTATCGCGGCCACGAGATGGCCGATCAGCCGCGTCATACGCTTCTTCCTCCAGTCGGGGTAGCAACCTGCATTTTGGGTAACTCTTGGAGGGGTGCTCGGGTTTATATTCCTCGGCCACGAGGACTTCAGTCCATCTGTCGGCTAGCAGATCTTGATCAGCTTGAAGCTACTGCTGCTTTTTCTTAAGGCTATTTGCCGTGGCTATAAGCCGGCGCTTGAAGCGCTCATGTTCGACGGTATCCTCTGGCACGGTGAATTCTTCATCACCGAGGCTTGCCTCATCTTCGGAGGGGGGCATGTAATTATCATTCTCCGCTTCTCCATCTGCCGCTCTCTCAGGAGGGCTGGCTCCTCCATCCTCCTGCTCTAAATCTTGCTGGAGGGGATTGTTGTTGTCTTCGGCACTATCCGGAGTGTTATTATCTCCTGTGCCGGTATCACCACTTTTTCTTTGGCGGGACGCGGCGTCGCTGACGTTGGCGCTTGGGTTGCTTCTTGGAGGGGTCATCCTCCGCTGTCTCGTCGTCATTGCCTTCTTGGGTGTGTCCACCATGTATATATCGTATGATGAGGTGGCTGTCCAGTGCCCTGTGGGCAGTGGTTCATCTTCGTCTCTCGCATCGTCGTCCATACCGTCGATGTCTTCGGAGTCAAAATCGAGCATGTCGGTTAAGTCATCGACAGTGGCTACTAAGTGGGTGGTGGGTGGGCCGTGAATTTCTTCGTCGTCTGCATCCCAATCCTGCCGGACATGGTTCAGCCAGGATCCTCCTGACAAGGAGAGAGACCTTAACGAGTTCAGTATGTCACCAAAGGGCGAGTGCTAAAAAATATCCGCGGAGGTAAACTCCATGATCGAAGCCCAATCGGATTCGCTAGGAACGGGCGCAGGCGGTTCGGAGTCCGTGGCCGGAGAGAGATCCGGCAGTTTGTCAACACGGCTCTCGTGCAGAGTAAGGTTGATGTTCGGCTCGATCGCCGATGAGGGTAAGGCCTCTGTGGTGGAGTCCATCCACCCGTCCACGGACGGCGCAACTGGCTCCGAATTGAGGGTCGGAGCGGCTGCCGGTGCGATCTCCTGAACACTGTGTGATGGTAGAGCTAAATCGTACTCATCATGACCGCGTGACGCACAAGGCAGAGGCTCGAATCTGTCGAAGATCAAGTCTCCACGGATATCGGCCGTGTAGTTTAAGCTTCCAAACCTGACCTGATGGCCAGGGGCGTAGCTTTCAATTTGCTCCAGATGGCCAAGTGAATTGGCCCGCAGTGCAAAGCCACCGAATACAAAAATTTGTCCGGGGAAAAAAGTCTCACCCTGGACTACATCGTTATCGATGATCATAGGAGCCATCAAGCCTAACGGCGACGACACAGAGGAACTCTCAATGAAAGCACCAATGTCGGTGTCAAAACCGGTGGATCTCGGTTAGGGGGTCCCGAACTGTGTGTCTAGGCGGATGGTAATAGGAGGCAGGGGACACGAAGTTTTACCCAGGTTCGGGCCCTCTTGATGGAGGTAAAACCCTACGTCCTGCTTGATTAATATTGATGATATGGGTAGTACAAGAGTAGATCTACCACGAGATCAGAGGGCTAAACCCTAGAAGCTAGACTATGGTATGATTGTTTGTTGTCCTATGGACTAAAACCCACCGGTTTATATAGACACCGGAGAGGGCTAGGGTTACACAAGGTCAGTTACAAAGGAGGAGATATGCATATCCGTATTGCCTAGCTTGCCTTCCACGCCAAGTAGAGTCCCATCCGGACACGAGACGAAGTCTTCAATCTTGTATCTTCATAGTCTAACAGTCTGGCCAAAGAATATAGTTCGGTTGTCCGAAGACCCCCTAATCCAGGACTCCCTCAGTTAGGTTTACCTTAATACTTTTGTTGTATTTGCGGATGCTTGCAATAGAGGTTAATCATAAGTGGGATGCTTGTCCAAGTAAGGGCAGCACCCAAGCACCGGTCCACCCACATACCAAATTATCAAAGTACCGAACGCGAATCATATGAGCGTGATGAAAACTAGCTTGATGATATTCCCATGTGTCCTCGGGAGCGCTTTACATCATATAAGAGTTTGCCCAGGCTTGTCCTTTGCTACAAAAGGATTGGGCCACCTTGCTGCACTTTATTTACTTTTGTTACTTGTTGCTCGTTACAAATTATCCTATCACAAAACTATCTGTTACCACTTATTTCAGTACTTGCAGAGAATACCTTGCTGGAAACCGCTTATCATTTCCTTCTGCTCCTCGTTGGGTTCGACACTCTTACTTATTGAAGGGGCTACTATAGATCCCCTATACTTGTGGGTCATCACCCAGGTCAAGACATTCTGGGGAAAGATGAAGGCCATCGACGTCGCAACGAAGGGTCCGCCTGAAGGCAAGGACCGTCCGGAACCGGAGCTTTATTTTGAAGATGTCCTGGAGGCCGCCCGCTTGATAGAGGGTTAATGCTCGAAAAACATAATGTTCGAGTGAGGTGTATGATGATTGTAAAAGACAATTTTATAGTTAATCTATTTATGTTTTGCTCGAAAAGCTTGAATTCCTCCTGTGCGGTCGTTTTAATATAAGCTGAAAGTTTTCCAGTCGTCGGCTTCAGCCCCCTCGTAGGAAGTATGGGGGTGTTCGGAAAAGCATTTAATCACTCTTTATCCAACGTCTTGGTCCATGAAGGAGGTGATAATGCGGTGAACCAGGCAATTGGACTATAAGGCGTTAACACTTTCACTTAACCATAGGAGTTTTATAGTGGGGCTACGACATAGCCCCTGGTGTGTATGCAGCGTGTGATGCCTTTCATATATGATCTGAAAAAGATCCCTCGTGTTACACGGAGAATCGCTAAAGATTCCAATAAGTCGTCAAGTGGTTGACCAACTCTCGCCGCATCATGACAGTCAGTTTTCGGCTTTCTCTACCAAGGTGCTCATCCGGTTTGGGCCAGGGCACAATCGCAGTAGTTCTCCCTTTACTACCCTAGCCGATAGAGCGGAACGTAGGGTAGCAAACATAGGAGCCGGGCAACCCAACTATTGACCCAAGACAATGATTCGGAGTTGATGCATATAAGGCCAAACTTGCGACGTCAAAGTACGCTATAGAGCTGTTCAGACTTTTACTGGCAGCTCATTCATTCCCATGCCGAGCCCCTGGCAGGGTATGCCGAGGTGCATCTGCAGAGCAGCCGTTAAGGCCGTACTTATTGTTGAAAGAGTATGAAAGATCGGTTCGGATGAGACTTACTGAGAATGGAGCGATGTGCCAATGATAAATTTATGTATGTATATATATATAATAAAAAAAAGAGAAACCACAGACCCGGCTATTTGACATGCTCGGGGTCGGGATCAGAGGAAAGAGGGCATAGTACAGGCTCGGAATAAAGAGTGTGGTCCAAAAAAGTTATTTTTGGACCTCCTGTCACACGTTTGCGTCGCCCGTCCTCGGGGAGGGGAATCCTTAACGGAAGTAGCCCCTTAGGTGAGCATACGGATCCAAACTCTGATAGAGTCCGTTGTAGATGTTGTCCAGCTGGTCACCTGTTCCAGATGGCCAAACGAGTTGGCCCGCAGTACGAAGCCACCGAATACAAAGATCTATCCGAGGAGGAAGGTTTCTCCCTGGACAACGTCATTACTGATGATCGAAGGGGCCATCGAGCCTTCTATCGACGGCACAGTGGAACTCTTAATGAAAGCACCAATGTCGGTGTCAAAATCGGTGGATCTCGGGTAGGGGGTCCCGAACTATGCGTCTAGGATCAATGGTAATAGGAGACGGGGGACACGATGTTTACCCAGGTTCGGGCCCTCTCTACGGAGGTAATACCCTACTTCCTGCTTGATTGATCTTGATGAATATGAGTATTACAAGAGTTGATCTACCACGAGATCGTAATGGCTAAACCGTAGAAGCCTAGCCTACGTGAATATGGTAATGAGTATATGTGTTGTTGATACGTCTCCGTCGTATCTACTTTTCCAAACACGTTTGCCCTTGTTTTGGACTCTAACTTGCATGATTAGAATGGAACTAACCCGAAGTGACGCTGTTTTCAGCAGAATTGCCATGGTGTTATTTATGTGCAGAAACAAAAGTTCTCAGAATGACCTGAAACTTCACGGAGATTATTTTTGCAAATAATAAAAAATACTAGCAAAAGATCAAGACCAGGGGGCCCACACCCTAGCCACGAGGGTGGGGGCGCGCCTACCCCCCTGGGCGCACCCCCTACCTCATGGGCCCCCTGGAGCTCCTCCGACCTCAACTCCAACTCTATATATTCGTGTTCGGAGAGAAAAAAACTAGAGAGAAAGATTCATCACGTTTTACGATACGGGGCCGCCGCCAAGCCCTAAACTCTCTCGGGAGGGCTGATCTGGAGTCCGTTCGGGGCTCCGGAGAGGGGAATCCGTCGCCATCATCATCATCAACCATCCTCCATCACTAATTTCATGATGCTCACCACCGTGCGTGAGTAATTCCATCATAGGCTTGCTGGACGATGATGGGTTGGATGAGATTTATCATGTAATCGAGTTAGTTTTATTAGGGTTTGGTCCCTAGTATCCACTATGTTCTGAGATTGATGTTGCTATGACTTTGCTATGCTTAATGCTTGTCACTAGGGCCCAAGTGCCATGATTTCAGATCTGAACCTATTATGTTTTCATGAATATATGTGAGTTCTTGATCCTATCTTGCAAGTCTATAGTCACCTACTATGTGTTATGATCCGGCAACCCTGAAGTGACAATAATCGGGACCACTTCTGGTGATGACCGTAGTTTGAGGAGTTCATGTATTCACTATGTGTTAATGCTTTGGTCCGGTACTCTATTAAAAGGAGGCCTTAATATCCCTTAGTTTCCGCTAGGACCCTGCTGCCACGGGAGGGTAGGACAAAAGATGTCATGCAAGTTCTTTTCCATAAGCATGTATGACTATATTCAGAATACATGCCTACATTACATTGATGAATTGGAGCTAGTTCTGTGTCACCCTAGGTTATGACTTTTACATGATGAACCACATCCGGCATAATTCTCTATCACTGATCCATTGCCTACGAGATTTTCATATATTGTTCTTCACTTATTTACTTTTCCGTTGCTATTGTTACAATCACTACAAAATACCAAAAACATTACTTTTGCTATTGTTACCTTTTGCTACCATTACCACTACTATCATATTACTTTGCTACTAAATACCTTGCTGCAGATATTAAGTTTCTAGGTGTGGTTGAATTGAAAACTCAGCTGCTAATACTTGAGAATATTCTTTGGCTCCCCTTGTGTCGAATCAATAAATTTGGGTTGAATACTCTACCCTCGAAAACTGTTGCGATCCCCTATAGTTGTGGGTTATCAAGACTATTTTCTGGCGCCGTTGCCGGGGAGCATAGCTCTATTATTTGAGTCACTTGGGATTTATATCTGCTTATCATTATGAAGAACTTGAAAGATCCAAGAACCAAGATTTATCCCTCAACTACGAGGGGAGGTAAGGAACTGCCATCTAGCTCTGCACTTGATGCACCTTCTGTATTGAGTAAGCTTGCGACACCTAAACCTGCTTCTGCTATTAATTTTGATATATCGCATATTATTGATGATGCCACTTCTGCTTGCATGATACTTATGATGAAACTACTTCTATGCTTGATACAACTGTGCCACTTGGTGAATTTCATGATGAACAACTCGCTAGGGCTAGAGAGAATGAAATTATTGAAACTGATAATACTGATGAAAGTGATTATGAAGGCTCTCCTAATAAATATGAATTACCTATTGTGCCTGAGGGCTATGTTATGCATGAAGAAACTAAAAGAGACTTTCTTGCTTGCAATGATAGAAGTGATCTTAAGAAATTATTAGCTAAGCTTAAACAAAAAACTCTGAATGCTAGAATGAAATATGATCCTGCTTATGCTACTTCACCTATCTTTGTTACTGATAAGGATTATGAATTCTCTATTGATCCTGATGTAATTACTTTGGTTGAATCTGATCCTTTTTATGGCTATGAATCTGAAACTATTGTGGCACATCTTACTAAATTAAATGATATAGCCACCCTGTTCACTAATGATGAGAGAACTCGCTAATTTTATATCCTTTAAATATTTCCATTCTCATTAAAGGGTGATGCTAAGATATGGTTTAATTCTCTTGATCCTGGTTGTGTGCATAGTCCCCGGGATATGATTTTATTACTTCTCTGCTAAATATTTCCCTGCTCATAAGAAACAAGCTGCCTTAAGGGATATATATAATTTTGTGCAAATTGAAGAAGAGAGTCTCCCACAAGCTTGGCGGAGGCTTCTCCAATTACTTAATGCTTTGCATGATCATCCTCTTAAGAAAAATGAAATACTTGATATCTTTTATAATGGACTAACCGATGCTTCCAGAGATTACCTGGATAGTTGTGTTGGTTTTGTTTTCAGGGAAAGAAGCTGAAATTCTATTAAATAATATGTTGACAAATGAAAATAATTGGACACTTCCTGAGCCAGCTCCTGAGCCTATTCCTAAACCAACTCTGAAGAAAAGGGGTGTTCTATTTCTCAGTCCTGAAGATATGCAAGAGGCAAAGAAATCCATGAAAGAAAAGGGTATTAAAGCTGAAAATGTTAAGAATTTACCTCCTATTGAAGAAATACATGGTCTTAATTTACCGCTTGTTGAAGAAATATATGGTTTTAATCCATCACCTATTGAAGAAACACATGGTCTTGATAACCCGACACAGGTAGTAAAGGTAAATTCTCTCTATAGATACGATAAAGCTGAAATCCCATTCACCAAGTTTGCTAGCCCATGCTTAGATGAGTTTGATAAATTTATGGTTAAGCAAGAAGACTTCAATGCTTATTTTGGTAGAGAATTAAAACACGGTGTTGATATGCTTGAACACTTGGGTGATTATATGGCTAATGTCAAAGGTGAACTTAAACTTATTAGTAAACATGCTTCTATGGTTACCACTCAAGTAGAACAAGTACTTAAGGCTCAAAATGATTTGCTCAATGAATGAATAGTAAGAATAAGGACTATACTATTAGAGTGGCTACTAGAACTGGTAAAATGACTCAGGAACCTTTGTATCCTGAAGGCCACCCTAAGAGAATTGAGCAAGATTCTCAAAGAAATAATATAGATGCACCTAGTCCTTCTAAGGAAGAAAAAGAAAAATGATAGGACTTTGCATGCTTCTAGTGAACCTATTGCTGAAACACCTGAGAATCCAAATGATATTTATATTTCTGATGCTGAAACACAATCTGGTAATGAACATGAACCTAGTGATAATGTTAATAATAATGTTCATGTTGATGTTCAACCTAGCAATGATAATGATATAGAAATTGAACCTGCTGTTGATCTTGATAACCCACAATCAAAGAATCAATGTTATGATAAGAGAGACTTTGTTGCTAGGAAACATGGTAAAGAAAGAGAACCATGGGTTAAAAAACGCATGCCTTTTCCTCCCAAACCATCCAAGAAAAAGGATGATGAGGATTTTGAGCGCTTTGCTGAATTGATTAGACCTATCTTTTTGCGTATGCGTTTGACTGATATGCTTAAACTGAACCCTTATGCTAAGTACATGAAATATATTGTTACTAATAAAAGAAAGATACCGGAAGCTGAAATTTACACCATGCTTGCTAATTACACTTTTAAGGGTGGAATACCTAAGAAGTTAGGAGATCCAGGAGTACCCACTATACCATGCTCCATTAAAAGAAATTATGTTAAAACTGCTTTATGTGATCTTTGAGCCGGTGTTAGTGTTATGCCTCTCTCTTTATATCATAGACTTGATTTAAATAAGTTGACACCTACTGAAATATCTTTGCAAATGGCTGATAAATCAACTGCTATACCTGTCGGTATTTGTGAGGATGTGCCTGTTGTGGTTGCAAACGTTACTATTTTAACAGACTTTGTTATTCTTGATATTCCCGAGGACGATAGTATGTCTATTATTCTTGGAAGACCCTTTTTGAATACTGTAGGAGCTGTTATTGATTGCACCAAAGGCAATGTCACTTTTCATGTTAATGGTAATGAGCATACGGTACACTTTCCGAGGAAACAACCTCAAGTCCACAGTATCAATTCTATTGGAAAAATTCCATCGATTATTTTTGGAGGTTTTGAATTTCCTCTTCCTACTGTCAAGAAGAAATATGATATTCTTATTGTTGGGGATGTGCATATCCCCGTTGAGGTAACCTAGTGTTATTCGAAAATTCTCCGGTTCCATGTTATTCGGAATGAGTTTGTTAACAAGACTTGATCAACCTTGTTAATGGATTCCTTTTGATGATCATGAGATGGATGAAGTTAGAAAGCACAACCTTATGTGCCCTCCTTTTACTTTCTGTTATTTATATTAAATAAAGTGAAAATAGTATTTTCTGTATGTTATCTGAATTATACGTGTAATGTAAAAATACCCCAAAAATAAAAGTTCTCCAAATGCCCTGAAATTTAAATATGATTATTTTCTGGAATATTTGAGAATATTTGGCACTAAGAACACAGCAGGGGGGCATCCACCTGGCCACGAGGGTGGAGGGCACGCCCTACCCCCTGGGCGCGCCCCCCTGCCTCGTGGGCCCACGGTGGTGTTGGGGAACGTAGTAATTTCAAAAAAAATCCTACGCACACGCAAGATCATGGTGATGCATAGCAACGAGAGGGGAGAGTGTTGTCTACGTACCTTCGTAGACCGACAGCGGAAGCGTTATGACAACGCGGTTGATGTAGTCGTATGTCTTCATGGCCCGACCGATCAAGCACCGAAACTACGGCACCTCTGAATTTTAGCACACGTTCAGCTCGATGACGATCCCCGGACTCCGATCCAGCAAAGTGTCGGGGAAGAGTTCCATCAGCACGACGGCGTGGTGACGATCTTGATGTTCTACCGTCGCAGGGCTTCGCCTAAGCACCGCTACAATTTATCGAGGAGTATGGTGGAGGGGGGCACCGCACACGGCTAAGAAAACGATCACGATGATCAACTTGTGTGTCTAGAGGTGCCCCCCTGCCCCCGTATATAAAGGAGCAAGGGGGGAGGCCAGCCGGCCCTTGGGCGCGCCAAGGAGGAGGAGTCCTCCTCCTAGTAGGAGTAGGACTCCCCTCTTTCCTACTCCTACTAGGAGGGGAAAGGAAGGGGGAGAGGGAGAAGGAAAGGAGGGCGCCACCCCCCCCCCCTCTCCTAGTCCAATTCAGACCAGAGGGGGAGGGGGCGTGTGGCCCACCCTGGCCGCCCCTCTCTCTCTCCACTAGGGCCCATAAGGCCCATTACTTCTCCCGGGGGGTTCCGGTAACCCTCCGGCACTCCGGTTTTCTCCGAAATCACCCGGAACACTTCCGGTGTCCGAATATAGCCGTCCAATATATCAATCTTTATGTCTCGACCATTTCGAGACTCCTCGTCATGTCCGTGATCACATCCGGGACTCCGAACAAACTTCGGTGCATCAAAAATATATAAACTCATAATGAAACTGTCATCGTAACGTTAAGCGTGCGGACCCTACGAGTTCGAGAACAATGTAGACATGACCGAGACATGTCTCCGGTCAATAACCAATAGCGGAACCTAGATGCTCATATTGGCTCCCACATATTCTACGAAGATCTTTATCGGTCAGACCGCATAACAACATACTTTTCTCCCTTTGTCATCGGTATGTTACTTGCCCGAGATTCGATCGTCGGTATCTCAATACCTAGTTCAATCTCGTTACCGGCAAGTCTCTTTACTCGTTTCGTAATACATCATCTTGCAACTAACTCATTAGTTGCAATGCTTGCAAGGCTTATGTGATGTGCATTACCGAGAGGGCCCAGAGATACCTCTCCGACAATCGGAGTGACAAATCCTAATCTCGAAATACGCCAACCCAACATGTACCTTTGGAGACACCTGTAGAGCTCCTTTATAATCACCCAGTTACGTTGTGACATTTGGTAGCACACAAAGTGTTCCTCCGGCAAATGGGAGTTGCATAATCTCATAGTCATAGGAACATGTATAAGTCATGAAGAAAGCAATAGCAACATACTAGACGATCGGGTGCTAAGCTAATGGAATGGGTCATGTCAATCACATCATTCTCCTAATGATGTGATCCCGTTAATTAAATGACAACACATGTCTATGGTTAGGAAACATAACCATCTTCAATTAACGAGCTAGTCAAGTAGAGGCACACTAGTGACGTTTAGTTTGTCTATGTATTCACACAAGTATTATGTTTCCGGATAATACAATTCTAGCATGAATAATAAACTTTTATCATGATATAAGGAAATAAATAATAACTTTATTATTGCCTCTAGGGCATATTTCCTTCAGGTCGCCCTCCTCCACTTATTCCTGCACCCACACACTCCTTCCTCCCATAAACACCATTATCTAGCTCAAGCACGAGTTCTAGCCCCTTTTGCTGCGATTTTCGATCTCTTTGTTCAAGGCACCTCTCACAAAACTGCTTTGTGGGATTGTTCCTTGGTATGTGACTCCTCCATTGGTCCAAATAGTTTTTGTTCTAGTGCTTTATTCATTGCATATTTTTGCTGCTTAGGTGACCCTATTCTTGAGCTTGCATGTCAAATTTATATGGTTCCAAGTAGTTCTAATGCATGATATAGGCTCTAGGCTATCAATATTGTTGAGTTTGGCTCACTTTTATTTGAAGTTACTAAAAATTTCAGAATTTTTCAGAAAATAATGAAGAGATTTTTGAGGGGCTCATCGAGCCGAAGCTCGAAGGAAAAGCAAAATGAAGAAGCAAAGAGGCCCAAATATAATCTGCCTCGCATCGCGGAGGTTTGGCCGTGTGAATGGCCTTGTGATGATTTCTTGAGAGCAGCCGGGATTTATGATGATTTCTATGAATTGGCTGAGAATGCAGGCCTCACCGCCTTCCTCCACGACCAACGCGAACAGTATCTCTTACTCACCAATATCTTTGTGCAAAACTTTCATTTCCATGCTAGGAGCTCACCACCTATGGTGGAGTTTTATTTATATGATGAGCATAAGGAGATGTCACTTCATGATTTTTGTCGAGTTTGATTGATCCCCTTCAAGGGCATCATAGAGGAACCACATCATGGCGATGTGGATGGGTTTATTGATACCATCACTGTAGGGGGGACGAGGAAGGTTTCTGACGCACGAACCACTAGCATACACTTTCCTGTTCTTAGTTACTTTGATATATTTGCTAGTAGATGCTTAATTGGGCGCGGAAACTGTGGAAACTTGAGTGCCCCTGATATTGTTATTTTGTACCACGCCTTATTTCGTGATGATACATTCAGCATGGGTGCTATTATTGCAAAGCGGTTAAATCTTAACCGTAGTAAGGGCCCCGTCTTTGGAGGCATCTTCGCCTCGCGCCTAGCTACACATTTTAATATACCTATTAGGCATTATGAGAAGGAAGAAAAATTGATGCCTTCTGTTTATTTAGATTATAAGAGTGTGGTAGCACATGATTTTATTGTTAAGAATGGGGAAAATGAGCTCAAATACAAATTGTTCTTTGATAAACATCATCCTGAGACTATTACCCTGCCTGCTCCTTCCTTGTTTGATTTATCTGCAGGCAAGTACCTTGTTTCGTTGAAGGCTATTCACGCCTACCAGAACCCTACATCAGCCACAGAGCCAGAGTCGGAACCACAAGTTGATCCTCCACGACAGTCTAATTACCAGTGGGATCCGGAGATGATTGCCAACCAGTGGCAATCATAGTCTTCTTCTTCGCAGTACGACCCCAACTATTACTTTGGATATCCGTCGGGCCAGCCGTGGTCATAGACCAACTTAGGCCAAAAGCCTAAGCTTGGGGGAGTACGTATTTCCCATCGACATTACATTCACGTTCACACACTCATTGCTATTTGTCGGTGCTCATACTTTTTCATTGTATCATCCATGCTAGTTTATTTTCTCTTTTTATGCTTTCTTCTTGTGTGTTTAATAAACCTTAAGAAAAACCAAAAAATTTAGTTGTAACTTTTAGCTAGTTTTAATTTCCATGCTTGTAGTAGTAATTAAAAAGAAAACCCAAAAAGATTTCATGTTCTTCTTTTTGCTTGTTGGGAGCTTTCCCGTGTAAATAGTTTTATTTCTTTTCTTTTCTTGGGGGGTCGATAGGAGAAGACCATGATTAAATTGTTAAAGTGGCTCTTATATGCATTACTGTTGATCTGAAAAAAGAGCCCATATTGCCTTGTCTTCTCCTGTATTGAATGCTTGCAGATTCCAGCTTATTCCAATGCACGCGCACTATTATTATTATTCACATCATTCGGGCGTGTAAGTGAAAGGCAATTATGACGATATATGATGGACTGATTGAGATGGGAGAAGCTGGTATGAACTCGGCCTCTCTTGTTTTTGTAAATATGATTAGTTCATCGTTCCTGATTCAGCCTATTATGAATAAACACGTTTGCGATGACAATTAGAGATCATAGTTTCTTATGCCATGCTTAATTAGCTAGGAGCTTATAATGGTTTACCTTGTGTGCCAACATGCTATTAAAATGGTTGTGATGTGGTATGATAGGGTGGTTGTCGGTGTCAAAACCGGCGGATCTCGGGTAGGGGCTCCCGAACTGGGCGTCCAAGGCGGATGGTAACAGGAGGCAGGGGACACGATGTTTACCCAGGTTCGGGCCCTCTTGATGGAGGCAATACCCTACGTCCTGCTTGATTGTTCTTGATAATATGAGTAGTACAAGAGTTGATCTACCACGAGATCAAAGAGGCTAAACCCTAGAAGCTAGCCTATGGTATGATTGTATGTTGTCCTATGGACTAAAACCCTCCGGTTTATATAGACACCGGAGGGGGCTGGGGTTACACAAGGTCAGTTACAAAGGAGGAGATATACATATCCGTATTGCCTAGCTTGCCTTCCATGCCAAGTAGAGTCCCATCTGGACACGGGATGAAGTCTTCAAACTTGTATCTTCATAGTCCAACAGTCCGGCCAAAGGATATAGTCCGGCTGTCCGGAGGCCCCCTAGTCCAGGACTCCCTCAGTAGCCCCTGAACCAGGCTTCAATGATGATGAGTCTGGCACGCAGTGTTGTCTTCGGCATTGCAAGGCGGGTTCCTCCTCCGAATACTCCATGGAAGAGTTTGAATACAAGGACAGTGTTCGACCCTGCAAAATAAGTTCCACATACCACCGTAGAGAGAATAATATTTCCATGAATCTAATCTGTTGACACATTTTGACAGCATGACATCATGCCATGGCACGGTTATAATTCGAACCGTTTCTCTCAACCAGCTCCGCACATAACGCAAGGCGGTTTTCTTGACACGTCTCGTCAAAGCAGAGATCGTGTCCCCCTTATCACGGGATTCTCATCAATACAAACGTGGGTGACCCAACCGTGCATGTTGGTATGACTCCTAGATCTTAGGCAAGTCCCAAACGGCCACGAGGAGGACGCCTGATATTCTCCCTCTTTATAAAGGGGACAAGGCTTTTTCTTTTTTCCCTCCCGCACTCAATCGAATCCTTCCCCCGCCTCGAGTTCTAACACCCAAAGCTCAGGTCAGGTGCTTCGGACCTTCAACCATGTACGGATCCAACCTTCAAGGTCGGTGGATTCCTTCCTCCGTCACGGAGGAGGACATCAAGAAGTTGAGGGAGGCCAGATATCTGACCACCAAAATTTCGCATAGGCTGCCCGCCTGAGGGCAGGTCGTCCCTACTCCCGAACCCAACGAGAGTGTTGTGTTCGTCTCCCACTTCCTCCGAGGACTAGGCCTCGCTCTGGATCCCTTTGTTAGGGGTCTTATGTTCTATTACGGGCTGGATTTTCACGATCTGGCCCCGGATTCCCTTCTTCACATCTCGTCATTTATTGTCGTGTGTGAGGCCTTTCTCCGCATTACCCCTCACTTCGGCCTGTGGCTCAAGACCTTCGATGTGAAGCCGAAGATGATCGAGGGGTAGCATGCAGCGTGCGGAGGTGCTTTAATAACCAAAATCGCCGACGCTCCATGGCCAGAGGGTTCCTTCCCAGAGGTGTCCGGATTGTGGCAGAGGGAGTGGTTTTACATCACAGCTCCCCGAAGTGCCAAGTGGGTAGCTGCCCCCACCTTTCGCTCGGGCCCCCCACCACAACTGATGTCATGGATCAGCAGGGGGCTGAGCAGGGGTCCAGCCAAGGACGTGCCAATACTGCAGAGCCGTATCCGAGATCTCTTCGAGGGAGATTTTAGTCTGGTTATGGTAATGCAAGTTATGCTGGTTCGTCGAGTCCAACCTTGCAAACGCCGGCCCCTCCGCATGTGGGAATTCAACCCAGAAGGACCGTGAGTTATTCAGCATTTCCTTGGCATGACGCATGAAGAGATGTACAAATCGTTCTTCGGACCCCAAATAGAGTGTCCGGGCACCACCGAGGACGTGGGCCTGAGCTGCAACTGCCCCGCTGCCCAAGTAAGTAATCTCATGCCGAACCTGTTGTCCTTTTATTTATCATGGTATCATTCTAAAGAGCCGCTTTTTGACCAGGACTGGATAACAAAGGCGATGATGATCCGGTGTTCGGCCCCCCTTCCTGAGGGCTTGGACAATCCAGTACTGGACAAGATGCTCGAGTCGGCACCTTATCCAGCGCCCTCGAAGGAAGATGATGGGGGGAATAAAGAGGGCGAGAGTGGGCCTCACTCGCTACGCATTCCAGCCAGGGGGATAAGCACCTCCGCGAGGGAGGACAATCAAAGGAAGAATCTGACATTCTCTCTCCCCAGGGAAGGAAGAGGACTACCTCTGAAGATCCGGAAACTAAGGTTTCCAAACGGGAGAAGAAATCTTCATCAGAGGATCCTGCCTCGGAGGGTATTCTTGCCGCACAGTGTCCGCACGGAGATCAGCCCTCTATCGAGCTGTAAGTAATCGAGAAGTACTTTAATAGTGGAAATATCCTACCTTACTTCCGAAGACAATTACCAGTGCTTATAAATTGTAGTCCCGATCGTAGCCCGTCTCGACACAATTCGTCTTCGGGGGACCTTCTTCCGGAGATGATGGAGAGCGAAACGCCTCCCCCCGACACCCCACCTCACGAAGCGGGCGACCTTCAAGTGTCGTCGTGAAGGGTATCTCCAGATCCACTAAGGCCAGAGGATAACCCTTTGGCTACCCGGGATTCCCAGTATCCGGCTCCTAAAGAGAGCGACAGCAAGGGTCCGTACAGTGTGCGGTCGGACGCGCTGAAGGATCTTCTGGGGCAAGCGGCCGTCTCGGAAGCGCATCGTACACTAATGGGTACAGTAATTAAAAGGATTTCATCCGCTGAAAGCAGTTTGCATGAAGCCTTTATGAGTCTGCTGCAGGCTTCGAGGTACGTGAAATAGTGTATGTTTTTGATAGTACCGCATACATTAGGTGTGCCCTATGCAGATAGTAGCCCCTGAGACTCTCGTTGTCGTCAAAAATGGCGGCAAACAGAGGATCATAATCCCATGTAATAACCAGACCGCCTTCATGTGCAGGTGGCTGAAGCTCCGGTGGCTAGCCGGACTGATGGGTTTGCCGAGCTAAAGCAGCAACTTGATGCGGCAGACACCGACATCGTGCTTGTCAACAAGCGGCTTGACGAGGCACGGGGTGAGTGATTTCTCTGGTGATCATCACATAATAAGAGTAGCATGATGCCAATATCTTTAATATATTGTGTGACTGCAGATGGAGCTGCCACCGTTGAGACCCTTCGAGCAGAGCTTGCCCGAGCCAAGGAGCAAGCAAGGAGTAGCAATGCGGCCGCTCTAAAGGCGGCCAAAGAGTTAAGGGCCGAACAGGCCGCGCATTGCGAGAGAAAGGAAAAAATAGTCAAGATGGTTGTAGAGTTAAAAGATGTCGCTGACCGTTACCAGCTTCTTGAAGAAGAAAACCGGGCGAAGGCGACGGACCTGGAGAAGGCCCTGGTGGCTGCCAAGGAAGCCCGCTCCAAAATTAGAGCGACGAAGGAGGAGCTGAATCAAGCTGCAGATATCGTGTCTGGGAAGCCCTTCTTGTTGCGGACTAAGTTCGGAGATCTGAGGTATGCTCCTCCGGACCAGCTATGGAGTTCTGCGGACGCCTACATGGATCTGGCTACAAGTGCTGCTGATGCGGTCGACTACTTCAAGGAACAGAAAGGTCCCAAAGTGGAAAAGTTGTTCTGGTCACAGTTTCACGCTCCAGTCCGTCCGCTGCTGTTGAATGAGCGATTGGCCGAGTGGGCCGAGCTCCATAGGTTGTCCAGACTTGCCATGAGGTACATTGTGGATCACCTGTGGCCGGGAGGGCCAAGGCCGAATAGCTACTTTAGTTTAGTGCAACAATTCCTTGGTGCTATGCCACGCATCGATGCTGTAAAAGAGATCGGTGTGCATAGAGGGTACGCGGATGGCCTTTGCCCGTGTCAAGACATACTGGGCGGAGATGGAGGCCACCACTGTTGCGACACAGGGTTCGGCCGTAGGCCGAGTGGCTGCCGAGCACTACTTTGAAGAAGTTCTTGAAGGAGCTCGTTCGATAGAGGCTCGGTGCTCGAAGAATATTATGTTCTAGTGACATGTATTCCCATTGTAAAAACAATGTTTTATTGAATTATCAAGGCTGTATTTATGCTTTTGCCCGAAAGTACTATGATGCCTCCTGTGCGGCCGTTTATGTATATATGTATATAACCTGAAAGTTTGCAGTCGTCGGCTTCCGCCCCATGCATATAATGCGGGGGTGTTCGCAAAAAATGCATATCCACACTTGATCCAACGTCTTGGTCCGTTAAGGAGGTGATAGCGCAGCGAACGAGGCAATCGGACTATATTGCTTTAACACTTTCACTTAGCCATAGGAGTTTGACAGTGGGGCTACTATATAGCCCCTGGTACTTCTGCGCTCGTCCGAATACGGGGCGTGCACGTACATGACCGGGAAACGGCCCTTCGTTAATGCGGAGGAATCCCGAAGATTCTGATGAGTCATTGAGTGGTTGACCAGTCTCTCGCTATATCATGACAGTCAGTTTTCGGCTTTCTCTACTGAGGTGCTCATCCGGATGAACCAGGGCACAATCGCAGTAGTTCTCCCAGTGCTACCTTAGCCAATATAACGGAACATAAGGTACCAAAACGTGGGAGCCGGGCAAACCCAACATTTGACCAAAGACATGATTCGGAACTGATGCATATAGGGCCAAACTCGCGACGCCGAACACTCCCTAAGGTGTTCGGTCTTTATAACATATATCGGGCTAAACAATGCCCTTAATAAGAAATCCCATGTGTCCAGTTACTTGCAAAATCCTGGCGTGGCCACATGCCAATAACGCCAGCATCCTTCGCGGTTGTGCAAAGTATCCGGAGGATATGAGCAACAAGAGACAGTAAAAAAGGTTTACGCAGGGTCTTAATCTAAAAAGAAACCTTTGGGCGGGTCCCTGCTGCACGTCTGCGCCTGTGTCTCCGTTGTGCCGTGTCCTGGACGGGTGTAGCATGATTATCATCTGTAAAAGGAAATAACTTAGGTGAAAGTTGCCGTGCCAAAAAAGGAAGAATTGGTTATTATCAATGAACTATCAAAATTCAGGAGAAGTCAAGTTGAGCCGGGTTGGCCCTGATTACACGCGGGGAGCCCCTGGTACCATTTACGAGGGTTTGATCATCAAACCCATCTCATGTATATGTGATGGAACGCCGGACTCGTCTAACCATGTCCGTGGTCTTGACAACCTGCCATTTTTTCTGGTTGGTGAGGCCGTCTAGTTTGCGGTTGTTAGAGTCGTCGCGTCCTCTTCCGTACGTAAAAAAACGTGTGGTATTTCTGCTAACTGTGATGATGCCACATGGACCGGGCATCTTGAGCTTGAGGAAAGCATAATGCGGTATTGCTTTAAAACGAGGGAAAGCCGCCCTTCCGAGTAGTGCTTGATAATCACTTCGGAATGGAGCGATGTGAAAAGTTAATGTTTCACTTCAGAAGTTATCGGGAGAACCGAATACCACCTCCAGTAGTAGAGAGCCCGTATAGCGGGCCTCTTGGCCTGGTATTACTCCCTTGAAGGTAGTATTACTGTGGCTTATTTGTGTCGGGTCTATCCCCATTTTGCGGACTGTGTCCTGATATATCAGATTTAGATCACTGCCGCCGTCCATGAGGATTCGTGTGAAATGGTACCCATTTATGATTGGGTCTAACACCAAGGCCGTCAGTCCTTCACGTCGGATATTTGTATCATGATCCCTACGATCAAAAGTGATCGGGAAGGCCAACCAAGGGTTGAACCTAGGGGTGACGGGCTCTATGGCTCGTGAGCATCGGAGTGCATGATTGATTCTCCTCTTTGTCACATGGAAAACGTTTACGGTTTTAACCTCTGGCGGGAACTTTTTCTGTCCTCCAGCGCATTGCTGGCGAGGTTCATCCTCGTCTTCACTTGGTGTCTCGTCCCCTTTGTATTCGGCGTTTAGCTTACCGCCCTGCTTGAAGACCCAACATTCTCTGTGGGTATGATTTGCAGGTTTTTTTGGGATGTCGTGAATCTGACAGAGTTTGTCAAGAATTTTGTTTAGGCCAGATTGTCCTTCTCTGCTGCCTTTGAAAGGCTTTTTTCGCTGACCTGGTCGGGGGCCCCTGAATCCGGCGTTTACCTTCGTGTTATCTAGGCTACCTTCTTTATTTCGACGCTTGTTTTTGTTGCGTCGTGGTTTACCATTGCCATCCCTAACTTCGGATGTGCTTGGGTCGCTGGTGCTGCTACGGACCAACCAGTTGTCCTCGCCTGCACAAAAGCGGGTCATGAGGCTTGTTAGGGCTGCCATCTTCTCGGTTTTTCTTGGCCGAGGTATCTGGCGAGCCATTTGTCTCAGACACTGTGTTTAAAAGCTGCTAAGGCTTCAGTGTTCGGACAGTCGACGATTTGGTTCTTCTTGGTGAGGAACATGTTCCAAAGCTTTCGGGTGGACTCTCCGGACTGTTGGACTATATGACTTAAATCGTCTGCATCCGGAGGTCGGACATAAGTCCCTTGAAAATTGTCTCGGAAAGCGTCCTTGAGCTCCTCCCAACTTCCAATTGAGTTTTCGGGGAGGCTTTTCAGCCAGTGCCAAGCTGGCCCTTTAAGCTTGAGGGGCAAGTATTTAATGGCATGGAGATCGTCTCCACGAGCCATATGAATATGGAGGATGAAGTTCTCTATCCAGACTCCAGGGTCTGTGGTCCCATCGTACGCCTCTATGTTCACCGGTTTGAATCCCTCTGGGAATTCATGATCCAGCACTTCATCAGTGAAACATAGGGGGTGTGCGGCACCCCTGTATTGGGATGTGCCATGGTGTTCGGACGGTTGTGGTATTCGGTTTTGGTTTTGTACCGGAGCGCGCTTCCTAGACCCGTAGATGGATCTGGTCGCGCCGGATTTTTGGCGCAAGTTCTCACGTAGATCGTGTGTTGACTTATGCGCGAACTTGTTAGCCGCTCTATCACGCTCACAAGGTGGTGGATCCGGCCGGTTGGCCGTATCATTCTTCGGCCATGTGGGCTGTAAGGCCTCATCGTCGAATTCCGGTAATATCTTGCGCTTTGGATAGCTATTTTTATGGTAGCTTCCACCATACTTTGTTACTTTGTTCCACCTGCTGTTGAGCGTATCTTGTGCTACCTTGAGCCTTTGCTTCTGTTTCTTCAGGCTCCTCGCTGTGGCAATAAGCCTTCTGCGGAGGTTCTCTTGCTCCAAGTGTGTTTCCGGGATGATGCGTGCATCTTCGTCCAGACTGTTTTCTTCCCCCGACGGGGTTTGATGAGGCTTATCTTTGGTGTCATCGTGTTCGGATGTCGGATCCGTACTATGTTTGCAGTTTGCATCTTGATCGTGCTCTCCCACCGGGGTGGTGCAGTTGTCGTTTCTTCCAGAGTCGAGTGGACTATTATTTCCTCTTGTGCTATTATTGCTGTTTTTGCTATGGCGGGACTCAGAGAGGCGCCGCTGTCGTCGGCGCTTGGGTTGCTTGGAGGGTGCATCCTCCGCTGTCTCTTCGCCATTGCCCTCTCTGGGTGTATCCACCATGTATACGTCATGTGATGAAGTAGCGGTCCAGCGCCCTGTGGGCGGTGGTTCCGGTTCGTCTCCTGCATCGTCGTCCATACCGTTGATGTCTTCGGAGTCGAAGTCAAGCATGTCGGTTAAGTCATCGACAGTGGCTACTAAGTGGGTGGTGGGTGGGCCGCGAATTTCTTCATCGTCTGCATCCCATTCTAGCCGGACATAGTTCGGTCAAGGTTGTCCTGACAGGGAGACAGACCTTAATGAATTTGGCACATCTCCGAAGGGCAAGTGCTGAAAGATATCCGCAGAGGTGAACTCCATGATCGGCGCCCAGTCGGATTCGACGGGCACGGATGCGAGCGGCTCGGAGTCCGTGGCCGGAGATGAATCCAGTGGTTCGGCGACACGCCTCTAGTAAGGGGTGAAGTCAGTATTTGGCTTTATTGCCACTGAGAGTGCGGCCTCCATGGCGGGGTCTATCCCTCCGCTCTCGGATGGCGCGATTTTCTTCGGGCTAATGGCCGGAGTAGTTGCGGATGCGATCTCCCGAACACTGTCCGACGGCAGAGTTATGTCATGCTCTATGCGACTGTGCGGCGCGTCCGGCATGGGCTCGAATCCGTCGAAGATCAAGTGTAACGCCCCGAGGCCGATACTCCAGATGCCTTCCTTTTATTTTAGTTGTTGACGTGTGTTTATTATGTTTGTTGCATTATCATAATTGTTTTGCATATTTCATTCATATATGTTTATGCCATGATCATGTTGAGTACCTTTCAGCCCAGCCAAGCCCACCAGCACCTCCTTTGTTCATCGTCTTCTCCCTGTACTGTACGGCAGGACAACCAGCGCATCCACGTCGGCAGTCTGGTTGATTTGATGGCCGGAGCTGCTCCCTTCCTCCTATATAATCCTGTCCCAACCCTAGGGTTTCCTCCTCGCTCCGTTTTTCACTCTTCTGCCTCCTCCCGCCGCCGAGGTAAGTTCCCCACGCCCTGCCGTCGCCATCGCCATGACCAGCCGAGCTGAGCTCGAGCCCGGCATAGCCAGCATCTCCCGGGCGTCGTCTTCCTCCGCAGCAAGTCCCACGACTCCGGCAACGTCTCCCGCGACTCCCCGAGCCCGGATCGCCAAGTTCCTCGACGTCATCTTCGTCGTCTTCCTCTGCTTCACGGACCCGAGTGGCTCCGTCGATCATCACGTCCTCCTGCCGTCTCCGGCCACCCGCGACCGTGTTCAACTCCAGCAGCACCCCCTCAGTGAGCAGTCACACCTCCCAGCCTCTCCACGGTTCAATTCTGTCGCCGTAGTCGTCTTCCCGATCCCTCCTATTCGTAATTTCCGCCATGGACGGCCTCGAGTTCGTGCTTGTGTTCATGTCGTTGCTCTGCTCGTTGTTTCACACACGCCACCCGCCGCGCTGCAGCACCGCAGCTCGGCCCCAAGTCTTCCCATACCCACCTAGCGCATGTCGCCGTCTCCCGCCATGGCCGCGCCCGAGTCGAGCGCGAGTCTTTGCATGCACACGGCCGCCCCTTGCTGCACCCACACATGCGCACATCCCACCACGGCCACCGCAAGCCTTTTCCGCACCCCTGCCGTCGGCCTGTGGTCGTGACGGTCGCCGTCTTGCTCGCCGGCGTCGTCACCCAGTTCTCCCGTGATCCATGAAGATGGCTCCTGCCTTTTTTTTATTCAGAAGAAATGATCTCCCTGTTTAGTCATAAACAGAGCAGTTAGTGCAGTGGCTAGTAGTGATGCATCCATCCAAAAGAACCTGGGTTCAAGCCCAACGCCCCCCTTTTTTCTTTTTGTTTTTGTGTTGTTTCTGTTAATTCGCTCACACGCACAACTATTTCATCTTGGACCGAGCCCTCCTTGTGCCATAAACACTCATCCATTGTAATGGTTAGCGCTTCAGTTTTGGTCCTGGTCGCGATGCCAGTTATCTTCTGTTGATCTCCATATGCATCACCAACACATAGCTAGCCCAGTGGCTAGCGCAGCCAGTATCCATCCGAGGGGTTCGGGGCTCGATTCCCAGGTGCCCCAATTTTTTCCTTGTTTCTATCAGGCTCGCTCGAACTGTTGGTTCAGTTATATTTTGCCTGTGAATTATCTCAGGTGCACTCTTGGTTCTACTGGTTAGGCTAGCAGGTTTGCACCCAGGCAACCAGATATCAAATCCCCACGACCACATTCTTTTCCATCAATTTTTGCCTTACCAGATCAAGCTTTGTTCTTGTTCTTGTTTGGCCAAGCCCAGTATCCATCACAAAAATCTTCCAGGCGAGCTAGTCAGCCCGCTCTATTTTCAACGGTGATGTGCTGGGTTGAATTCCCAGGCACCCTAATTTTTGCCCCTGTTTCCTCTTATTTATCTTTTGCACACCACACAGCCAGCCACTTGGGCCGAATCCTCATCCGGGCCGCTGCACCTTGATGCTTCGGGCCCGTGCATGTTTTTCTTTCTGCCTGTGGATTTGTTTAATTTCCAGTGCATTGCATATTTACAGAATTGCCACTGTTTTACATTGTCTATAGTTAAATCTACATGCGTCCAAACTAAACGAACCATATATGTAAAATGCTTAGAATTTCATCTAGTTTCATAATATGCTGCTTGCATCCATGTTTAAAATGTTTAAAATGTTGCTTGCATTTAATTTGCATAAATGCCATGGTAAAATGATTTATTTCATAACTAAATAATCGTAACTCGGATTTTAAGAAACTTTATATGTAAATGGGGTAGAATTTTGCCTAGTTTAACATGATGACCTTACTTTGCATGTTTAATAACTCTAAAATTGTGTTTAGGGCAGAACAGTACCAAACCTAATATATGCATATGGGGATTTACCGGACTTGTTGTTTGTTGTTCCGGCCTCATTTAAACTTGCCTAGATAGGTAGTTTTCATTTGCTTCACCCTCTTGCCATGTTTAACAACATTTAATATTATTGGGTACATAAACGAGATCGAACTAAATAAGTCATGTGGTGTTTTCTTCAATATGCAACTCCGTTGCATAATGAGCTCCACTTAATTTGTAGGATTGTTTTGTGCATTTTGCCATGCCATGCTTCATAAAACCGAACATGCATCATACTTGGTTGTGCATCATGCCATGATTATGTGATGGTTGTTTACTATGTTGTTTGCTTCTTTCCGGTGTTTGCTTCTTCAGGTTGGTTCCGGTAACGTCGCGTTTGTGAGGACCCGTTCGACTACGTCCGTTTGTCTTCTTCATGGACTCGTTCTTCTTCCTTGCGGGATTTCAGGCAAGATGATCATACCCTCGAAATCACTTCTATCTTTGCTTTCTAGATGCTCGCTCTTTTGCTATGCCTATGCTACGATGCCTACCACTTGCTTATCATGCCTCCCATATTGTTGAACCAAGCCTCTAACCCACCTTGTCCTAGCAAACCGTTTATTGGCTATGTTACCGCTTTGCTCAGCCCCTCTTATAGCGTTGTTAGTTGCAGGTGAAGATTGAAGTTTGTTCCTTGTTGGAACATGGAGATCGTTCCTTGTTGGAACATGTTTACGTGTTGGGATATCACAATATCTCTTATTTCATTAATGCATCTATATACTTGGTAAAGGGTGGAAGGCTCGGCCTTTTGCCTAGTGTTTTGTTCCACTCTTGCCGCCCTAGTTTCCGCCATATCGGTGTTATGTTCCCGGATTTTGTGTTCCTTACGCGGTTGGGTAATAATGGGAACCCCTTGGCAGTTCGCCTTGAATAAAACTCCTCCAGCAATGCCCAACCTTGGTTTTACCATTTGCACTAACAACCTACCACCTTCCCTTGGGTTCTGCAGACTCAAGGGTCATCTTTATTTTAACCCCCCCCCCGGTCCAGTGCTCCTCTGAGTGTTGGTCCGACCGAGCAGACTGCGGGGCCACCTCGGGGCAACTTGAGGTTTGGTTTTACTCGTAGGATGTCTCATCTGAGTGTGCCCTGAGAACGAGATATGTGCAGCTCCTATCGGGATTTGTCGGCACATTCGGGCGGTGTTGCTGGATTTGTTTTAACTTGTCGAAGTTGTCTTGTAGAACCGGGATACCGAGTCTGATCGGAATGTCTCGGGATAAGGTATATCCTTCGTTGACCATGACAACTTATCATGGGCTATGTTGGGACACCCCTGCAGGGATTGATCTTTCGAAAGCCGTGCCCGCGGTTATGGGCAGGTGGGAATTTGTTAATGTCCGGTTGTAGAAAACCTGAAGTTGACCTTAATTAAAATACATCAACCGCGTGTGTAACCGTGATGGTCTCTTTCCGGCGGAGTCCGGGAAGTGAACACGGTGTTGGAGTTATGCTTGACGTAGGTTGTTCTAGGATCACTTCTTGATCATAGTTTCTCAACCATGCTTTGCCTTCTCTTCTCGCTCTCATTTGCGTATGTTAGCCACCATATATGCTAGTCACTTTCTGCAGCTCCACCTCATACCTTTTACCCTTCCTATAAGCTTAAATAGTCTTGATCGCGAGGGTGCGAGATTGCTGAGTCCCCGTGACTCACAGATACTTCCAAAACCAGCTTGCAGGTGCCGTTGGACCGTGCAAATGGCGCAACCAAGCCCAGGAGGAGCTCGATGAAGATCTTGTCCTTTGTGTTGTTTCGTTCTAGTTCATCAGTAGTGGAGCCCAGTTGGGGTCGATCGTGGACCTTGTCGCATTTGGGGTTCTTCTTTTATTTTGGTTCCGTAGTCGGATCTTGATTGTATTTGGATGTTGCAATGCTATATTCATGTAATTGTGTGAAGTGGCGATTGTAAGCCAACTATGTATCTTTTTCCCTTATGTATTACATGGGTTGTGTGAAGATTACCTCACTTGCAACATTGCTTTCAATGCGGTTATGCCTCTAAGTTGTGCTTCGACACGTGGGAGATATAGCCGCATCGAGGGCGTTACAAGTTGGTAATCAAAGCCTTCCCCGACCTTAGGAGCCCCCTGCTTGATCGAATAGCGGGCGTTGTTGAGTCTAGAAAAATGTTTTGAGTCATTTAGGATTATATATATCAGAGAGTTAGGACTTCTTTTTACTCCATAGTCCCTTCATCGCTCTGGTAAGGCATCCTGACATAGAGTTTTGACTCTTCTCTTCTCACATTTCACTAAAAAAATTTAGGATCACGCGGGTATCTTGGAATCGTTCCGATGGTTTTGTGACGAGAACATTGTTCTTGGTGCCTCCTGTCATTTAGGGGTTGTGGCAGTGTCCCGGGGAGTTGAGCTCCGAGGTGTTGTCGTCACAATTTTATCGTTGCAATTCTGGAATACCTGAGATTAGTTTCACCGACATCGAAAATCTCTTTTATGCAGTTGTTGGTGAGATAACCTCGACGCCACTCAGTACTGGGGCGGGAGTTCGGGAGTATTGCCATAACTCGTTTAACGGATGCTTTTTGAAGGTTGAGGTAAACGATTTCCGAATGTTTTTGGTTATGTGTTGAAGGATGGATATAGCTGGATGTAGGATTTGCTAGTTTTGGGTGAGATATTATGCTTCCCCTGTATCCCCAACACCTGATTGCATAACCGGAAAGTTTCGGGAGTTTATAAGTGGGAATTCAAGTAGCTCGTAGGAATTCTTTCCAACAGACACATGATACGATATGGGATCTATCATATGTTTGTTCCAGCTCATTCTGCAAGCCAATCCTTGTTTTGTTTTTGAGTTGTGGTATTCGAGTTGCTTCGAAGTCAAATGTTGATTCCATCCCTTGTCTAAGCGGTATTCTCATGTTCCTAGGTGAATACTAATCCTTCTCGATCATCGAGTCTGTCATGTCAATCCCTTTCAACTGGCGTGTTCTCTTCAAGTGGATCCGATCACTTCAACATCCGCAAGATCAACTCAAGTCTTCTCAATGGTGTTCGTTTCATCCGTTCCAAGTTGCCTTTGTTTTCCCGCCCTCCCACCCTTTTTCTTCAAGGACTCAAAATTCTTAATCAAGTATCCTTTTATTGATGAGAAGTCTCTCCATTCTTTTCCGTCAATATTCTTACCCGGTGGTTCTCTTGAAGATGCCCTACTAGTTCATTATTCTTCATTCTCTTTTCATCTCCGATGAATTCAATTCAAGCTTTGTTGAGCACATCCTTTCCTCATTTCAATGCTTTTTTCCTTACCGGTGCACCTCTTTATCATTTTCCGCTTGCTATTCAATCGTTCCAGAGTGTTCAAGATATCTCGAAGATTCGTGTTTCCACTCTATACTCATTCAATCTCTTTCGATATTGTCATCTCATTCAAGACATTTAATTCTACTAGTGCAATATCTCTTTTCGAGCAATGGTTCTATGGTGTTTCTTTTGAGTGGGCCCTAACCCACAGGTCTTTTCCCAGGATCTTACCTGACTCTTCTAGTTTTCCCCGGAGCTATCCTACATTCTTTTGAAGTTTTGATGTAAGAATGAATTTTCATCAGTCAAGTGCCTTTCTCCAAGATCTTTCTAATTCTTTTCATCGTTGGTTCAACCTTTCCAATTTTAATCCCGGAGATCTCAATGATTTTTGGTGATGTTGTTCTCGTCATTTTCGGATTTGAAGACCGAAGAAGATTTTTCTCTAAATCTTGCTCCATTCTCTTCAAGATTCATGGTTCTAGTTCAAGGTCATCCTCTCATAATTGTTTTTGATTGTGAGAATTCTTTTCATCCATCCGGAGCTATTCAAGATTCTGTTTCAGTTTGATTATCCTAAGCCCATCATCTAAGATCTATTCATTCCAGCTTTCAGCTCTCATACTCTAAATCTTACCGGTGCTTCGTTCAAGTGATCTCTAATCAGTTCATGATACCTTCGTTCTCATGTATCTAGATTGTCTCAAGTATCTTCCTTCATTTCACAATTCTTACCCGGTGACTCATCTCTTTTCTTCGTTCATTTCCAATTCTCACGGTGGTTCGTTCAGAGTTTCTCTTCCTTCGTTATCTTGCAGATTCATTCATTATTTCAGTCCTTCCGGTGATTTGTTGAAGACCTTTCTCAAGTTTAGCGCTATATCTATCTTAATCCTTTCTATGAGTTTAAGTTGCATGCAATCCATTGTTTGTCATCAATTTAATTGGTGAAGGATAAGCATAATGTAATTCTTATTCTTGTTTCATCGAGTGAACTATATTCCCTATTCTGGAGGCTCATCAAATTCTTGGGTTCAAGTGCTCATCTTTCTTTCCCGGAGTTCCAAGCTCTTTCAATTATATCACCACGAGGATCCATCTAAATCATTACAAGGTTCACCTTGTGTTTTCAACTTTCCTCTCTCCTCGTTATCCTTTCGTTACCGGAGATCTTCATGGATGTTCTACATGGCGGTTCGTCAAGGATTTAATTCCTTCTTGAAGTGTTCATCGAGATTCTTTTCTAAGGAGCTCAAGCATTCTTCTTCTTGCTATCTGGAGTGCAATTCTTTCTTCCATATCATTGGAGGTGGTATTATGTCATTCTTGATAATTTGAGTTCATGTTTCATGATTCACATGTTGTTAGGAATGAGGTATTTTAAATCCATCAATATCTTCTTTGGAGTTATCTTGGGTTATATTTCACCTAAAGCCTTCCCTAAGGATTGTTGCTATCTATGGTGCTCATAAGTGATCCAAGTTCTTCTTTTATCCTCCCGGTGAGATAGTTCCTCGTCTTGTTGTTCTTATCAATCCAATATTGTTTTCGTTAGTGGCAGAATTTCACCTCATAGTTTTGAGATATTTTTTCCATAAGTCCACAACAAGCTTAATCTTTTTCATTGTTGGTTTTCCAACAACTCTGTTCGACCCTTCTCCTAAAGATGCCTCTTCAAGCTCTGTTGTGGCAGAGGTTGGCATTTTCTTCTCAATTTTCCTATTTCAATTATCTATCTTCTATTCTTCCATTCCGGAGGCATCGTGATGTTGCTCTCCTCAACCCATCTTCTCGGACTGTCAGGACCATGTTTTGTTCGTGCTTATCCTTTTAACCGGGGTGTTGTGCCCTCTGCTCAAGTTCTTTTCATCTTATTAAGTCTTACATCTCATTTCAATCGGGGTGCTGCCCGAAGTTGTTCTTCCTTGTTCCTCTTTGCTAACGGAGTGTTTTTAACTTCATTCATCTTCGTTGTTCTCTTTTCTCGAGATGGCTTAACCTTTTCAACGTTCTTTGGTTTCACTCGTTTGTCAAAGAAGCAACTTAATTTTACCTCTTCTCTTTCTCTCCGTTTTCCCTCCGGTGCCATTCTAGATCTCGGGACGAGATCCTCTCGTAGTGGTGGAGTGTTGTAACGCCCCGAGGCCGATACTCCAGATGCCTTCCTTTTATTTTAGTTGTTGACGTGTGTTTATTATGTTTGTTGCATTATCATAATTGTTTTGCACATTTCATTCATATATGTTTATGCCATGATCATGTTGAGTGCCTTGACATATTTGCCTCTTGCTTCATGAACACCATTGGTTTCATTGCATTGTGCCTTTTGTCTTTTTGCATTTCATCATAATCACCATGCGCATCACATTCTTCATGATGTTGTCTTGCTCTATGCATGTTGCACGTGACCAAACCCCTTGCTATGTCTCTCAAATCTACCCATGCATCAACACCTACTTCTTCCTTCTTATTCCTTTCATTTTTGCTAGTGCCATTTTTCTGTCCTCCATAAATGTTCATTTTTTTCCTATAAATCATGCTCATTGCCTACACGCTCTCTGCCAATTTTTGGCTCATATAAATATGTTTCGGTTGGGTTCAAAAATGGCTCAAGTTTGAATTCAATTCAAACTTGAATTATTTTTCTTCCTCTAAAAAATTGCCAAACCAATTTATTCAAATTTTGCATATTCTCAAGACTCCAAGGATATTTTTTTATTTTCTGAAATATTCCACCTCTAGCACCTCTTTCTTTTCTCCTAAATTCTGGTTGAAGAAATAAGGAAGAGAAAGAATTTCATATTAGGAGGAGAGAGCCAGATCCCTCTGTTCCTCCCGGCCCCCAGCCCACCTGCACTCACCTTTCAGCCCAGCCAAGCCCACCAGCACCTCCTTTGTTCATCGTCTTCTCCCTGTACTGTACGGCAGGACATCCAGCGCATCCACGTCGGCAGTCCGGTTGATTTGATGGCCGGAGCTGCTCCCTTCCTCCTATATAATCCTGTCCCAACCCTAGGGTTTCCTCCTCGCTTCGTTTTTCCCTCTTCTGCCTCCTCCCGCCGCCGAGGTAAGTTCCCCACGCCCTGCCGTCGCCATCGCCATGACCAGCCAAGCTGAGCTCGAGCCCGGCGTAGCCAGCATCTCCCGGGCGTTGTCTTCCTCCGCAGCAAGTCCCACGACTCCGGCAACGTCTCCCCGCGACTCCCCGAGCCCGGATCGCCAAGTTCCTCGACGTCATCTTCGTCGTCTTCCTCTGCTTCACGGACCCGAGCGGCTCCGTCGATCATCACGTCCTCCCGCCGTCTCCGGCCACCCGCGACCGTGTTCAACTCTAGCAGCACCCCATCGGTGAGCAGTCACTCCTCCCAGCCTCTCCCCGGTTCAATTCTGTCACCGTAGTCGTCTTCCCGAGCCCGCCTATTCCAAATCTGCCATGGACGGCCTCGAGTTCGTGCTTGTGTTCATGCTGTTGCTCTGCTCGTTGTTTCACACACGCCACCCGCTCCGCTGCAGCACCGCAGCTCGGCCACAAGTCTCCCATACCCACCTAGCGCATGTCGTCGTCTCCCGCCATGGCCGCGCCCGAGTCGAGCGCGAGTCTTTGCATGCACACGGCCGCCCCTTGCTGCACCCACACATGCGCACATCCCACCACGGCCACCGCAAGCCTTTTCCGCACCCCCGCCGTCGGCCTGTGGTCGCGACGATCGCCGTCTTGCTCGCCGGCGTCGTCACCCAGTTCTCCCGTGATCCATGAAGAAGGCTCCTGCCTTTTGTTTATTCAGAAGAAATGATCTCCATGTTTAGTCATAAACAGAGCAGTTAGTGCAGTGGCTAGTAGCGATGCATCCATCCAAAAGAACCTGGGTTCAAGCCCAGCGCCCCCCTTTTTTTCTTTTTCTTTTTGTGTTGTTTCTGTTAATTCGCTCACACGCACAACTGTTTCATCTTGGACCGAGCCCTCCTTGTGCCATAAACACTCATCCATTGTAGTGGTTAGAGCTTCAGTTTTGGTCCTGGTCGGCGATGCCAGTTATCTTCGGTCGATCTCCATATGCATCACCAACACATAGCTAGCCCAGTGGCTAGCGCAGCCAGTATCCATCCGAGGGGTTCGGGGCTCGATTCCCAAGTGCCCCAATTTTTGCCTTGTTTCTGTCAGGCTCACTCGAACTATTGGTTCAGTTATATTTTGCCTGCGAATTATCTCAGGTGCACTCTTGGTTCTACTGGTTAGGCTAGCAGGTTTGCACCCAGGCAACCAGATATCAAATCCCCACGGCCACATTCTTTTCCATCAATTTTTGCCTTACCAGATCAAGCTTTGTTCTTGTTCCTGTTTGGCCAAGCGCAGTATCCATCACAAACATCTTCCAGGCGAGCTGGTCAGCCCGCTCTGTTTTCAACGGTGATGTGCTGGGTTCAATTCCCAGGCACCCTAATTTTTGCCCCTGTTTCCTCTTATTTATCTTTTCCACACCACACAGCCAGCCACTTGGGCCGAATCCTCATCCGGGCCGCTGCACCTTGATGCTTCGGGCCCGTGCATGTTTTTCTTTCTGCCTGTGGATTTGTTTAATTTCCAGTGCATTGCATATTTACAAAATTGCCACTGTTTTACATTGTCTATAGTTAAATCTACATGCATCCAAACTAAATGAACCATATATGTAAAATGCTTAGAATTTAATCTAGTTTCATAATATGCTGCTTGCATCCATGTTTAAAATGTTGCTTGCATTTAATTTGCATAAATGCCATGGTAAAATGATTTATTTCATAACTAAATAATCGTAACTCGGATTTTAATAAACTTTATATGTAAATGGGGTAGAATTTTGCCTAGTTTAACATGATGACCTTACTTTGCATGTTTAATAACTCTAAAATTGTGTTTAGGGCAGAACAGTACCAAACCTAATATATGCATATGGGGATTTACCGGACTTGTTGTTTGTTGTTCCGGCCTCATTTAAACTTGCCTAGATAGGTAGTTTTCATTTGCTTCACCATATTGCCATGTTTAATAACATTTAATATTATTGGGTACATAAACAAGATCGAACTAAATAAGTCATGTGGTGTTTTCTTCAATATGCAACTCCGTTGCATAATGAGCTCCACTTAATTTGTAGGATTGTTTTGTGCATTTTGCCATGCCATGCTTCATAAAACCGGACATGCATCATACTTGGTTCTGCATCATGCCATGATTATGTGATGGTTGTTTACTATGTTGTTTGCTTATTTCCGGTGTTTGCTTCTTCGGGTTGGTTCTGGTAACATCACGTTTGTGAGGACCCGTTCGACTACGTCCGTTTGTCTTCTTCATGGACTCGTTCTTCTTCCTTGCGGGATTTCAGGCAAGATGATCATACCCTCGAAATCACTTCTATCTTTGCTTGCATGATGCTCGCTCTTTTGCTATGCCTATGCTACGATGCCTACCACTTGCTTATCATGCCTCCCATATTGTTGAACCAAGCCTCTAACCCACCTTGTCCTAGCAAACCATTGATTGGCTATGTTACCGCTTTGCTCAGCCCCTCTTATAGCGTTGTTAGTTGCAGGTGAAGATTGAAGTTTGTTCCTTGTTGGAACATGGAGATCGTTCCTTGTTGGAACATGTTTACGTGTTGGGATATCACAATATCTCTTATTTAATTAATGCATCTATATACTTGGTAAAGGGTGGAAGGCTCGGCCTTTTGCCTAGTGTTTTGTTCCACTCTTGCCGCCCTAGTTTCCGTCATATCGGTGTTATGTTCCCGGATTTTGCGTTCCTTACGCGGTTGGGTAATAATGGAACCCCTTGGCAGTTCGCCTTGAATAAAACTCCTCCAGCAATGCCCAACCTTGGTTTTACCATTTGCACTAACAACCTACCACCTTCCCTTGGGTTCTGCAGACTCAAGGGTCATCTTTATTTTAACCCCCCCCCCCCCGGGCCAGTGCTCCTTTGAGTGTTGGTCCGACCGAGCAGACTGCGGGGCCACCTCGAGGCAACTTGAGGTTTGGTTTTACTCGTAGGATGTCTCATCTGGGTGTGCCCTGAGAACGAGATATGTGTAGCTCCTATCGGGATTTGTCGGCACATTCGGGCGGTGTTGCTGGATTTGTTTTAACTTGTCGAAGTTGTCTTGTAGAACCGGGATACCGAGTCTGATCGGAATGTCTCGGGAGAAGGTATATCCTTCGTTGACTGTGAGATCTTGTCATGGGCTAAGTTGGGACACCCCTGTAGGGATTGATCTTTAGAAGGCCGTGCCCGCGGTTATGGGCAGATGGGAATTTGTTAATGTCCGGTTGTAGAAAACCTGAAGTTGACCTTAATTAAAATACATCAACCGCGTGTGTAACCGTGATGGTCTCTTTCCGGCGGAGTCCGGGAAGTGAACACGGTGTTGGAGTTATGCTTGACGTAGGTTGTTCTAGGATCACTTCTTGATCATAGTTTCTTGACCATGCTTTGCCTTCTCTTCTCGCTCTCATTTGTGTATGTTAGCCACCATATATGCTAGTCTCTTGCTGCAGATCCACCTCATACCTTTTACCCTTCCTATAAGCTTAAATAGTCTTGATCGCGAGGGTGCGAGATTGCTGAGTCCCCGTGAATCATAGATACTTCCAAAACCAGCTTGCAGGTGCCGTTGGACCGTGCAGATGGCGCAACCAAGCCCAGGAGGAGCTCGATGAAGATCTTGTCCTTTGTGTTGTTTCGTTCTAGTTGATTAGTAGTGGAGCCCAGTTGGGGTCGATCGGGGACCTTGTCGCATTTGGGGTTCTTCTTTTATTTTGGTTCCGCAGTCGGACCTTGATTTGATTTGGATGTTGTAATGCTATATTCATGTAATTGTGTGAAGTGGCGATTATAAGCCAACTATGTATCTTTTTCCCTTATGTATTACATGGGTTGTGTGAAGATTACCTCACTTGCGACATTGCTTTCAATGCGGTTATGCCTCTAAGTCGTGCTTCGACACATGGGAGATATAGCCGCATCGAGGGCGTTACATCAAGTCTCCGCGGATGTCGGCCGTGTATTTCAAGTTTCCAAATCTGACCTGATGGCCAGGGGCGTAGCTTTCGATTTGCTCCTGATGGCCAAGCGAATTGGCCCACAGTGCGAAGCCGCCGAATATGAAGATCTGTCCAGGGAGGAAAGCCTCACCCTGGACCACATCGCTAGTGATGATCGAAGGAGCCATCAAGCCTTACGGTGACAACACAGTGGAACTCACAATGAAAGCACCAATGTCGGTGTCAAAACCAGTGGATCTCGGGTAGGGGGTCCCGAACTGGGCGTCTAAGGCGGATGGTAACAGGAGGCAGGGGACACGATGTTTACCCAGGTTCGGGCCCTCTTGATGGAGGTAATACCCTACATCCTGCTTGATTGTTCTTGATAATATGAGTAGTACAAGAGTTGATCTACCATGAGATCAAAGAGGCTAAACCCTAGAAGCTAGCCTATGGTATGATTGTATGTTGTCCTACGGACTAAAACCCTCTGGTTTATATAGGAACCGGAGGGGGCTAGGGTTACACAAGGTCGGTTACAAAGGAGGAGATATACATATCCGTATTGCCTAGCTTGCCTTCCACGCCAAGTAGAGTCCCATCTGGACACGGGACGAAGTCTTCACATAGTCCAACAGTCCGGCTGTCCGGAGACCCCCTAGTCCAGGACTCCCTCAGTGGTATCCTCCTCTGAATGATTTAAGCGACTTGACTTGGCACATGTTCACGCATGTAGTTGAAACAAAATCAACATAGCCTTCACAATATTTATGTTCATGGTGGATTATATCCTACTCATGCTTGCACTCGATGTTTATTAACTTTAATGCATGTTCATGGCTGTTGTTGCTCTCTAGTTGGTCGCTTCGCAGTATTTTGCTAGCCTTCACTTGTACTAAGCGGGAATACTGCTTGTGCATCCAATTCCATAAACCCCAAAGTTATGCATATGAGTCCACTATACCTTCCTATATGCGGTATCTACCTGCCGTTCCAAGTAAACTTGTATGTGCCAAACTCTAAACCTTCAAATAAATATTCCATTTTGTATGCTCGAATAGCTCATGTATCAACTAGGGTTGTCCGTATCTTCCATGTTAGGCGGGTTATTCTCAAGAGGAGTGGACTCCGCTCCTCACTCACGAGAAAATGGCTGGTCACTGGGATGCCCAGTCCCATGCTTTATGAAAATCAAATCAAAATAATTGCAAACAAAACTCCCCCTGGGACTCTTGTTAGTTGGAGGCACTCGTTGTTGCGAGCAAGCCATGGATTTATGCTTGTTGGTGGAGGGGGGTATAAACTTTACCATTCTATTTGGGAACCGCCTATAATGTGTGTAGCATGGAAGATATTGCCATCTCTTGGTTGTTATGTTGACAATGAAAGTATACCTCTCAAAATATTATTCATCTATATTTCAAAACTGAGCTCTGGCACCTCTACAAATCCCTGCTTCCCTCTGCGAAGGGCCTATCTATTTACTTTTATGCTGAGTCGTCCACCTCTTATTAAAAAAACACCAGCTGGAGAGCACCTGTATCATTTGCAATCATTACTGATTAGTTTACATCGAGTATGACTTGACTGGATCTCTTTTACCATGAATTACAATGTCTAGTCAATCCTTGATCTTTAAAGGTGCTCTGCATTTATGTTTTGCGGTCTCAGAAAGGGCTAGAGAGATACCATCTTGTTATATCACATTATGATTGTTTTGAGAAAGTGTTGTCATCCGAGATTTATTATTATTGCTCGCTAGTTGATTATGCCATTGACATGAGTAAACATGAGACCTAAGCGTTATTGTGAATATGGTTAGTTTATAATCTTTGCTAAAAACTTGAATGCTGGCTTTACATATTTACAACAACAAGAGCAAACAGAGTTTGTAAAAGTTTTTATTTATCACTTTCAGTTTATCAACTGAATTACTTGAGGACAAGCAAAGGTTTAAGCTTGGGGGGGTTGATACGTCTCCGTCGTATCTACTTTTCCAAACACTTTTGCCCTTGTTTTGGACTCTAACTTGCATGATCTGAATGGAACTAACCCGGACTGACGTTGTTTTCAGCAGAATTGCCATGGTGTTATTTATGTGAAGAAACAAAAGTTCTTGGAATGACCTGAAACTTCACGGAGATTATTTTTGGAAATAATAAAAAATACTGGCAAAAGATCAAGACCAGGGGGCCCACACCCTAGCCACGAGGGTGGGGGCGTGCCTGCCCCCTGGGCGCGCCCCCTGCCTCGTGGGCCCCCTGGAGCTCCTTCGACCTCAACTCCAACTCTATATATTCGTGTTCGGAGAGAAAAAAATCAGGGAGAAAGATTCATCGCGTTTTACGATATGGAGCCGCCGCCAAGCCCTAAACTCTCTCGGGAGGGCTGATCTGGAGTCCGTTCAGGGCTCCGGAGAGGGGAATCCGTCGCCATCGTCATCATCAACCATCCTCCATCACCAATTTCATGATGCTCACCGCCGTGCATGAGTAATTCCATCATAGGCTTGCTAGACGATGATGTGTTGGATGAGATTTATCATGTAATCAAGTTAGTTTTGCTAGGGTTTGATCCCTAGTATCCACTATGTTCTGAGATTGATGTGGCTATGACTTTGCAATGCTTAATGCTTGTCACTAGGGCCCGAGTGCCATGATTTCAGATCTGAACCTATTATGTTTTCATGAATATATGTGAGTTCTTGATCCTATCTTGCAAGTCTATAGTCACCTACTATGTGTTATGATCTGGCAACCCCGAAGTGACAATAATCGAGTCCACTTCCAGTGATGACCGTAGTTTGAGGAGTTCATGTATTCACTATGTGTTAATGCTTTGGTCCGGTACTCTATTAAAAGGAGGCCTTGATATCCCTTAGTTTCCGCTAGGACCCCGCTAGCACGGGAGGGTAGGACAAAAGATGTCATGCAAGTTCTTTTCCATAAGCACGTATGACTATATTCGGAATACATGCCTACATTACATTGATGAATTGGAGCTAGTTCTGTGTCACCCTAGGTTATGACTTTTACATGATGAACCACATCCGGCATAATTCTCTATCACCGATCCATTGCCTACGAGCTTTTCATATATTATTCTTCGCTTATTTACTTTTCCGTTGCTATTGTTACAATCACTACAAAATACCAAAAACATTACTTTTGCTATTGTTACCTTTTGCTACCATTACCACTACTATCATATTACTTTGCTACTAAATACCTTGCTGCAGATATTAAGTTTCCAGGTGTGGTTGAATCGACAACTCAGCTGCTAATACTTGAGAATATTCTTTGGCTCCCCTTGTGTCGAATCAATAAATTTGGGTTGAATACTCTACCCTCGAAAACTGTTGCGATCCCCTATAATAGTGGGTTATCAGTTGGCCTTTCCGGACTATCCCCTTCGGTTTATATAGACACCAAGGGGATCTAGGGTTTACATGGAGTCGGTTACATAAGAAGGAATCTTCGGTCGTTGAGCTTTCCTTCCACGCCAAGTAGAGTCCAATCCGGACACGAGTATGGTCTTCGATCTTCACAACCCATCAGTCCGGCCCATGGATAACAGGCCGGACGCCCGAGGACCCCTTTGTCCAGGAGTCCCTCTGTGGCGCCCCCCCCTATGGCAGGATGCCGAATAGGAGAATGAAATGGGGGGTTCACCCCCTTCCTTTCTCTCTTCCCCCCTCCCTTTCTTCTCTGGTAAAATAAGGAAAGAGGGGCGCCACTTGGAGAAACCCCAAGTAGGATTCGGATCCTACTTGGGGCGCCCCCTGGCTGCCTCTCCTCCCCTCCCACCTATATATATGTGGGAAGGGGGCGCCTAGAATACACAACATCAATTGTTAGCCGTATGCGGAGCCCCCCTCCACAGTTTACACCCTCGATCATATTTTCATAGTGCTTAGGCGAAGCCCTGCGAGGATTACTTCACCACCACCATCGCCACGCCGTCGTGTTGATGGAACTCATCTAGGACCTCGACGTCTTGCTGGATCAAGAAGGTGAGGGACGTCACCGAGTTGAACGTGTGCAGAACGCGGAGGTGTCATGCGTTCGGTACTTGGTCGGTTGAAGCGTGAAGGAGTTCGACTACATCAACCGCGTTGAGAAGCGCTTCCGCTTACGGTCTACGAGGGTACGTAGACACACTCTCCCCTTGTTGCTATGCATCTCCATGGATAGATCATTGCGTGTGCGTAGAATTTTTTTTTTATTTTCCATGCAGCGTTTCCCAACACCGGCTTACGTTGAGACCCCACCCTGCTCAAAGCATCAACTGCCTCATTCTTCCTTCGATCAAGATGCTCCTTCTGATAACCTTTGAAGTGACCAGCAACATTGTCAACCGCCCGGCGATAAGCTGCCATGAGTGGGTCTTTGGAATCCCAAGTGCCTGAAACTTCCCGAGCCACTGAATCTGAATCACCAAAACACATGACCCGGCTTAAGTTCATCTCTTTAGCCATCCTAAGGCCATGGAGCAAGGCCTCATATTCAGCCGCATTGTTAGTACAAGGAAACATCAACCTTAAAACATAACAAAATTTGTCACCTCATGGGGAAGTTAAAATAACTCCAGCCCACGAGCCTTCTAATTGCCTGGACTCGTCGAAATGAATAGTCCAATACGTGTTATCTGGCTTTTCCTCAGGCATCTGCAATTCTGTCCAATCATTGAAGAAACCCACAAGAGCATGAGACTTGATTGTTGTTCTTGGCATATATTTCAAGCCATGAGGTCCAAGCTCTATTGCCCACTTGGCAATCTGGCCAGTGGCCTCCCTATTCTAAATAATATCTTCGAAGGGAGCAGAACTAACCACAGTAATAGGGTGGCCTAGAAAATAGTGCTTCAGCTTACGACTCACCATGAACACCCCATAGACCAACTTCTGCCAATGTGGGTACCACTGCTTGGACTCAATTAATACCTCACTGACATAATAAGCTGGCCACTGGATTGGGTACTCCTTACCTGTTTCTTTGCGTTCCACAACAATTGCCATGCTAACAACCTTACTATTGGCCACCACATATAAAAGTAAAGGCTCCTTCTCAACAGGAGCTGCGAGGATAGGCGGCTCAGCTAACTGCTTTTTGAGTGCCTCAAACGCCTCATTAGCAGCATCACTCCAGACAAAATGATCTGTTTTCTTCATCATCTGGTACAGAGGAACTGCCTTATCTCCCAAGCGGCTTATGAACCGGCTTAATGCTGCAATACGACCCGCCAGGTGCCGGTCGTCATTGACACACGCCGGCTTAGCCAATGAAGTAATAGCCTTAATCTTCTCTGGGCTAGCTTCAATACCTCTCTCAAAGACTAGAAAACCTAAGAGCTTGCCTGCAGGTACACCAAAAACAAATTTGGCCGGGTTAAGCATCATTTTGTAGACCCGGAGATTGTCAAAGGTCTCTTTTTGATCATCCAACAGAGTCTCCTTTTTCTGGACTTCACAACAATATCATCCACATAAGCGTGAATATTGCTTCCAATCTGACTATGGAAACAGTTGTTGACACAACACTGATAAATCGTCTGGGCACTCTTGAGCCCAAAAGGCATAGACACATAGCAGAAAGCTCCAAAAGGCATGATAAAAGCTGTCTTCTCTTGGTATTTGACTACCATCTTAATCTGATGGTAACGAGAATAGGCATCCAGAAAACACAAACGCTCGCAGTCTGTCGTGGCATCTATGATTTGATCGATACGGGGAAGAGCAAAAGGATCGGTTGGACACGCTTTATTGAGGTCTATATAATCCACACACATACGCCAAGTGCCATTTTTCTTAAGTACCAGCACCAGATTAGCCAACCACTCTGGGTGAAAAACTTCAACAATGAACCCGGCCACCAAGAGTCAGGCCACCTCTTCTCCAATGGCTTTGTGTCGCTCCTCATTAAAACGGCGAAGGGACTACTTCACCGGCTTAAACTTAGGATCAATATTGAGAGTGTGCTCAATGAGTTCTGAAGGCTTCCATGCAAAGATGTCCCGATTCTCACGGATGAACTCGATGAGCGCACTTTCCTATTTCAGATCCATATTAGCACTGATACTAAACTGCTGGGATGAGTCGCTAGGGACAAAGTCAACCTATTTGGTGCCATCCGCCGACTTGAATTTCAACAACGGGTCTTGCTCCGTGGTAGGCTTCTTCAGAGGTGTCATATCATCCGGGTCAACATTATCTTTATAAAACTTAAGCTCCTCCGTGGCACAAGCAGACTCAGCATAGGCAACATCACCTTCTTCACACTTCAAGGCAATCTTTCTATTGCCATGGACTGTGATGGTACCCTTACGTCCTGGCATCTTAAGTTGCAAATATACGTAACAAGGTCGTGCCATAAACTTGGCATAAACTTGGCGTGGTAAGGGCTTTTGATTTTAACCACTTCAAACCACAAAGTCTCTGCCATGTAATCATAATCATCGCCAAAGGCCACTTCCAAGGCAATCTTACCAACTGGGTATGCCAACTTACCAGGTACCACGCCATGAAAGACTGTAAAGGATGGCTTAAGATCTTTATCAGTCAAATTCATACAACGAAAAGTATCATAATAAAGGATATTGATGTTGCTTCCACCATCCATGAGGACCTTAGTGAATTTGTAACCCCCAATGTGAGGAGCTGCCACCAGTGCTAGTTGACCTGGATTATCAACCCGGGACGGGTGATCTTCTCTAGTCCATGTGATTGGCTGCTCTGACCATCGTAAGTACTGAGGTGTCACTGACTCAACTGAATTGACCGCGCGCTTATGAACCTTCTGATCTCTCTTGCAAAGGCTTGTGGTAAAAACATGATATTGGCCACTATTGAGTTGTTTTGGATTACTCTGATACCCTGAATGTTGTTGCTGGTTACCCTGACTAGGCTGCTGATTATAACTACTCTGATTACCATGTCCTTGATATCCAGAACTTGAGCCGTCGTCCCCAAAGCCGGGGCCATGTGAGCCGGATCCTGACCCGCCATGTGGGAAATTGTTATTATTATGATTCTGATGAAAGCCGGAATTCTTGTATTCCTTCGTAATAAAACAATCCAACCACAAATGACCGCCGGCTTATTCGGAAGACTGTGTTTCGGGCAAGGTTCGTTCAACATCGCCTCAAGGTTAAACCTTGGTCCTCCAAACTGCGGTGGTTTTCCCTTACGATGCTGATTGTTATGCTGTGCATTGGTATTAGCCACAAAATCTGACCCGCCATCGGTTTGCTTGCGTTTACCGTTGTTGCCCTGATTATGTCATGTCATATTCTGCTGCTGACCTTTACCATTGTCGTTCTTCTTCCCCTTGCTAGATTCTCGTCATCAGACCCAGGGTCCATCATGTTGTTTGAGTCAGCATATTTGATGAGAGCTGCCATGAGCTCTCCCATGTCATTGCAGTGATGTTTAAGCCGCCCCAACTTCTGTTTGAGGGGTGTGAAGTGGCAATTCTTCTCTAAAATCAGGACAGCAGAGCTGGCTGTGATGCTATCCGACAAGTGGATAATAGCTTAAACCCGGCGAACCCAGTGGTGGGTCGACTCATCCTCACGCTGGACACAAGCATCTAGATCAATAATCGACAGTGACTGCTTACACATGTCTTTGAAATTCTGAATAAAGGGCGTCTTCAACTTAGCCCATGAATTGATGGAGTTGGCAAGTAGCCCTTTCAACCAGGTTCAAGCCGGCCCATCCAGCATCATGGTGAAGTATTTGGTACATACCGCATCGTTAACATCCAACATTTCCATAGCTAGCTCATAACTCTCAATCCAAGCCTCAGGTGGGAGATCTACGGTGTAATTAGGCACCTTACAAGGGACCTTGAAATCATTAAGCAGACGCTCATTGCGTAGAGCCGACGCTAGACATGGTACACCAACAATTCTAGAAGTCATCCCAGCCTCCAAAGATGTCGAAGGGTTTAGCTGAAGCTGCTGATGAGCCGCTAACTGAGCCGCTAGTTCTGCCTCTCAATGTGCTCTAGCCTGATCCATAAGGGCCTGAACATTGTTATCATGATGGGGCGGTTTATGCCCATGGGGCGGGTTACGATGCCGCTTGCTGCTAGAAACCGCTGGCGACTCAATGCGCCAGCTGTAACTTCGACTCTGGCATGGAGTTGAGTGAATTCCCTCACGGCTGTATGAGTAGCCGCCTGTTGAGCCACAGCTGTCTGAAGAAGTTGCATGGTGTTCCGGGTCTCTACTGCAGCTGGAGACTCACCTTCGACTAGAAGGGCTACCAACCATGAAGATGCGGCAATCGTATTATCCAATGTATTAGAGTAATGACCCGGAGGTATTGGTACTCGCTGAGGAGGAGTCAAATCCATACGAGGAGGGTCTGGCACATGAGGCTGAGCCGCCACCCCGGTCAAAGGCACCTCAGTAGCCCGGGTCATGCCAGGCGGGTTACTCGGTCCTGCTCTGGGCGTATTGAAAAGATTTCGCCCCTCAAACCGTGAAGGTAAACGGCTCTGGTGCCTCCTCCGAAGGACAGCATGTGACGCATTCTGATCAAGATTTAAGCGAAAAGCCTCTGCCTTTATCCACTGCGCCTCGGCCTCTAAGGCGGCTCGCTCTGTGGCCATCCTGACATTTTCTACCTCGAGGTCCTCTCAGGCCTTGGTCACTTCGTCCCGCAGCTTTGCAACCTCCGCCTTATGCTGTACTTGATTCGCCGGAGTCACCTCTACGGCTAACAGAGTTGCCAAAGCATCCAAGAGCTCACCTAAAACTTGAGCCGGCGCACGGGCAGAGCTGCTCGCCCCAGCCGTCGCAACAGCAGTTGAGCTGGACATCATGGCCGCGGTAGTTGAGGAGTTCAACATTGGTTGCGTGCCCGCCATGAAAATCGCGGCCCTGCTCGGCGGCTCATAGAGGTCTGGAATACTGTCTCCATCAGAATAACCCCCAAGCCTGCCGCCTTGAAGTTGATAGATCGACTCGGTTTCGCCGGTTGAGGATTCATCACCTGAATAGATAGATGTCTCCCCATTAGATATAGATCCTTCCTCAAGACCCGCCCCATGAATGAAGCCAACTAAAGCACGCTTCCGGCTGGGTTGAGCTCTGGCGGGTTGCGCGTGCCGAGCCGTCTCGATGACATCGGCGCAGGAATCAGGCTCGGGCTCTGACTCGCCGATCTTACCGATGAAGACGTGAATTCCATCGAAGGGGACCCGGTACCCGTACTTGATTGAGTCGGCCTCGGGGCCCTAGCCTGCGTCGTCGATGTAGATCTTGCCGCAGCGACTCTTGCTCATCTGGCCCACGGCGTATACTTTGATCCCTGAGAAGTCGCCCTTCAAGAACTCGAAACCACCGTGCTCAGGACCCACGATAGGCGCCAACTGTCATGGGTTTATCACGGCAGATGCCCTAGTGAAAGGACTTAGGTGTGGAGCCATTGCAATGTAGGCTAGCTCGAAGGGGTTGAACGGGACAAAGGACACAGAGGATTTCCCCAGGTTCGGCCCCTCTCAACGAGGTAAAAGCCTACGTCCTGCTTCTAGTTGTATTGGTTGAGTTTCGATTGCAGGGGAGCGAATACGCTTTACCTAGTTCTCGACTTGTTGTTCCTTGAGTTAACCCGCCGCCGAGTCTCACCTTTATATACACAGGTCGAGAGCCGACGGCTTACAAGATTCCGGGTCAGATCACACAACATAACCAACCCCACCTCTAAGTCACCTTGCCTTGTTAGGCAAGCTACCATCAGGCGGCTCGCACCCTCGGGTCTTGAGTTACTTCCGGGTCGTGGGCCTTCAACAACCTGCTTGTAAGCCGCCTTCGGTCTTCTGAAGCCTTACTGGGCCTTCAATTATGAATCGCTAATAATATGACCCAGCCCCTCCTGGGCGGGTCATACCACGGGGTTATATCCCCAACAGGGGGTTGAGTTGTTATACTGGAAATAGCCTGAATGTGATTTCACATGAGCTCTAAAGAGTTGTTTGTTTCCACTTCCAAAGCTGAAACAAACAAGGACATGCATCACTGAAAAACTGAGGATTTTTTTCAAAAGGTTGTAGTGGATGATAAATTTACTATGATTTTTTAGAGACACAATGCAAATGCAGATACTCACGTACGCGCATGTATACTCATCCCTGTGAATGCACCATGCCGCTGAAAGGATAGTGCCGGAGAACCTGAAATAAATCAAGAAAATATGTGAGCCATGAGCCATGTCATTAACTTAAACCTACGTGGGCTTGTTCCAATAAAAAACCTAATTATATAAGTTAATCTTAGTTCACATTTCCTACGGAATACATTACTATTGACTCCTTAGGAAAATTTTCTATACGCTTATTGTCCCGTCCCAAATTTAAAATGTTAAAGTTTTAGTTAGTGTTAATTAAATAAATCCAAATTTGCTAGTGATTGCTTGATCTTAGCTAGTTTTGACTAAGAGTTATTTGGTTTGAGTAAATTATGGCACAAAATAATTTTGCAATTATTCACAACCCTAATTAGGGGTTATTTATAAAACCAAAATTGAGCTATGAAAATGTATGTCACTTGTATCAACTAATTTTGGGTTAAAATAATATTGAAACCTCAAAGTTAAATTGGGAATTAAATTGAACACTAGAAGAATTTAGGGAAATTAGCGTCCCAAATTAGGGTGACAATTCAAATATTTAATTTGGACTAAAAGGTATTTTTCTTAAGTCCCAAATAAGATTTTGAGTTTCTTTTATTTTTCCAAAACGATTGGACGAAATTTGATTCTGGAATCAATTCAAAATAAAAAAGGAACTATTTCAAACAGGGTTATAAATTTTATTTAGCAGGAAATCATTTTCCATAAGTCCTAAATATTAATATGATCTTTTGTATTTTTTCTAAATGAATTTGGAGCATTTGGGTTTGTGAATCAAATTGAAGTTCAAAAAGGAAAGAAAACTAAAATGGAAAAAGGAAGAGGGAAAGTCCTAATCTAGCTAAGGGCCCAACACATCTGCTCTCTCTCTCAGGAGCGCACCTACAGCCACCAAAGTAGGACGAAGTCGAGTTGTTGGGAAACGACCTCTCCACCTTCTCTCGTTGTCATTTACAAATTAGGCTCAAACCACATTCCAGCCAAAAGTACACCAACTACAGTGTCCAAAGCCCTATTCCAAATGTAAAGAGCTCCAATCCAGTAGATAGGAACCCATTCCAGTTCTTTTAAGTTTAGAAGAAAAGACTTTCCTTTTTATTAGGAACTATGTGCATATTTTCCAATCATGGGAAGATTCTAGTGACGACAAACACAAATTTTACATCTTCCTCTGAACTTAAGTCTATAAACAAAATTTTGGGGAAGTCTCGTATGCTACATTTACAAGACATTGATTGGGATAATATTGTTATGCACTAATCTCGTCCCAAGTGTGAGGTACTGTTTATGGTATCATATCATAATCTGAACTGCTACACTTCTGCATGTGCCTTAGTTGTCTCTCTTGTAGGAAAACTACCTGAAGAAGAATAACAATTCTCAATGGACGAGATGATATCACAACTATGTTGCGCTCTACATTGCTCTTGTTAGTACATGTTGTCTTGTATCACTCTACTTATATTCACAATTGGTTGATTATCTAACATCAATGTGCATGTTAGCTTCATTATCCTCCATTTGCCCCAAATTATCATGTCTATATTAAATCTTACATAAATGTAGAATAATGCTTATGAAGAAGTGTAGGTCTGCATTTTTCTTGTAGGTACATGTTGTCTTGTATCACTATACTTACATTGGCAGCTAGTTGATTATGTAGAATCACTCTGCATCTTACCTTCCTCGTTCTTCATTTTCTCAAAATTATTATATCTATATATACTCTTACCAAAATGTTAAATAAAACTAATGCTATTGAAGAAGTTTAGCCATGTATTGCTCTTTTTTATTCCTTTTGCCTTGTATCGTTGTACTTACATTCATAGCTAGTTGATTATGTAGTATCACTCTACATCTTAGCTCCATTATCCTCCATTGGTCAATAGAGCTATGGCTAAAAAGGTTCATTGTACGCCATGATTAGTGCTCACTGGCCGATGATTTTGGAAGAGGATTGATACGTCCATTTTGCATCATGATTTCCTACTGTTATTTATATTGTTTTTTATCATTATTCCACCTTATGATGCAATTCTAATGCCTTTTCTCTCTTCATTTGCAAGATTTACATGGAGAGGGAGATTACCAAAAGCTGGAACTCCGGACCTGAAAAGGCTACAACAGAGATACCTATTCTACGCAACTCCAAATGACCTGAAACTTCACAGAGATTTTTTATTGAATATATAAAAAATACTAGAGAAAAGAAATACCAGAAGGGGGGCCACCAGCTGCTCACAAGGCAACAGGGTGCGGCCACGCCCCCAGGCGCACCCTGATGCCTTGTGGATCCCACAGCTGGCCTCCGGTGCCCATCTTCTACCATATGAGGGGTTTTGACCTAGAAAAAAAATAAGCGAGATACTTTTGGGATGAAGTGCCGACGTCTCGAGGAGGAACCTGGGGAGGAGCACTTTTGCTCCCCAGTGGAATTGGGATAATTCCCTCCGGGAGGGGGGAAAATCAAAGCCATCGACATTACCAATGATCCTCTTGTCGTGGGAGGATCAATCTTCATCAACATATTCACAAGCACCATCTCATCTCAAACCCTAGTTCATCTCTTGTATTTAACCTTTGTCCCAAAACCTCAGATTGGTACCTATGGGTTGCTAGTAGTGTTGATTACATCTTGTAGTTGATGCTAGTTGGCAGGCCCGTATCAGGCACCTGTGGAGGGTGTGCACCTGCACAGGGCCCCCGAATTCAGCAGGGCCCCAAATCCTGGCATATTTCCTACTAATCAACTGATAATTTAGCAGGAGGAGTAAGAGTAGTAATTAGCGTTGAATGTACTACTCTCTACGCATTGAATTAACTCAGCCAACAACTGATAATGTGAACCATGGAGTTCATGAGCTCATGGAGTAGTATATTGGAACTTGAACAAAATAACTATCCAGCCTCTCCTCTCCTCTCACTTGGCTCTCTAGCTCTTCGTCTTCCACAAACCTCAGGCTCATTTTCCTTCTCAAGTATTAAATCCTCATCAATCTCCACTCTTTGCTACTAATTCCATTCCCAATCCCCACGTATTAATTCTTCAAGACTTCCCCAATATAATGTTGCGATGAACAACAAAATAGGCAACGTTCTATTCTCAACCCCCATCTTTTTTTTGAAACAAGCCCATCTGTTTATTTGGTGTTATGTTTTCAAATCTCAAATCAGTAGGCCAACAGATCAGTGTTTTGCTCAACCTCCGTCGCTGCCAGTTGCAAGCCCATGTGACCTTGTGTGCATCAGCATCAACTGGAGCCTGAACTAAAGTTGGAGCCTATGAGTTCTTGGTTGCCATTTTTTTTGCGAGCCAAATTTTGGTTCGTCAAGAAAAAAAGCGAAAGCTACACACGGTGCTGCCCCATAGTTTACTTCTCACATTAGTTAGGTTATTACTTCATTCCCTATTATCTCCATCTTCAGTTTTTATTTTTCTTTGTTTTACTTTCTGAATGACTTTGGAATTGAGAATTATGAATCATGATATGGAAAAGAGCAAGAAAAATATGTAAAATTGAGGGGCCACGTTTTGACCTTGCACCGGGCCTTCGTTTTCTTAGGTACGGCCCTGCTAGTTGGTTTATTTGGTGGAATTTCAAATGTTCAGATCCTCAAGCATATTTAATACACCTTTGATATTAAACATGAATATGATTTGTGAGTAGTTACTTTTGTTCTTAAGAACATGGGAGAAGTCTTGTTATAAGTAATCATGTGATGTTGGTATTCGTTCAATATTTTGATGATATGTATGTTTTTGCTTCCTTTAGTGGTGTCATGTGAACGTCGACTACATGACAATTCACCATACTTGGGCTTAAGGGAAGGCATTGTGGAGTAATAAGTAGATGATGGGTTGCTAGAGTGACAGAACCTTAAACCCAAGTTTATGTGTTATTCCATAAGGGCCTGATTTGGATCCATATGTTTCATGTTGTGGTTGAATTTATCTTAATTCTTTTTTCGTAGTTGTGGATGCTTGCGAGAGGGGGTAATCATAAGTGGGTTGCTTATTCAAGTAAGAACAACACCCAAGCACTGGTCCACCCACATATCAAATTATCAAAGTAACGAACGCGAATCCATTAGACATGATTAAAGTGACTAGACGATAATTCCCATGTGTCCTCGAGAATGATTTACTCTATATAAGGGAACTTTCAGGCTTGTCCTTTGCCATAAAAAGTATTGGGCCACCTTCCTGCACTTTTGTTACTATTGCTACTTGTTAATTGTTACGAATTATCTTGCTACAAAACTATCTATCACTCTTACTTTCAGCATTTGCAGAGAATACCTTGTTGAAAACCGTTTGTCATTTCCTTCTGCTCCTCGTTGGGTTTGACACTCTTACTTATTGGAAGGACTACAATTGATGCCCTATACTTGTGGGTCATCAAGATTCTTTTCTGGCGCCGTTGCCGGGGAGTGAATCGCCTTTGTTAAGTGGAATTTGCTAACACTATGTTTGGATGTATGCATTGGGAGCCTTGGCATTGCATTGGGTTGAATATCATATAAGACTATATTGGTATTGAGATTGAATGCCAATATTCTTGTTTGGATTCTTAGATATTCGGAACATATAGTTGATACTGAGGTCGAATGCCAAAGTTGTTTGGGTTGTCAATGTGAGGCATTGAGTTGTATAAGACTTTGTCGGGAAATCAAGCAAAGAGGAGGTTGGACGCTAGACAGGGGAGAGGGTCGGAGCTCTACGAAGAGAGGAGCCGGTCAACAACACATCTGCGCTGGGCGGCAAAGCTCGTGGTGGAGGCACGCCGGTCGCCGGAGATCATGGTGGAGAAGGGGTAGGAGGCCGGCGCTGGTCGCTGGAGAGCTCTGGCGGGGCGGGAACATGGCGCCGGCTGCTGGAGAGCTCCGGCGGAGTGGGAAGGTGGCATCGGCCGTTGAATCTTGGGGTGGAGACGAGGCGGGAGGGTGGCGCCGGCCATCGGATCTTGGGGTGCAGGCACGCCGTCCGCCGGGGCTCGGTGTGGAGGCGGGCGGGATGGGCGCCGCCGCCGTTCGCCGAGACGGGAGGTAGGACGCTGGCTTGGTTTCGTTCGCTAACAGATAAGCACGCTATCCCACAATGCCTAGTGATGTCGAGCACACAAGCTCCGAATTGGGCCAACAGTTTCTTACGTTAGGGAAGGACCGCTCAATATCAAGCCCGAATGTCACAATTGAATGCCAAGACCAACCAAACGGTGGCATTCGGGATATTAGGCCCAGACAAATGCCAATACCCAATACTAGGCCTGAATGTAAACATCCAAGCGGAGCATAAGGAAACATTTATATTACATGCTGAAATTTTCTGTCACTTGTTACTATGGAAAATAATCGTTTGAGGGGTTTGTTCGGGGTATCTTCACCTCGACTGGAAGCAATAAGAGTTTCCCCTCAACCTACTGAACCTACTGAAAAAGTTTATTATGAGATTTCTTCGAGTATGTTAGAGAAACTGCCAGCTAATCCTTATGTAGGAGATGGAATGGTACATCCTGATATGCACTTAATCTATGTGGATGAGATTTTTGGATTGTGTAACCTTGCAGCTTTATCCAAGGATGGAGTTAAGAAGAAGTTATTCCCTTTATCTTTGGAGGGAAAGGTGTTGACATGGTATAGGCTATTGGATGATATTGAAACCTGGGATTGGAACCGGTTGAAATTGGAATTTCACCAGAAGTTTTATCCTATCATCTGCTTCTTTATGATCGGAATTATATATATAATTTTTGCCTTGTGAAGGAGAAAGTATCGGTCAAGCTTGGGGGAGACTTAAGTACATGATGCACACATGCCCAATCCAGGGCTCTCAAGAGAATTATTATTCAAAACTTTTATGCTCGGCTTTCTCATAATGATCAATCCATGCTCGATTCTTCTTCTACTAGTTGCTTTATGAAGAAAACTATTGAATTCAAATGGGGTCTTCTGGAAAGAATTAAACTCAACTCTGAAGATTGGGAACTCGACAGAGGTAAATAGTCAGGTATAATACTTGAGTTTGATTGTGTTAAATCTTTTATGAAAACTGATGCTTTTCATAAGTTTAGTACTAAATATGGACTTGACTCTAAGATAGTAGCTTCCTTTGTGAATCTTTTGCTACTCATGTTGATCTCACTAAGGAGAGGTGTTTTAAATTTCATCCACCTATTGAATAAATGTTAGAGAAACCTGATATAGTTAAAGATGAAAAAAATATCTATAATGTTGATCCAGTTGTGCCTACTACTTATATTGAGAAACCTCCTTTCCCTGTTAGGATCAAGGAACATGTTAAAGCTACAAGTATGGTTAATAAAAGTAATACCAGAACACCTAGACCCTCTGAACAAATAAATGTAGAACCTAATATTGCTATGATTAAGGATCTCTTGATAATACTGATGGGCATGTTATTTACTTTTCTGATGAAGCTGCTAGAATAGCTAAACCTACTAGAAATGACAAGATATGTTTATAATAATAAGCCAGTAGTAGGCATTGCTACTTGTGAACTGCGTTGGGATTTCCCTAAAAAGGAGAGCATGATGCAGTATAGTAGAGATAAGTATTTTCCTTAGTTAAGAACCAATGTTATCAATCCAGTAGGACAACCACACAACACCTCATTAACAACACCTGCACACAAACAACAAATCCTTGCAATCCAACGCGAACAAGGGGTTGTCAATCCCTCGACGGTTACGTGCAAGATTAAATTGTGTAGTAATTGATAGATAGATCGAATAAAAATACAAAATAAAATAAATAAAGTAAAATTGCAGGAAAGTATTTTTAGGATTTTATATATGATAAAAGTAGACCCGGGGCCATAGTTTTCTCTTGAAAATAGCATACGGTGAGTAAACAAATTACTGTTGGGCAATTGATAGAAAAACAAATAATCATGACGATATCCAAGGCAATTATCATGTATATAGGCATCACGTCTGAGACAAGTCGACTAAAATGATTTTGCATCTACTACTATTACTCCACACATTGACTGCTATCCAGCATGCATCTAGAGTATTAAGTTCATAGCGAACAGAGTAACGCCTTAAGCAAGATGGCATGATGTAGAAAACGTAAACTCATGCATGAATAAACCTCATCTTTTTATCCTTAATAGCAACGATACAAATACGTGTCATGTCCCCTTCTGTCACTGGGATTGAGCACTGAAAGATCGAAGCCATTACGTAATCAAGTACATGGCGGCTTAGATACACTAAATCCTTCTCATCTGCCGACGCGGCAGGTTTCTGCCCAATCGGCGGCTCATCAGAGCCACACCTCTGTCGCATCTTCTTCCTCCGTTGCGCCATCCAGCCACCCCTCTGCCTCCTCTGCCCACTCATGTGACTCCCTAATCGTTAGTCCACCCTCGCCTCGCCATGCAACCTATAGAGACGCCCTGCTTTCGCGTGGCCCTATGTCACCAGCACCATTATGTCCCTCGCATCTCGCACCAAATCCTCTTTTCCGATATGGTAAACCTAACGATTTACACCTGTGCTGCTTCCGTTGCCTCTCGCTTAGTCATAGACGACGAGATTGTTGGGATCCTGTTGTTTGTTGGCTGTGCCGTCGTGTTGGACATCTTAGCTTCCGATGCAGCATCCGTGTTTGCAGCTCTAACCCTAAACCTAGCGCTGCACTTATTAGTACCCGCCCTCCTTCACCACAGCCCGTCACACAGCTCGGCCCTGACCCCTCTCCTTCGCTTGTCATTGTCCCCTTTCGCCCTAACTCGCCTTGACTTGCTTCCGCTGCCCCAATGGAGCCTGTGGTCCGTGGTCGCCCTACCTCGCCCGACGTCCACTTCCCTCTCGTCCCCGATCAGAATACCCTTCTTTGCCTTGTCAACATCTCTCCACCCAAGCCCAACTTCCCTGGCTCCGGCGTGTGTTCCGGCAGCGGCTCGGGATTGCTGCAGTGTGCTTTGCTGGGTTCGCGGTGGGCACGGCCTTCGCCGAGTTCCAGCAGGAGGAGGAGCAGGTCGCGGCCATTCGTGCGAGTCTGATCTATGTCGGCTCTCACATGGTCCAGATCGTGCGCACAATGCGGGGGACAACGCTTTCTCCTTCTCCTACTAGCACGTCGTCAACCTGTGGCTAGAGAAGCTGTCTTTGGAGCTCTAGAACAGGCGTGGAGTCGCGACCTCTGTCGCCGGCTTCGCGAGCATCCTACGGGTGGAGCATGCTTGTTTGCATGGCTATGAGTTCTCCAGCATCTTCGTTCTCATCAAGGTGGAAGCGCTGCAGCATATCCCCCCACCACGCCTCGACTCGTTCTACGTATTGTGCGTGCGGTAGCGACGGCCACTGTTCATCGAGAGGCAACCCAACACCAGTTGGCTACGTCCCGCATGGGGCTCGGTCGCCTGCAGTAAGTAGGAGCACGATCGATCGCTTGGGTTCAGTTAGCAGCAATCATGAAGGAATCACTCGGGTTCAGTTAACAGCCAAGGGATCGATCGCTCGGATTCAGTAACGTAGCTAGTGCAATCATTCAGGTTCAGTAAGCGAATGCCTCACTCGGGTTCAGTTAGCCAATGCCTCGCACACACGCATGTACGAGAGAAATGCGCAAACCACAGTGCATCACTCGGCCCTGACCACCCACCGTAACCGGGAACTCCCTGAAATTTTCCTTGCCCTCGCTTCTACCACATTTTTTTTCGTCATGGACGCTCAAAGAATGTAAATGCACATGCGTCTCCGGCCCGCCCAGGATGAAAAGCCCAATTTATGTCATGATTTTTTGTCATGGAAGTAGGAATCCACCACATCTATGATGATACGTGTTTTTGTCACAGTAATCATCATAGAAGTGTCATAATCGTGACATAAAAAGTTTTCGTTCAGGCCATAATGTCACGGATGTGTCCAAATTGCGCTCAGCTTGGCGGCGCATTGCCTTATCCATAGTGTGCTCGTCGGTCAAAGAATAGTCGTCAACGAAGACGAGGTAACGGCTACTACATTGAAAGGGAGTGGACATCCCTTCAGACAGAGCCATCGGTGCCTCTGAACGGACCGTAGGTGAAGTAGGAGCAACAACGGGTTCGACAGAAGTTGAAGTTGAAGATGAGGTTGACACAGTAGGTGGAACACCTGGTGCCGGTGGAGTGGCACTAGGTGATAGCGACGAAGACCACAACTTAGCTTGTGTAGGCCCACCAAACAAAGTGCAGTGGTGCACCACAACAAAGGCGGGGGATGAATCAGCCCGTCCATGCTCCGGCAAACCCAATTCTACATAGGAATATAAATTCATTCATACTAACCAAGCGATTCTAGAAAGAAAAAATTCCTACATAAGTCTTGCAAAATTCCTGTAAACCAAAGGAAGCACTATACTTTTGGAATTTCCAACTCAATTTTTATTTGGAATTTTCAGGTGTTTGAACTTACGTGTAAAAAGTCCACCGTAGAAAACCCTGGAGATGCACACGGGCAAGAAGCGCCAGCAGCAACATCACTGCACAGTGCGCACTGCAAAATCATAAATGCTCAATGAAGAGGAATGTCGTGCATAAAGGCACCACTACTCCGGTAGCGTACGCACAGTAACCACGTAGAGCTATCCTGTCACACATACGTACTCAGTTATTAGGGATACATACACGCACGGCGCCAGAGTAGGCAGTACTCGCTGCTGCTGTTCGCTCGTTGCAGCAACGCCGTTCTCACGCACGGGCAGCGAAGCGTCCAAGGCGACATCACCCATCTGCGGACGAGAGAGAGATAGAAACCAGCCGCGTAGCCGCTGTGCGCTGACTCGGACGGGGGCAGCGCCTGCCTACGCTGCGTGGTCCTCTCCACATGTGCGGGGACACGCACGATCATCCTACACAGGGCTCCGTTTCATCCTACACAGGGCTTCGTAGAGGGTGGCCAAACTGTGGCCTTTGTCAGCTATGCAAGAGGGTTCCAGAAACTGCGTTGATATTCAAATGTTGCTTCACTGTAAGGGTTTGAGACTTGATCTATGATTGGTTGGGGTGGCAATCAACGAGATCTTCTTGGCACGACTTGCATGATGGAAATCGGGCGAGGGACAACCGGGATACTCGAGAAAGGCGGTAAACTCATTACAAGTGCTCATATGCTGGGAGATCTGGAACGAAAGAAATGCTCGTGTCTTTTGCAACAAGGCATCGCTGCCCACCAGTGTGGCGGCGAAGATTAGGGAAGAGGCTAAAACTTTGGTAGTGGCCGGGGCTACGTTCCTGGGTAACATTTTACCGGAGAGTGGTTCCCTTTTCGGACCTTTGTTGTCCTGAAATATTTTACAAAATACATTGTTCTTGTTCTTATTTAATGAGATGAGGCAGAACTTTTGCCTCCGTTTTAAAAAAATAATCCAACACAGGGCTGACGATGCCTTCGCGTTTGCGGGGATGCTGAAGAGGGTGATCAGAAAAACGAAAATCAGGCGCCAGATTCTGCGCTAATCCATGGCGGTGGTGCGCCGTCGGATGCCGGCACGGACCGGGCTTTTCGGGCCTTGTAGTAGGCAATCGTGACAGATCCTGAGATTTGACAGGAAACGGATCCAAGATTACGAAGAAGGCTACCGCGGGCTACAGCCACAGATGTGCCTCGCGCAGAAGGAGAAAACAGCAACAGATGTAGGCATGTAGTACTACAGAAACAAACAGCCTCTTCCTCTCAGAGTCTCCCTCTCTCCTCGCACGCCAACAGATGGAGAAAGCTAAAGGCCAGCCCTGCCCTGCTGCCCATACGGCCGCATGGTAAATGGAGTGCTACTAAACTACAAGCAAACAGATTCGACATTGTAGCAATAAGTAGGTAGCAGGGCGTGCTGCAACCAACAGAGAGAAATGAATGAATAAGATTTTTACCTCTGCAACCGTGTGTGCGTGTGTCGAGCAAAGCGAAGCAAAGCACACCAGGCAGGCAGGCAGGCAGGCAGGCTCGGGTCTCTTCCCCGTCCGTCATCTTTAAACACACGCGGTTAACAATCGCCACTGTTTCCTTTTTCCGGGTCCCGGAGCTGCCTCCGCTCACGGCGCCTCAGCCCGCCTTCTTCCTTCGCTTCCTCCCTCCCTCCCTCCGTCCCCAAGCTCTGCCCCCTCTTCTTTCTCGCTTGCTTTCTGTCGCTCCACCGCCATCTTTCGCTTTCTCCCGCTGTTGACCAAAGGAGGCCCGAGCCTAGCCCCAGGGTGCTGCCAGTGCCAAGGTTTCTTTTCCCCGATCTTTATCCCGCGGCAATGGCGGGGGAGCTCGAGGGGAGGAGCTCCGGAACCAGAGGAGCCGAGCAGGTGCGTACGTTGCAGCAAGCAACAAGTGTTGTTCATCTTGCATCCTCTTCTGATTATCTGCAAGCCCCAGACCTTCTCAAGTGATTCTTCTTTGGCCACTCGTAATTCACCGCGTCCCTGTTGGCATAGACGGATCTGTTCTTCTTCTTTTTCTTGCTGCTGTTTTTGGCGAGCATTTTCACCACAGCCATCTGCATTTTCTTGGAAGAAAGAACACAGTGATCCGTTTCAGTCTCATCATATTTCAAAGCTCGAAACAGCTTGGGTTGTTCATTTCACAGTTTTCTTGCCTGGATCTTTTTGTGTTCACTTGTACCTACAAGAAGTAGCAATGCTGCAGAAGACACATGCCATGAGTTTCCGCTTACATGGTTTAATTTCTCACTTCTTTTCTTCAGGCCATTGTTGCTGTCAAGAAAGGCGCCCATCTACTCAAGTGCGGGAAGAGAGGGAAGCCCAGGTTCTGCCCGTTCAGGCTATCATGTGTGAGTAGCCTCTTTGGCACTACAGAATACTATACTACAAGATCAGAAAATTACACGTTCTTTCACTACCTTCATACAATCACCACTAGAAACCTGTATAATTCCCAAAATGAAAATAATATAGATTTGTAGTAGTGAGTAGTAACACTGAGGTGCGGTGCTACAGATTTCTGATGGCTGGACGTATGGGAAATTTGGTCAATCATGTAAAACTCAACGGTGCAAAACATTTTTACACAATGCGCTAGAGAACAAGTTTATTTACTTTTGAACTTTTTCTACAAACAGAAATTTCTCGCAATATTTTTTATTAATAATTGAAAGTCAAGTATCAAACCGATACGGAAATAAGCCCACGTGAAACTCATATATACCAAGGTAAATTACCGACAGTCAAGAAGTTGCTTTCGACTTCAAGTTCTTCACCATATCATCCCACCTCAGCAATGATCAACACCATTTAGTAACTTCTTCTGATTTACCCACCTGTCTCCATCAGTCCATATGGTCCCCGCCTTCTTATCATGCTCCTTCACGCCTTGTTACTGCTGACAAACAAACCACATGTAAATATCTTACAGTACATAATATATTTACAACCGCGCTATGAATAGATAACTCCAAATGTAGCTTTCAGAATTGGTCATGCATTCTCTGTTTTCATACCAAGAATGCATTTTATAATTGTACTGAAACCTGTAACTGTAAACAGTTCAGGTATAGAAAAAATAAAAGGCCTGTCACAATAGCCCAGCATAACTTTTTTTTGGGTTTGCAGGACGAAAAACTGCTAATATGGTACTCCAAAGAGAGGGAAAAAAGTCTGAGCTTGAGTTCTGTGTCAAGTGTGGTTCTCGGACAGAAAACGGTATCTGGTTTTCTTCCCTAAACACTTTTTATTGATTTAAGTATAAGAAGACATACATATTCTTAGAATGTCTGTATTTGCAGACAAACCTTTTGCGTTTGCATTGGCCAGAAAAGGAACATCACTCCTTGTCAGTCATATACAAGAATGGTGAATGCTCACTGGACTTGGTATTTCCTACTAGGCCTGGAATTCTTGAGTTTAGAATCTCTTTGCTCCTCGTATCACTGCCTTTTCTAACATCTATTTACAATCATGTCTTCCAGATCTGCAAAGACAAGGACCAAGCTGACTGCTGGCATCTAGGCCTAACAGCCTTGGTATCTGCTCTATATAGTCCTCTTCTTTTGGTTGATTCAACAAGCAGCCGTCGGATAAACAGTTGCGCAAATAGCCCTCCTAGCTATATTCAGCAAAGGAATAGGCTATTTTCAGTGCATGACACAAGAAAGTTCAGCCAGGTTAGATTTGGAACCTATGCATGTCATGATTTCTATGTGATGTGAGAACATGATTACTTTGTTCAAGTATGAGTTCACCATGACCTGTGACCTTTCCTAGATTACGCTAAGTAAAACTTTTGGTTTTCTGTTAAAATCAGGGACAACCTACTGCTCGGCTCAGGAAATTGCGAAATTAATAACCAACATGTTGAGCAGTGTTACAATTCTGGCCATTTTGATAAATTATCCTTTCCAAATATATAAATAATAATACAATTATTAGGTAACACCCAAACTAATGTAATGTCAAGTGGGTAATGATACACTTTGTGGAGCTGCATATTTTTCATAACTACTCCCTCTGTAAAGTAATATAGGACTTTTTAGATCACTAGTAATCTAAAAAGTCTTATATTACTTTACAGATGCAGTACTAAATAAGGTGATATCACTGATAACTTATGAAAGACTGTAAATTGCCATTTCTTAGCCACTAGTAATTTCAAATTGTTAAATTCAACTGATAACTTATGGAAGTATCTAACTAATTTATTTATGAAGGTACACTCACTGTATGGCAGTCCTAGGTTGATACAGAACAAAGTATCGAAGAGCAGTCTGGATTGCCCAGAAGCATTCGTCTCTCCAAGGGAGAGAACGTGGTCAGATGTAGATTTCTACTTGGAAAGAATTACTCCTGAAATGGTAAACAGAGTTAAAAACAGTTTCATGGATATTCCAGTGGCTGCAAAAATTCAGGAGGGAATTACCCAAATGCCTAAACTGAAAGCTTCTGAAGGATCCCACATGGCATGTGGAATAGATTCTCTGAAGGACATCTTTGCCTGGGGAGAAATTCCAGGCAGTGTGTTGGAGAATGGAGATGCACCAAAAGATAATGTTTCACTTCCAAGGTTATTGAAGCCAACCCAGATTCTGGACGTGCAGAACGTCGCCTGTGGGGAGAAACATGCAGCAATAGTTACTAAGCAAGGGGAGGTCTTCTCTTGGGGAAAGGAGAGTGGTGGGATATTGGGACACACAATGAGTGTCAGTGTCTCCGAACCTACGATTATCGAATCTCTTACCTCTATCCCTATGAAGGCTATTGCATTTGGGGCAAAGCACACCTGTGCACTTGCAATTTCAGGAGAACTTTATGAGTGGGGTGAAGGGACTCACAGCTTGGGTCTGTGGGATGATCAGTGTCAAAGAAGCCAATGGTTCCCACACAAACTGTTTGATCCTTTGGATGGCGTATCGGTTCTGAAGATCGCATGTGGCCAATGGCACACGGCTATCATATCCTCCTCTGGTCAACTGTTCACATATGGCGATGGAACATTTGGTGTTCTTGGACATGGCAACACGATGAGCGTGGCTCGGCCCAAAGAAGTAGAGTCTCTGAAAGGGTTAAGAACCAAGGCTGTGGCATGTGGGCCATGGCACACAGCTGCCATTGTGGAAATATTAGGTACTGTCAAGAGCAATGCTCCTAGTGGGAAGCTGTTCACTTGGGGTGATGCAGATAAAGGAAAGCTGGGTCATGCTGACCAAAAATCCAAGCTTGTACCGACTTGTGTCAAGCCACTCACTGATTCTGATTTTGCTCAGGTATCCTGTGCTAAGGCACTGACAGTCGCGCTTACAATAACAGGTGTTGTTTTCACCATTGGAAGCATGGAACACGGACAATTAGGCAACCGCCGATTGAGTGACACATCTATTTGTACGGTTGAAGGGCCTCTTAAGACTGAGTTTGTCAGAGATATATCGTCAGGCTCTTCCCATGTCGCAGTTTTGACAATGAATGGAAAGGTGTATACCTGGGGCAAAGGCACAGAAGGTCAACTTGGTTTAGGTGACTATACTGACAGGAGCTCCCCAACTCTAGTGGAGTCCTTGGAAGATAAGCAAGTAGACAGTATAGCCTGCGGTTCCAATTTCACTATTGCGGTTTGTTTACATAGGTCTATCTCAGGCAAGGATCAATCTGTATGCAGCAGTTGTCAGTTGTCTTTTACCTTCACAAGGAAGAAGCACAACTGCTACAACTGTGGTTCCATGTTCTGCAATTCCTGCAGCAGTAACAAGGTTTCAAGGGCAGCTCTTGGACCAGATAGGAGCAAAAGATACCGTGTTTGCGATGTGTGTTTCACTCAACTGCAGAAGATTGAAGGACATGGCACACTAAGTTCACAATCAGCGATCCAAAAGGAGGAGGCATTTCCAACAGAAATAAGACCATATACACCGAAGTTATCACGCATATTCAAGGAAGCAAATTCTATCATGGAAAAAATGACAACGGCACAGGGTTCCAATCAGAGAAATCAGGACTTAGCTGCACCGGTTCAACTGAAAACACGGAGATGGGGGCAAGTAGAGTGCCCCAGTCAATTTAAATGTGCACGAAACAACATTCCATGCTGTTCCATACCAAATAAACAGACAGTCGACGTTTCGCTTACACAGAGAATGCCTGAACCAGTACCCCCAAAAGGTACCGGCTCTATGCCAGAAGCAGCTACTAATTTGAAAGCAGAATTAGATTCGACAGAGAATATATTACTAGGAGAAGTAAAACAGCTTCAAGCACAGGTAATTCATAGAGTATAACATTGTTTGCAATGTCAGATTTTTTTTTTGTCCTCCTTTTAAATGATACTCCCTCCGTCCCATAATATAGGACGTTTTTTGACACTAGTGTAGTGTCAAAAAACGTCTTACATTATATTTTCACTAACTATTAACTTATTTTTATTTAAAAATGTAAAGCATTGATCTTAATAATTATGTTGTTCTCATCTAAGCAGGTGACCACCCTAGCAGAACAATGCCGGCATAGGAGCCTGAAGGTTCAAATGTACAAACGAAAAGTCGAGGAAACCTGGCTGATTATCATGAATGAAGCAGCAAATTGCAAAGCTGCAAAAGAAATTATAAAGGTTTTAACCTATCAGGTATAACTTTGACCTATGTCAATTCCCTACCTATTCAGAAACTGAGTATTTATATAAAATAAGTTGTCTGGCGCAAATTGTGCAGAGGAATACTTTATCAAAGAAGATTGATTTAGCTGATGGGCAATAATACAACTCCATAACTATACCTAGCCGCATCAACGATGGACAACCAGTAAAAGCAGAATTACCAGACCCACCAGACAAAAACCCTGTCACCAGCAAATTTCAACAGCTGAGCAGCATCAGGGATCACCATCAGCAAGTGGACAGGGAACGTATACAGTCTTCAAGCGCAGCTGTGGCGAAAGGCTCAGTCACGCATAGAAATGGCAGAAGAGCACCCACTAACAGCAATACCTATGCGGGGGAAAATGATGCCACCATTCCTCCTGTTGATCCCAATGGCACGATCGAGCAAATCGAGCGCGGGGTGTATGTGACCGTTGTCACATCCCCCGGTGGAAACAAAGGCGTCAAGCGCATCCGGTTCAGGTAACTCCAAAAAGGCCTTTGATACACACACAATTCCCTAGATAATTTACTTGTGTGATAATATGCTTTTTCAACAATCCTACAGTCGGAAGCATTTTGGCGAGAAGGAAGCACAAAAATGGTGGGAAGCAAATGAGAGCAAGGTGTTTGCAAAGTACAGCAGCACGGAACAGATGAGAGAGTAACCAGCTGTAACAGCCGACTGACATTGTAAATGGCAATGGATTCCAAATACTCCCTCCGTTCACAAATAAAGATGTTCTAACCTTTTTGTGAATCGGATGTATATAGACACGTTTTAGTGTGTTTGTTCACTCATTTCAATCCATATGTAGTCCATAATGAAATATCCAAACCATGTTTTGCAAACCGAGGGGGTAGTAAATACACTGAAAGATGGTACTGTTCAGTAATGACAATACCTAGTGTCAAAAAACGTCTTACATTATGGGACGGAGGGAGTACTAGGTAAGTACTCCCTCCGTTCCAAATTACTCGTCGCAGAAATGGTTGTATCTAGAACTAAAATACATCTAGATACATCCATACCTGCGACAAGTAATTCGGAACGGAGGGAGTAGGTAAGTAGGAGTAGATCCCCATGGTTAACCCCTATATGATGTACAGAGGGTAGGTCTGAATTGAGTTGGATTATGGTTGTGATGCCTCCTCTTGAGTGATCCAATCATTCGGAACTTGGATGTAAGTTTGTAGTGTGGATTCATGGGCGTTGCCTTCCTGATCTGAGTCACATAGTGGGAGAGCAAAGACGTACCGGAACGGCTGGTTTTGAAGCTCCCCGTCTGCTAGCACAGGTAGAAATGGCGACTTTGGCATGGCAAGGGTTCTCACTGAAGGTGTCCAGGCGCCTCCCAGTGACCCGCCTCAGTTGTCCTCCTCCCCGCTTCGGCAGCGCTCCGCAGCTACGCCTCCTCTCCGTCGCGTACCGCACCTGAGCCGCTGCTGCCGCCGCGCTAGCCCTGTTGGTGCCGCCCCAACAACATTGTGCATAAGGCAGTACAAGTTTCCAGGCAAAAATAATAATGTTCTACAAGACGAAAACAAGTAGTTTGTCATAACTGGCAAGCTGATTGCTGTAGAAATACCTTGCAATTTATCTAAAAACATTTCCTGGAATTTATCTAAAAACATTTCCTGGAAAGAAGATGAATGCGCAGACCCAATTCCAGGTATATTATGTTATACTTTAGATATACAGAGCATTCGACGTTTTTGTTCGTCTTCTGCCCATCATATGTTTTACAGAATGCAGACTACAGAGTGATACAAGCCTGCCTAGCTTACAACATGCAGTTAAGACTACGACAACCCTCTCTCAGGCCCAGGTTGATACAGACAACAACACTGAACTCTGAGCCTCCCGATTTGGGGGAAAACTGCAGACACTCTGTAGAGAACAAAAACATGGATACTACTACAGATTCCGACTATATATATTCACGAGCAAGAACCAGAATTGCTCAATCTAATGCGGCTTCAAGCTGCTTCGGAGAAGTGCAACATACCGACAGGCAAAACCAGCAGGATGGGTAGTCACTTCTTCCCACTGCAGATCACACGACCAGCTCAAGAGTCTAGAGCAAAACTAGCAAACATCTAAACTGTGAAGAGCGTGTCAAATCTTCGGCTGTCACAAGCACAGCCTGGTCAACTCACCGTCGGTCTCCTCTCTGGGTGCCTCCGACCGCAGCGATTCGCTCTCGGCCGCGCATCTCTTGTATGACATGAAACCTCTTTGCAGGCTGACCGAAACAGAGCTCTCGCACTTTGTTAACCGCGGCACAAGCGTTTTGTCGCTCTCGCTGCTGTTTCCTCTCCCTCGGGAGTCGGCGGCATCTGAATTATGCGCATCTGATCCGGGGCCAGTGCTTGATCCTGTCCAGGATCCTTCCCTCTGCATGAACTTGTGGTCTGCGGTCTCTGAGCGATGGCGCTGATGCTGGTGCTGATTTGGAGCCACGGCTTGCTGGTAGAACATTGCACCAGGCAGGGTGCCGAACCATGGCACCGCAGATTGTGTGGCGAAACCATCCGGTTGAGGAACAAAATACACAAACTGCTGCATGCTGCTCGGCCATGGACTCCATGAGCTTCCTTCTGTGGCACCGCCAGAAGGTAGGTTTCTGCTTCCTTGTGTGGTTGTATCGTCTGAAGCTTCAGTTCCGACGTCCCCACCATTCTGCGGGTTGCCGGTGCTGGTATTCGGCTTCTGGAATGAATCATTCACCACGACTTTCTTGCCGAATAGCTTAAGGACCGATGTCGCTGATCCTGTACATGACCCCTCTTTGACATCACCATTTGCAGTGAACTCTGAAGCCTGAAATTGGCATTTCAGAAATGCGTTAGAATTGAAAGGTACCAGACGTGTTAAAGCAGATCGTGTTAGACAAATTTCACTGGGAGAATATCTAAAGTTTGCTTTCTTCGCAAAGTGATGTCAGTATTACTTGTTTAGGTCTCTGGTGTGTAGCCTTTATTCTCTTATTAAACCACTCATCCTTGTATTGCTGTATGAGGACCTGAGTGAAGCCAAACTCAGCTTGAAATTGGACTCTTTCTTCATAACTAATCTGATCCGTATTTTTTTAATGAGAGCATCCATGCAACTGCAATTTTCTTAGATTCGGTTAATTTCCACCACCTTTAGATCTATAGAGAGTATGGCCAATCATTTTAATCTCAAGGCAAACTGAAGTCTAAGATGATTGACTGAAATTTAAGGAATTCCAGGCGAGAGCGCATTAGCAATTACATACTTGTTTTATATTGCAATTGGATATTGTATGGCTCATGTTTTTGCCATATAAAATGCTTCGTAAATAAACACGGTACCTTAGTATTTGGCGAGAGGCAGCCGTCCCCTCTGTCCACCGACGAGCCGTAGAGGGAGCCGGCGGCCGACGGAACCGGCGACCTGCTGCCGCTGGAGTTATTGGAGAAGCGGCCACCCGAGGCCTCGACCCGCGACGCGGTGAGCACGGACGTCGGCGACCCTTCCTCCTGCTCGCCCATCCGCACGGGAGGCCTCTCCAGATGCGTGAGCCCCGGGCCGTGCTTCCCGCCGGCCGCCGCGCCGTCGTCCGCTTTGCGCGGGTACGGGTGCGTCGGCTTCCTCTTGGGCCGCGGCGGGGGGATCTGGATCGCCGCCGTCGCCGTCGCGGCCGCGGCGCCCGAGCCGCTGCTGCTCCCGGACGACTCTCTGGTGACCTGCAGAGCGCGAGGCGAATCCGGCGTCAGGAAAACCCGTGGCTGATAAACAAACCATGGCCGAGGGATGAGCGAGTTGGTTAGATGGTGAGGGGAGGCGGCCCGACCTTAGAGAAGAACTTCTGCGCGTGGCTCCGGATTTGCACCGCCGTCTTGGTGCCTATGTGCTCTGCGAGAGCGCGCACGGAGAAAGGGTGAGCGCAGCGAACCGAGCGTGCGAAATCGGTTGCCTTGTACTACCACGGGCGCGCGATCGTTACCTTGTATGCGGCGCCAGGCGCGGCCGTGCAGCTGCAGGGCCTCCAGGAAGCGCTTGTGCTCTTCCTCGGTCCACTTCTCCCGCTGCTTCGTGATGGTGTACGGCTTGCGCGCCTGCTCGGGCCACAAATTCATTCGATTCAGGGGGGCGGTTGCAGACACAGACACAGACACGCGGGTTTTGCGCAGGAAACTGCGGTACCTTTGGCACGTGGTCATCCCCTGATAAATCCATGTCGTGGGAACTCGGACGACTCCCGCGATGATCCCCGGTGCTTTCGTCGGTTGCCATGGCGTTCTCCTGCAAGCAAGCACGGACCACGGAGGAGAAGAAGCATAAGCATCCATAATCTGCACCATTTTAACTCGATCGCACCCGGAAGAAGTGTGGATGAATTACCTGCGTACAGGCCATCTCCTGCCAGCGAGAACAAGATAATCACAGTACCCAACGTCGCCACACCAAAAGCCAAGGCCAAGACCAAGACGAGGTGCTCGTTGTCGATGAAGCGCGAGGAGGGAGGCACGGGCAGAAGGGAGAGAAGAGAGGCGAAGAGACGAGACGAGTCAGGAGGGGAGGGAGAGAGGAGTCGCATAAAAGAGAGGGGTACGTATGTACGTAGGGCCCAGCGCGCTGGCGAGTGAGGGGACGGGAGAAAAAGAGCATGGAGGGGCGCGCCACGTCGGACGGGATTTTTCCACTTTCCCGGCGCCCTCCCGGAGAAAAAAAAAACAAAAATATAAACCCTGCGGTTTGAGCCGCTCGTTCTTGTGGCTGTGGCTCCTCCTCCGCCTCACTCGCTGTCATGTGCCGTTTGCCACGGCGGGCGGGCGGGCAGCATCAGCGCCACCGTACAACTTGGCCTCGCACGCACGCGTGCTCTCCTCTCCGCCTGCCTGCATGCAACGCGTGCTCGCCCGCTCGCTCGCGAGGCGCGGCGTCGGCATGCACCGGAGGAAATCACAGGGCCGCCTTAACCATAGGGCTGCTCAATCCCGTCCGATCATTCGCCACATGCTGAAGCAGGCCACGGACACGCTCACTTCTCTCCTACCGCCACAAGAGGGGGGAAAAAACCAGCGCTGCCGTTTTTAGACCGTCGACGGCCTCCCTGTGTTCCAGAGGAAAATTCCAAGAAAAAACCGCGGAAATATCCCAGCCACGAGATTTGTTGGGGCACATGCGCCCGTGACTGTGCGGGTGGGCGGGGTAGAAAAATCGCGAGAGGATAACGAAAAGGGAGGGCCGGGGTGATCTTTCCGTGCGCTTTATGGCACGTCAGCCGGGCCCCGCCGGCGCCGGGCCGCGGGGGCCCGACACGCGGCGCGGCTCTGGAAGCGGCAAGTGGGTCGGATAGGCGTCGCGCTCGCCTGCAAATGGGCGGCTCCTGGCCACAAGCTCTCGGGTCGGCGCTACAAAAATCGCCCGAAGTGTCCTGGCCATGTGTTTCCAGCGAGCCGCCAGTGGCCTCCTCCTGTGGCGTGAGGCCGTGAATCGTGATCCATCCGCACAGGGACGGGGACGGGGACGGGGACGGGGAGTGTGCGGGACCCGGCTCGGCTCTCGACGGGAGCGGAGGAAGAAGGTGGGAGAGGGGACGGGCGACGTGGCCGGATAGGGTAAAGAAATGCGTCGTGCTTCGACGCGGGTCCTGGCTCGGTCCATGTCATCAGATGTTGTTGGGTGCGCTGCAGTGTAGTGCTTTTGGTTTTCGAGAATATCAAATTCACAGAAAGTGCAAAGCATTCAGATATAATAAAATTTTACATCGAGGACCATGGACACCCGAACGACCATTGTCACCAACAGAACGAGTCACTGCTCCCATGTTGGAGCCGGCCTAACCTTGTTGATGACAGCTGAAAAGTCTTCGTACACATGTCCTTAAGGACCAGCGTTCGGGAGCCACAATCGTCGCCATTCAATTCTTGAATCGATATGAAGAATCTAACACTAAATCTCGTCGTTGCGTCGTTGCGTATGCACGACGAGAAACCTTGGGTGCGGTGCAGTGTAGTGCTAACTTTTTTTTATGCGTGGGGCTGGTCGCCTGGCTAACATAAGTTTAACACAAGTACACATTGCGGCTTAAACTTGACTTCATCATTTTTTCTACCATAGTACAATTGCATAATTTGTCCTATAAAATTTCTATACATACACTTATTCTTAGATGGAGGGAGTCGATTGTATGGATTTGAGGATTTGCGTATAAGGAGGAAGACTTTGGACTCGAATATTTGAGGGGTCAGTGGGCACTGTCAGCGAACACGTCCATATGGTTCTACCGACACTGGAGGCTCATATTAGGCGAGTCCAATTGTAGATGCTCTAACTCACTGTCATAATGCCCATATGTGCTAAATCACCACTCAATTTTTTTTAGTGTCACCACTCAAAAAAAATTGAAATGGCTTGGCTGGTTTCGCTAACCGTGACTAGCGCCGGCGGGAGGACTTTTGGGTAAACCCTATTTGGCGTCGCAGGCGCCCGTTATAGGGCATTTTTTGCTTTTTTAGGCAAACTAACAAAGATACACCATTTTGTTGATGCTTGATTCCCTCATCACTCAAAAACTCATCCAAGATATAGTTCTTGAACTCGGAGCCGTTGTCGCTTCTTATTGTCAAGATCTTTGTATTATGTTGTCGTTGAGCTTCATTTGCAAAGTCGATGACGGTTTGTTGGGTCTCACTCTTCCTCTTGAAGAAATATACCCAAGTGTATCTTGAATAGTCATCTACAATCACCAAGCAATACTTTCTACCCCCAAGACTATCAAAGGATGGAGGTCCAAAGAGATCCAAGTGAAGGAGCTCCAAGTGCCTCTTCGAATAGATGATAGTCGTGGGAGGGTGAGCCTTCTCATGTAGCTTTCCTTCGATGCAAGCACTGCAAACACGATCTTTGGCAAAACTAACATTTGTTAGTCCACGGACATGGTCCCCCTTGAGAAGACTTTGCAAAGATCTCATATTGACGTGGGCTAAACGGCGATGCCAAAGCCATCCCACGTCAACTTTAACCATTAGGCATGTCGCGGTCTTAGTGGGTCGCTCTGAAAAGTTAATCACATAGAGCCCGTTCTCGACATGCCCAACAAAGACTACTTTAAGAGTCTTGCTCCACAAGAGGGCCACGGAATCAATATCAAAGAAAGTGGCAAAGCCCATGAGTGCTAGTTGACAAACGAAAAGTAAATTGTATGCAAGGGACTCAACAAGCATGACCTTCTCGATTGTAAGATCATGAGAAATGACAACTTTGCCAAGTCCCAATACCTTAGAAGACGAGGCATCACCCCACTCAACATTGGCAGGCATGGATGGAATCTTTTGCACGTCCACCACCAAGTCCTTGCTTCCGGTCATATGATTAGTAGCTCCACTATCGAGCAACCATGATCCCCCACCGGAAGCAAACACCTACAAGGGATCAATGCTTGGTTTTAGGTATCCATTTTGTAATGGGTCCTTTGATGTTAGTAACAAGGGTCTTAGGAACTCAAATAGACCATTAAATGTACTCATAAGGAGAACCAACAAATTTGGCATAAACATGCCCATCACTAGCGCGGCACAACACGTAAGAAGGGTTAAAGTCCCCGGCTTTGTTGGGAAGGGGAGCGTTTCCCTTCTTGGCACCAATACCCCTCATGGAGTTTTTCTCCTTCTCCTTAGTAGCACCCTCACCCTCCTTCACAAAGGTTTGCATGAGAGGAGGAGGTCATTTGGCCTTGTCATTCTTCTTCTTGTTCTTGGACTTGGGCACGTACCCAATCCCTTCCTTGGCCACAACTCCCTTTTAGTTGGTCAAGAGATCGTTGAGGTTCTTCTCGCCTTGTATGCAAGACGCAAGACCTTTCTCAAGTTGCACCTTTAGCTTAGCGTTCTCCTCAACAAGATGCACATACTCACAACACGGGTTAGTAGCATTTGCATTATCAATTAACATCATACGAGGAAAAGCGGCTTTTTCCTTGGTTAGCTTTACTTGAAGTTGATCATGAGACTCTTTGAGGCTAGCGTGAGCACCCTTCAAGACCTTGTGAACCTTGTCAAGTAGATCAAACTCCTCTTTGAGTCTAGCAAGATCAACCTCAAGTTCGGCCTTCTCGAAGTTTAGCACACGAGAAACAATGAGAGCATGATCAAAATATTTCTTTAACTTAGCATGATCAACGTTGTGTGACTCTGACCACGCTCTTCCTCAAGAGCATTGGAAAGATTCGAGATCTCATCGGCATAGTCACGACTATGCCCCTCCATCTTGGAGATAGTATCTTCATGAGACTCGATCATGTCATTGGCTTCACCGAGTTGTTCCAAGAGAGCAATAAAATGCTTCTTGGATTTACCCTTGAGTTTACCCATAAAGGACTCAAGCTCATTTTCCTTCACATTAGATCCCCCGCATTCATCAATGCAATCCATCAAGGAAGGATTATTAATGATGGTAGTTTTGATGTTGGGAGTTACCTTGTTGGTGGCTTTAGCCATGAGACACTTGGCGGTGATGTTCTCATTGGGTGAGTCGAAGAGAGATACTCGTGGAGTTTTTGCAATGGCAACGGATGCCATGGCCACCGACTCACCATCTTCATCATCATCATCATCCTCATGGTACTCTTCTTGAACCACCAACGCCTTGTGAGGGATTTTCTTGGTGAAGTTGTTCTTGTTGGGGAAAGACTTGGCTTTGTCCTTTCGAATGAGCTTGCCACCATTGTCTTCCCTCTTCTCATACGGGAACTCCGCAACAAAGTGACTCACATTGCCACAATTGTAACAAGTCCTTACACGTTGCTTGCTCTTCGTGCCACTTGAGTTGTTCTTGTTGAAGTTTGGCCTTGAGTTTTTCTTACTCCAAAATTGCCTTGAACCAAGTGCCATGTGTTCATGATAGGCATACTTTGTATCTTCGCGGTTGCTTTCCTCTTCTTCCTCTTCTTATTCCTCTTAACCGCAAGCCTTGGCCTTTAATGCAAGGTTGGGCTTCTTTGCCCTTTGAGAGCGAAGCACCGCATTGTCGGCGGTCTTGTCCAAGATGTTCATAGCCACAAACTCATCCAACACTTCACTTGAGGTCAAAGTGTGGAAGTCCGGCCTTTGATGAATGACAGAGGACATGGCCTTGTGGTAAGGCATCATTGCCTTGAGGAATTTGCGCTTGATCCAATTGTGTGTCCTTGCTCCCGTGATCTCGGAGTGAGACCGCGAGTTTGGTTACTCTCCAATAAAGCTCACGAGGTTCTTCATCTTCTTTCATAGCAAACTCATTGGTTTCATCTTGCACTACTTCATAGTTGGAGCGTTGAATGCTCACGCTTCCCCTGTAGAGAGAGACAACACAAAGCCATGCATCTTTGGCCAGGGCGAAGGGCCGAAGATGAGGAAGATCTTCGGGTGGAATTGCATCTTGTATGATGAAGAGAGCATTCTCATTGAATTGATTATCCGTGGCTTCTCGAGGAGTGAAGTTGCTTGGATCATGCGGATGAAAACCTTCTTCAATGATTCTCCAAAGATTAGTATTCACATGATTTAAATGACGCTTAAAGTGATAAACCCAAGAATCAAAGTCCTCATTTTCCACAATCTTAGGGGGAGGACCGGCATGATTCAAATGAGTGGAAGGAACCGGTCCACCACAAACAAGTGGTGGTTCCACATGAGCAAAGATGTCGGTGCCATTTTTACCACTAGAAGAAGGAGCCTTTTCACTACTAGCTTCCCCCTTGTCGGAGATAGCATCCGTCACCTTGTCAGTGGGATCACCCACTTTCAACTATGCGGTGGATAGTTTAAGCCCTTCAAGGAATTTAGTAAACATGCTTTCAACCTCGGTCGTCATGGAGGTTTTCAATGTCTCCAAGGCCACATTGAACTCCTCACGAGAGATCGAGGTTCCCCCATCACCCGTAGACGAGATCGGATTCACGCCGGAGTGTTCCTCCACACCGTCTATGGTATCAACCATACTCTTCGGACGGTAAAGTCCTTAACAAAGAGACGAGGCTCTGATACCAATTGAAAGGATCGATATGGTTGACTAGAGGGGGGGTGAATAAGCAACTAACAATTTTTAGCTTTTCTTTAACAATTTAAACTTTGCATCAAAGTAGGTTGTCTAGATATGCAACTAGGTGAGCAACCTATATGATGCAACAAAGATAGGAACACAAGCAAGCAAGAGATATATCACAAATAAGCTTGCACAAGTAAAGGCACGAGATAACCCATATCTGCTCAAATCATCTGTGAAGGTGAGAAAATAACGATACCTGATACGACTCCAACGTATCTATAATTTTTGATTTCTCCATGCTATATTATCTACTGTTTTGGACTATATTGGGCTTTATTTTCCAATTTTATATTATTTTTGGGACTAACCTATTAACCGGAGGCCCAGCCCAGAATTGCTGTTTTTTTTGCCTATTTCAGTGTTTCGGATAAACATAATATCAAACGGAGTCCAAACGGAATAAAATCTTCGAGAACGTGATTTTCTCACCGAACGTGATCCAGGAGACTTGGACCCTACTCCAGGGGGTCAAAGAGGAGGTCACGAGGGTGGGCCCTCCCTAGGGCGCGCCCCCTGCCTCATGGGCCCCTCGGTGCTCCACCGACGTACTCCTTCCTCCTATATATACACACGTACCCCCAAATGATCAGAACAGGAGCCAAAAACCTAATTCCACCGCCGCAACTTTCTGTATCCACAAGATCCCATCTTGGGGCCTGTTCCAGAGCTCCGCCGGAAGAGGGCCGTCATCACGGAGGGCTTCTACATCATCCTAGCCCCTCCGATGAAGTGTGAGTAGTTTACCTCAGACCTTCGGGTCCATAGTTAGTAGATAGATGGCTTCTTCTCTCTCTTTGAATCTCAATACAAAGTTCTCCCCCTCTCTTGTGGAGATCTATTCGATGTAATCTTCTTTTTGCGGTGTGTTTGTTGAGACCGATGAATTGTGGGTTTATGATCAAGTCTATCTATGAATAATATTTGAATCTTCTCTGAATTCTTTTATGTATGATTGGTTATCTTTGCAAGTCTCTTCGAATTATCCATTTGGTTTGACCAACTAGATTGGCAGTTCTTGCCATGGGAGAAGTGATTAGCTTTGGGTTTGATCTTGCGGTGTCCTTACCCAGTGACAGAAGGGGCAGCAAGGCACGTATTGTATCGTTGCCATCGAGGATAACTGAAGGAAATATGCCCTAGAGGCAATAATAAAGTTATTATTTATTTCCTTATATCATGATAAATGTTTATTATTCATGCTAGAATTGTATTAACCGAAAACATAATACTTGTGTGAATACATAGACAAACAAAGTGTCACTAGTATGCCTCTACTTGACTAGCTCGTTAATCGAAGATGGTTATGTTTCCTAACCATAAACAAAAGAGTTGCTATTTGATTAACGGGATCACATCATTAGGAGAATGATGTGATTGACATGACCCATTCCATTAGCTTAGCACCCGATCGTTTAGTATGTTGCTATTGCTTTCTTCATGACTTATACATGTTCCTATGACTATGAGATTATGCAACTCCCGTTTGCCGGAGGAACACTTTGTGTGCTACCAAACGTCACAACGTAACTGGGTGATTATAAAGGAGCTCTACAGGTGTCTCCAAAGGTACATGTTGGGTTGGCGTATTTCGAGATTAGGATTTGTCACTCCGATTGTCGGAGAGGTATCTCTGGGCCCTCTCGGTAATGCACATCACATAAGCCTTGCAAGCATTGCAACTAATGAGTTAGTTGTGAGATGATGTATTATGGAACGAGTAAAGAGACTTGCCGGTAACGAGATTGAACTAGGTATTAAGATACCGACGATCGAATCTCGGGCAAGTAACATACCGATGACAAAGGGAACAACGTATGTTGTTATGCAGTCTGACCGATAAAGATCTTCGTAGAATATGTAGGAGCCAATATGGGCATCCAGGTCCCGCTATTGGTTATTGACCGGAGACATGTCTCGGTCATGTCTACATTGTTCTCGAACCCGTAGGATCCGCACGCTTAAGGTTTCGATGACAGTTATATTATGAGTTTATGAGTTTTGATGTACCGAAGGAGTTCGGAATCCCGGATGAGATCGGGGACATGACGAGGAGTCCCGAAATGGTCGAGACGTAAAGATTGATATATTGGACGACTATATTCGGACATCGGAAAGGTTCCGAGTGATTCAGGTATTTTTCGGAGTACCGGGTAGTTACGGGAGAAGCAATGGGCCTTGATGGGCTTTAGTGGGAAGAGGAGAAAGGGCCAAGGGGCTGCTGCGCCCCCCCTCCCCTCTAGTCCGAATTGGACTAGGGAAAAGGGGGCCGGCCACCTCTCCTTCTCCTCCACTTCCTTCTCCCTTCCTCCCCTCTTGGTGGACTCCTACTAGGACTTGGAGTCCTAGTAGGACTCCACATCCTGGCCGCACCTAGCCTTGGACGGCCTCCTCCTCCTCCATCCTTTATATACTGAGGCAAGGGGCACCCCATGAACACAAGTTGATCCACGTGATCTTTTCCTTAGCCGTGTGCGGCGCCCCCAGCCACCATAGTCCTCGATAATATTGTAGCGGAGTTTAGGCGAAGCCCTGCTACAGTAGTACATCAAGATCGTCACCACGCCGTCGTGCTGACGGAACTCTTCCCCGACACTTTGCTGGATCGGAGTCCGGGGATCGTCATCGAGCTAAACGTGTGCTAAAACTCAGAGGTGCCGTAGTTTCGGTGCTTGATCGGCCGGGCCGTGGAGACGTACGACTACATCAACCAAACGCTTCCGTTGTCGATCTATAAGGTACATAGATCATACTCTCCCCTCTCATTGCTATGCATCACCATGATCTTGCGTGTGCATAGGAATTTTTTTGAAATTACTACGTTCCCCGACAGTGGCATCCGAGCCCAGGTTTTATGTGTTGATGTTATATGCACGAGTAGAACACAAGTGAGTTGTGGGCGATATAAGTCATACTGCTTACCAGCATGTCATACTTTGGTTCGGCGGTATTGTTGGATGAAGTGGCCCGGACCGACATTACGCGTACGCTTACGCGAGACCGGTTCTCCCGACGTGCTTTGCACATAGGTGGCTTGCGGGTGACAGTTTCTCCAACTTTAGTTGAATCGAGTGTGGCTACGCCCGGTCCTTGCGAAGGTTAAAACAGCACCAACTTGACAAACTATCGTTGTGGTTTTTGATGAGTAGGTAAGATTAGTTCTTGCTTAAGCCCGTAGCAGCCACGTAAAACTTGCAACAACAAAGTAGAGGACGTCTAACTTGTTTTTGCAGGGCATGTTGTGATGTGATATGGTCAAAACGTGATGAGATATAAGTTGTTGTATGAGATGATCATGTTTTGTTAAAGTTATCGGCAACTGGCAAAAGCCTTATGGTTGTCTCTTTATTGCATAAGATGCAGGCGCCAAATAATTGCTTTACTTTATCGCTATGCGATAGCAATAGTTGCAAGAGCAATAGTTGGCGAGACGACCGTGTGACGACACATTGATATAGATCAAGATGATGGAGATCATAGTGTCATGCCAGGTGACGATAGAGATCATGACAGTACTTTGGAGATGGAGATCAAAGGCGCAAGATGGTGATGGCCATATCATGTCACATATTTTGATTGCATATGATGTTTATCTTTTATACATCTTATTTTGCTTAGTTTGACGGTAGCATTTTAAGATGATCTCTCACTAATTATCAAGAAGTGTTCTCCCTGAGTATGCACCATTGCGAAAGTTCTTCGTGCTGAGACACCACGTGATGATCGGGTGTGATAGGCTCTACGTTCAAATACAACGGGTGCAAAACAGTTGCACACGCGGAATACTCAGGTTATACTTGACGAGCCAAGCATATACAGATATGGCCTCGGAACACGGAGACCGAAAGGTCGAGCGTGAATCATATAGTAGATATGATCAACATAGTGATGTTCACCAATGAAACTACTCCATCTCACGTGATGATCGGACATGGTTTAGTTGATTTGGATCACGTAATCACTTAGAGGATTAGAGGGATGTCTATCTAAGTGGGAGTTCTTAAGTAATATGATTAAATTGAACTTAAAATTTATCATGAACTTAGTCCTGGTAGTATTTTGCAAATCATGTTGTAGATCAATAGCTCGCGTTGTTGCTTCCCTATGTTTATTTTGATATGTTCCTAGAGAAAATTGTGTTGAAAGATGTCAGTAGCAAAGATGCGGATTGGATCCGTGATCTGAGGTTTATCCTCATTGCTGCACAGAAGAATTATGTCCTTGATGCACCGCTAGGTGACAGACCTATTGCAGGAGCAGATGCAGACGTTATGAACGTTTGGCTAGCTCAATATGATGACTACTTGATAGTTTAGTGCACCGTACTTAACGGCTTAGAATCGGGACTTCAAAGACGTTTTGAACGTCATGGAGCATATGAGATGTTCCAGGAGTTGAAGTTAATATTTCAAGCAAATACCCGAGTTGAGAGATATGAAGTCTCCAACAAGTTCTATAGCTAAAAGATGGAGGAGAATCGCTCAACTAGTGAGCATGTGCCCAGATTGTCTGAGTACTACAATTGCTTGAATCAAGTGGGAGTTAATCTTCCAGATAAGATAGTGATTGACAGAATTCTCTAGTCACCATCACCAAGTTAGTAGAACTTCATGATGAACTATGATATGCAAGGGATAACGGAAACGATTCCCAAGCTCTTCGTAATGCGGAAATTGACGAAGGTAGAAATTGAGAAAAACATCAAGTGTTGATGGTAGACAAGACCACTAGTTTCAAGAAAAGGGCAGAGGGAAGAAGGGGAACTTCAAGAAGAACAGCAAGCAAGTTGCTGCTCAAGTGAAGAAGCCCAAGTCTGGTCCTAAGCCTGAGACTAAGTGTTTCTACTGCAAAGGGACTAGTCACTGGAAGCGGAACTACCCCAAGTGATTGGCAGATAAGAAGGATGGCAAAGTGAACATAAGTATATTTGATATACATGTTATTGATGTGTACTTTACTAGTGTTTATAGAAACCCCTCAGTATTTGATACTAGTTCAGTTGCTAAGATTAGTAACTCGAAACGGGAGTTGCAGAATAAACAGAGACTAGTTAAGGGTGAAGTGACGATGTGTGTTGGAAGTAGTTCCAAGATTGATATGATCATCATCGCACACTCCCCTATACTTTCGGGATTAGTGTTGAACCTAAATAAGTGTTATTTGGTTTTTGCGTTGAGCATGAATATGATTTGATCATGTTTATTGCAATACGGTTATTCATTAAAGTCAGAGAATAATTGTTGTTCTGTTTACATGAATAAAACCTTCGATGGTCATACACCCAATGAAACAAGTTCATTGGATCTCGATCGTAGTGATACACATATTCATAATATTGAAACCAAAAGATGCAAAGTTAATAATGATAGTGTAACTTATTTGTGGCACTGCCGTTTAGGTCATATTGGTGTAAAGCGCATGAAGAAACTCCATGCTGATGGGCTTTTGGAATCACTTGATTATGAATCACTTGATGCTTGCGAACCATGCCTTATGGGCAAGATGACTAAAACGCCGTTCTCCGGAACAATGAAGCAAGCAACAGATTTGTTGGAAATCATACATACTGATGTATGTGGTCCGATGAATATTAAGGCTTGCAGCAGGTATCATTATTTTCTGACCTTCACAGATGATTTGAGCAGATATGGGGATATCTACTTGATGAAACATAAGTCTGAAACATTTGAACAGTTCAAAGAATTTCAGAGTGAAGTGGAAAATCATCGTGACAAGAAAATAAAAGTTTCTACGATATGATCGCAGAGGTAAAATATTTGAGTTACGAGTTTGGCCTTCAATTAAAACAATGTGAAATAGTTTCACTACTCACGCCACCTGGAACACCATAGTGTAATGGTGTGTCCGAACGTCATAACCGTACTTTATTAGATATAGTGCGATCTATGATGTCTCTTACCGATCTACCACTATCGTTTTGGGGTTATGCATTAGAGACAGCTGCATTCACATTAAATAGGGCACCATCTAAATCCGTTGAGACGACACCGTGTGAACTATGGTTTGGCAAGAAACCTAAGTTGTCGTTTCTTAAAGTTTGGAGTTGCGATGCTTATGTGAAAAAGTTTCATCTCGATAAGCTCAAACTCAAATCGGAGAAATATGTCTTCATAGGATACCCAAAGGAGACAGTTGGGTACACCTTCTATCACAGATCCGAAGGCAAGGCATTCGTTGCTAAGAATGGATCCTTTCTAGAGAAGGAGTTTCTCTCGAAAGAAGTGAGTGGGAGGAAAATAGAAAACTTGATAAGGTAATTGTACCTTCTCCCTTATTGGAAAATAGTTCATCACAGAAATCTGTTCCTATGACTACTACACCAATTAGTGAGGAAGCTAATGATGATGATCATGTAACTTCAGATCAAGTTACTACCGAATCTCGTAGGTAAACCAGAGTGAGATCCGCACCAGAGTGGTACGGTAATCCTATTCTGGAGGTCATGTTACTTGACCATGACGAACCTACGAACTATGAGGAAGCGATGATGAGCCCAGATTCCGCAAAATGGCTTGAGGCCATGAAATCTGAGATGGGATCCATGTATGAGAACAAAGTATGGACTTTGGTTGACTTGCCCGATGATCGGCAAGCAATTGAGAATAAATGGATCTTCAAGAGGAAGACGGACGCTGATAGTAGTGTTACTATCTAAAAAGCTAGAATTGTCGCAAAAGGTTTTCGACAAGTTCAAGGTGTTGACTACGATGAAAGTTTCTCACTCGTATCTATGCTTAAGTCTGTCCGAATCATGTTAGCAATTGCCGCATTTTATGAAATCTGGCAAATGGATAAACAAAACTGCATTCCTTAATAGATTTATTAAAGAAGAGTTGTATATGATACAACCAGAAGGTTTTGTCAATCCTAAAGGTGCTAACAAAATATGCAAGCTCCAGCGATCCATCTATGGACTGGTGCAAGCATCTCGGAGTTGGAATATACACTTTGATAGGTTGATCAAAGCATATAGTTTTATACAGACTTGCGGTGAAGCCTGTATTTACAAGAAAGTGAGTGGGAGCACTACAACATTTCTGATAAAGTATATGTGAAAGACATATTGTTGATCGAAGATAATGTAGAATTATTCTGCAAAGCATAAAGGAATGTTTGAAAGGAGTTTTTCAAAGAAAGACCTCGGTAAAGGTGCTTACATATTGAGCATCAAGATCTATAGAGATAGATCAAGACGCTTGATAAGTTTTTCAATGAGTACATACCTTGACAAGATTTTGAAGTAGTTCAAAATGGAACAGTCAAAGAAAGAGTTCTTGCCTGTGTTGCAAGGTGTGAAATTGAGTAAGACTCAAAGCCCGACCACGGCAGAAGATAGAAATAGAATGAAAGTCATTCCCTATGCCTCAGCCATAGGTTCTATAAAGTCATTCCCTATGCCTTAGCCATAGGTTCCGGGGATCGTCATCGAGCTGAACGTGTGCTAAAACTCGGAGGTGCCGTAGTTTCGGTGCTTGATCGGTCGGGCCGTGGAGACGTACGACTACATCAACCAAACGCTTCCGTTGTCGATCTATAAGGTACATAGATCATACTCTCCCCTCTCGTTGCTATGCATCACCATGATCTTGCGTGTGCGTAGGAAATTTTTTGAAATTACTACGTTCCCCAACAATAACAAGATGGGGTTTATTTCATATTGCATGAATTTATCTCTCTACATCATGTCATTTTGCTTAAGGTGTTACTCTGTTTTTAACTTAATACTCTAGATGCATGCTGGATAGCGGTCGATGAGTGGAGTAATAGTAGTAGATGCAGAATCGTTTCGATCTACTTGTCACGGACGTGATGCCTATATACATGATCATGCCTAGATATTCTCAAAACTATGCTCAATTCTGTCAATTGCTCAACGGTAATTTGTTCACCCACCGTAGAATACTTATGCTCTTGAGAGAAGCCACTAGTGAAACCTATGGCCCCCGGGTCTATTCTCATCATATCAATCTCCATCACTTTAATCTTGCTTTGCTTTTACTTTTTTACTTTGCATCTTTATACCAAAAATACCAACAATATTATATCTATCAGATCTCACTCTCGTAAGTGACCGTGAAGGGATTGACAACCCCTAATTGTGTTGGTTGCGAGTAGCTATCGCTTTGTGCAGGTACGAGGGACTTGAGCGTGGCCTCCTACTAGATTGATACCTTGGTTCTCAAAAACTGAGGGAAATACTTACGCTACTCTGCTGCATCATCCCTTCCTCTTCGGGGAAAACCAATGCAAGCTCAAGACGTAGCAATACCCGTCGCGAGCCTCAACATTCATTGGACACATGCATCAGTATGTATGATTTCCAACAAATCTGTTGCTCGCTCCATTGTTCCGGAGAACGGCGTTTTAGTCATCTTGCCCATGAGGCATGGTTCGCAAGTACCAAGTGATTCATGATCAAGTGATTCCAAAAGTCCATCAGAATGGAGTTTCTTCATGCGCTTTACACCAATATGACCCAAATGGCAGTGTCACAAATAAATTGCATTATCATTATCAACTCTGCATCTTTTGGCTTCAATATTATGAATATGTGTATCACTACTATCGAGATTCAACAAAAATAGGCCACTCTTCAAGGGTGCATGACCATAAAAGATATTACTCATATAAATAGAACAATCATTATTCTCTGATTTAAATGAATAATCGTCTCACATCAAACAAGATCCAGATATAATGTTCATGCTCAATGCTGGTACCAAATAACAATTATTCAGGTCTAAAACTAATCCCGAAGGTAGCTGTAGAGGTAGCGTGCCGACCGCGATCACATCGAATTTGAAACCATTTCCCACGCGCATCGTCACCTCGTCCTTAGCCAATCTTTGCTTAATCCGTAGTCCCTGTTTCAAGTTGCAAATATTAGCAACAGAACCAGTATCAAATACTCAGGTGCTACTGCGAGCATTTGTAAGGTACACATCAATAACATGTATATCACATATACCTTTGTTCACCTTGCCATCCTTCTTATCCGTCAAATACTTGGGGCAGTTCTGCTTCCAGTGACCAGTCCCTTTGCAGTAGAAGCACTCAATCTCAGGCTTGACTTGGGCTTCTTTACTTGAGCAGCAGCTTGCTTGCCGTTCTTCTTGAAGTTCCCCTTCTTCTCTCTACCCTTTCTCTTGAAACTGGTGGTCTTGTTGACCATCAACACTTGATGCTCTTTCTTGATTTCTACCTCCGCAGCCTTTAGCATTGCGAAGAGCTCGGGAATTGTCTTATCCATCCCTTGCATGTTATAGTTCATCATGAAGCTCTTGTAGCTTGGTGGCAGTGATTGAAGAATTCTGTCAATGACACTATCATCAGGAAGATTAACTCCTAGTTGAATCAAGTGATTATTATACAAACATTTTGAGTATATGTTCATTGACATAACTATTCTCCTCCATCTTGCAGCTATAGACTTATTGGAGGCTTCATATCTCTCAATTCGGGACTTTGCTTGAAATATTAACTTCAACTCCTGGAGCATCTCATATGCTCCATGACGTTCAAAACGTCGTTGAAGTCCCGGTTCTAAGCCGAAAAGCATGGCACACTGAACTATCGAGTAGTCATCTGCTTTGCTCTGCTAGATGTTCATAACATCTGGCGTTGCTCCTGCAGCGGCTTTGGCACCTAGCGGTGCTTCCAGGATGTAATTCTTCTGTGCAACAATGAGGATAATCCTCAAGTTACGGACCCAGTCCGTGTAGTTGCTACCATCATCTTTCAACTTAGCTTTCTCTAGGAACGCATTAAAATTCAACAGAACAACAACACGAGCCATCTATCTACAACAACATACACATGCAAAATACTATCAGGTACTAAGTTCATGATAAATTAAAGTTCAATTAATCAAACTTAAGAAGTCCCACTTAGATAGACACCCCTCTAATCATATAAGTGATCACGTGATACAAATCAACTAAACCATGTCCGATCATCACGTGAGATGGAGTAGTTTTCAATGGTGAACATCACAATGTTGATCATATCTACTATATGATTCACGCTCAACCTTTCGGTCTTAGTGTTCTAAGGCCATATCTGCATATGCTAGGTTCGTCAAGTTTAACCCGAGTATTATGCGTGTGCAAAAATGGTTTGCACCCGTTGTATGTGAACGTAGATCGTATCACAACTGATCATCACGTGGTGTCTCGGCACGACGAACTGTAGCAACGGTGCATACTCAGAGAGAACACTTATACCTTAAAATAAGATGCATAAAGGATAAACATCACATGCAATCAATATAAGTGATGTGATATGGCCATCATCATCTTGTGCCTTTGATCTCCATCTCCAAAGCACCGTCATGATCACCATCATCATCGGCTTGACACCTTGATCTCCATTGAAGCATTGTTGTCGTCTCGCTAACTATTGCTTCTACGACTATCACTACTGCTTAGTCATAAAGTAAAGCAATTACATGGCGATTGCATTTCATACAATAAAGTGACAACCATATGGCTCCTGCCAGTTGCCGATAACTGTTGTCGGTGTCAAAACCGGCGGATCTCGGGTAGGGGGTCCCGAACTGTGCGTCTAAGGAGGATGGTAATAGGAGGCAGGGAACACGATGTTTTACCCAGGTTCGGGCCCTCTTGATGGAGGTAAAACCCTACGTCCTGCTTGATTTATTCTTGATGATATGAGTATTACAAGAGTTGATCTACCACGAGATCGGAGAGGCTAAACCCTAGAAGCTAGCCTATGGTATGATTGTATGTTGTCCTACGGACTAAAACCCTCCAGTTTATATAGACACCGGAGGGGGTTAGGGTTACACAAGGTCGGTTACAAAGGAGGAGATATACATATCCGTATTGCCTAGCTTGCCTTCCACGCCAAGTAGAGTCCCATCCGGACACGAGACGAAGTCTTCAATCTTGTATCTTCATAGTCCAACAGTCCGGCCAAAGGATATAGTCCGGCTGTCCGGAGACCCCCTAATCCAGGACTCCCTCAGTAGCCCCTAAACCAGGCTTCAATGACGATGAGTCCGACGCGCAGTGTTGTCTTCGGCATTGCAAGGCGGGTTCCTCCTCCAGATACACCACAGAAGAGTTCGAATGAAAGGATAGTGTCCGACCCTGCAAAATAAGTTCCACATACCACCATAGAGAGAATAATATTTCCACAAATCTAATCTGCTGGCACGTTTTGGCAACATGACATCATGCCATGGCTCGGTGATTATTCGAACTGTTTTTCTTTAACTAGCCCCGCACATAACGCGAGGCAGTTTCTCGACACGTCTTGTCAAAGCAGAGATCGTGTCCCCCTTATTACGGGATTCTCATCAATACGGTCATGGGTAACCCAACCGCGCCTAGGACTCCTAGATTTTAGGCAAGTCCCAAACGGCCACGAGGAGGACGCTTGATATTCACCCTCTTTATAAAGGGTTAAGGCTTTTACTTTTTTCCTCCCGTGCTCAATCGAATCCTTCCCCGCCTCGAGTTCTAACACCCAAAGCCCAGGTCAGGTGCTCCGGACCTTCAATCATGTCTGGACCCAACCTCCAGGGCCGGTGGATGCCCTCCTCCGTCATGGAAGAGGATATCAAGAAGTTGAGGGAGGCAAGATACTTGACCGCTGAAGTCTCGCATCGGCTGCCTGCCCGAGGGCAGGTCGTCCCTACTCCTGAACTCAATGAAGACGTTGTGTTTATCTCCCACTTCCTCCGAGGACTAGGCCTCACTCTGGATCCCTTCGTAAGGGGTTTGATGTTCTATTACGGGCTTGATTTCCACGATCTAGCACCGGATTCCTTTCTCCACATCTCGGCATTTATTGTTGTATGTGAGGCCTTCCTCCGCATTACCCCTCACTTCGGCCTGTGGCTCAAGACCTTTGATGTGAAGCCGAAGACGGTTGAGGGGTAGCATGCAGCGTGCGGAGGGGCATTAATAAGCAAGATAGCTGGAGCTCTGTGGCCAAAGGGTTCCTTTCCAGAGATGTCCGGATTATGACAACGTGAGTGGTTCTACGTCACCGCTCCCAGAAGTGCCAAGTGGGTAGCTTCCCCCGCCTTTCGCTCTGGCCCTCCACCATAACTGATGTCATGGATCAGCAGGGGGCTGAGCTGGGGTCCAGCCAAGGATGTGCCCATACCGCAGAGCCGCATCCGGGATCTCTTCGAGGGAGATTTTAGTTTGGTTATGGTAGTGCAAGTCATGCTAGTTCGTCAAGTCCAGCCTTGCAAACGCCGGCCCCTCCGCTTGTGGGAATTCAACCTAGAAGGACTGTGCGCTATTCAGAATTTCCTCAGCCTGACGCACGAGGAGATGTACAAGTCGTTCTTCGGACCCCAAATAGAGTGTCCGGACACCTCCGAGGACGTGGGCCTGAACAGCAACCGCACCGCGGCCCAAGTAAGTAATCCTCTAGCCGAACACACTGTCTTTCATCTATCATGACGTCATTATGAAGAATCGCTTTTTGACCAGGACTGGATAACAAAGGCGAAGATGATCCGGTGTTCGGCCCCCCTTCCCAAAGGCTTGGACAATCCGGTGCTGGAAACGATGCTCGAGCCAGCACCTTGCCCGGTGCCCTCAAAGGAAGATGAAGGGGGGAATAAAGAGGGCGAAAGCGGGCCTCCACTGCTACCTATTCCAACCGAGGGAATGAGCGCCTCCGTGAGGGAGGATAGCCAAGGGAAGGAATCTGACATTCCCTCGCCCCGGGGGAGGAAGAGGACTACCTCTAATAATCCGGAAACCAAGGTTTCCAAACGGGAGAAGAAAACTCCACCAGAGGGTCCCGCCTCGGAGGGTGCCCTTGTCGCACAAAGTCTGTGCGGGGATCAGCCCTCTAACGAGTTGTAAGTAATCAAAAAAGTACTTAATAGTGAAGATATACTACCTTTCTTCTAAGGAAGATAACCGAAGCATCTATCTTGTAGTTCGGATCTGAGCCCTTCTCAGCAGAGCTCATCTTCAGGGGATCTTCTTCCGGAGATGATGGAGAGCGAAACGCCTCCCCCGGACTCCCTGGCTCAAGAAGCGGGCGACCTTGAAGTGTCATCACGGAGAGTTTCTCCGGATCCGGCAAGGCCAGAAGGTAATCCCATGGTCACCCGAAGCCCTCAGTATCCGGCTCTTGAAGAGAGCAATCAAAAGAGCCCGACACCATCTGGTATGCGGTCGGACATACTGAAGGGTCTGCTAGAGCGAGTGACTATCTCAGAAGAGCACCGTACATTAATGTGTACGGTGATTGAAAGGATTTCATCCACCGAAAACGGGTTGCATGAAGCCTTTATGAGTCTACTGACGGGCTTTGAGGTACGTGGAATGATATGCATTCGTGGTAGTACCGCACATTTTTAGGTGCGCCCTGTGTAGATAGTAGCCCTTGAGACTCTGGTTGTCGTTGAGAACGGCGGCGAATAGAGGATCGTTGTCCCAGGTAATAACCAGACTGCCGTTATGTGCAGGTGTCTGAAGCTCTGGTGGCTAGCCGGACTGATGGGGTTGCCAAACTAAAACGACGACTGGATGCGGCGGATGCCGATATCGAGCTTGTTAACAAGCGGCTTGACGAGGCACAGGGTAGGTGATGTTTATAGTGAATGTCACATAGTAAGAGCAGCGTGATGCCAGTATCTTTAATACGTTGTGACTGCAGATGGAGCTGCCACCGTGGAGGCCCTGCGGGCGGAGCTTGCCCGAGCCAAGGAGCAAGCAAGGAGTAGTAATGCGGCCGCGTTGAAGGTGGCCGAAGAGTTGAGAGCCGAGAAGGCCGCGCATAGCGAGAGCAAAGAGAAAATGGCCAAAATGGCTGTGAAGTTAGAAGACACTGCCGATCGCTGCCAGTTTCTTGAAGAAGAAAGCCGGGCGAAGGCTACGGACCTCGAAAAGGCCACAATGGCGACCAAAGACACCCGCTCTACAATGAGAGCAAAGAAGGAGGAACTGCGTGAAGCCGGGGATATTGTGGCTGGGAAGCCCTTTATGCTGCGAAGGAAGTTCGGCGATCCGCGGTATGCCCCTCTGGATCGGCTGTGGAGTTCGGCCAATGCATATCTGGACTTAGCGGCGAGCGCTGTCGATGCGGCCGAATACTTCCGAGACCAAACAGATCGTGAAGTGGACAAGCTGTTCTGGTCGGAATTTAACGTTCCAGAGCGTCCGCTTCCATTGACTGATCAGCTTGCCGAATGGGCCGAACTCAATAGATTGTCTGGACTTTCCATGAGGTCTGTTGTGGATAATCTGTGGCCGGAAAGGCCAAAGCCAAACAACTATTTTAGCTTGGTGCAACAGTTCCTTGGTGCGGTGCCACGCATTAATGCGATGAAGAGGTCGGCGTGCATAGAAGGCTCACGGATGGCCCTTGCCCGTGTCAAAACATACAGGGCGGAGATGGATGCCACCACTGTCGCGGCGCAGGGTTCGGCTATAGGCCGAGTGGCTGCCGAGCACTATTTTGAAGAAGTTCTTGAGGGCGCTCGTACGATAGAGGCCCAGTGCTCGAAGAATGTTATGTTTGAGTGACATGTATTCCCATTGTAAAAACAACGTTTTATTGAATTTATCAAGGCTGTATTTATACTTTTGCCCGAAAGTATTGTGATGCCTCCTATGCGGCCGTTTATGTATACATGTATATAACCTGAAATATTGCAGCCGTCGGCTTCAGCCCCCATGCATATAATGCGGGGGTGTTCGCAGAAGACGCGTATTCACACTTAATCCAACGTCTTGGTCCTAATAAGGAGGTGATAGCGCAGCGAACTAGGCAACCGGACTATAATGCTTTAACACTTTCACTTAGCCATAGGAGTTTGACAGTGGGGCTACTATATAGCCCCTGGTGGCTCCGCACTCGTCTGGATTCGGGGTGCATACATGCCTGGCCGGGAAACGGCCCTTCGTTAATGCGGAGGAATCTTGAAGATTCCAATAGGTCATCGAGTGGTTGACCAGTCTCACGCTATATCATGACAGTCAGTTTTTGGCTTTCTCTACTGAGGTGCTCGTCCGGATGAACCAGGGCACAATCGCAGTAGTTCTCCTGGTGCCGCCTTAGCCTATAGAGCGGAACGTAAGGCAGCAAAACACAGGAGCCAGGCAAACCCAACATTTGACCAAAGACATGATTCGGAGTTGATGCATATAAGGCCAAACTCGCGACGCCGAACACTCCCTAAGGTATTCGGTCTTTATGGTGTAAACCAGGTCTAAACAGTACCCTTTGTAATAAGCCCCTGGTGTCCAGGTACGTGCATTATTCTGGCGTGGCCACATGCCAAGACGTCAGCATCCTTCTCGGTTGTACTGAGAATCCAAGGGATGTAAATCAACAAGAGACAGTAAAAAAGGTTTACGCAGGGTATTAATCTACAAAGAATCCTTGGAACGGGTCCCTGCTGCACGTCTGCGCCTGTGTCTCCGTTGTGCCGTATCCTGGACGGGTGTAGCACGATGGTCATCTGAAAAAGAGAGGAACTTAATTGAAAAGTTGTCGTGCAAAAGTTAAGTTATACTAAATAAACAATATATAGTTGAAAATGAGTAAAGGTGAGCCTTATTACCACTTTTGCGCGTGCGTTGAGCCCCTTGTATTGTAATAGGGGTATAGCCATCAAACCTGTATTAATTACATATAGCTGAGCCGGACTCGTCTAGCCGTGTCTGTGGTCTTAACGACCTGTCAAATGCTTGAGTTGGTGAGGCAGTTTAGTGTGCGGCGGCCAAGGCGGCCGCACCGTCTTCGGCGCGTAAGGAGCGCTCAATATTTCCATTTACTGTAATGATGCCGCGTGGACCGGGCATCTTGAGCTTGAGGGAAGCGTAATGCGGTATTGCGTTAAAGCGAGCGAAAGCTTCGCGTCCGAGTAGTGCTTGATAGCCACTTTGGAACGGAGCGACGTGGAAAGTTAAATTTTCGCTGCGGAAGTTATCGAGGAAGCCGAATATAACCTCTAGTAGCAGGGAGCCCCTGCAGTGAGCCTCTGGGCCTGGCGTTACTCCTTTAAAGGTAGCATTGTTGCGGCAAATTTTTGTTGGGTCTATCCCCATTTTGCGGACTGTGTCCTGATATATCAGATTTAAACTGCTACCACCGTCCATCAGGACTCGGGTGAAGTGGTATCCGTCAATTATTGGATCTAATACCAAGGCAGCCCATCCTGCACACCGGATACTTGCCGAGTAATCCCGATGGTCGAAGGTGATCGGTTCGGACGACTAGTGGCGGAACTCCGCGGTGATAGGCCCTGGGGCATGTTCCTCTAAAGGTGCCGCTTTGTTTCTCCCTTTTATCACGTGTAGCACGTTGATTGTTTTGACTTCTAGTGGGAATTTCTTCTGTTCCCCTGTGCTTTGCTTGCGAGGCTCGTCCTCGTCTTCACTTGGTGTATCCTGCCCCTTGTGTTCAGCGTTGAGCTTGCCGGACTGTTTGAAGACCCAACATTCTCTGTGGGTATGATTTGCAGGTTTATCAAGGGTGCTATGGAACTAACATATTTGGTCTAGAATTTTGTTTAGGCTGGACAATTTGTCTCTGTTGCCTTTGGAGGGCGGCTTCTGCTGCCCTGGCTGAGAGCTTCTAAATCCGGCGTTTACCGCGCGTGCTCTTCGGGCTGTCTTCTTTATTCCGGCGCTTATTCTTGTTGCGTCGTGATTTCCCATTTCCATCCCTGACTTCGGATGTACTTGGGTTGCTGGTGCTGCATCGGGCTAACTAGCTGTCCTCGCCCGTGCAAAAACGGGTCATGAGGCTTGTTAATGCTGCCATTGTTCTCAGCTTTTCTTGACCGAGGTGTCTGGCAAGCCATTCGTCTCGAACGCTATGCTTGAAGGCTGCTAAGGCTTCGGCGTCCGGATAGTCAACTATTTGGTTCTTTTTAGTGAGGAACCCGTTCCAAAGTTTTCGGGCTGACTCACCGGGCTGTTGAGTTATATGACTTAAATCGTCTGCATCTGGTGGTCAGACATATGTCCCTTGAAAATTTGCCCGAAAGGCGTCTTCGAGCTCTTCCCAGCTTCCGATGGAGTTTTCGGGGAGGCTTTTAAGCCAGTGCCGAGCTGGCCCTTTGAGCTTGAGGGGTAAGTACTTGATGGCGTGGAGATCATCTCCTCGAGCCATATGGATATGGAGGATGTAGTCCTCAATCCAGACCCCAGGGTCTGTTGTTCCGTCGTACGCCTCTATGTTTACGGGTTTGAATCCCTCTGCAAATTCATGATCCAACACCTCGTCGGTGAAACATAGAGGGTGTGCGGCACCCCTGTATTTGGGTGTACCGTGGTGTTTGGATGTTTGTTGTGTTGCATTGTATGTTGGAGCGCGCCTGCGTGGTCCGTAGATGGATCTGGTTGCGCCGTCCTTTTGATGCGATCCCTTACGCGGATCGCGTACTGGTTTATGTGCGGCGTCGTTTGCCGCTTTATGTTGGCTATGAGGTCGTCTATCCGACTGGATGGCCGTTTTATTTTTTAATTGTGGAGGATCTAAAGCCTCCTCATCAAATTCAGGTAGCAACTTTCGCTTCGGATAGCTCTTAGTGTGGCGATTACTGCCGTACTTCGCTGTAGTGTTAAGTACTTCACTCCATTTGATTTTGAGTGTGTCTTGTGCAGCCTTGAGCCTTTGCTTCTGTTTTTTCAGACTCCTCGCCGTGGCAACAAGCCTTTGGTGGGCATTATGTTGCTCCTGGCGCCTGTCCGGTGTGATGTCGTCCGGACTGTTATCTTCGACGGGGCTGGGTTGTTCGGCTTGATTTTCCGTGTTGCCATGGTCAGGCAATGGTTCACCCTGCTCTAACATTGGGTCTATGTGATCATTATTTCTGCCGTGGCGGGATTCGGAGCGGCGTTTATGCCGCCGCTTTGACTGCTTCTCGAGGGAACAACCCTTCGCTGCGTCCTTCCGTTCGTCGTCGTTGTTTTCTTTGGGTGTGTCCACCATGTATACATCATGTGACGAAGTGGGCGTCCAGTGCCCTATGGGCAGTGGTTCCTCTTCGCCTCCCGCATCGTCGTTCATACCATCGATGCCTTCGGAGTCAAAGTTGAGCATGTCGGTTAAGTCATCGACAGTGGCTACTAAGTGGGTGGTGGGTGGGCGGCGAATTTCTTCGTCATCCGCATCCCAATCCTGCCGGACATAGTTCGGCCAGGATCCTCCTGACAAGGAGAGAGAGCTTAATGAGTTCAGTAAGTCGCCGAAGGGCGAGTGCTGAAAAATATCCGCGGAGGTAAACTCCATGATCGCCGCCCAATCGGATTCGATAGGAACGGGCACAGGCGGTTCGGAGTACGTGGCCAGAGAAGGATCCGGCAGTTTGGCAGCATGGCTCTCGTGAAGGGTAAGGTCGATATTCGGCTCGATCGCCGCTGAGGATACAGCCTCCGTGACGGGGTCTATCCACCCGTCCATGGATGGCGCAACTGGTTCCGAATTGAGGCTTGGAGCGGCCGCCGGTGCGATCTCCTGAATACGGTCCGATGGTAGAGCTAATTCGTACTCATCGTGACCGTGTGGCGTACAAGGCAGGGGCTCGAATCCGTCGAAGATCAAGTCTCCGCGTATATCGGCCGTGTAATTTAAGCTTCCAAACCTGACCTGATGGCCAGGGGCGTAACTTTCGATCTGCTCCAAATGGCCAAGCGAGTTGGCCCGCAGTGCGAAGCCGCCGAACACAAAGATCTGTCCGGGGAGAAAAGTCTCACCCTGGACTGCATCGCTATCGATGATAGTTGGAGCCATCAAGCCTAACGGCGACGACACAGAGGAACTCTCAAAGAAAGCACCAATGTCAGTGTCAAAATTGGCGGATCTTGGGTAGGGGGTCCCGAACTGTGCATCTAAGGCGGATGGTAATAGGAGGCAGGGAACACGATGTTTTACCCAGGTTCGGGCCCTCTTGATGGAGGTAAAACCCTACGTCCTGCTTGATTTATTCTTGATGATATGAGTATTAAAAGAGTTGATCTTGTTGGGGAACATAGTAATTTCAAAAAATTTCCTACGCACACACAAGATCATGGTGATGCATAGCAACGAGAGGGGAGAGTGTTGTCTACGTACCCTCGTAGACCGTTCGCGGAAGCATTATATCAACGCGGTTGATGTAGTCGTACATCTTCACGTCCGACCGATCCAAGTACCGAAAGCACGACACCTCCAAGTTCTACACACGTTCGGCTCGGTGACGTCCTCGCCTTCTCGATCCAGCAAGAGGGGCGAAGTAGTAGATGAGTTCCGGCAGCACGACGGCGTGGTGACGGTGTTGGTGAAGAACAATCTCCGCAGGGCTTCGCCTAAGCACTACGAAAACTATGACGGAGGATAAACTAGAGGGGACGGGGTTGCCAGCACACGTCTTGGTGTTTCTTGATGTGTCTTTGGTGCTAGCCCTACCCCTCTATTTATATGTTGAGCCCTGGGGTTGAAACTTGGAGTAAAAGCCTCCTCAAAGTCGGTTTCACCCGAAAGGCAAGAGTCCTTCTCGGACTCCAGGGCTAGACGCCAGGGTTCCCGGCGTCTACCCCCTAGACGCCAGGGTTCCTGGCGTCTAGCCTCTGGTCTTCGCAAAACTTCCTTTTGCACTTTCCAAAAGCCTCGTGGGCTTTCCCATTTGGCCCAGATAAAGTGTTCTCGTGCCCAAACATTTCGGGAAACATCTGGAACCCCTTCCGGTGAATTCCGGAACCCTTCCGGAGATCAAACACTACTATCCCATATATCAAACTTTATCTCTGGACCATTTCGGAGTTCCTCGTCATGTCCGTGATCTCATCCCGGACTCCGAACAACATTCGGTCATCAATATACATAACTCATATAGTATTATATCGTCAACGAACGTTAAGCGTGCGGACCCTACGGGTTCGAGAACTATGTAGACATGACCGAGACACCTCTCTGGTCAATAACCAATAGCGGGACCTGGATGCCCATATTGGCTCCTACATATTCTACGAAGATCTTTATCGGTCAGACCGCATAACAACATACGTTGTTCCCTTTGTCATCGGTATGTTACTTGCCCGAGATTCGATCGTCGGTATCTCAATACCTAGTTCAATCTTGTTACCGGCAAGTCTCTTTACTCGTTCTGTAATACATCATCCCGCAACTAACTCATTAGTTGCAATGCTTGCAAGGCTTATAGTGATGTGCATTACTGAGTGGGCCCAGAGATACCTCTCCGACAATCGGAGTGACAAATCCTAATCTCGAAATACGCCAACCCAACAAGTACCTTTGGAGACACCTGTAGAGCACCTTTATAATCACCCAGTTACGTTGTGACGTTTGGTGGCACACAGAGTGTTCCTCCGGTAAACGGGAGCTGCATAATCTCATAGTCATAGGAACATGTATAAGTCATGAAGAAAGCAATAGCAACAAACTAAACGATCAAGTGCTAAGCTAACGGAATGGGTCAAGTCAATCACATCATTCTCCTAATGATGTGACCCCGTTAATCAAATGACAACTCATGTCTATGGTTAGGAAACATAACCATCTTTGATCAACGAGCTAGTCAAGTAGAGACATACTAGTGACACTCTGTTTGTCTATGTATTCACACATGTATTATGTTTCCGGTTAATACAATTCTAGCATGAATAATAAACATTTATCATGAAATAAGGAAATAAATAATAACTTTATTATTGCCTCTAGGGCATATTTCCTTCAGTCTCCCATTTGCACTAGAGTCAATAATCTAGATCACATCGCCATGTGATTTAACATCAATATTTCACATCACCATGTGATTAACACCCATAGTTCACATTGTCATGTGACTAACACACAAAGGGTTTACTAGAGTCAATAGTCTAGTTCACATCGCTATGTGATTAACACCCAAAGAGTACTAAGGTGTGATCATGTTTTGCTTGTGAGAGAAGTTTAGTCAACAGGTCTGCAACATTCAGATCCGCATGTATCTTGCAAATTTCTATGTCAACAATGCTCTGCACGAAGCTACTCTAGCTAATTGCCCCCACTTTCAATATGTATCTAGATCGAGACTTAGAGTCATCCAGATCGGTGTCAAAGCTTGAATCGACGTAACTCTTTACGACGAACCTTTTGTCACCTCCATAATCGAGAAACATATCCTTATTCCACTAAGGATAATTTTGACCGATGTCCAGTGATCTACTGCTAGATCACTATTGTACTCCCTTGCCAAAAACAGTGTAGGGTATACAATAGATCTGGTACACAGCATGACATACTTTATAGAACCTATGGCTAAGCCATAGGGAATGACTTTCATTCTCTTTCTATCTTCTGCCGTGGTCGGGCTTTGAGTCTTACTCAATTTCACACCTTGTAACACAGGCAAGAACTCTTTCTTTGACTGTTCCATTTTGAACTATTTCAAAATCTTGTCAAGGTATGTACTCATTGAAAAAACTTATCAAGCGTCTTAATCTATCTCTATAGATCTTGATGCTTAATATGTAAGCAGCTTCACTAAGGTCTTTCTTTGAAAAAACTCCTTTCAAACATTCCTTTATGCTTTGCAGAATAGTTCTACATTATCTCCGATCAACAATATGTCATTCACATGTACTTATCAGAAATGCTGTAGTGCTCCCACTCACTTTCTTGTAAATACAGGCTTCACCGCAAGTCTGTATAAAACTATATGCTTTGATCAACCTATCAAAGCGTATATTCCAACTCCGAGATGCTTGCACCAGTCCATAGATGGATCGCTGGAGCTTGCATATTTTGTTAGCACCTTTAGGATTGACAAAACCTTCTGGTTGTATCATATACAACTCTTCTTTAATAAATCTATTAAGGAATGCAGTTTTGTTTATCCATTTGCCAGATTTTATAAAATGCGGCAATTGCTAACATGATTCAGACAGACTTAAGCATAGATACGAGTGAGAAACTCTCATCATAGTCAACACCTTGAACTTTTCGAAAACCTTTTTGCGACAATTCTAGCTTTGTAGATAGTAACACTACTATCAGCCTCCGTCTTCCTCTTGAAGATCCATTTAATCTCAATGGCTCGCCGATCGTTGGGCAAGTCAATCAAAGTCCATACTTTGTTCTCATACATGGATCTCATCTCAGATTTCATGGCCTCAAGCCATTTCGCGGAATCTGGGCTCATCATCGCTTCCTCATAGTTCGTAGGCTCATCATGGTCAAGTAACATGACCTCCAGAACAGGATTACGGTACCACTCTGGTGCGGATCTCATTTTGGTTTACCTACGAGGTTCGGTAGTAACTTGATCTGAAGTTACATGATCATCATCATTAGCTTCCTCACTAATTGGTGTAGTAGTCACAGGAACAGATTTCTGTGATGAACTACTTTCCAATAAGGGAGCAGGTACAGTTACCTCATCAAGTTCTACTTTCCTCCCACTCACTTCTTTCGAGAGAAACTCCTTCTCTAGAAAGGATCCATTCAAAGCAATGAATAACTTGCCTTCGGATCTGTGATAGAAGGTGTACCCAACATTTTCTTTTGGGTATCCTATGAAGACGCACTTCTCCGATTTGGGTTTAAGCTTATCAGGTTGAAACTTTTTCACATAAGCATTGCAACCTCAAACTTTAAGAAACAACAACTTAGGTTTCTTGCCAAACCATAGTTCATACAGTGTCGTCTCAACAGGTTTAGATGGTGCCCTATTTATCGTGAATGCAACTGTCTCTAATGCATAACCCCAAAACGATGGTGGTAGATCGGTAAGAGACATCATAGATCGCACCATATCTTATAAAGTACGGTTATGACGTTCGGACACACCACTACACTATGGTGTTCCAGGTGGCGTGAGTAGTGAAACTATTTCACATTGTTTTAACTGAAGGCCAAACTCGTAACTCAAATATTTTACTTCTGCGATCATATCGTAGAAACTTTTATTTTTTTTACGATGATTCTCCACTTCACTCTGAAATTCTTTGAACTTTTCAAATGTTTCAGACTTGTGTTTCATCAAGTAGATATACTCATATCTGCTCAAATCATCTGTGAAGATCAGAAAAGAATGATACATGCCGTGAGCCTCAATATTCATCGGACCACATACATCAGTATGTATGATTTCGAACAAATTTGTTGCTCGTTCCATTGTTCCGGAGAACGGAGTCTTAGTCATCATGCCCATGAGGCATGGTTCGCAAGCATCAACTGATTCATAAACAAGTGATTCCAAAAGCCCATCAGCATGGATTTTCTTCATGCGCTTTACACCAATATGACCTAAACGGCAGTGCCATAAATAAGTTGCACTATCATTATTAACTTTGCATCTTTTGGCTTCAATATTATGAAAATGTGTATCACTACGATCGAGATCCAACAAACCATTTTCATTGGGTGTATGACCATAGAAGGTTTTATTCATGTAAACATAACAACAATTATTCTCTAACTTACATGACTAACCGTATTGCAATAAACATGATCCAATCATATTTATGCTCAACGCAAACACTAAATAACATTTATTTTAGGTTTAACACTAATCCCTAAAGTATAGGGAGTGTGTGATGATGATCATATCAATCTTGGAACCATTTCCAATACACATCGTCACTTCACCCTTAACTAGTCTCTGTTCATTCTACAACTCCCATTTCGAGTTACTATTCTTAGCAACTGAATTAGTATCAAATACTGAGGGGTTGCTATAAACACTAGTAAAATACACATCAATAACATGTATATCAAATATACATATGTTCACTTTGCCATCTTTCTTATTCGCCAATTATTTGGGGTAGTTCCGCTTCCAGTGACCAGTCCCTTTGCAGTATAAGCACTCAATCTCAGGCTTAGGTCCATACTTGGGCTTCTTCACTTGAGCAGCAACTCGCTTGCCGTTCTTCTTGAAGTTCCCCTTCTTCCCTTTGCTGTTTTCTTGAAACTAGTGGTCTCGTCAACCATCAACACTTGATGTTTTTCTTGATTTCTACCTTCGTCGATTTCAGCATCACGAAGAGCTTGGGAATTGTTTCCGTTATCCCTTGCATATCATAGTTCATCACGAAGTTCTACTAACTTGGTGATGGTGACTAGAGAATTCTGTCAATCACTATTTTATCTGGAAGATTAACTCCCACTTGATTCAAGCGATTGTAGTACCCAGACAATCTGAGCACATGCTCACTGCTTGAGCTATTCTCCTCCATCTTTTAGCTATAGAACTTGTTGGAGACTTCATAACTCTCAACTCGGGTATTTACTTGAAATATTAACTTCAACTCCTGGAACATCTCATTTGGTCCATGACATTCAAAACGTCTTTGAAGTCCCGATTCTAAGCCGTTTAAGCATGGTGCACTAAACTATAAAGTAGTCATCATATTGAGCTAGCCAAACGTTCATAACATCTGCATCTGCTCCTGCAATAGGTTTGTCACCTAGCGGTGCATTAAGGACATAATTCTTCTGTGCAGCAATGAGGAAAATCCTCAGATCACGGATCCAATTCGTATCATTGCTACTAACATTTTTCAACTTAGTTTTCTCTAGGAACATATAAAAATTAAATGGGGAGCAACATCGCGAGCTATTGATCTACACCATAGATATGCTAATACTACTAGGACTAAGTTCATGATAAATTAAAGTTCAATTAATCATATTACTTAAGAACTCCCACTTAGATAGACATCCCTCTAATCATCTAAGTGATCACGTGATCCAAATCAACTAAACCATAACCGATCATCACGTGAAATGGAGTAGCTTTCAATTGTGAACATCATTATGTTGATCATATCTACTATATGATTCACGCTCGACCTTTCGGTCTCAGTGTTCCGAGGCCATATCTGCATATGCTAGGCTCGTCAAGTTTAACCTGAGTATTCTGCGTGTGCAAAACTGGCTTGCACCCGTTGTAGATGGACGTAGAGCTTATCACACCCGATCATCACGTGGTGTCTGGGCACGACGAACTTTGGCAACGGTGCATACTCAGGGAGAACACTTTTATCTTGAAATTTAGTGAGAGATCATCTTATAATGCTACCGTCAATCAAAGCAAGATAAGACGCATAAAAGATAAACATCACATGCAATCAATATAAGTGATATGATATGGCCATCATCATCTTGTGCTTGTGATCTTCATCTCCGAAGCACCGTCATGATCACCATCGTCACCGGCGCGACACCTTGATCACCATCGTAGCATCGTTGTTGTCTCGCCAATCTTATGCTTCCACGACTATTGCTACCGCTTAGTGATAAAGTAAAGCATTACAGCGCAATTGCATTGCATACAATAAAGCGACAACCATATGGCTCCTGCCAGTTGCTGATAACTCGGTTACAAAACATGATCATCTTATACAATAAAATTTAGCATCATGTCTTGACCATATCACATCACAACATGCCCTGCAAAAACAAGTTAGACGTCCTCTACTTTGTTGTTGCAAGTTTTACGTGGCTGCTACTGGGCTTAGCAAGAACCGTTCTTACCTAGCATCAAAACCACAACAATAGTTTGTCAAGTTGGTGCTGTTTTAACCTTCACAAGGACCGGGCATAGCCACACTTGGTTCAACTAAAGTTGGAGAAACTAACACCCGCCAGCCACCTGTGTGCAAAGCACGTCGGTAGAACTAGTCTCGCGTAAGCGTACGCGTAATGTCGGTCCGGGCCGCTTCATCCAACAATACCGCCGAACCAAAGTATGACATGCTGGTAAGCAGTATGACTTATATCGCCCACAACTCACTTGTGTTCTACTCGTGCATATAACATCAATGCATAAAACCTAGGCTCGGATGCCACTGTTAGGGAACGTAGTAATTTCAAAAAATTTCCTACGCACACGCAAGATCATGGTGATGCATAGCAACGAGAGGGGAGAGTGTTGTCTACGTACCCTCGTAGACCGTTCACGGAAGCGTTATATCAACGCGGTTGATGTAGTCGTACGTCTTCACGTCCGACCGATCCAAGTACCGAAAGCACGGCACCTCCGAGCTTTGCACACGTTCGGCTCGGTGACGTCCTCGCCTTCTCGATCCAGCAAGAGGGGCGAAGTAGTAGATGAGTTCCGGCAGCACGACGGCGTGGTGACGGTGTTGGTGAAGAACAATCTCCGTAGGGCTTCGCCTAAGCACTACGAAAACTATGACGGAGGATAAACTAGAGGGGACGGGGTTGCCGGCACACGGCTTGGTGTTTCTTGATGTGTCTTTGGTGCTAGCCCTACCCCTCTATTTATATGTTGAGCCCTGGGGTTGAAACTTGGAGTAAAAGCCTCCTCAAAGTCGGTTTCACCCAAAAGGCAAGAGTCCTTCTCGGACTCCAGGGCTAGACGCCAGGGTTCCCGGCGTCTAACCCCTAGACGCCAGGGTTCCTGGCGTCTAGCCTCTGGTCTCCGCAAAACTTCCTTTTGCACTTTCCAAAAGCCTCGTGGGCTTTCCCCTTTGGCCAAGATAAAGTGTTCTCGTGCCCAAACATTTAGGGAAACATCCGGAACCCCTTCCGGAGATCAAACACTACTATCCCATATATCAAACTTTATCTCCGGACCTTTCCGGAGTTCCTCGTCATGTCCGTGGTCTCATCCCGGACTCCGAACAACATTCGGTCATCAACATACATAACTCATATAGTACTATATTGTCAACGAACGTTAAGCGTGCGGACCCTACGGGTTCGAGAACTATGTAGACATGACTGTGACACCTCTCTGGTCAATAACCAATAGCGGGACCTGGATGCCCATATTGGCTCCTACATATTCTACGAAGATCTTTATCGGTCAGACCGCATAACAACATACGTTGTTCCCTTTGTCATCGGTATGTTACTTGCCTGAGATTCGATCGTCGGTATCTCAATACCTAGTTCAATCTCGTTACCGGCAAGTCTCTTTACTCGTTCCGTAATACATCATCCCGCAACTAGCTCATTAGTTGCAATGCTTGCAAGGCTTATAGTGATGTGCATTACCGAGTGGGCCCAGAGATACCTCTCCGACAATCGGAGTGACAAATCCTAATCTCGAAATACGCCAACCCAACAAGTACCTTTGGAGACACCTGTAGAGCACCTTTATAATCACCCAGTTATGTTGTGATGTTTGGTGGCACACAAAGTGTTCCTCCGGTAAACGGGAGCTGCATAATCTCATAGTCATAGGAACATGTATAAGTCATGAAGAAAGCAATAGCAACAAACTAAATGATCAAGTGCTAAGCTAACGGAATGGGTCAAGTCAATCACATCATTCTCCTAATGATGTGACCCCGTTAATCAAATGATAACTCATGTCTATGGTTAGGAAACATAACCATCTTTGATCAACGAGCTAGTCAAGTAGAGGCATACTAGTGACACTGTGTTTGTCTATGTATTCACACATGTATTATGTTTCCGGTTAATACAATTCTAGCATGAATAATAAACATTTATCATGAAATAAGTAAATAAATAATAACTTTATTATTGCCTCTAGGGCATATTTCCTTCAGATCTACCACGAGATCGGAGAGGCTAAACCCTAGAAGCTAGCCTATGGTATGATTGTATGTTGTCCTACAGACTAAAACCCTCCGGTTTATATAGACACTGGAGGGGGTTAGGGTTACACAAGGTCGGTTACAAAGGAGGAGATATACATATCCGTATTGCCTAGCTTGCCTTCCACGCCAAGTAGAGTCCCATCCGGACACGAGACGAAGTCTTCAATCTTGTATCTTCATAGTCCAACAGTCCGGCCAAAGGATATAGTCCGGCTGTCCGGAGACCCCCTAATCCAGGACTCCCTCAACTGTGTTCCAAAACATGAGCATCTCATACAATAAAATTTAGCATCATGTCTTGACCATATCACATCATAACATGCCCTGCAAAAACAAGTTAGACGTCCTCTATTTTGTTGTTGCAAGTTTTACGTGACTGCTAGGGGCTGAGCAAAAACCGTTCTTACCTATGCATCAAAAACCACAACACGGTATAGTGATTGCTTTTTGATCTTCAGAAAGAACCGTGTTCATTGAATCCGATTCAACTAAAGTTGGAGAAACTGACACCCACCAGCCACCTGTGTGCGAGCACGTCGATAGAACCAGACTCGCGTAAGCGCACGCGTAATGTCGGTCTGGGCCGCTTCATCCAACAATACCGCTGAATCAAGAATCAACTAGTGACGGCAAGCAATATGTATATACCCACACCCACAACTCCTTTGTGTTCTACTCATGCATATAACATCTACGCATAAACTTGGCTCAGATGCCTGTTGGGGAACGCAGTAATTTCAAAAAAAAAATCCTACGCACACGCAAGATCATGGTGATGCATAGCAACGAGATGGGAGAGTGTTGTCCACGTACCCTCGTAGACCGTAAGCGGAAGCGTTATGACAACGCGGTTGATGTAGTCGTACGTCTTCACGATCGACCAATCCTAGTACCGAAAATACGGCACCTCCGCGATCTGCACACGTTTGGCTCGGTGACGTCCCACGAACTCACGATCCAGCAGAGTGTCGAGGGAGAGCTTTGTTAGCACGACGGCGTGATGACGGTGATGATGAAGCTACCGGCACAGGGCTTCGCCTAAGCACTGCAACGATATAACTGAGGTGGATTATGGTGGAGGGGGGGGCACTGCACACGGCTAAGAGATCAATGTCTGTTGTGTGTTCTAGGGTGCCCCCTGCCCCTGTATATAAAGGAGCAAGGGGGAGGCCGGCCGTCCTTGGGGCGCGCCAAGGAGGGGGAGGAGTCCTCCTCCTAGTAGGAGTAGGACCCCCCCCTTTCCTAGTCCAACTAGGAGGTGGGGGGAGGAAGGAAGGAGAGGGAGGGAAAGAGGGGGCGCCGCCCCCCTCCTTGTCCAATTCGGACTCCCAAGGGGGGACAGCCCTATGGCCCCTCCTCTCTCTCTCACTAGGCCCATGTAGGCCCATTAGTTCTCCCGGGGGTTCCGATAACCCCCCGACACTCCGATAATTATCCAGTGACCCCCAGAACTCATCCGGTGTCTGAATATAGTCATTCAATATATCAATCTTTATGTCCCCACCATTTCGAGACTCCTCATCATGTCCGTGATCATATCCGGGACTCTAAACTATCTTCGGTACATCAAAAATCATAAACTCATAATACCGATCGTCACCGAACGTTAAGCGTGCGGACCCTACGGGTTCAGAAATTATGTAGACATGACCGAGACACGTTTCCGGTCAATAACCAATAGCGGAACCTGGATGTTCATATTGGCTCCTACATATTCTACGAAGATCTTTATCGGCCAAACCGCATAACAACATACGTTGTTCCCTTTGTCATCGGTATGTTACTTGCCCGAGATTCGATCGTCGGTATCAATCTCGTTATCGGCAAGTCTCTTTACTCGTTCTGTAATGCATCATCCCGCAACTAAATCATTAGTCACATTGCTTGCAAGGCTTATAGTGATGTGCATTATCGAGAGGGCCCAGAGATACCTCTCCGACAATCGGAGTGACAAATCCTAATCTTGATCTATGCCAACTCAACAAACACCATCGGAGACACCTGTAGAGCAGCTTTATAATCACGCAGTTACTGTGTGACGTTTGATAGCACACAAAGTGTTCCTCCGGTATTCGGAAGTTGCATAATCTCATAGTCATAGGAACATGTATAAGTCATGAAGGAAGCAATAGCAACATAATAAACGATCAAGTGCTAAGCTAACGGAATGGGTCAAGTCAATCACATCATTCTCTAATGATGTGATCCCGTTAATCAAATGACAACTCATGTCTATGGCTAGGAAACTTAACCATCTTTGATTTAACGAGCTAGTCAAGTAGAGGCATACTAGTGACACTCTGTTTGTCTATGTATTCACACATATACTAAATTTCCGGTTAATACAATTATAGCATGAATAATAAACATTTATCATGATATAAGGAAATATAAATAACAACTTTATTATTGCCTCTAGGGCATATTTCCTTCACTATCGTCTTAGTTCAAACACATGTGTTGTACCATGTCCTCCTTGTACAAAGCCCAAACACTTCTTGACATAATGCAGTCCAGTAATGCATGCCGCCAACTGTCTTCTGCTCTACAAAGTGCACAAACATGAGTTGATGACATGTTATGATAGTGTAGTACGTCGCTCGTCGGCAAGGAGTGTTGCGCGAGGTGCCAGGTGAACACTTTGAGCTTCGACGGGACTTGCATGGACCATATAGAGGACCACCCCTTCTTCTCGATTGCATCATTGGACACATTCCGTCCTCCCTCTAACCATGCCTCCATGCTCGCCTTATGCGGGATATCATCCTGTACGCTGAAGATACAGAGAAAAGACCACGAGGATCCTCCGCCCAAGCCCATAAACCGTCCACTTGCCTTGTACATAGTGATATACTGAGAATAGACTCACTTGTGCTGTGGTGCCATTGCCCACTCGACGAATAATACCATTTTGCTAACGGGCGCCTGCAACGCACACCCCCTGCCGCGATTTGGGCCGGCCCAGTTGCTTTCCTTCTCTTTTTCAACGTAGCAACCACTAGGGACAAACCACCACATGTGACAACTTATTCATTTTTCTCCTTCTATTATTTCTCGAGATTATGATCGGTTTTCTCATTTTGGGTATGATTTTCTTAGTTTTTTCCTTTTCCTTTTCTTATCTTTTTTCTTTCTTTCTTTTTTGTTTCCTTTTTCTTTTACAAATGTGTGTACTTTTCTCAATTTTTGGATTTTTTTAAAAAATCAATGAACTCTTTTTAAAATTTGTGAACCTTTTTTCGGAATCGATGAACTTCATTTGAAGTTTGACGAACTTTTTTGAGTATGATGAACTTTTTTGCAAAATTGATGTTTTTCAAAATTTGATGAACTTTTTTTACAAAATGATGAACTTTTTTCAAATGGAATGGAATTTTCCCAAAATCTATGTACTTTTTCAAATTCGATGAACTTTTTTCAAGTTTGATGAACGAATTTTGAAATATGATGAACTTCTTTTTGCAAAGTCAATTAGTTGTTTTCAAATATGCAAACTTGTTTCTCAAAATTGATGAACCTTTTTTTTCAAAATCAATTAACTTTTTTTTCAAAATCGCTGAACTCTTTCTCAAATTTGTGAACTATTTTTCAAAAGCGATGAAATTATTTTCAAATCAATTTTTTTTCCCAATTTGTGATCGTTTTTATTCAAAAATGATGAACCATTTTTTATAATCGATGAATTTTTAAAAAAAAATTGCTGAACTTTTTTGAAATTTTGTGAACTATTTTTTGAAATGAATGAACTGTTTTTCAAAATCATTGAACTTATTTTCAAATAAATTAACGTTTTTATTTGAAAAAATGATGAACTACATCTGAAAATAGGTGAGCATTTTTGTGAAAGTTGATGGACTTTTTCCAGAATTTTGAAAATTTTCAAGTTCGTGGTTTTCCCTATTTTTGGTGAATTATTTTTCAGGTTTTTCGTTTTCTTTTTTTGAAGTAATTTACTGTGGGTATATTGTATGTTATATGCAGCACAGAAAGGGTCAAATAGTACTTATTCCTTATAGCAAACAACAACACCAAGTTAGTTTATTTAGTGGTTAATGCAGCAGGACGTCCATATCGTGGTGCTAATTTCGATTCCTTGTTCTCGCAGCTTTGCTGGAACTTTTTTCTTCACGTTTTCATTTCAGCAAGTTGCTGGGCCGGCCCACTAGGCGGCGCGTGCGAGCGATGATGCTGGCGCTTAAATCGCCGAACAGGAGCACCCGGACTTTTGGTCCAGTCCAAACCAGGCATACAACAACACGGCCTTATGACCACAGCACCAGTCGGCCCGACCGGTCCTACATTTTTCGTTTTTCCCAACAACGCAAGCCAATGTACACAAAACCAGGAATTTCTAAAAAAAAGTACACAAAACCAGGAGACCTCCTAAAAAAAAGGAGAGCTCCGATTAAAAAAAAATTCCTCACTCAAAAAAAGGAAGAAAAAAACAATCTAGGACACCTCCTATGCCGCGTGGGAGCTCCTATTTTTTTTTTGCGGAGTTCGTGGGAGCTCCTATTAGATGCTCTGTGCGTCCAAATACCAGCCACCCACACAAAGCGCTGCTACCTAGGACAGTCCAGTTGGACACTAGACAGTTAGATGCTCTGTAGCAATTGGGTTTTAGTCGGGTTTTTTCTTCAAAGTATCAAGATTTTCTTATTAAAAAGTGAACTTTTTGAAAAGCGCAAACAATTTTAAAGTTTGTATACATTTTAAAAAATTTTGGACCATTTTTTTGAAATCCTTGTCATTTTTTGAAATTGGAATATTTTTGAAAATGCAAACGTATTTTCAAAATTCTAAATGTTTTTGAAAACATGAATATATTTCCAAATTTCTACACATTTTTATTTTTTGAACATAATATCAAATTTCTGAACAATTGGGACCAGAGGCCCGGTTTGTTCAAATTCCTTTTGAAACATGTCCGAACGTTTGATGTTTAGGATTGGATGGCTGGCTTTCATATCACTGTCCGCGGACTCTTCCGGACATGTCTGTTTTTGGGTTATGGTTGGAGATGCCCGTATGCAACAAAGCTTCTAAAACTAAAAGTAACTCCAAAATGGCTTCGGAGGCCATCTCTTTCCCACGAGGAAGCCTCTCTGCCTACACTGTCTTAGTTGCCTATGAATATGTTTAGCCCTCTCTGAAGGCTTCTGTTTGCAAAAACAAGAAAAAAGAAAGAAAGAGGAAATTATCATTTTTGTGGGAGAAAACTAGCCAGCATTTTTTGTCCCTAAAAAAATACTAGCCAACATTTCCTGCACGACTGGATCTTTGCATCCGTGGCCAGTGGCGGGGCACCCAGACAAATGCCAAATTGTATATCCAGTCCGTGCGTTCTTTCCGCCCGGAATCAACGGAAACGCAGCAGAGCCAGGCCGCCGCAACCTTCGCTTCGCTTTCCGCAAACGTGACCGCGAAGCCGCCGTGAAGTCGCCGCCGCCTCCAGCTCACTCCGGAGTCCCGAGGCCGCAACAAGTCTCACCCTCGCGGCCTCCGCCCATTTCAGCTCCATCGGCCGCGCCGCAACGCTCCCTGTCCGAGCCAAGCCGCGCCGCGACGCCTCCGCCCCTAGCCTAGCCAGCCTTGACCCCGTCGGAGCCTCAGGTAGATGCGAGAGAGGTCGCCTCCCGCGGCCGTGTGATGGGCAACACGTGCGGCGTCACCTTTAGATCCAAGTACTTCTCCAGCTTCCGCGGCGCGCCGGAGCGCCACGACTCGGGCTACGCGCCCGTCGCCGCCGCCGCCGCCGCCGCCGCCGATGCCGATGCCGACTCGCCGCCGGGCAAGCGGCCCTCGCGCCCGGCGGCCGTGGCCGACGCGGCCGCCCCGCCCCCCGCTGCCGGCATGCGCCGGGGCTCGCTCGCCCCCGCGGAGCTGACGGCCAACGTGCTCGGCCACCCCACCCCGAGCCTCCACGACCACTACCTGCTCGGCCGCAAGCTCGGGCAGGGCCAGTTCGGCACCACCTACCTCTGCACCGACCGCGCCACCGGGGCGGACTACGCCTGCAAGTCCATCGGCAAGCGCAAGCTCATCACCAAGGAGGATGTCGAGGATGTGCGCCGCGAGATCCAGATCATGCACCACCTCGCCGGCCACCGGAACGTCGTCGCCATCAAGGGCGCCTACGAGGACCAGGTCTACGTCCACATCGTCATGGAGCTCTGTGGCGGCGGCGAGCTCTTCGACCGCATCATACAGCGGGGGCATTACAGCGAGCGCAAGGCGGCCGAGCTCACGCGCATCGTTGTAGGAGTTGTCGAGGCGTGCCACTCGCTCGGGGTCATCCACAGGGATCTCAAACCTGAAAACTTCTTGCTGGCCAACAAGGATGACGACATGTCGCTTAAGGCCATCGACTTCGGCCTCTCCGTCTTCTTCAAGCCTGGTGAGTCACTTCAGGCAAGGCAACAAAATTTAACTTCCTTCCGCTGCTGCGGAACCCAAATGTTTCGTTGGTGGAATTGAGATCACAACCACCCACAAGATATACTACTATGGAGGCAAAAATTACAATTCAGTGTTACTGTGTTAAAAAAAATCAGGGTTATCTTTTAACTTCATCATTAACAGCTTCTAAGGTGGTTTTCAGATGCAACAAATAGGAGCCACTTTAAACTCCACCCCTGTTCCTACCCTACTATCTCTTGTCCTATATGTTCACTTTGTTAGGAGTAATGTGCATCTTATGGACCACTTATTATATTCATTTTATTCAGAATTATCTTATGAACAATTCCTTATGCTGTTTTATTTTTTTCAGGTCAAGTTTTCACTGATGTTGTCGGAAGCCCTTACTATGTAGCTCCAGAAGTGTTGCGCAAACGTTATGGGCCAGAAGCTGATGTATGGACAGCTGGTGTAATTCTTTACATACTACTAAGTGGTGTACCACCATTTTGGGCAGGTAGAGCATTATGTTTGATTGTTAACTCTGATTAATACTAGAACTCCTTTCTAGCCTTTTACTACTGCTCTAGGCTGATTTTCTGAATGTACTTATTGCAGAGACTCAGCAAGGAATATTTGATGCAGTATTGAAAGGCGTTATTGATTTTGATAGTGATCCCTGGCCTGTTATTTCTGATAGTGCAAAGGATCTCATAATGAGAATGTTGAATCCTCGCCCCGCAGAGCGTCTAACAGCACATGAAGTTCTATGTTAGTTACTTCCACCAGGACTCCAGATCTTGTTTCTTAATTCAGGTCCTTGGGTGAATATGTTGTTCTGATACCTGTTCTGAGCAGTGTGGCCATCTCGTAATGCCTCAAGACATATATCTGCACAAGCACAACATTGTTTTGGTTGATGAGAAATAAGATCTTTTTCAGAGTCTCACTGACTCATGGAAACCTCAATTTCTAAACTCTTGCAGTTGGGAATTTCGAACTTTAATCTGTATGGGATTGTTCTCAGATATGTACCTGTTATTATCTAGTCCCTCCGTATCAAAATATAAGACGCCTTTTGACACTATGATAGTGTCAAAAATCCGTATCAAAATATAAGACGCCTTTTGACACTATGATAGTGTCAAAAAGACGTCTTATATTTTGATACAGAAGGAGTATTAGTTCATCTCATGCTTGTTTAAAAGGGGAAAACAAACCATTTAGTATGTAAAAAACAGAGCAATATATATGTACAATACATGTACAATTGTGTAATAAACATGTAAAATAATCTTTTTCTTACTTGTTCAGGTCACCCTTGGATTTGTGATCATGGAGTTGCTCCTGATCGTCCACTTGATCCAGCTGTCCTTTCTCGCATTAAGCAGTTCTCAGCAATGAATAAGTTAAAGAAGATGGCTTTGCGAGTACGTACCTTTAGCTGATCCTATAGTAATTAACCATGTGCAGCAGTGAAGTTATGTCCATTTGCTTTATAGTCGTTATAATGTTCATTGCTTTTTCTCATTTTGTGTTAACTTTATCATCACAAATATCCTTTATTAGTGTTTCTACTGATGTATGTTTTAAAGAAATCAATTGGATTCTCTTGTCTTCTGTTGACTTATTGTGACACTATATTCAACAAATAATGTACTGACGTTACCCCCGAATTACCAGTCTGCTATTTACTCAAGATAACTACTTTGTCTAGTGTACAATTAGTAATCTAGTCGTGCGATTCTTTTTGCATTTCATTTTGTTTTATCTTATGTGGCACAATTGCTTGGTTTTGTATTAACAAAGGATTTCCATTTATTCAGGTAATTGCTGAGAGCCTTTCAGAGGAGGAGATTGCAGGATTAAAAGAAATGTTTGAGGCAATGGACACAGACAATAGCGGTGCAATTACATATGATGAGCTGAAAGAAGGCATGCGAAAGTATGGTTCAACACTAAAAGATACTGAGATTCGTGATCTTATGGAAGCGGTAAGTTGGCTGAACATCAGTAACAATGCTCGCTTGGACTTGCTAGCTTAAGTACCTTTCCTTTTGTTTTTAGTTCTTCTATGAGGCATCTTAGCTTCTGACTATGAAAGGGCCATAAGCTTTGGCCACTTGGTATTTGTGGGCCTGTCAGCTGAGTAGGAAACATGCAATGCCATTAAATTATTCTGCTTCCCCAGTTTTATGATGGTTTGCAGCTTGTGTGAGACTATTCTCAGCTTGAATGAATTGGATATAAATATCTTTATATTGAAACTAGTTTGTTTAACTGATCTATTCCAGGACTTCGAAATTTAACACACTTTTCTTACTTTATGTTTACCCCGTCTGTCTTTGTGATCTACAGCTGAAACGTATTTTACTTAGAATACTCAATCATTTTATTTCCATGGAAAATGTGCTTATGTGCCTATGGTGCAACTTCAGTTCAGTTTTGTCTTAGCCGGTGCTCGACTCCAAAGCTTTTTCAAAAACTCATTTAGCTCTTCAGATTTTATGCATTAGTCCCTACAAGTTTAAGGTACTTAAACTACAGGTCCTAGCTCCTGGCACCACAACTTTCTTGTCTGTTTCGTTACTGCCCCTCTTTCATACCGAGCATATGTTTTATGATGCAGGATTTTAGAATCATCACTCCTAAAAGGAGTAACTTATGGTCTTACATGTTATTTGGTTTCATTTGAATAACTTCAGGCGGATGTGGACAACAGTGGAACCATTGATTATATAGAATTCATTGCTGCTACATTGCATCTCAATAAACTAGAGCGAGAGGAACATCTTGTGGCAGCCTTTTCTTATTTTGACAAGGATGGTAGTGGTTACATTACAGTGGACGAGCTCCAGCAAGCTTGCAAAGAGCATAACATGCCAGATGCTTTTCTTGATGACGTCATAATCGAAGCTGACCAGGATAATGTAAGTAAAATGAAGCTTATAGTGCCGTACACTTATAATACTTTTAATGTTAAATTAGATTGCATATGTTTCTATTAGTTTGTTATAACTCACACATGTAGTAGGGTAGGTATATGCTGAATTATAAGCAGCTGGAGTATCTATGGCCTTTAAATTGTGCTACATGCTATAGCTATCCTAGTCCTAGTTCCTAAAACAAGACTGTAACGCCTGGGTGCATAAACCTTCAAAAGCTCTCTATTGAAAATGTCTACAGATGTAACTTGGGGCATAGATGCTCGCCAAATGATACCATATGGTGCAATGATAGACAAGTACATCTCACTAATTTGTCACTGTAGAACCTTTGAACTTTGATGTGTTGCTGCTTGTTTGCAATAGAGCTTTGATCTAATTGCGCTTGTCTGTCTCTTGTTCTCTAGGACGGTCGCATTGATTACGGAGAGTTTGTTGCCATGATGACAAAGGGCAATATGGGAGTTGGGAGGAGAACAATGAGAAACAGCCTGAATATAAGCATGACTGAATGAGACTCTGCTATACGGGACACTGCCTGCAATTTTTTGTACGCTGCCAGTTGTACGTGTGGGCATTCTAATTGGTGGTCCTCTAAATCTAACTCCTGCTATTTCGTCCATGAAATGTATGGGGGAAATCTCCTATATCTTTTGTGAACTGGGAATGAAATGTTCATATATTCCTTTTTTGTTTCTATTGATTTCTGCAATGTTTTTTTTTTATTTCTGCAATGTTTCATTCAGAGTTTAGTTTGGTTCATCATGTTCAAGTATTGTATCCCTATACGTCCGGGCGGACGGCCGGGTCACTGGCAGGTCACAAAATCCCGACCTAGACGGTCTTCTCATACTGGCTCTATATGTTGGGCTGACTGGCACCCCTCACATCCTACCCAAATTTAGGGAGGATATGGGGAGGCCCGGACGCGCTCGGGCGCGTTTGACACGTCGGATTTGGTCCATGCTGGCCCAGCTGACACAACATATATTCGTCCCGTATCTGCATCCTGGATCAAACCTAGCCAATCCACTCCACTTGGTCAAACCCTAGCTGGTCCACTCCACTTGGCCACTCCACTTGGCCCCAAATCTCTGTTCCGGTGATCTTCGGCCTTCTCTGGGACATCATCTCATGCGGGGACGAGGAGGCGATGGTCGTCCGCCGCTCACGGGAGGAGTGTGGCCGACTGAGTTTGGAGTTGATCCGGCTGGAATCCATTGCGTCGGCGCAACTGGCGCTCGGATCCGTCGGGGCTGGAGGCTCGAGGCACGTACCTTCTGCCTTGCCGGACGCGGTGAGGTCCTTTTGCCGCCCCATCTTCGGTGCAGAGGTGTATGAGTGTTGCAGGGACTAGTGTGCCTGCCGTGCGAAACAAAGGGTGTGGGAGGGCGGTCCGTGCCATGGCCGGACCCCCCTCCCCCGCCCCCAAAGAGGAGAAGGAGGACAATGACTGGTTGGGCAGCTCCGGCGATGAGCAGATTTGGCTTGATCCATTTTGTGTCTTCGAGCACCGTGACAAAGATGCCAAGGGCACCGGCAAGGGTAAAAGCGGCCGTGGATGATCTTTCTCCATAGATAGTATGTAGGACATGCCAATTTTTAATAGGCCGATGGTATGTATTGATGTAGTAGTCGGATGCTACGTGTGGGATAATGTAGATGCATGTGGTTGTATGGATTTGATACCCGGTTGTGGAAGTGGATATTTAATGAGTGACCGGTCACTCTTCACGGATGTTTGAACTTTCGAACTGAAGGGAGTGAATTGCAAAAAACCACCACATTTGGGGCATCGATTGCGGAAAACCACGGGGTCGCTAATCATTTGCAAAAAACACCGCACATTCAGTAAACTTTTTGCAGTGTGCACTGATCGACCGATTTGCTTCGTTTGAGTGCGTTTCCGATAGCTTGGGCCTGCTTTCCTCCTACGTGGCATAACAGACCTCAAACGGCGCCGTCTGGTCGAGACGACTTGGTCGGCTAGCATCGGTCGGGCCGACCGCGCCGCCCCCACTCCACTTCTCCCTCACTCGCTCCTCTGCTCTCCCTTGGTCTTCAATGGCGAAACCTGGCGGCGGCGTTGGTGGCGGCGGCGACGCTTCCGCTGGCAATGCTGGTGGTGATGGAGATCCACTCGAGCTCTGCGGGAGCTCGAATCCTTCTCAGGCGGTGCCTCCTCCCCAATCCCTGGACCCACAGTACGCGGCGGCTAGGGCATTTGCCAAGGTGGTGAAGGCAAATCCGACGGGCAGCCAGCACTTTGCATCCTCCTTCGGCGGTGTGGTGTAAGCCATCCATCCTCCCCCCTCCTCAGTGTTTCCCTGTTTCCCCGATCTGGATTCTAGGGTTAGGGTTCTAGGACAAGTACAGAGTTGGGGATTATGTTGTAGGTATTTGGTTTGGATTATTGGGTTACAGTAATGGTGGTGAACTGCAAATTAGCTTGCCCTTAATTATTGAGTCATGCTAACTGAATTTTATCTGTAATGTTTGGGTTCTAGGTACACAGTAGGTATTTGGTTAGGATTATTGGGTTACAGTAATGGTTTGGAGTGCAAATTTGAACTGGTCAGTAGTTTAACATAATTGCACAAGTCAGTCATGCTAACTAAGTTGTTTTTAAGTTAACTGTAGCACTAGTTTAACATAACTGAATCTGCACTGCTCAGTCTTGCTAACTAAGTTGTTTTTAACTTAACTGTAACACTAGTTTAACATAACTGAATTTGAACTGCTCAGTCATGCTAACTAAGTTGTTTTTAACTTAACTATAACAATAGTTTTAACTTAACTGAATTTTAACTGCTTAGTCATGCTAACTAAGTTGTTTTTAACTTAATTGCTCAGTAGTTTTAACTGCAATTGCACACTAGTTTTGAACATAATGGCTCAGTAGTCAGTTGTAAATGAGATTTAGCTGAATTTTAACTAAATTGTTTAACACTAGGTTTGACTAAATTTTATCTATATTGTTCAACACTAGTTTTATCTGAATGTTAACAACTATGTTAAATGAACTAGGTTGGATGATGAAGAATGGGAAGTGAGGTTCCATTTCTTTGATAAAGATAATATGGAAAGAACCATTTGCTTATCAGACATAACATACTGGAATCTTATTGCACTAATAGAGTTGGAAGGCTTTAGTTCAAGAGATTATATGTATTATGTCAGAGATCCAGGAGTTGGGGTTTCAGGAATGGAAGAATTAACTGATGATGACAAGGTGGAAGAAATGTTGGATGGCATATGTAGTAAGGGAAATAATGTTGTTAACATTATAGTTATGAGAAGTGATGCACCCACACCAGCTGACCTGAACATTGGTCATGTTTATGAAGAGCAAGCCCCTTTGTCTGAATTAGGTGTACCACTTGTCTATGAGGTAGATACTTCAGGAGTTCTTTTCCCCGGTCCAGTGAAGCCCCAACCACAGCATGTCCAGGTCATGAACACCCATGAGATTTCATGTTTGAAGCTTAAGGGTCCAAGTGAACTAGAGTTTGCATTGGACTATGGTAATGAGAGGCATGAGTACTTCATGAAGACAGACCAAGATTAAGAGAAGATTGAGCAGATGATGGAGCAGAAGAGGAATGAAGAGATTGAAAAGTTTAGGACCAATAAGAAACAAAAGGAGAAGTACAAGGTAGCAAAGAGAAAACTTCCAGAGCTGCTTGCTGAAGAGTTCACTGATAGTGATAGTGACAATGAGATTTTAGAAGATGAAGACATAATAGCTAGGCTGGAGGCAATGAAGAGGCATAGAGCTGATCCCCTCAATCACTTTGAAGGAGACACTGATGTAAAAGAGCTTTATGAAGCAGATGAGGAGGAGTTGGAGCATGAAGCATGAGAGGAGGAGGTAGGACAGGATGAGCAAGCTGAGGAGGGTAGGAGAGGAGGAAGCACTATAGGAGGAAGTAGTGCAGGAGGAAGCAGTAGCACAAGAGGAAGCCAGAGGAAGGGGCCAACAACCAGATCACAAGCAAGTCTTGACAAAATCATAGAGCAAGATTGGATACCTTCATCTGATGAGGAGAGCAACCCAGGTGACTTAAGTCAGGATGATAATGATGGTGCTCAGCTTCCAACAATGAGGCAACCAAATGATAGGAAGAGCAGGGCCAGAAAGCAGAAGCCTAGGGTTTGGTATGATGAGAAGAGGGAGAACCCACAAGAACAATTTGTGAAGAAACTTTGTTTCATAGATGTCCAGCAATTCAGGAGAGCACTTCTTACATTTCACATCTCACAAAATAGGAACTACTCTTTTCATAGAAACTGCTCAGATAGAGTTATTGCAGTTTGCAGTACAGAAGACTGTCCTTTTTTTCATTGCTGCTTCTCAAATTGCACATGAGAAAACACTTTGTAAGAAGATGAACTTGTACCACAATTGTGCTGCTGTAGGAGAGAGCACCAAAGTGACTGCAAGATGGTCGGCACATGAGTGTGAGGAACAGTTGAGGGCAGACATAAACACACCAGTCTAGACCATAATAGTCAATTTGAAGAATAAACATGGAATAGAAGTGTCCATTCACATGGCCTACAGAGCAAGGAAAGCAGCTAAGAGTGTTGTCCAAGGAGATCAGAGGGCACAATACACAAGGATAAGGGATTACCTCCAAGCTGTGTTGGATACCAATCCAGAAAGTAGATGCATTGTTACAACAAAGCAATTGAAGGCCCATCCTAGCATAAATCCTAGATTACATGGCTTGTTCATGTGCCTGAATGCTTGCAAAGAGGGTTTCCTAAATGGTTGCAGACCCTTCATATGTACGTATATTAATTTGTGTGAACACAATCATTTATGTTATCCTAGTATAATGTGATATTTTCTGCTGTAGGTGTTGATGGCTGCTTCATTAAGTTGACCAGAGGGCAGCAAATACTGGCTGCAACTGGTAGATATGGTAATAACAACATCTTTCCCATTGCATTTGCAATTGTTGACAAGGAAGACACTGCCAACTGGTCATGGTTTCTAACACAACTGAAATATGCTCTTGGTGGTGAGTCAGGGAAGCATGGCTACTACACTATCATATCTGATAGATAAAAGGTAACTCATACACCATAGTACTTACGAATAGTGCAAATTAGAACATGCTTAGTGCTTACAAATAGTGCAAATTACAACATGCTTAGTACTTACAAATAGTGTCTTCTGGCATCATATTCAAACATTAGTTTACTTTCACAGGGACTTCTTAAAGCAATAACCAATGTATTCCCAAATTGCCCTCAAAGATTCTGCCTTAGACATATTTATCAGAACTTCCAAACAGCTGACTTTAGAGGTGAAGAGTTAAAGAAATACATGGATCAGGCTAGTTATTCATATATTGAGCATGGATATGATCAAGCAATGGATGGTATGAAAAAAGAGTGTCAAGCAGCTTGGAAATGGCTTAGTAAGATACCAACGCATACATGGGCTAGACATGCCATGGACACAAATTGTAAAACTGACTTGGTTGTGAACAACATAAGTTAAGTATTCAACAAAATGATACTTGATGCGAGAGGAAAACCAATTAAAACCATGGTTGATGGGACCAGAACAAAACTGTTAGTTAAGTTCAATGCTAATAGGACCAAGACAGAGACAGCTAAGTGGCAGATATGCCCAACATATGCTGAAAAGCTGGAAGAAGCTAAACATCATTCCAGATTCTGCCAGTCAATCAAGGCTGGACCTGATCTATACTAGGTTACAACTAGAGAAAGCACATATGTAGTAAATCTGAAAGATTTCACATGTGGGTGTAGAAAATGGGACATGACTGGGGTTCCTTGCAATCATGGTGTTTTAGCAATTAACAAGGCTAAACTACATCCAGAAGATTTTTTAATGCTTTCTTCAAGAAACCAATGTATTAATAAGCCTATAGTCCAATTGTCTACCCGGTGCCTGGGCCTGATCTATGGCCAAAGACTGGGACCCCTGACATAGAGCCATCTGTTTTAGAGACAAGTCAGGAAAGAAGCAGACAAAGAGGAGAAATAATTAGTTTGAGAAGCCAGCTCCCAAGGATACTTCTAGGATGGCATCAATCACTTGTAGTAATTGCAATTTGAGTGGGCATAGGTACACTAGCTGCCACAAAAATCTTAAGCCAACCCTTGCAATGAGAAGGAACCAACATTAGGTTAATTGTCCAAAATTTAGTTTATGATTATATTTCCTAGACTATGTTCTAATCTTTGTATGTTTACACTGCACGAAAACAGAAGAGTTGATGCAGCTTCATCAGCCCCAAGGGCATCTCCTTCAGCTCCATCAGTACCCAGGTTAAGAACTACAGCTCCACTAGCACCTAGGCCAGCTCCATCAGCTCCAGTAGTTCACAGGGTAAGAACTACAACTCCACCAGCACCTAGGCCAGCTCCATCAGCTCCCCCTGCAACTAGGAGAGCAACTGCATCTACTGTTGCTGCTTCTAGGCCAGGTTCATCTAGTGCTGCAGCTACAAGGCCAAGTTCATCTACTGTTGGTGCTTCTAGGCCAGGTTCATCTACTGCTGGTGCTTCTAGGCCAAGTTCTTCTACTGCTGCAAAGAAAACCTTCATACCACCTAGAGCTTCAGGTACTGGAAGGCTGAGAAAACCTTCTTACATGATGTTGATACGTCTCCAACGTATCTATAATTTATGAAGTATTCATGCTATTATATTATCCATCTAGGATGTTTTATATGCATTTATATGCTATTTTATATGATTTTTGGGACTAACCTATTAACCTAGAGTCCAGTGCCAGTTTCTGTTTTTTCGATGTTTTTGAGTATCACAGAAAAGGAAAACCAAACGGAGTCCAATTGACCTGAAACTTGACAGAGCTTATTTTTGGACCAGAAGAAGGCCAGGAAGTAAAAGAACTGGGCCAGAAGAGTCCCGGGCTGCCCACGAGGATGGGGGGCGCACCCACCCCCCTGGGCGCGCCCCATGCCTCGTGGACAGCCCGGAGACCCCCCTGCCTTGTTCCCGACTCCAACACCTCTTATATAACCCAAAACATCCAGAAAGAAACCTAGATAGGGAGTTCCGCCGCCAGAAGCCTCCGTAGCCACCGAAAACCAATCTAGGCCCTCTCCGGCACCCTGCCGGAGGGGGCCATCATCACCGGAGGGCATGGAGGAGGATCTCGGAGGGGCCATCATCACCATGAAGGCCAAGGACCAGAGGGAGAACCTCTCCCCATCTAGGGGGGAGGCCATGGAGGAGGAAGCACAGGGGGAGAACCTCTCCTCCTCTCTCTTGGTGGCACCGGAGTGCCATCGGGAGGGGAATCATCGCTGCGGTGATCGTCTTCATCAATATCACCATCATTATCACCATCCTCATCTCTTTTACGCGGTCCACTCTCCCGCACCCTGCTGTAATCCCTACTTGAACATGGTGCTTTATGCCAGATATTATGATCCAATGATGTGTTGCCATCCTATGATGTTTTGAGTAGATATCTTTTGTCTTTGGGTTGATTGATGATCTAGATTGGTACGAGTTGTATGTTTTATTTTGGTGATTTCCTATGGTGCCCTTCGTGTCGTGCAAGCGTGAGGGATTCCCATTGTAGGGTGTTGCAATACATTCATGATTCGCTTATAGTGGGTTGGTGAGTGACTGAAACACAAACCCGAGTAAGGGGATTGTTGCGTATGGGATAAAGGGGACTTGATGCTTTAATGCTATGGTTGGGTTTTACCTTAATGATCTTTAGTAGTTGCGGATGCTTGCTAGAGTTCCAATCATAAGTGCATATGATCCAAGTAGAGAAAGTATGTTAGCTTATGCCTCTCCCTCATATGAAATTGCAATGACGACTATCGGTCTTGTTAACAATTGCCTAGGACAATTCCGCATACCGATCCACCATTATTCCACACTCGATATTTATAATATTTAGTAATATATTCTAACTTTATGATAACAGCCCCTACTTTTATAATTTATCTCTCCGATATCATGCAAAGTTATCCTCTTCATACCCACAACGTAGTTTTATTTCTCGTTTCTAGTTGGAAGCAAACGTTCGGTGTACGTAGAGTCGTATCAGTGGCAGATAGGGCTCGAGAGAATATTGATCTTACCTTTAGCTCCTTGTGGGTTCGACACTCCATACTTATCACTTCCACCTTTGGAAATTTCTACGATGATTCCCTGCACTTGGGGATTATCAAGCTCTTTTCTGGCGCCGTTGCCGGGGAGCAATAGCGTGGGGTTGATATTCTCGTGTGTGCTTGTTTGCTTTCTTCACTAAGTAGATTTTGTTTTTCATTTTTATTTCTGTTTAGTTGTGGGTGAAACATACAATTTTTTTAAAATGAATTAAAATCCAAAAAAATTACTTGCCTCTCATGTCTAAAAAGTTTTTCAAAAAGAGAAGTGATTGGAAAGTTATGCATTGAAGAAGTGAGGGTCGACCTTGAGCACTTGTGTTCATGCTCACGGAAACAATGTAGAATTTTTCATGGAAGTTTCTCTGTAAATAATTATCCCTTTATATATATCCATTGTATTATAAAAATAATGTTCCAAGCTTTGGTTTTAGGACGATTAGATTGCTTGTTTACTATGTGCAGAACAAAAACAGAAACTTTGGCTGTAGCGCGTGATTTTACATTTTTTACTGGAAAGTAAAATGAGTCTGAAACTTTTTGCACATTACTTATGTATAAATTTTTCAAATTTTCAAATTTATTTCATAATTTTTGGAGTTACAGAAGTTTACTAAACCTGCAGATTACTACAGACTGTCCTGTTTTAGACAGATTCTGTTTTTCGTGTGTTGTTTGCTTATTTTTATGCATCTATGTCTAGTATCGGAGGGTATGAGCCATAGAGAAGTAGGAATATAGTATATAAATTTCTAATATGAAATTGTAAGGAGTTTGAAACAGTACCTAAAGGTGGTAATTTGCTTTATTATACTAACGGATCTCACAAAGTTTTTGTTAAAGTTTTGTGTGGATGAAGTGTTCGAAGAACGAGGAGTTACCGATGTGAAGAATAAAGATAGGCAAGAGCTCAAGCTTGGGGATGCCCAAGGCACCCCAAGTAAATATTCTAAGGATACTCAAGCATATAAGCTTGGGGATGCCCCGGTTGGCATCCCATCTTTCTTCTTCAACAATTATCGGTAAACCTCGGTTTTTGTTTTGTTCACATGATTTGTGTCCTTTGTGTTTTTCTTTTTCTTTAAGAACCATGCTAGTATGAGATAGCCCTTCATTGGTTTATAGAATGCTTCATGTGCTTCACTTATATCTTTTAAGTATGATCTTATAGAATTGCTCTTTGTGCTTCACTTAAATCTTTTGAGTATGGTTTTATAGAATGCTTTGTGTGCTTCACTTATACATTTTGAGCTTGGATATTGGTTAGTTCATATTAATTGTAGAATGCTCCATGAACTTCACTTATATATTTTGTAGTATGAATAATACTATCATCTAAAGCGGGTTTGGAAGAGTTTCAACTTTAGGAACTAGTGATCCCGCTATTCCGAATGAGAAGAATTTTGCTTATGTGGAGAGTAGAAAAATTTCTATGCTTGTAGATCATGAAAAGAATGCTTTATGTGATGGTTATATTGTTGGAATCATTTATGATGCTACTGAAAATTATTATGAGGGAGGAATACATGCTTGTAGGAATTGCAATAATATCAAGTTTCCTCTCTATGTGCTTAAAGTTTTGAAGTTATACTTGTTTTGCCTTCCTATGCTAGTTGATTCTTGTTCCTATAAATTATGTGTTCAAAAAATCCCTAGGCATAGGAAGTTTGTTAGATTCAAATGTGCTAGTCATATTCTTCATGATGCTCTCTTCATGTTTCAATTCTTATCTTTTATGTGAGCATCATTGAAATCATCATGCCTAGCTAAAAGGCATTAAAGAAAAGTGCTTGTTGGGAGACAAACGAATATTTACCCTTACTTTTTTTGTGTGTTCTCATGATTAAGCTACTGTATTAATCATGTATTATAGCTTTTTTTTCAATAAAGTGCCAAGTAAGACCTTTGGGAAGACTTGGGTGAAAGTTAATGTGATCTTGCTGTAAAAAACAGTAACTTTGCGCTCACGAGATTAGCTGCCACTTTTTTTACAGAAGAGTGCCTTGGTGCTGATTATTTTTGCATAAGATTAATAGAAAAATTCCTCATGTCCACCAATTTATTTCATAATTTTTTGAGTAGCAGAAGTATGGTTAGTGTTCAGATCATTACAGACTGTTCTATTTCTAACAAATTCTGTTTTCATTGCATAGTTTGCTTGTTTTCTAGTTTCTATGGCTTATATTCCTCAATATAAATTATAGAAATGATATGGTACAGTAGGCATTGTGTGAGAACAATTATGATCCTTGTCTTTGACAGTACCAAAGTAAATGGTTTATTCTTAATCATACTAACCTATGTCACGAAGTTCCATTAAGTTTTGTGTGATTGAAGTTTTCAAGCTTTGGGTGAGATATCGATATGAGGAGAATAAGGAGTGGAAAGACCCTAAGCTTGGGGATGCCCAAGGCACCCCAAGATAATATTCAAGGAAGACTCAAGCGCCTAAGCTTGGGGATGCCCCGGAAGGCATCCCCTCTTTCGTCTTCAAAACTATCGGTATACCTTACTCGGAGCTATATTTTTATTTGTCACATGATATGTGTTTTGCTTGGAGCATAATTTCAATTTTACTTGCTGTTTGAATAAAATCATTGGATCTGAATTATCAAATGAAAAAGAATCCTCCCATGGCTAGTTAATTGTTTGACTACTCAGTGTCCTTCACTATTATCTTTTGGACTAGTTTGTCATTTACTCACGTGCTTCACGTATATCCTATGAGTAAATGGTTGAATAATTGAAATATCATAAACCTGAATTTATATATGTTTCATATGCTTATACCATGGGGAGTAATGACTTCACATAGAATAAGTATAGGTAGTAAACTTATTGAAAGTTAGCAAACGTAGAATTGGTCACTTGAAAAATTCATGAAATAATATTGAAGGAAGAGAGATTTCACATATAAATATACTATCTTGGACATCTTATATAATTGTGAGCACTCATTAAAATATGACATGCTAAAAGGTTGATGTCGGACAAGGAAGACAACATAATGGGTTATGTTCTCTTGTATCCGAAATAAAGTATATTGTCTTGGATCATCCAACATGTTGAGCTTGCTTTTCCCCCTCATGCTAGCCAAATTCTTTGCACCAAGTAGAGATACTACTTGTGCTTCCAAACATTCCTTAAACCAGTTTTGCCATGAGAGTCCACCATACCTACCTATGGATTGAGTAAGATCCTTCAAGTAAGTTGTCATCGGTGCATGCAATAAAAATTGTCCTCTAAATATGTATGATCTATTAATGTGGAGAAAATAAGCTTTATACGATCTTGTGATGTCGAAGAAATAAAAGCGACAGACTGCATAATAAAGGTCCATATCACAAGTGGCAATATAAAGTGACGTTCTTTTGCATTAAGATTTTGTGCATCCAACCATAAAAGTGCATGACAACCTCTGCTTTCCTCTGCGAAGGGCCTATATTTTACTTTTATCTTCTACCGTATGCAAGAGTCATGGTGATCTTCACCTTTCCTTTTTACATTTTATCCTTTGGCAAGCACATTGTGTTGGAAAGATCCTGATATATATATAGGACAAATGTTTCCTACAAGCAGTGGTAGTTACCACCACTTGCGTTTTGTATGTTGTATGTAGTATCTGACGAAACCGAGAGTATGTACGTGTAGTATGTAGTATATAACAATGATTAGGTAGTATATATACTATTTTTTAGGTAGTATATACCTTGTTTTGAGTATGCTCTTTTTTACGTATAAATATGTACGTATTTCACAAGTATAACAAAAACTATGGGTTCATATGTAATTTTTTCATGTAACTTGCTTTGAAATATCTTAGATATATTATATGAACATATTTAAAATAATAAAATTGTATATATAGTACCACATGGTAGTATATGAGATATGTGGGGTAACTACCACCGGGTGGTAGGATGGATTTTCCCTATATATATCCAATTGGATGTAAGTTATCATGAACTATTATTGTTGACATTACCCTTGAGGTAAAAGGTTGGGAGGCGAATCTATAAGCCCCTATCTTTCTCTGTGTGATTAAAACTTTGAACCCATAAATATCACATGAGTGTTAGCAATTATGAAAGATTAAATGATAGTTGAGTATGTGGAGTTTGCTAAATCAAAGCTCTGACAATGACCCTTCCTAAAAATAAGATGAATTGCAATTGTTTGATGATTGAGAATATATAGTTTGTTAGTTTCAAGAGAGTTTATGATCTATACTTTAACATGTGAATAGCTTGTTACTTGATCATGAAAAGTTTTATGAAAATGAGAGCTACTGTTATGATATATAATGATGCTAGAAAAAGTGATTGGAACTATCATTGATGAAACTTATGCACTTACTAGCATTCACACTTCATAAATTATTTCTTTTATCATTTACCTACTCGAGGACGAGCAGGAATTAAGCTTGGGTTTGCTGATACGTCTCCAACGTATCTATAATTTATGAAGTATTCATGCTATTATATTATCCATCTAGGATGTTTTATATGCATTTATATGCTATTTTATATGATTTTTGGGACTAACCTATTAACCTAGAGCCCAGTGCCAGCTTCTGTTTTTTCGTTGTTTTTGAGTATCGCAGAAAAGGAAAACCGAACGGAGTCCAATTGACCTGAAACTTGACAGAGCTTATTTTTGGACCAGAAGAAGGCCAGGAAGTAAAAGAACTGGGCCAGAAGAGTCCCGGGCTGCCCACGAGGGTGGGGGGCGCACCCACCCCCCCTAGGCGCCCCCCTGCCTCGTGGACAGCCCGGAGACCCCCCGCCTTGTTCCCGACTCCAACACCTCTTATATAGCCCAAAACTTCCAGAAAGAAACCTAGATAGGGAGTTCCGCCGCCAGAAGCCTCCATAGCCACCGAAAACCAATCTAGGCCCTCTCTGGCACCCTGCCGGAGGGGGCCATCATCACCGGAGGGCATGGAGGAGGATCCCGGAGGGGCCATCATCACCATGAAGGCCAAGGACCAGAGGGAGAACCTCTCCCCATCTAGGGGGAGGCCATGGAGGAAGAAGCACAAGGGGGAGAACCTCTCCTACTCTCTCTCGGTGGCACCGGAGTGCCATCTGGAGGGGAATCATCGCTGCAGTGATTGTCTTTAGCAACATCACCATCATCACCACCATCCTCATCTCTTTTACGCGGTCCACTCTCCCACACCCTGCTGTAATCCCTACTTGAACATGGTGCTTTATGCCAGATATTATGATCCAATGATGTGTTGCCATCCTATGATGTTTTGAGTAAATATCTTTTGTCTTTGGGTTGATTGATGATCTAGATTACGAGTTGTATGTTTTATTTTGGTGCTATCCTATGGTGCCCTTCGTGTCGCGCAAGCGTGAGGGATTCCCGCTGTAGGGTGTTGCAATACGTTCATGATTCGCTTATAGTGGGTTGGTGAGTGACTGAAACACAAATCCGAGTAAGGGGATTGTTGCGTATGGGATAAAGGGGACTTGATGCTTTAATGCTATGGTTGGGTTTTACCTTAATGATCTTTAGTAGTTGCGGATGCTTGCTAGAGTTCCAATAATAAGTGCATATGATCCAAGTAGATAAAGTATGTTAGCTTATGCCTCTCCCTCATATGAAATTGCAATGACGACTATCGGTCTTGTTAACAATTGCCTAGGACAATTCCGCATACCGATCCACCATTATTCCACACTCGCTATTTATAATATTTAGTAATATATTCTAACTTTATGATAACAGCCCCTACTTTTATAATTTATCTCTCTGATATCATGCAAAGTTATCCTCTTCATACCCACAACGTAGTTCTATTTCTCGTTTCTAGTTGGAAGCAAACGTTCGGTGTACATAGAGTCGTATCAGTGGCAGATAGGGCTTGAGAGAATATTGATCTTACCTTTAGCTCCTTGTGGGTTCGACACTCCATACTTATCACTTCCACCTTTGGAAATTGCTACAATGATTCCCTGCACTTGGGGATTATCAGATGTCTGAGTGGTTCAATTGTTCTCAGGGCAGCAAGAACAAGTAATTTCATGATGGTGATGTTGAAAACAATTTCAAGTTTGTAATGTTGAAAACAATTTCAAGTTTGTGATGTTGAAAACAGCTATGAGTTTGTCATGTTCAAACCAGTTTAATTCAGCCTATTTTGGCTAGTTTGTGATGGCACTATGTAAGTTACCTAATTATGGTTGTGATCAAGACTTTTATGCATGAGGATGTCAAGTAGACTATGATAATCACTACAAGAAAAGACGCATCCGTGACATTTTGGGCCGAACGAAATTTTTTTCTGTCATACATATGACACTTCTGTGACGATAATTGTGACAAAACCTGCTATCATCATAGATGTGGTGGGCTCCTACTTATATGATAAAAAATCATGACAGAAAATGGGCTTTTCGTCCTGGGCGGGCTGGAGACGCAGCTGCATGACATTCTTTGGGCCGTCCATGATGGAAAAAACCGTGGTAGAAGCGAGGGGGAGGAAAATTTCGGGGAGTTCCCGGTTACGGTGGGAGGTTGGGGGCCGAGCGATGCGCGTTTCTCTCGTACACGTACGCGCGTGTGTGCGAGGCATTGGCTCTAACTGAACCCGAGCGAGGCGTTGGGCTCTAACTGAACCCGAGCGATTGCACTGCAGGCTACGCGTTACTGAACCCGAGCGATCGATCGATGGCTGTTAAATGAACCCGATCGAGCGATTCCTTCGCTACTGCTGCTAACTGAAGCCGATCGATGGTGCCTCTGGGATGAACAATGAGCGTTGCGGGGGGGGGGGTGGATGAACAGTGAGCGGTGGCGTTGCCTTTGGATGAACATTACCCCGTGGTGTGGTGGAGGGCTGGATGAACAGTAGACGGTGGAGGGGTGCCCGTAGAGGGGTGGTTGAACAGGACCCCGTGGTGTGGAGGGCTGGATGAACAGTAGACGGTGGATGTGTGGTTGAACAGTAGCCGGTGGAGTAGTGCGCGGTGGAGGCTGGATGAACAGGAGCCCGTGGAGGCTGGAGGAGGTCGACGGTGGAGATGAACAGTATCCCGTGGAGTCTCGTTTTGCGGTACGCCGCACCCCTCCCGTGGTCCCAGCAGTCAGGGGCAAACGTTTTTTTTCACGAAATACAGTGGCTCGTCCGGTGGGTCCCAGCTGTCAGGTGGAGGAATCATTATTTTCCGTGTAATAAGGAGGCACTTCCTTGCTGCGGCCGTGGATCCAGCTGTCAGCCTCTCCACGTACAGTCCATGTCTGATGGAAGTCGTTCCTTGACCACGTTGACCACGCCACGCCGAGAGCACCAGGGCGGTGGACGACGACGAGGCCTAGGAAGGGGATGACGGGGAGCCGGGGAAGACGCGGTAGTGGAAACCCGCGCGGAGAGGAGTACGAGGGTTCACTGGTTCGGCTGCGGTGTGAGGCTACCGTTGCCGCAGGGCCTGGCCAGCGGTGGGAATAGTAGGGAGGCGGTGAGGCCTCCGCGGCAGCACAGCCGACCACGGGAGGTAGGAGCATGCGACACGACCGATGCTTCTTTGGGCGGCTGGAGCAAGAAGACCAGAGGTTGAAGAAGCACTACGGCCGTTGGATGGACATCGTACGGTCACTGGAGTTAGAATCGTTCATATTGACTAAAGTTGACAAAGGCCCCCGTTCCAGTCAACTTAGTAGGCCCACAAGTCAGCCTCCCACCATGGTGGGTCCCAGCTAGCAGGGGGAGTATTCATTTTTTTGTGCGTAATAAGGAGGCACTTCCGGTGGGTCCGAGCTGACAGCGGGGGGAACGTTTTTTTTCGCGAAATACGCTGCCCCGTCTGGTGGGTCCCAGCAGTCAGGGGGAAACGTTTTTTTCGCGAAATAAGGTGGCCCGTCCGGTGGGTCCCTGCTATTAGGTAGAGGAATAATTATTTTGCGGTAATAAGGAGGCACTTCCTTGCAGCCGCCTGGACCCAGCTGTCAGCCTCTCCACGTACAGTACTCTTCCGATGGAAGTCAGTCGTTGACCACGTTGACCACGCCGCGCCGAGAGCACCAGGGCGGTGGTCTGGACGACGGTGAGGCCTAGGAAGGGGACGACGCGGAGCCGGGGAAGACACATCAGTGGAAGCCCGCGCGGAGAGGAGTACGAGGGTCACTGGTTCGGCTGCGGTGTGAGGCTACCGTCGCTGCAGAATAAAAGGGGGTGTGGGTGAGTAGAGGGATGGCCTGGCCAGCGGTGGGAGTAGTACGGGGCGGTGAGGCCTCTACGGCATCACAGCCGGCCACGGGAGGCAGGAGCACGCGACACGATCGGCACTGCTTTGGGCGGCTGGAGCAAGAAGACCAGAGGTTGAAGAAGCACTACGACAGTTGGATGGACATCGTACGATCACTCTGGCTAGAATCGTTTATATTGACTAAGTTGACAAAGCCCTTGGTACGCGTCAACTTAGTAGGCCCACAGCTCGGATTTGGCAGAGAACATGTAGCTCATTTGCGATTTGTAAGAATGTACAACCCATTTTTTAATTCTAATGGAATTACTACAGCCCATTTACAGTTTGTTAAAAGTACAACCCAACTTCTAGCTAGGACAACGATTAATAATTTCAAACAACCGCTCAAAACAGAATTTTAAAAAAATTCCCACATTTTGATGGGATCCGAAATATTTTTATTCGAAATTTCTAGTTAGGCTAAATATAATTTCAAAATAAAGTTGTATTACGTTAAAATCCAATGAAATATTGCGAGCGCAACAAGTAATGAAATTAAAATTTTCAAATTCCAAAAATGATATATTTTTCAAACTAATTACGTGTTTGGTGCATAGTAACTGTCCAGTTATTATAATTACATCCCATTTATTATTTCTTAAATTCCATTTTCTTGTTAAGCCTAATGCATACCTCCTAGGAAAGTTTGCAGCCCAGCGGGCGGAGAATAACAAGTTGACCCGAATATTGTGTACAACTGTCGGCCCAGTTGCATTGCTGATGTTGAAAAAAAGACTTGTGTAGTACAGTACAACCTAACATGGTTACTCAACCCACATTCAGCGACGCCGGAAAGGCCCAAACAAGGCTTCTGTACAACATTTTGAAGTCACTGAGCTCAATTAATAACTTAAAAAAAGTTAGATTACAGTGGAACCTAATTAAAAGCTGTCACGAGCAAATAAATAATTCAACGGGCCCCACTTGTGCATGTGCGCGCGTGTGTGTGTGTGAGAGAGAGAGAGAGAGATAGAGAGAGACCCATCGGTCGATGTTCGTAAATACATCTTTCAGCCATATGCATTGCTGATGCTCAGTAAAAACTTATATAGTTGACACAATCATATAGAACATCATAGCACACTAAACTTGCATACAAAAATTTCACGCAGGCAGCACAATCAGGATGGAAGCAGTTGATCGCTACGGGAAGGGCTATGTTGAAACCAACGAAGTCGTACATAACGGTTCATCGTCTTTATCAATGACGGGGAAATATCTTGAATGTTGTGCAAAGAAAACAGACAAACAACACAATAAGTTCTGCTAGCACATTCAGTTGACGTACAACCCTTTCTAAAAAAAGTTCAGGTACAAAATTAGAACAGGTCACAATCAAATGTACTGGCATATCAGTGCTTCACACCCATAGCTCGGTTTAACTAGTATCTGACAAGATTCAGTTGTTACCTCAAATTAGAGCACATCCAGGCAGCCAGCCCTGCCTCTTCTCCCAAAGAAGCAGTGGCCTCCGCCGCGCGATGGAATAGGCCCTGTGCCATCCATCGTTCCGAGCAACACGGGGAAAGTATGATGTTGACTACTGTAATGGATGTCGTCGACGGACCCTGGCACCAGCGGCGGCGGCAGGACTTCGATTGATGGATTGACCACTTCTTCGACATGCACAAACACTCGATACAGGTACATCCCTAACATGGTCCGCGACGGCCTTGGTGGAGATGAATAGTACAACCCCTGTTCGTGCACCGGTATCTCAACACTAATCACCTTCGGTATGGTGGACGCCTTCTTCATCCATGCCATAACCGTCAGAGCCCAGTTGTCTGGAGGAACAAACATACTTACGAGCTCACCTCCAAGGTCGTTGATAAGCTCGTTCATGGACTTGCTGTTCCAAGAACGTCGAGGCATGCCGTGGAAGGTAAGCTTTGTTAAAAACTCAAGCTCAGAGGGCACCGAGCCCCATCCTGGGTGCCACCGATCAAAGCTCACCAGCGCGCCATCGCAGAACAAACGCCGGGAAGATTCGAACACATGACTATAGTCGAAAGTTGTCCGGAACCTGACGAAGAAATCAGCCGGTGGCGGACAGACTTCGACGAGCAAGTCACTTATTTGGATGCTGTACGCAATGCCAAGAGCTTTGACAAGGTCGTCCGGCGAGATGAGAGGCCGGTCGCCGTTGATGGTTACCATCAGCACTTTCCCGGCAAACTGGTCGTCAAGCGCCGCCATGCCACTATTGAGCGACAGCACGCAGCGACTGAAGGCAGGACGAACCTTAGGATCTCTGGCTCGGAGATCCGCGTTGACCGACGACATGATAGTGCGCTTGAGTACAGGGAGTACAGGAGGGGGATTTGGGGGAACTGGAGTTGGAATCGAGATTCCAGAGGTGGGGGAGGGGCGGGAGACTGGGGATGAAAAGGTAGCATGAATTTCGAGCACGCGCCAATATGCTCTCGGCGCGCAAGCGCACGAAAACACCGGTGGCGCCCACATGTCGGCCTAAGAGTCCTTATTCTTTCTTTTTTGGAGAGCCCGACCTTTTTTTCAGGATCTTTTGAGAGCCCGGCCTGAGAGTCATAATTGACCTGTTTGGCATTGCGTTACTACTCGGCCCATATTCAACGACACCTCACTGGCCCAAACAAGTGTACATCATCGAAAAGACACTGAGCTCAAATTATATAACTTGAAAAAAGGAGATATACTTTGAACACTGGAGAATGGTGATGCCCTCATTTAGCCCACCAGTAGTTCGAGACAATAAACAGTTCGAAACAACGATATATACAACATTCAAACACTGACTAGTGACTACTACTGACATAAACAACAAGACATGATAGTTCATAAGAAGTCTTGCTACACCACCAAAATGCACCCATCTGCAGCGCTCAGACTCTCGTGATCCAGACGAGAATGACATTCTAAACAGAAGCAACTATTACATAGTAAGAGTGACATAGACGAGGATGACCAAATGACAAGGAATATGCATAACAAAAGAAAGAACTACCCATCCAGAACCAGCAACAAAGACAACAAAGTCATTCGAAGAGATGATCCAACACCATCATAATTTGCAGCCCCGCTTCAGCGACCAGTGATCCAGAGACACCAGTACTCCACCCTTTCGATGCAACAACCCAATTACCTATCAACCTGAAGGCTTGAACCACATCACTGCCTGTCGTAATTGAGACGTCCAAGGATCAAAGTTAATCTGGATGCCTTTTCCATTCTCACCTTCTTTTGGTTGCAGGCTGTATCATTGACAATCAGGGGAGTTTGCTCCCGAACTCCTAGGGCTCGCCGTGTAGACACAGTTTTCCATAGCAAACAAAGCCTCTCTGCCATCAAGGTCCTTGCCAACGGTGATCTCCTGGTTAATCAGATAATTGAGTCTGAGAAACAGAGAGTGTGAACCAAGGCTGTTTACCTGCCTCCAACTAAAAAATCCTAAAGGCCCCAACAAGCCGGTATCCTGCTCATAGACGTAACAACCAGTGTCCGGATACTCACGTATTACACAGTGCTTGTATACAGTGGGTTTTTTGCAATATAACTTTTCCGGCTCATGTGTCCGAATGATCATCAGTCTTTTGCCGTTGTCTGATCGAGCGAGGAACCAGTTGTGCTTCCCTGTTTTTGGCAAAGGTGGTGTGATTACAAAGGGCAGTAACTGTAGGGACACTGCATCATATCAAAAAGGACAAGCATTGTTAATGTGAGATTAGCATTGTTCAGAGTATGAGTAGGATAATGCAAGAAACATCATTGATATGTCCCTATTGGAACTGGGAGGAAAATACAGGGAAATGTATACTGGGTTCGAAAATATAGAAGTGCCATGCATGGTTATACTCATGTTATCTCGCAATCGATTCTTCACAGGAAACTACCATGTCATGCATGTTATGTAATCATGTTCTGTCCTCACAAACAAATTCTTCAAGGTAACTAACAGACCATGCATTGTTATATACTCGTGTTTTGTGGGCAAAATTTTTGTGAGGATATTATTCTAGCCATTGATTGCTGAAGGGCGAATATAGGTATGTACACATGGTAAGCATTGCAGGATTTCACTACTTCCAAATATAGAGTTCTCCACATGCACATTTACTTCCCTAATGTATGGTTAGATGAAACCAACAGTGTGGTGCATGTTTCTACATCATGAAAATGAGGAAACTAACATGGCCATTGATACACACTCATATTTAGTAGTAGTATATAGATTACTGTAAAATAAGGATAATATCCATATATTCCTAACCGTTTGATTATTCAGGGTACAAATTGGCTGTAATGACATGGTCACAATCGCATGAATTAACTCATTCCAAATATAGCTGATTTACGGCGTCTTTAATACATTGCCATAGTTCTACTCAAATTCTGCTCAAACAGGGATATGCCAATCATCACAAAAATTTCAAACAATGTCATGGCGTCATCATTAACATGAGACGGAAACAACTTACATGCGCCGTCCCAGCAATACGTGGTGCCATCTGCTTTGTCGATCGCGTAGATGATGCCATTGTGTTCAATAGCATCACAGAAGTGTGTATCAGCTTTGACGATGATCCACTACGAGCCGAGTTGTCTCCAGCTAAAGAAGGCACCGGCATAAAGATAGGCGAGTCCGTGGTCGAACAAGGCAATTAGCTTGAAGTCTGCGTAATTCGCATGTCATGTGGGCACTTGGCAGATTACAATCTTCTGCAAAACAAGGTCCGTCCAACTAACGTAGTAATCTAGATGACTTGGACCGCGATGGTAATACTCTATATAATCCAATGGAGGAAGGATAATCTCATGGGAGGTCTGGAAGTTCACGAGCACCAACTTTTTACCGTCTTCTCTGAAGGCAGCCATCCAGTGGGAGTTCATGCCGACCTAGTACATACCTGCCAAGAAGTTTCGGGCGATGGTGATCGGATCGATGTCGAGGGAAATGATGTACGGCAACCCACTACATACCTGCAAAGAAGTTTCGGCTAATGGAGATCGGATTGAAGTCGAGGGGCATCATGCACGCCTCTGTATCATGGTGAGCCAATCTCGCAAGACCAGATAGCAGCAAGCAGGGTGTCTGGAAAAGCTTAGGCCTCGCTTCGACGATGGCCGTATGCATGTCCCTCGAGAATGCAGCCAGCCGCAGGGCGCTCAACATATCCATACACGAACAACAGAGGTCGAGGATGTCACTGGGGAGATTGCTCCAATCGCGGCTCATATGGATGCTGCGCGGTTCGCGTTCAACCATGGTGGAGTTTGGAAGGGGGCTTGATTTACGGGGGAGAAGGATGTCGGTGCTGGAGCGGCTAGCGAGGGAATAGTGGTACTAGGGGAGGCGAGTGAGGCGGCGGTACACGGGGGCACAGTGAGATGGAGACGGAGACGGAGACAGAGAAGGTGATGGAGATGGAGTGGTGCTATGGGAACGGAGAGGGAGACGAGGCGAGGCGCCAATGTGCTGTACATCGGTGGTGACAGACTGCACAGTGCACAGGGTGAGGCTGACTTTGGTAACCCGAACACACCGCCTGGACTAGTGTCAGGCGTAGGGTGTTGTCACTTCACTGTGAGGACCGGATGAATAGTATTTTGACCATCAAGTGTACCACAGTTGTACTACTACTACTAGTAGGAACATCAGTACTCCAGTATTGTATAGCGGAAATAGGTCTCCCGTGCTAGCATGCCTGTTCACTTCATCGTTCAGGTATCATCCATATTGCGAGCAGAACGAAATTCTCGTGCATGCCCAATCAACGCCCTGCCGCGATGCATGCAGTGGTTGTTCTGGTGCATCAAGGACGGCATGCAGATCATTTCACACTTGAGAAGAGGAAAGATGGAAAGGTAGAACGCGGCAGCAGAGGAAGAGAACGCTGGCTAACGAGGCTGGGAGGAGATCGAGCAGGAAGTTAATGCTCCATGCCTAAAGGTTTTGGGAAAACCTAATTTTCATAAGGTGACTTATACTCACCTAAACGGAGGGAGTATTCCTTAACCAGAGAATGTTGTGTCTCCCACTCACGCGCTCAAAAAAAACTACGACACATTTTTTTATAATTTTGCATAGGTCCCACCTATCAGGAAGGATGGGCACGTACACGAACAGGTACGACTCATCAGTCTACCCGCATAGCCTTTTCGTTTAGTCTACCTAGCCGTCTAATCAATTGCATGCACACCACTTCTCCCATTTACTTCTCCATCGGGAACCGATTCTCCTCGGCTTCTTCACCTCCCCTTCGTCTTCATTTGCATCCAAACCCCGTACATATGCAAGCCAATCTCCACTCGCACCGAGCCTAACCTGTGAAACAGTGGGCAGGGGGAGAATTAGGAAATGGACATGGAAGTAGTCTTTAGAATGCATTTACTACGTGATCAAACTCATCTTACCTGCTCATCGGAGGAAATCCGAGTGCCCCTGAACGTCGGCATCTCAAGGGGCGTCAACTTGCAACTACGGCCACGCCGCGCTGGAGAGACCCCCAAGGAAACATCCTCGTGCGTTCCACGGAACATCAAGATGCATTTGTATGAGTAGTTTATCTTGTGAGAGAAAAGGATGAACGAGGGAAGGCCTCTAGAGATAGAGATGGACACTACTACTACCAATGTGCTGGCCCATCACGTTTCTTGTTTCTACCACTGCCACAGCCACACGCGATTCCCACGACGCCGCTCCAACCCACGGCATGACGTCCCTCGACGTGGACATGGATCCTCTGACGTGGCTATCACTGCCTTGCCCTGCCTTTCCTTCGCTGTCAGGTGGGACCCACGCTTATGGGTCCCACATGTCAGTGACAGAATGGTAGGATTGTTCGCGTCAGGGGATCCTCATCCCCCCGACATGCCCCTCATCCCTCTTGGCCCCACCGCTCCTCTGCCTTTGTGTGCATGACATGCGGGCCAGCTGAACTGCGGCGACCATCAACTTTCTACCACAGACACACCCGATTGGACGCGGTTTGCCTGCTCCGCTGCTGTGCTCCGATCTGTACTCCCGCACCATCAAATTCTCATCCAGCGGCTGTGACACATTTCGTCCCGGGCATCAATCCTCAGCTGGAGTACTGATGTACTCCCTCCGGTCCTTTTTACTCTACACATTGGATTTGCCAAAAGTCAAACTTTGCTAAGTTTGACCAAATTTATATTAGAAATTATTAGCATCTATAATATCTAATAAATATAATATGAAAATATATTCCAAAATGAATCTAATGATATTGGAGTTGTTATGTGAATGTCTATAATTTTTTATATAAACTTGGTCAAAGTTGGATGAGATTGACTTCGGACAACCTAATATGCAGAGTAAAAAGGACCGGAGGGAGTACTACAGGTAGTACCCGTCAGTGTGGCCATCTACGCCTCGTAACGCCCCGACACCCAGCTGTGTCACCCTCGCCACAGCCACGCCACCACCGGCCGGTTCATCTCGAATGAGTGAGTCGCGAACCACGCCACCACCATGAGAATGACATGTGGGCCAGCCGCATTTAAGGTCCGCATGTCATTGACTCATAGGCCGGGCACTAAAGCCACTAAAGTTCGGTCCCGTGGGCCCCGAGAGGGAAATGTAACTCCTGCGGCAGGCCTTATGGTGCTCCCGCAGTACGAGCTCGTGCCAAAACTGGAATTTGTTTCTTACTACTACCAACTAGTACTAGTAAGGTACATGTGCATTGCACACATGAGATTCTGGTGGTTTGTGCATTATGCTTCTACATGTGGAGCTTTCTGGATTCTAACATGTGGCAAAATCTGGTGGAATGTAAGGTTAGGCAAGTTTGATTAATTTAGGTGAGTGTTTGGTTCAAGCCACACCTTAGGCAAGCCACACTAAGGCCCCACATACATACACACAAAAAATGTGGCAAGATTCCCTTAGGCTTGCCAACTTGTTTCTCTCGTTTTGAAGAACTAATAACTTTGCCTAAGCTTAGTTGTGCCGTGCACGTACCTACTAGTAGTTGTATAGTGGTAGTACTAGTAATATAGTATTAGGAGTACACACTTGGTACTAGTAGGAGTAGTACTAGTACGGAATGCTCCTACTCTATCAACGAGCCCCGTATGACACCAAACTTCTTGGCTTCCGTGCTACAGCTAGATCTTCTCCTCGTTTCTGTTTTCCAACCCGGCGGCGGGTGGGGTGTTGGTTTGCTCAATGACGGTCACACATGAAAGTGAAAATGCTAGGCAACACGCCTTCCCTAAGCTATGTATCGTGCCGAACGGGCCGTGTTGTATTCCTGATTCCCGGGCGTGTGGGGTTGCGACGCGAACGCGGCATGCCTTTTCCTTTTACTAGCAATGTGCCCGTGCGTTGCGACGGATCCAAAGTAGTAGAATAGTAGTATTTGTTCACAAACTTGAAAGAAATCACTATTGTTTTGATATACTCCTAATATATTACTCCCTCTATACCTAAATATTTGTCTTTTTTTTGAGATTTCAAATGGACTATCACATACAGATTATATAGACATATTCTAGTGTTTCTAGCAAGATGCCCGCGCATTGCACGAAGTTGATGGAAAAGGTAAGCACAACTTATAAATTGACGGATGGAGTACTAGTTACAGTGATGCATATAATTAAGCAAAGGGATCGCACAGTCGGTATTGACTAGAACGAGAATGCAACAGCACAATAAGAATTAAGGCCACGATGATGCGATCGCAGTGGTGGTTACAGAAGGCAAGAAGAAAGATGGATCCACGAGCGTACGACCTCCTCCTCCTCAACTTAGTGTGCCGGGCTACCGACCGACGGCTAAGGAGCGGTGGATTTTGTGGCGAGGTCGAGGTGCTTCTCGGCAAAGGCATCCAAGGCTTCCAGCCGGTTGAGGAAGGCCAACGTCGTAGCATCCTCACTAGCCTTGTAGATACCTATGTACACGATTTCCTCGTACATGTGGATGTGTAGGTCGACGAATTCTTGTAGGGCGAGGTGCCTCGCGGCGAGCGCGACCTCCAGGTGGACATTCTTCGTGGCGTCGGCGGGCAGTCGCAGGGCCACTAGTGCTTGAAAGAGGTTCCGGCCATGGAGGACGATTAGGGTGGCAGGCAATGAGGAGCCCGGGTGCGCGAGCTGGAGGAGTACAGCGATGTCGTCCGCGGGCTTCTTGAGGACGGTGAACTTGTTGCTAGTGGCAACGATCATCTGGTCCAACTGAGAGTCGTAGTTGGCATCGAAGGCTGCCATCCACCAGCCGGTCTCCAACACCGTCTGGAGACGATCCTCGGCGCCATGCCGCAGGCCGGCGTCGTGGACCATCTGGCGCAGCCACTGGCCGCTCACGAGCATCGCCGCCATGGGTCTGGAGTGAGCTCTTTTGCGCTTAGTGTAGGTGCTTAGGCAAATGCTTAGGTGCGTACAATGTGGTAGATGCATTGGAATGGAGGGGCGCCTTTATATGAGGGCAATGAGGGCAAACTGCGTTGCATTCACATCGTGCAACCTCTTTTCCCGGACCTCCTCCCATTACTTCCCTCATGCATTAATTGAAGGAGGATGCATTGGCCGTAGAACATATCGGGAACCGCTACTCCCTCCCTCGTCTGCATTAAAGCCATATCGGGAACTGCGCCGCCCGCTATCAAATCGAATACTCCCTCCGTCTAGGGGAGTATTAAGTCATCTTACGAAAACCAAATACTAGTAAACACATAGGCGTGGTGCATTAACTCTCACGTTGTTTCTTATTTTTTGACATAAATAGAGGAATCAACCAAGCAAAGATGTGGGGCTTGTATGCTTTTAATGACTTGAGACTATCAAACATGACATGCAGTGGTCAGTTCGTTGCACAAGAACAAATACAACCCACGTCAGCACACACGCATCTTATATAGCATCACATCCAATGGCTATAAAAGATGAACGAGACCAAATTATCTCATCTAGATGAATTCTAGCAAAACTATATTAGTAATACTTAGTACTCCTGCGCCATGTATCATATATTAGTATCATGTAGTACTTTATTTATTTATGAGGTATCCAGATGGCACTGCACCGCTAAGAAAAGAGGGTAACATCAAAATTATGGACTACTTTTTTGAGTATGTTGGTAAGGTCCGGTCATAGTCACTTGTTGAAATCTCTAAAAAGACAAATACTCCCTTCGTCCGGAAATACTTGTCATCAAAATGGATAAAAGGAAATGTATCTAGACATATTTTAGTTTTAGACACATCTCTTTTTATCCATTTTGATCACAAGTATTTTCGGACGGAGGGAGTAGAAAACAGAGTTGGTGATGATGGTGTGCGTGCCATCCTGCAATATAGGCCTTCCGATTTATATCTAACGGATAGGAAAGAAACTATGGCAATTTTGCAAAAATATACCCACACGTCTCTCCAAGTTCACAAATAAGGCCTTCCCTCGTTCAACCTTTTCTCTCACAAGATAAACTACTCATACAAATGCATCTTGATGTTCCGTGCAACACACGGGCAGCTAGCTAATTTCTTTTAAAATAGTTGTTGCGATAATTGGGTTGAAGTGATATATTTTATGTCTGCCCAAATGATTTCAGATTCACTAGTAGTAACAAAGAAAAGGTTGCCTTGTTAATTAATAGAAAACAGGGTGAAAACTATCACATGAGGCTGGTAAAAACAAGGCACACTGGGTTCAGCGTCATCGTCACTACAACTGTGCGCGCGCGAGAAGTCTACATATCGAGGGGGCTACTGAGCGAGGCTCCGAGACACAATGTTTGAGAGAGAAACCAATTGACAGATTATGATTAGATCGAGTTGTCACCCTTCTGCTGTCATTGAGGGGGGGAGGGGAGGGAGAGAAAGACGTATCGAGAGTGTGCGCGGTAGGCACAGAGGCACAACTAGCGTGTGTGTGGGTGTGTGTGTTTGAAAGAGGAGTAGATAGATTATTATCTTGATCGATGTGCCACCCTACTCCTTCGATGCCGGGTAGTGTGTGTGTGTATGTTTGAGAGAGAAGCCAGTCGATAGATTAGTATCAAGATCGAGGTTTCACCCTACTCCTTCGGTGTTGGGAAGTGTGGGTGTGTGTGTGGGGGGGGGGGCAGTGACACTCACATATCTCTACTCTTATAAAAAAACAGAGTTGGTGATGATGGTGTTCCCGCCATCCTGCAATATAGGCCATCCGATTTATATCCACGGACAGGAAGGAAATTATGGCAATTTTGCAAAAAGATACCCACACCCCTCTCCGCATTTGCAAATAAGGCATTCCCTCGTTCATCATTTTCTCCCAAAAGATAAACTTCTCATACAAATGCATCTTGATGTTCCGTGCAACGCATGGGCATCTTGCTAGTAGGGAGAAGGAGTTTGTGTGACACATATCTAGCTATATTAAGGGATAGGTAGATAGCATATGTGTGAGAGACATTATTATACTTTGAGACATTAGTGGCTGTGGGTGGGCGGAATTAAAGGGGTGGGCGTGTTAGACATAGAGAGCGTGTGTGTTTCTGTGTGAGAGACTTGTAGGACAGGGTAGAAAGACGAATTTAACCCTGACAGAGGGAGAGAAATACACGAAGTGCGCGTGTGTGATTCTGATGCCCACAGGGAAATGAGATATGTATGCGTGTGAGAGAGATTGCACAATTCATTCACGTATCACTATCTAGCGATCATGGACGTGCACCGCTTGAACATAAGTCAATATCTACTTCGTATCATGGCCAAAGGTACAATATCGATTCAACGCTATAAAGATTGGACACTCACATATCACATTCTTTTTTCTATTTAACTAACCTTTTCAGTTGTGCATGCCAAAGTTACAGTGATGTTTCTTCAAACAACCAATGTAGCTATCATGTACATGCACCATTGTTACTCTTGCATTCAAATTCATTAGTCTTGGATGATTTAAGTTTCTATTTTGAAGTAATATATGTAATATTCATATATGAATTCAACGGGTACGCAATTTATGAAATGGAGGCTATGTAATCATATGAGGTAACACTTTTAAGTAGCTGACTACAATATCCATTTCTTTTTGTGCGCCTCTACACTAACACGTCAATGCATTATGTTTAAAGTAAATAACCAATGGCACTAAATTATCTATTTACACGAGAAATACATAGGCTGAGCGTTTAATCCCTTTTTTGTGAACGCGCCACTACACCCGTACGATTGGCCGCGGCCGTGTGAACGTCCAAGTTATCGGCGCATCATCCCGAGTTATTGTCTTTTTTTCTGGGGTGGACTTCACACCAGTTATTAACTGCTGACGCATGCCCCGTGTACACAGTCTAGCATGACCTTACCGCTAGCACGGTCCAAAATTAGTTGAAACTGGATACGAACGATCCCGCGGGCGGCAAAATCTCCCGCCTCCTTCTAAAATTTCCGCCACCTTAGTCTTTAGCATGCGAAATCCCCTTTTTGTCCTTGGTGCACGGAGACCAACAGTTACAATACCGCCCTCATCTACATGATAGGTCGGGGCTGCTTTGGTAACTTCTGGTTCCCCCACTACACGGCACCCCCATTTCCTCTCCCCCTCCCGCAAAAACAACTAACTCCATAACACCAGAGAATCTTACATCACGCTATCCGTACTTCATCGCCCTTTCTCCCCTCCCCTCTCGAAACCTTAGACCGCTCATCCACCGGCGTACCATAGCCCATTCACTGCCAGCGGCGTCCACCTCGCTGGATCTGCTTCTCTGGCCGCATCTACCCCTCCCACCTCCCCTAGAAACAAGTAGACTGCTCATCCACCACTGTACCACAGCCCATTCAGTGCCGGCCTTGTCCACGGTGCCGGATCTGCTTCGCCGGTACTCTCGTCAACCGCCGCGCATCTGCAGCGGCTCATTCGTACTCCCCACCGGAGACACTTTGTCCACACCCCCCGAAGCCGCCCCCGTCGACGGCCTCTGATCCTCTTCGCCGACACCTTCCTCAACCCTACTGGAGCCGCTTCGCTGACACCTTCCTCAACCCTACCAGAGCCGCTTCGCCGACACCATCGTCAACCCTACCGGAGTAGCTTCGCCTATACCATTCTCAACCCTACCGGGGCCGCTTTGCCAACTCACAAGTCCACGGCCTCAGATCCGCTTCCTCGCACCCTTATCCAACCTACCGGAGCAGCTTCTGACGCCCCGTCCACGGCCGCAGATCTGCATCATCGACACCACCCTTAACCCAACCACCGGAGCAGATTCTGACGCCCCGTCCATGGCCGCAGATCCGCATCGTCGACACCATCCTTAACCCAACCACCGGAGCAGCTTCTGATGCCCCGTCCACGGCTGCAGATCCACGTCGTCGACACCATCCTTAACCCAACCACCGGAGCAGCTTCACCTACGCCCTCGTCCACGGCCACAGATCCGCTTCGCCCACACCGTAGTCCACCCTACTAGAGCCGCTCCACAAACACCCTACTCGACGGTTCTATATCTCCTTACCGGACCCCGACAGCCAGTGCAACGTCATCACCCTCGACGTTTCTAACCTGATTCCCACCGCCTGGAGAGATTCCAAGCACCCGCCACGGCCTAGGTACTTGTCACCTTTAAACCCGTCTAGCATCACCTGCCTGATGTACTTCAAATATACTAACCGGTCGCTGTTACCTGTTATGCAGCTGGCAAAAACTACAAGGACGATGTTTCTTCTAGATCTAACAGCTTGGCCAACCAAGATCCTGGACTGAGGCATTGCTATGATCTTGTAAGCGCGTCTCTCTCTCTTGTATTGTTCTATGCCTGCCAGCGTGCTTTGCTAGGATTTTCGACCAGTAATCCCTATGTGCAGACAATGTTTTCTACTACTGGCTGCTAAATTAGATATGTAGATATCATACATGATACTACCTCGTACCTCCGTTCCTAAATATAAGTCTTTCTAGAGATTCCACTATAGGCTACATACGGAGCAAAATGAGTGAGTCTACACTCGAAAATGCATCTATATACATCTGTATGTGGTCCATACTGGAATCTCTACAAAGACATATATTTAGGAACAGGGGTAGTACATTACACAAAATCGTAGGTGGCATGTAGGAATTCCAGTGCACTACATTAGGCTCCCTTAGAGTGCCTGCTAGTCCAGCATACAGAGTCATGGCTAGTTTATGGTACGCACACAATCGTTAATTGGTGGTTTAAATATGCGCAAGGGATATGCAATGTTGTATCATGTAGAGATGTCTGAAATTAGCCGTGTCAACTTGCAGATAGGGTTACACAATAAAAAAGTACAAGATGTATGTGGCAATTTCATGGAACATCGCAAAAAAGGAGAGGCAGCGGTGAGCCTATACAGTGTGCTATGGTACGTCACTCCTCCATTGCAATCATCGTGACATGTTATTTGTATGCCAGTTCTATTAGCCAAGTTTCTTAGGGACAGTTATTACGAGTTATCCTAAGAAAATAAGCACCTGTGAATATAAGCTCCACGTAATAAGCCAACCAGTTCTTTTCATTGCGTTTTCAGCTTATCTTTGGTATGATCAGTGGAAAGTCTAGATTGCATTATATTTTTTTCATTTTGCTGCCCATATGGAAATTAATTTGACTTGCAAACATCACAAATTGAACCCAGTGCAGTAATTAATATGATAGGAAAATAGACCATTACTATTTGCTCAAAATGCAAATACAAAGATACCATCTACTTGGCACAATCTACATTGGTCAATATTTTCCATAGTGATCCCGTTGCCTAATTTAAACGAAGAACACATGACCCACATTTAAATGAAGAACAATTATTTATTAAAATTCGATGGTCCAAGTGGCTGGTTATTATCGTATAGCAGCACCACCTGAAAGCATCATATAGCAGCAACAGCTCATAGCAACTCATCATACAGCAGCAGCAGTCTGCAATTCATCATATACCAGCAGCAGCTCATAGCAATTCATCATATAGCAGCAGCAGGAGCAGCTCATAGCAATTCATCATATAGCAGCAGCAGGAGCAGCTCATAGCAATTCATCATATAGTAGCAGCAGGAGCAGCTTGTAGCAACTCATCATATAGCAGCAGCAGCTCATAGCAATTCATCATATAGCAGCAACAGCTCATAGTAACTCATCATACAGCAGCAACAGCTCATAGAAATTCATCATATAGCAGCAGCAGGAGCAGCTCATAGCAATGCATCATATAGCAGCAGCAGAAGCAGCTCATAGCAATTCATCGTATAGTGGATCAGAATGAAAATTTGGCAAAAAATCAGAGGAGATCCTCACCTTGTTGGATGAGCTCATCCTTCAACAGCACCTCAAGGCCATGGCTTGGGAGGAGGGGAGGTGGAATAAGATGCCTTCTGTCATAGTGTGGCATCAGCCGTAGTTGTGCAGCGCCCGCCGGAGTAGTGCGTTGGACGAATCATCGTGGAGCAGCTACTGGAGACCATGAGAATGAGGGGTGGCGCCAGAGGGAGGAGCAGCCAGGGAGATTTGCCCCTACCCGCCGGCCATGTAGCCTAGCTGGACATAGCATCGTCGAGGACCAGGCTAGATGGGACCAGTGGCGACGGCTCGCTGGAGGAACCCTAGTGCTGCAGGCAGGGGATCGAGGTAGAGGGAAAGGGGAGAGGAGATGCAAGCGGGCAGGGCAATGAATGCTTGCATGTTTGTTTTTACTTGAGGCTCAGGTGTGATACGGGCATCAGCAGTTGCATTTTGAGTGTAATATAGGTAGACAACAGAGTCATTTCACTATTCCCCTTCCCTTCAATTTTTAGTGAGGTTCTACCCGAAACACCCCCCTCCAAAGCGAAATTAGTTAAGCCCAAGCCCATAACTCAAAAATGACTTCTTTACATCTTTTATGGCTTATTTTGATAATATGGCCTGAAAAGGCGGAATCGAACTGGCCCTTAACCTGCAATTCAATTGTACGTGCAATGATGAATCACTCCTGCCTGCTATCTGTACATTTAGGCATCATCATACATGGCATAACCTAATACATGTGCATTCCATTATAGAATCTGGAATATGAAATGTTTATGTTAGTTCATACGTTGCACATGATGTTTAAATGCCCCTTAAATCTGGTCAGTCAAGTGATGGTCTTTAAGCCTCCTTCTTTGCTTCTTTTCTTGATATGTAAGATTTGTTCACACATCTATTCAATTGCTTGTTTGCATCAGCCAGCCATACTAGGACTGTTTATTTTGATTACTTGCTGTTCTTGACCTAACACTCTAATAGAGCTTGTCAATGATTTAAACACTAAGGGCTGCTGTAGTGGGGCCTTGTCTAACTCATAGGTGACATAAAGGTTTGGCTGTACACTACAGTAGGCTCTCCAAGAGTAACTAGTTTGTGTCACCTTGCAGAGGGGGTGCAATGAAGATAAGATTGAGGATTTTCAAGTACAAGATGTTAGGAAGGAGCCTTGCAAGAGAAGTAGGAGCTGCGCTGAGCCTCTTCAACCTCCTAAGGTAAGTCACTGTATGCAACTCAACAGTTCAATTCCTTGTTTGTTTCAGACATAGTTAATTTTCTCTTTACAATTGCTTTATTTGTCCTGAGTTAATGAGATTCCCAAATAATCATGCCTGATGTTCGGTACTTGTATCACTATTAGTTGACATAATTAAAGTCCTTACCATTTAATTACTCTGCCGAAGTGTGCCTGAAGCTTTGAAGTCTATTAACCAACTATTATTGCATGAGGCTCACAATCTAGTTTATACTACGCTAATGATTGCATAGTTTTGCCTGCTATAGTATGTTTGTATGAAACCCTCTGCTGTTCATTATGCTCCCTAAGACTTTAATTGAGGCACAGAATGGCCAACTGCTTGCTTACTTATACGCAACGTGCTGTTTAAATTTGTAACTTGTCTGTGTTTTAGATTGGGCCCCAACATCATGCTCCTCTGGTGAGCTAAGAGGGATTTATGTATGCAGGCTGCACCGACTATCTTTTTTATAATTTTTAAAATATCACCTGCTTATGCTTCATGACGTGTAACATTTTTTTTGAAAGTGACGTGTAACATTATTGTTAGTCCTGTTTTGCCATGTAGTACTCCCTCTGTTCCAAATTACTTGTCGCAGGTATGGATGTATCTAGATGTATTTTAGTTCTAGATACATCCATTTCTGTGATGAGTAATTTGGAACGGAGGGAGTACAAAATAGTGTCTTGTTCGCTTCACTGTTGTAACTATATTTTTGCCCTAGTCATGTGTACTTACAAAAACATTTCAGGATGAAGTGACATCAACACAAAGATCTGCGAGCAGTGCGGCATGGCTGTTACCGAATGATTATGGATTGGAATTGGAATGTGCTGATGTTCTCGAGCATCAACTAGAGGTGGAAAGACAACGTGTACATGGTTGTCAATGTATAATCAACAAGTTGAGACTGGACATGCAGGTATTAGATGCAGGAGTCAAAAAAATGAAACAAGACACTGAGGTAACCATGAAGGAATTGGAGATTTTGCAGACTGAAATTTGTGCTATCTGAATCCGGCCAATCCTATTTTCTGAAGAGATTATAGTTCAAATGGAGTTAAGTTGATGCGCGTCCATGATGTATGAGCTGTATTTGCCCAGTGTATGTAATTTGCTGTTTGTGTATGCTTTATTATCACCTGTGCCGAACCATAATGCCCTGTGGGTATAATCGGCTGTAATTTCTTTATTGTATAGTGTAGGATTATTCTACCTTTCTATGCCTTGATCTCTTTGTTGTATAGTGTATGCTTTTTAGGGGTGATAGTACTGAGTAGGATAATTCTTTGAATATGCGATATCGTTCAAACGGGGGCCAACTCGCCCGACCATGGCCCTTCACGGGCCGTCGGATCCATGGGCCTTCTACATCTCGTAGGATCCCTGGGCCTTCGACGTCTCATAGGATCCATGGGCCGCCGACTCATTTATGGGTGTTGTACGGGCCTTTAATGGGCCGTAGACGGGCCTTTAATGGAAATCATACATTTTATGGGCTGACCATAACGGGCCGTTAATAGGCCGTATTTGGTGATGCTAGCAAAATGGCCCAAAAGACTAACGGTCCACAAACGGGCCGACTGTAACGACAGGCTGAATTTGGCCCACAAGTAGAAAATGATAGTAACGGGCCGTAAGTAACCGAATGCTGCAAATGAGCCCAAGAATAAATGGGCCCTCAGAAGGCCGAAAGTTAACTTGGGCTGGAAACGGCCCAACGGAATAACCGGCCGTTAATGGATATAAAGTGATACACTATTCATTACGGGCCAGTTTCACCACGGGCCGTTAATGGGTGTAAAGTAATACACTGTTCATTACGGGCCAGTTTCAGCACGGGCCGCTAATGGGCCAAGAGTTACAAAGGGCCTCATATGGGCCAAAAGATGTCATGGGCTATACATGGGCCAGAAGTGAAAATGGGCTGGAGTCATATTGGATGGCCCAGATGACGCTACTGGGCCTAATTCGGATAGGACGTAACGGGCCTTGGGTTAGCGGGCTGTAAATGGGCTATATGTGAACAGGCCGTTAACATGCTTTCCATGGGCCGGCCCGCCAGCTTTTGACCAAGTCAAACGGGCCGGCCTTTTCACAGGAATGGGCCACTGTTGGGCCGTGCCATGTGTCAACGTATCATAGGCGCCTTCTGTCCAGTGAGCGGATGACATCTGTCCCAACGATGAGCCGACACGTGTTTCCTCTAGCCAATGATGATTTTACACGTGGAAAATTCCCATTGGTCAGGGCTGTTAACGGGTTATCGGATCCAAAACCCGACCCGATAGCTTAATAGCGTTCTGTTACGGTGGATGCCACGTGTCGGTCACCCTTGATGAAAGCACTTCTGTGACGCGCGATTTATCGTCATGGAAGTGGACACTTCTGTGATGATAATTTTGGTAATGTCATGGAACACTTCTACGACAGCACAGGTATGACTATGTTGATTCTGTCATAAATTTTTCACGGATGTACATGCATGACAAAAAATGCGACCTACTATGACAAACACGTATCATCACGGAAGTGTATTTTTTTGTAGTGAATGATTATGTTGTCTATGATGCTGTGATACGTCTCCAACGTATCTATAATTTTTGATTGTTCCATGCTATATTATATTCTGTTTTGGATGTTTAATGGGCTTTATTATACACTTTTATATTAATTTTGGGATTAACCTATTAACCGGAGGCCCAGCCCAAATTGTTGTTTTTTTGCCTATTTCAGTGTTTCACAAGAAAGGAATATCAAACGAAGTCCAAACGGAATGAAACCTTCGGGAACGTGATTTTCTCAACAAACGTGATCCAGGAGACTTGGAGTGGGCGTCAAGAAACAATCGAGGAGGCCACGAGGCAGGGGGGCGCGCCTACCACCCTAGGCGTGCCTTCCACCCTCGTGGGCCCCTCGTTGCTCCACCGACCAACTTCTTCCTCCTATATAAGTCCACGTACCCCGCAAACATCCAGGAGCACCACGAAAACCTAATTCCACCGCCGCAACCTTATGTACCTGAGAGATCCCATCTTGGGGCCTTTTCCGGAGCTCCGCCGGAGGGGGCATTGATCACGGAGGGGCTCTACATCAACTCCATGGCCTCTCCGGTGATGTGTGAGTAGTTTACTTCAGACCTTCGAGTCCATAGCTAGTAGCTAGATGGCTTCTTCTCTCTCTTTGAATCTCAATACAAAGTTCTCCTCGATCTTCTTGGAGATCTATTCGATGTAATCTTCTTTTGCGGTGTGTTTGTCGAGATCCGATGAATTATGGGTTTATGATCAAGTTTATCTATGAACAATATTTGAATCTCCTCTGAATTCTTTTATGTATGATTGGTTATCTTTGCAAGTCTCTTCGAATTATCAGTTTGGTTTGGCCTACTAGATTGATCTTTATTGCAATGGGAGAAGTGCTTAACTTTGGGTTCAATCTTGCGGTGTCCTTTCCCAGTGACAGCAGGGGCAGCAAGGCACATATTGTATTGTTGCCATCTAGGATAAGAAGATGGGGTTTATATCATATTGCATGAGTTTATCCCTCTACATTATGTCATCTTACTTAAAGCATTACTTTGTTCTTGTGAACTTAATACTCTAGATGCATGCTGGATAGCGGTCGATGTGTGGAGTAATAGTAGTAGATGCAGAATCGTTTCGGTCTACTTGTCACCGACGTGATGCCTATATACATGATCATACCTAGAAATTCTCATAACTATGCTCAATTCTATCGATTGCTCGACAGTAATTTGTTTACCCACCGTAATACTTATGCTCTTGAGAGAATACACTAGTGAAACCTATGCCCCCCCGGGTCTATCTTCCATCATATTAATCTTCCAACACTTAGCTATTTCTATTGCCGTTTGTTTTACTTTGCATCTTTATATCTCTTTATCATAAAAATACCAAAAATATTATCTTATCATATCTATCAGATCTCACTCTCGTAAGTGACCGTGAAGGGATTGACAACCCCTTTATCGCGTTGGTTGCAAGGTTCTTATTTGTTTGTGTAGATGCGTGGGACTCGAGCGTGATCTCCTACTGGATTGATACCTTGGTTCTCAAAAACTAAGGGAAATACTTACGCTACTTTACTGCATCACCCTTTCCTCTTCAAGGAAAACCAACGCAGTGCTCAAGAGGTAGCATGCTGCCATTTACACTTTGTTGCATCAAGCTATTTAGGATTTTATAGTTATGATGATGATGTCACTTAGGGTGGGTCGGCGTCGACCAACCCCTAAGTGAAGGGAATTTGTCACTTAGGGTGGCTCGGCGTAGACCAACCCCTAAGTGAAGGCAATTTGTCACTTAGGGTGGCTCGGCATCGACCAACCCCTAAGTGAAGGGAATTTGTCACTTAGGGTGGCTCGGTGTCGACCAACCCCTAATTGAAGGCAATTTGTCACTTAGGGTGGCTCGGCATCGACCAACCCCTAAGTGAAGGCAATTTGTCACTTAGGGTGGCTCGGCGTCGACCAACCCCTAAGTGAAGGCAATTTGTCACTTAGGTTGGCTCAGTGTCGACCAACCCCTAAGTGAAGCAAACTTGTCACTTAGGGTGGCTTGGCATCGACCAACCCCTAAGTGAAGCAAACTTGTCACTTAGGGTGGCTCGACGTCAACCAACCCCTAAGTGAAGGCAATTTGTCACTTAGGGTGGCTCGGCGTCGACCAACCTTAAATGAACCATTTTTGTCACTCTGGGTGTCTCGGCGTCGACCAACCTTAAATGAACCATTTTTGTCACTTTGGGTGTCTCGGTGTTGACCAACCACTAAATGAAGGATCCAAACTACAAACAAACCTTTCATCACAAACCAACATAAAAATAACACTGCAAACACCTTCATTAAATGATCCAAGCTAAACCCATTACATGCCATGCCATACTTCACAGCTTAGTTCAACAGATTCAAATTTGGCACACATTACAAGCCATAGTTCAATGCTTCAAAAGTAACTTAGTTCAACTGATTCAAACTTAACACATTACAAGCCATAGTTCAAAGTTAGTAACTAAAGGCAATGACCCACATGGTCATATGATAGCATAATTTATTCTTCACCACAAATACCCTTGATTTCCTTCAGCTTCCTCTTGTTACTTTCACCAGCTTTCTTCAGGTCAGCAGCAACACACTGCAAAGTACTATTCTCAATGTTCAACTTCTCCTTCTCTTTAGTCAACTCAACAATGTAATGATCCAGCTTCTCCTTCTCTTTCTTCATGTCAGCAAAGCTAAACTCCAAAGTCCACTTATCAGAGCTCATCTTTCCTTCTCTTTTAGATGATTGAACTTCAAATTCCTAATGACATTGGCTTGAGCAACATGAATGCACTTCAACTGATCAACAACTGCCTTCAATATTTTGATCTCAGCATCCTTTTCCATGCTGCTGTCAGCAACATTCATATCAGTTTCATGTGGCAGATTATCCTGGGAATCCAAGAGGTTCTTCACATCTTCAACAAGCTTCTCATAACTCTCCTGCAACTCTTTTTTCTGTTATGCTAGATTGTGCACAGTAAATGAATGCTCAAGGCATGCCATCTTATTGGCCTGGATGCTTGATAACCCGCAAGTATAGGGGATCACAACAGTTTTCGAGGGTAAAGTATTCAACCAAATTTATTGATTCGACACAAGGGGAGCCAAAGAATACTCTCAAGTATTAGCAGCCGAGTTGTCAATTCAACCACACCTGGAAACTTAATATCTGCAGCAAAGTATTTAGTAGAAAAGTAATATGATAGTAGTGATAACGGTAACAAAAGGTAACGGTAGTAAAAGCAATGTTTTTGGTATTTTGTAGTGATGATAGCAATAGCAACAGGAAAGTAAATAAGCGAAGAACAATATAGGAAAAGCTCATAGGCAATGGATCAGTGATGGAGAATTATGCCAGATGCGGTTCATCATGTAACAGTCATAACCTAGGGTGACACAGAACTAGCTCCAGTTCGTCAATATAATGTAGGCATGTATTCTGAATATAGTCATACGTGCTCATGGAAAAGAACTTGCATGACATCTTTTGTCCTACCCTCCCGTGGCAGCGGGGTCCTTATGGAAACTAAGGGATATTAAGGCCTCCTTTTAATAGAGAACCGGAACAAAGCATTAACACATAGTGAATACATGAACTCCTCAAACTACGGTCATCACCGGTAAGTATCCCGATTATTGTCACTTCAGGGTTAACGGATCATAACACATAATAGGTGACTATAGACTTGCAAGACAGGATCAAGAACACTCATATATTGATGAAAACATAATAGGTTCAAATTTGAAATCATGGCACTCGGGCCCTAGTGACAAGCATTAAGAATAGAAAAGTCATAGCAACATCAATCTCAGAACATTGTGGACACTAGGGATCAAACCCTAACAAAACTAACTCGATTACATGATAGATCCCATTCAACCCATCACCGCCCAGCAAGGCTACGATGGAATTACTCACGCACGACGGTGAGCATCATGAAATTGGTGATGGAGGATGGTTGATGATGACGATGGCGACGGATTCCCCTCTCCGGAGCCCCGAACGGACTACAGATCAGCCCTCCCGAGAGGTTTTAGGGCTTGGGGGCGGCTCCGTATTGTAAAACATGATGATTTCTTCTCTCTGATGTTTTTCTCCCTGAAACTCAATATATGGAGGTGGAGTTGGAGTCGGAGAGGCAACAGGGGGCCCACGAGGTAGGGGGCGCGCCCCCACCCTCGTGGCAAGGTGGCGGCCCCCCTGGCCTTCATCTTTTGCAGGTATTTTTCTTATTTTCTGAAAAGTGGCTCCGTGAAGTTTCAGGTCATTCCGAGAACGTTTGCTCCTGCACATAAATAACACCATGGTAATTCTGCTGAAAACAACGTCAGTCCGGGTTAGTTCCATTCAAATCAAGCAAGTTAGAGTCCAAAACAAGGGCAAAAGTGTTTGGAAAAGTAGATACGTTGGAGACGTATCAACTACCCCAAGCTTAAACCTTTGCTTGTCCTCAAGCAATTCAGTTGACAAACTGAAAGTGATAAGGAAAAACTTTTACAAACTCTGTTTGCTCTTGTTGTTGTAAATATGTAAAGCCAGCATTCAAGTTTTCAACAAAGATTATAACTAACCACATTCACAATAACACATAGATCTCAAGTTTACTCATATCAACAGCATAATCAACTAGCGAGCCATAATAATAAATCTCGGATGACAACACTTTCTCAAAACAATCATAACATGATATAACAAGGTGGTATCTCGCTAGCCCTTTCTGAGATCGCAAAACATAAATGCAGAGCACCTTTAAAGACCAAGGACTGACTAGACATTTTAATTCATGGTAAAAGAGATCCAGTCAAGTCATACTCAACGTAAACTCACAATAATGAATGCAAATGATAGCGGTGCTCTCCAACTGGTGCTTTTTTAATTAGAGGATGATGACTCAGCATAAAGGTAAATAGATAGGCCCTTCGCAGAGGGAAGCGGGGATTTGTAGAGGTGCCAGAGCTCGGTTTTGAAACAGAGGTGAATAATATTTTGAGCGGTATACTTTCATTGTCAACATAACAACCAAGAGATGGCGATATCTTCCATGCTACACACATTATAGGCGGTTCCTAAACAGAATGGTAAAGTTTATACTCCCCCTTCCACCAACAAGCATCAATCCATGGCTTGCTCAAAACAACGAGTGCCTCCAACTAACAAGAGTCCCAGGGGGAGTTTTGTTTGCAATATTTTGATTTAGTTTGCATAAAGCATGGGACTGGGCATCCCGGTGACCAGCCATTTATCTCGTGAGTGAGGAGCGGAGTCCACTCCTCTTGAGAATAACCCGCCTAATATGAAAGATACAGACAACCATAGTTGATACATGAGCTATTCGTGCATACAAAACAAGATATTTATTTGAAGGTTTAGAGTTTGGCACATACAAATTTACTTGGAACGGCAGGTAGATACCGTATATAGGCAGGTATAGTGGACTCATGTGGAATAACTTTGGGGTTTAAGGAGTTTGGATGCACAAGCAGTATTCCCGCTAAGTACAGGTGAAGGCTAGCAAAAGACTGGGAAGCGACCAGCTAGAGAGCGACAACAGTCATGAACATGCATTAAAATTAATCAACACCGAATGCAAGCATGATTAGGATATAATCCACCATGAACATAAATATCGTGAAGGCTATGTTGATTTTGTTTCAACTACATGTGTGAACATGTGCCAAGTCAAGTCACTTAAATCATTCAGAGGAGGATACCACCCTATCATACCACATCATAACCATTTTAATAGCATGTTGGCACGCAAGGTAAATCATTATAACTCATAGCTAATCGAGCATGGCACAAGAAACTATGATCTCTAATTGTCATTGCAAACATGTTTATTCATAATAGGCTAAATCAGGAACAATGACCTAATCATATTTACAAAAACAAAAGAGGTCGAGTTCATACCAGCTTTTCTCATCTCAGTCAGTCCATCATATATCATCATAATTGCCTTTCACTTGCACGACCGAACGATGTGAATAATAATAATAGTGCACGTGCATTGGACTAAGCTGGAATCTGCAGGCATTCAATAAACAGGAGAAGACAAGGCAATATGGGCTCTTTTGTCAGATCAACAATAATGCATATAAGAGTCACTTCAACAATTTAATTATGGTCTTCTCCTATCGCCCCAAAGAAAAGAAATAAAACTATTTACACGGGAAAGCTCCCAACAAGCAAAAGAAGAACAGGAAATCTTTTTGGGTTTTCTTCTTTTTAATTACTACTACAAGCATGGAAGGTAAATTAATTAAAAGCTACAACTAAATTTTTTGGTTTTTTCTTAAGGTTTATCAAACACACAAGAAGAAAGCATAAAAAGGAAAATAAACTAGCATGGATGATACAATGAAAAAGTATGAGCACCGACATCTAGCAATGAGTGTGTGAACATAAATGTAATGTAGGTGGGAAATATGTACTCCCCCAAGCTTAGGCTTTTGGCCTAAGTTGGTCTATGGCCACGGCTGGCCTGGCGGATGTCCATAATAGTAGTTGGGGTCGTACTGTGATGCAGCAGCTATCGCCTGCTGAGCTGCAACGTGGCGACGAGCGGTCTCCTCTCTCCTCTCGTACTCATCTGCCTCCTCTCTGGTAATAGTATATCCTCCTCTTGCCTGGTAATCTAAGAAGGCAGGAGCAGGGAGAGTAATACGGACAACACGATGTCTGTCAAAGATTAGTCGATACTGGAGTGGTGATTCGTTCCTCTCGACAAACTGGTGGTGAACCATAACATTAAAATCTAGATAAGCAGGAGGTAATTCAATATCATCTTCGTGTATGGCTATACCAAGAAAATTAGCTATCTGGGTTGCATAAATTCCACCGAAGAAATCTCCATTAAGTCTATTAAGATGCAACCTACGTGCAACAATGGCTCCCAAATTATATGATTTGTCTCCTGACACAGCACTCCTAAGAATACTGAGATCGGGGACACACATGTGAGATGCCTCATCTTTACCATTTATGCATCTACCTGTGAAGAGAGCAAAATAATGTATAGCAGGAAAGTGAATGCTCCCTATGGTAGCTTGTGTAATATCTCTAGATTCTCCCACAGTTATGCTAGCAAGAAAATCTCTAAATTCAGATTTGCGAGGATCCCTTATACTACCCCATTGTGGAAGTTTGCATGCAGTGGTAAAATCCTCTAAGCCCATAGTGTAAGATTTATCATAAAGATCAAACAGGACAGTTGGAGAATTACGTGAAGTTGAAAATTCAAACCTCCTCAAAAAGGTACCGGTGAGGTTATGATACTGGCTGCACTTCTCTTCCTCGAAGCTCACAAGATCAGCGTTATGCAAATATGCATTGAATTCTTCCTTAATTCCCGCTCGATCCATAAAGTTCTCAGAAGGCCACTCACAAGGACGCACTGGAGCGTCTCTTGGTGGCTCTTCATCAGCATCACGCATTGCAAGCTTGGGTCCTTGCTTCCTTGAGGAACCACCTTGGAACATTTTCCTAAGCATTTTTCTTCCTCTGAAAAATTCTGAATTTTTTTAGTAACTTCAAAATAAAAGTAAATCAAACTCAATAATATTGATAACAACTACTCCTACAAGTGCCTAGGGCCTATATCATGCACCAAAACTACTTGGGACCATATAAATTTGACATGCAAGCTCAAGAACAGGGTCACCTAAGCAGCAAAAATTTGCAATGAATAAAGCACTAGAACAAAAACTAATTGGACCAATGGAGGAGTCACATACCAAGGAACAATCTCCCCAAGCAGTTTTGTGAGAGGTGCTTTGAGCAAGGAGATCGAAAATGGCAGCAAAATGAGCTTGGACTCGGGTTTGAGCTGGTTATTCGTGTTTGGGGGAGGAAGATGAAGTGTGTATGTGCAGGAATAAGTGGAGGAGGGCCACCGTGGGCCCACGAGGTAGGGGCGCGCCCTAGAGGGGTGGGCGCCCCCTCCACCCTCGTGGGCAGGTGGTTGACCCCCCCTGGTGTGGTCTCAGTTCCATAAATCCACAAATATTCTAGAAAAAATCATATTTAAATTTCAGGGCATTTGGAGAACTTTTATTTTCGAGGTATTTTCATATTGCACGGATAATCAGATAACAGACAGAAAAATATTTATTTTTATTTTATTTAATATAAATAACAGAAAGTAAAAGTGGGGTACAGAAGGTTGTGCCTTCTAGTTTCATCCATCTCATGGTCATCAAAAGGAATCCACTAACAAGGTTGGTCAAGTCTTGTTAACGAACTCATTTCGAATAACATGGAACCGTAGAAATTTCGAATAACACTATGTTACCTCAACGGGGATATGCATATCCCCAATAATAAGAATATCATATTTCTTCTTGACAGTAGGAAGAGGAAATTCAAAACCTCCAAATATAATAGATGGAATTTTTCCAATAGAATTGATACTGTGAACTTTAGGTTGTTTCCTCGGAAAGTGTACCGTATGCTCATTACCATTAACATGAAAAGTGACATTGCCTTTAGTGCAATCAATAACAGCCCCTGCAGTATTGAAAAAGGGTCTTCCAAGAATAATAGACATACTATCGTCCTTGGGAATATCAAGAATAACAAAGTCTGTTAAAATAGTAACGTTTGCAACTACAACAGGCACATCCTCACAAATACCGACATGTATAGCAGTTGATTTATCAGCCATTTGCAAAGATATTTCAATAGGTGTCAACTTATTCAAATCAAGTCTACGATATAAAGAGAGAGGACTAACATCGGCTCCAAGATCACATAAAGCAGTTTTAACATAGTTTCTTTTAATGGAGCATGGTATAGTTGGTACTCCTGTATCTCCAAGTCTCTTTGATATTCCACCCTTAAAAGTATAATTAGCAAGCATGGTGGAAATTTCAGCTTTCGGTATCTTTCTTTTATTTGCAATAATATCTTTCATGTACTTAGCATAAGGATTGGTTTTGAGTATATCAGTTAATCGCATACGCAAAAAAGATAGGTCTAATCATTTCAGCAAAGCGCTCAAAATCCTCATCATCCTTTTTCTTGGATGGTTTGGGAGGAAAAGGCATGGGTTTCTGAACCCAAGGCTCTCTTTCTTTACCATGTTTCCTAGCAGCAAAGTCTTTCTTATCATAACGTCGATTCTTTGATTGTGGGTTATCAAAATCAACAGCAGGTTCAATTTATATGTCATTATCATTACTAGGTTGAGCATCATCATTAACATTATCACTAGTTTTAGGTTCATTACCAGATTGAGTTTCAGCATCAGAAATAGAAATATCATTTGGATTCTCAGGTGTTTCAACAATAGATCACTAGAAGCATGCAAAGTCATATCATCTGTCTTTTTCTTCTTTTTAGAAGAACTAGGTACATCTATATTATTTCTCTGAGAATCTTGCTCAATTCTCTTAGGGTCCTTCAGGATACAAAGGTTCCTGAGTCATTCTACCAGTTCTAGTAGCCACTCTAACAACATTATCATTATTCTTACTATTCAATTCATTGAGCTAATCATTTTGAGCTTTAAGTACTTGTTCTACTTGAGTTGTAACCATAGAAGCATGTTTACTAATAAGTTTAAGTTCACCTTTAACATTAGCCATATAATCACCCAAGTGTTCAAGCATATTTGAATTGTATTTCAATTGTCTACCAAAATAAGCATTAAAGTCTTCTTGCTTAGCCATAAATTTATCAAACTCACCTAAGCATGGGCTAGCAAATTTAGTAACTGGGATTACAACTTTATCATATCTGTAGAGAGAATTGACCTTTACTACCTGTGTCGGGTTATCAAGACCATGAGTTTCTTCAACAGGCGGTAAATTAAGACCATGTATTTCTTCAATAGGAGGTAAATTCTGAACATCTTCAACTTTAATACCTTTTTCTTTCATAGATTTCTTTACCTCTTGCATATCTTCAGGACTGAGAAATAGAATACCCCTCTTCTTCAGAGTTGGTTTAGGAATAGGTTCAGGAATTGGCTCCGGAGCTGTCCAATTATTTTCATTTGTCAACATATTATTCATTAGAATTTCAGCTTCATCCGGTGTTCTTTCCCTGAAAACAGAACCAACACAACTATCCAGGTAATCTCTGGAGGCATCGGTTAGTCCATTATAAAAGATATCAAGTATTTCATTTTTCTTAATAGGATGATCAGGCAAAGTATTAAGTAATTGGAGAAGCCTCCCCCAAGCTTGTGGGAGACTCTCTTCTTCAATTTGCATAAAATTATATATATCCCTTAAAGCAGCTTGTTTCTTATGAGCAGGGAAATATTTAGCAGAGAAGTAATAAATCATATCCTGGGGACTACGCACACAACCAGGATCAAGAGAATTAAACCATATCTTAGCATCACCCTTTAATGAGAACGGAAATATTTTAAGGATGTAAAAGTAGCAAGTTCTCTCATCTTTAGTAAACAGGGTAGCTATATAATTTAATTTAGTAAGATGTGCCACAACAGTTTCAGATTCATAACCATGAAAAGGATCAGATTCAACCAAAGTAATTATATCAGGATCAACAGAGAATTCATAATCCTTATAAGTAACAAAGATAGGTGAAGTAGCAAAAGCAGGGCCAGGTTTCATTCTAGCATTTAGAGATTGCTTACTCCATTTAGCTAATAACCTTTTGAGTTCATTTCTATTTTGGCACACGAAAATAGCTAAAGAAGCTTCTTGATCAAAAACATAACCCTTAGGAATAACAAGTGGTTCTTCATCATCACTTTCATCAGTATCATCAGATTCAGTATTTTCAATTTCTCTAGCCCTAGCAAGTTGTTCATCAAGAAATCACTAAGTGGCATAGTAGTATCAGGCATAGTGGTAGTTTCATCATAAGTATCATGCATAGCAGAAGTGGCATCATCAATAACATGCGACATATCAGAACGAATAGCAGAAGCAGGTGTAGGTGTCGCAAGCTTACTCATAACAGAAGGTGAAACAAGTGTAGAGCTAGATGGCAATTCCTTACCTCCCCTCATAGTTGAGGGACAGATCTTGGTTTTTGGATCTCTCAAGTTCTTCATAATGATAACAAGATATATATCCCAAGTGACTCAAAGAATAGAGCTATGCTCCTCGGCAACGGCGCCAGAAAATAGTCTTGATAACCCGCAAGTATAGGGGATCGCAACAGTTTTTGAGGGTAAAGTATTCAAACCAAATTTATTGATTCGACACAAGGGGAGCCAAAGAATACTCTCAAGTATTAGTAGGTGAGTTGTCAATTCAACCACACCTGGAAACTTAATATATGCAGCAAAGTATTTAGTAGCAAAGTAATATGATAGTAGTGATAACGGTAACAAAAGGTAACGGTAGTAAAAGCAATGTTTTTGGTATTTTGTAGTGATGATAGCAATAGTAACGGGAAAGTAAATAAGCGAAGAACAATACAGTAAAAGCTCATAGGCAATGGATCGGTGATGGAGAATTATGCCGGATGCGGTTCATCAAGTAACAGTCATAACCTAGGGTGACACAGAACTAGCTCCAGTTCGTCAATATAATGTAGGCATGTATTCTGAATATAGTCATACGTGCTTATGGAAAAGAACTTGCATGACATCTTTTGTCCTACCCTCCCTTGGCAGCGGGGTCCTTATGGAAACTAAGGGATATTAAGGCCTCCTTTTAATAGAGAACCGGAACAAAGCATTAACACATAGTGAATACATGAACTCCTCAAACTACGGTCATCACCGGTAAGTATCCCTATTATTGTCACTTTGGGGTTAACGGATAATAACACATAATAGGTGACTATAGACTTGCAAGATAGGATCAAGAACACTCATATATTGATGAAAACATAATAGGTTCAGATTTGAAATCATGGCACTCGGGCCTAGTGACAAGCATTAAGCATAGCAAAGTCATAGCAACATCAATCTCAGAACATAGTGGACACTAGGGATCAAACCCTAACAAAACTAACTCGATTACATGATAGATCCCATCCAACCCATCACCGTCCAGCAAGCCTACGATGGAATTACTCACGCACGGCAGTGAGCATCATGAAATTGGTGATGGAGGATGGTTGATGATGATGATGGCGATAGATTCCCTTCTCCGGAGCCCCGAACGGACTCCAGATCAGCCCTCCCGAGAGGTTTTAGGGCTTGGCGGCGGCTCCATATCATAAAACGTGATCATTTCTTCTCTCTGTTTTTTCTCTCCCCGAAACTCAATATATGGAGGTGGAGTTGGAGTTGGAGAGACAACAGGGGGCCCACGAAGTAGGGGGCGCGTCCCCACCCTCGTGGCAAGGTGGTGGGCCCCCTGGCCTTCATCTTTTGCAGGTATTTTTCTTATTTTCTGAAAAGTGGCTCCATGAAGTTTCAGGTCATTCCGAGAACGTTTGCTCCTGCACATACATAACACCATGGTAATTCTGCTGAAAACAGCGTCAGTCCGGGTTAGTTCCATTCAAATCATGCAAGTTAGAGTCCAAAACAAGGGAAGAAGTGTTTGGAAAAGTAGATACGTTGGAGACGTATCAATGCTATCCTCATACATAAGCCAAAATTTGTGGAGGGCATTCTGTAGATGATCTGGCCACTCCTCATCTACCCACTGCACTAATCCATAGTTATTAACTCCTTGCAATACAAAATAAAGTAGTTCAAACATGTTGTCACATGTTACATATTCAGTTAAGTTAAGGTGCAGATTCAGTTAGATCAATTCAACTCACAAAACTAAACAACAATTATTGTGAGCATTTTCCTAACATGAACAGTTACTATGAACATAAATCAGTATCAATGAACCATGAACAGGAACTATGAGCAATGAACAGTAAACCCTAGAACATGAACAATTAACCCTAGAACAAATGAACTATACTACACATAGGAGAGGTTTCACTTTGCAACTAATTTGCTAACTTACTTCTAGGGCACAAGCAATGAACCTCCTCCTACTGCTTATCCCCTGGAATACAACACATTTCTTCCCTGGCTTGCCATGCTCGCACATCACCCTCAAATCGCCAGCAGCACCAGTGAACAACAGGTCATCCATTGTTGGTGGGATCTGGGCAACACAAATGTACTGGTTCAAATCGAGCTCAAACCCTAAATCCAAAATGCCCAAATCCAAACCCTAAATGCAGTCCTGGTGGAACCAACTGACCTTAATAGGGGAGTCGTATGAAGAAATGATCTACACGTCGGAGTCCTCACTGCTCGAGCCGTCGCTCCAAGACACCATGGTGACCGGCGGTGAGCGGAAAGGCGAGAGGAGGCAAAGCAAGGTTGAGAGCGCGAGGGAGAGCAGAGGAGTAAGTGAGGGAGAAGTGGAGTGGGGGCGGTGCGGTTGGCCCGACCAACGCGAGCTGACCAAGTCGTCTCGACCAGACGGCGCCATTTGCGGTCCGTTATGCCACGTAGGGGAAACCGGGCCCTAGCTGTCGGAAATGCACTCAAACGAAGCAAATCGGTCGATTATTGCACACTGCAAAAAGTTTATTGAATGTGCGGTGCTTTTTGCAAATGATTAGCGACCTCGTGGTTTTCCGCAATCGATGCCCCAAATGTGGTGGTTTTTTGCAATTCACTCGAACCGAAGGCCCGATACATTTTTAGCTGACCGTTAACATGGTCTGTAATGCCATCATGCTTTCTAAGAAATTTTATCAATTCTGTAATGCCATGAGTTGGTTGTGGCATGCTACGGTCCTGTAATCAAGTTGCTCAATGGATGGCACAGGTTCCACGTATGCAGAGATTGCACGTGGACAATGAAGATTTGTAGGAGGATGACCAATCGTTGGTGAAGTGGTTGTGGGGTGCGAAAACTCCTTTGTTGTATCCTTTTACCAGTACCATGAGTGGGGTACGCACTTACGTGGCTCCGTTCGCCCTCTAATTCGTACACTTCTGTGTACTGTAAAATCATGAAAAACCACTTGTAATTGTAATTGATATATGCTATGAATACGTCGTAATACGGTCCATTATACATGTCGGTCTTGTACATATTCATCGTACATACTATTCTACTATTCCCTCTTTGACTATAGGTGGACCTTATATGTTTACTCCTTTGCTTCCTGTTCATCTCCTTCCTGATGTCTTTGCATTTTCAGTCTGTACGAACTCTTCTTCCTTTTCTACATCATCAATGTTGTGCCATTTTGTTTCTTCCAATGCTTTGTATTCTATTCGCATTCATGTAATTTCTTTGCTTCGCTGCTTCATCTACTGTGGGTATTCTGCGCACTATCAATATGGGATCTTGATACGTCTCCAATGTATTTATAATTTTTGATTATTTCATGCTATTATAATATCAATCTTGGATGTTTTATATACATATATGAGCAACTTTATATCTTTTTTGGTACTAACCTATTAACTTAGTGCCCAGTGTCAGTTGCTGTTTTTTGCTTGTTTTTGACTTTGCAAAATATCAATACCAAACGAAATCCAAATACCGCAAATTTTTTGGAGATTTTTTTCTAGCAATAAGAGACCCTGCAAGCTTCTGGAGTACATGAGAAGATGGAGGAGTGGCCCACTAGGCACCAGGGCACGCCAGAGGCCCCCTGGTGGGTAGTGGGTCCCACGGCCCTTTGTTTGACCTAACTCCGCCTATATAAATACTCCAAAATCAGGAAACCTACGAGGGAGTCCACGAAATATATTTTCCACCGCCACAAGCCACTATTCTCGAGAGATCCCATCTGGGGCCCTTTTGGAACTCTGCCGGAGGGGGAAACGATCACGGAGGGGTTCTTCATCATCCTTGTTGCCCCTCCGATGTTGCGTGAGTAATTTACCACAGACCTACAGATCCATAGTTAGTAGCTATATGAATTCTTGTCTCCTTTTGATTCTCAATACAATGTTCTCCTTGTTGTTCTTGGAGATCTATTTGATGTAATGACTTTTTGCGGTGTGTTTGTTGAGATCCGATGAATTGAGAGTTTATGATCAGATCAATCCATGAATATTATTTGAGTTTTCTCTGAACTCTTTCATGCATGATTAAGATAGCTTCGTATTTCTTCTCCAATTTATTGGTTTGGTTTGGCCAACTAGATTGATTTATATATCTTGCCATAGGAAGAGATGCTTCGTAATGGGTTCGATCTTGCGGTGCTCAATCCAAGTGACAGAAGAGGACATGACACGTATGTATTGTTGTTATGAAGGGTAAAAAGATGGGGTTTAATCATATGTGAGTTTATCTTGTCTACATCATGTCATCTTAGTTAAAACATTACTCCGTTTTCCATGAACTTAATACACTAGATGCATGCTGGATAGCGGTCGATGTGTGGAGTAATAATAGTAGATGCAGAATCATTTCGGTCTACTAATCTTGGATGTGATGCCTATATGTTTGATCATTGCTTTGGATATCATCATAACTATTTGTCGGCGTTCTGGAAACGGGGGTCCCTAGACTTGCCTGCCTGCGGCCCACGGCGTGGCTTTGCTAGCAGACCCGTATGACCCATCTTCATCAACAAGAAATCAAGACCCTCGCGAGGGGACAAGCCTCGCGGGGCGGACGACACAAGATCTCCTCGGGAGCGGCCTCACCAGGCTGGCTCGTGAGGGCCGGAGAGTTCAAGGCCGGGCAAACCTCGCGAGGTTCTCGTGACGTAAGCCATGACGATCGAGACCAGGCGGGCACCAGCGCGCGCAGCATCCTTGTTTCCTCTTTGGTGCTAAGGGGGGCAAGCGCAGGTGCATAGTACCGAGGCATCTAGCAAAGGTTTCCATATTGGTGCAACGAGACCAAGACCAGAAGGACGGCAAGACGGAGGTCACCGTGGAGCCCAAGACAGCGTCACCACCAGAGCTAGATGCAGGCGAAGACTGCTTTTGTCAGGATAGCTTATACTAGTTGTCCCCTTTCAAATTGGTCGTTGTTGGCTCCCTTCCCGCTCAATATTTGAGGAGAGGACCAGGGACACTATAAATAGAACTAGCCACCACCATAGCTAGAGGGACAAGGGATCCGAGATTGGAGCCACCACATCCTTGGCAGCACACCCACCACACACAAGAACGCCTCAACCTCAGGAGGCTGTTCTTCCCCTTGTACTATTCATCCTCAGCCCAACAGGCAATCCACCAGCACACTGGAGTAGGGTATTACACCACAATGGTGGCCCGAACCAGTATAAATCTTGTGTCCTTTGTGTTGCGAGTTCGTCGAGTTAGTTTGTGAGATCTTAGCTAAGTTAGGACGTGGATCGATAGGGGGAAGATCTTCGCGCGCACCCCAGTGTTTGAAGCTTAAGGGTTTTGTCGGAACCCGTGATCCGACATTTGGCGCGCCAGGTAGGGGTGCGTCGAAGCTTCCTTCCCGTTGCTCCGCGTCACGTCGCTTCATCGTCTCCACGACGGACGCACGTCGTGCCCGTGCCGAGCGCCGAGCTGCCCTCGCCACCCGCGTTGCTCAGACGGCCCCTGTTGGCGGGCCACCCCGTCGCTCTCCGTCGTCTGCCTCCAACGCCGCCACCGGCCTGGCGGGGAACGAGCAGCAAGCATCCTCGCTGCACCCCTCGGTGCGACAGGACGGCCGCACCGCCACTCCATCGCTGACTCCCGCTGGTTCGTCGTCTCACGCTCGTCGCGTTCCCATGGACGCACGGGCCGCGCTCCTCATGGCGCACGAGCTCCTGCGCTACCGCCCAGTCGACGACCTCTACGAGGACTGGCTTGACCGCATCGCCGAGCTAGTCCGCGCCGCAGGGGACTCCCCTGCGCCGTCCCACTCTCTGCCTTGCCCTCCGCCAGCCATGGGCGGTGCAGCTCATGAAGCGCCTCCACCATCTCTGCCCAAGAAGGCGCCCTAGCGCCAAGGCACGCGGCTCCACGGCGCGACCCACCGCGTCCGGCGCCCGCGCGTGAAGAAAGAAGCTGTCAAGAAGTCCCTCGACCACGAGCGAATGCTCCACCACTCCTCGCTCCGCCGTGCCAGGATCGTTAGCTGCGGCAAGGCCCCGCGCCGCTGGCCATAGCGGCACGCGGGCACCAAGACCAAGCTCCACCTCCAAGGCGGGCCCCGGTGACCATGGCCGGCTGTCGCGCCTTCACCCCCGAGCCGCGCAGCATCGCCTGGTCGAGCAAGTTCAAGCCAGATCCGCCTCCTCGCTACGATGGCACCCCCGACCCCGGGGAGTTCCTGCAGCTCTACGAGCTGAGCATCGAGGCGGTCAACGGCGACGAGAAAGTCATGGCGAAATGGTTTCCCATGGCTCTCAAGGATGGCCCCCGCTCCTGGCTCCTGAACATGCCTCTAGGCTCAATTTCCTCCTGGGACAAGATGCGCAACCGCTTCATCGCCAACTTCCAGGGCACTCACGACCGCCCCCCGGTCGCGGGCGACCTGCGCCGCATCAAGCAACAACCAGGAGAGACCCTGCAGAAGTACATTCAGCGCTTCAACAGCGCGCGAATCAAGATCCCCAAGGTGACCGACGAGGCCATCATCTCAGCGTTCTCCGACGGTGTCCGCGACGTCAAGATGAAGGAGGAGCTCGCCATCCATGAGGAGTTGTGCACGACCTTGGAACTGTTCAACATCACGACCAAGTGTGCAAGAGCTGAGGAGGGGCGCCTCTCCCTCCTCGAGCTCCTTGCTGCAGACCCGGAGGAGAAGAAGACCAAGGCGAAGGACGTGAAGCGCAAGGGAGCAGCCGTGCTCACGGCGGAGCCAGTCACCAAGCGCGGCAGAGACCAGCCTGAGTCATCCAAGGGCAGCTGACCGTTTTGCGCCTTCCACAACCTGCATACCCACAATACCAGTGACTATCAAGAGCTCAGAGCCATTCGAGAAGGACGCTTCGGTCGATGCCCCGAGCACAGCGACCGGGGCTACGACCGAGGAGGAGGACATGGTGGCGGACGCTGGGACAACCGTGGCCCGCGCCAGGAGTGGCACGACCGGCCTCATGAGGACCGCTGGCAGGATCAGCCTCGCGAGGGCGACTAGAGGGACCAGCCTCGTGAGGCTCGTCCTCAAGGCAACGCTGGCCTTCCTCCATTACCGCCACCACCCAGAAGGAATGACGACCACCATCAAGACGAGGGGGCTGGGGGCTTCCAGGAGCCACGCGCTATCGCCTGCATCTTGGGCGGAGCTCAAGCCCCAGCCTTGCAGCGTATCTTCAAACAATTTGCCCATGAAGTGAATGCAGTTCTCCCCAAGCTCGAGGCCACACGCCGCTCAGACGGTCCAGGTGCCCCATCACGTTTAGTTCGGCAGATCAGCTCAAGTGCGCGGCTACTGTAGGCGTCCTCCCAATGCTCTGTTCACCGGTCATCAGCAACATGCAAGTTACCAAGACCCTCATCGACGACGGCGCATGGCTCAATGTCCGGTCCGTCGACACATTCGACAACCTCCAAGTGCCATATGGCCAGCTTCAGCCTACCAAGCCTTTCTCAGGAGTGACCGATGGCTCTACTACCCTGATTGGGCAGGTCCGCCTCCCCGTTACCTTTGGAGAACGCAACAACTACCGCACCGAGCTCATCGACTTCAACGCCGCCTACATCCACCTGCCATACAACGCCATCCTCGGGTATCCAGCCCTGGCCAAGTTCATGGCGGTGACCCATCACGGCTACAATGTCCTCAAGATGCCGGGAAGCGGCGGAATCATCGTCGCCTCGTGCGAAGAAAGAGACGCGGTGTGCTCCCTCGAGCGTGCCTTCCAAGCTGCAGCAATCAACGACCCTGACAGTCAGGGCGAGTGCCCTCCTGAGGCCACCCCCAAGAAGAAGAAGCAGCTGCGCCAAGCAGGGCCTCAGGCAAGCGGCGCCTCGTTAGGATCGGCGCCCGCGCCTAGGGCCCCTTCTTCCATCACATAGGAAAGCGCGCCCAGCGCCCCTCTCAGGCAGGCTCGGGGGCTCTCTTCTGGAGGGCCTCAGACTTTTCCAACACTAAGAGGGAGGCGCTTGGGCACCACTTGGAGGCGTGCTTCGCGACACGTTTCCCTCAGGAGAACACAGGGCAAGGAGTGCCCCCCGCTCGGGAGTTCATCACCAAGGCCACTCAGGAACTGCAAGACGCGAGGGCCATGTGCGGTGGCTGCCGCTCACCGGGGGCAACTCCCCATCCAAGCGAGGATGCCGGGCTGCGCGTCTGCATCGACGTCCTAGGGCTCAATCGGGCCGCCTCTCAGGAACTTCCCTGGCCTTCGCGCGTGGGACGCTGTGAGGGCCCACCTCACAACTACGTTCGCATGCCCTTTGGCCTGCCCAGTGTGGCGGTCGCCTATCAACGCAACCTGCGGAGAATCCTGGCGGCTCAGGAGGCCAGACACCACGCGGTGCTGATGGAGATAAAGACGGTCTTCAAGGAACCCCCTGGACCCCCAGAGCCACCCGAGGCTCAGGGCCCCGGTGGCTCATGAGGGGCAGCCCCTTCGCCGCGTGCCTTCAGCTACCCCAACTCTCCTTCATCAACAGAACCAGGTGACATTTTCCAAACTTCATTCAGCTTGGAGCACCCCCAGGGCTGCATCATTCCCAGGCCGCGTGGGTACGTCCCTGTGGCATGTATCTTTCCTTTTATGTCTTTAGCTTACCCTATTGGGGGCGCCCCTCGGGCTGCATCATCCCCAAGCCGCTCGGGCCGGACCCAGTGGCATGCATCGTCCCTGCATTTACCTGAGCTAGGTTGCTTCCATGCTTAATCTATCTATGACTATCGCCTGCTTGATTGTCACCCACCATGGGAGTCGCGCGCCGGCCGTCTTTCTTTAGGACCCTTCGCGCTATCCAACCATTTCACAGGACCAAGACAACAAACAAGAATCAAGACCAGGCGCAACCCACCTTTAGGTAGGGCCTCGTGAGTCCCGTGCCGGCTCATGAGTGTCCAGACACACCTCGTCTAGCCCTGTCATGCAAGCCACGTGTCAGGGAAGGGTTGTACACGCCCCGGGGGCTCCCCGCAGTAGGGAGTCCCCTCTCACACGCCAAAAGCAAACTAGCAATCACCACGGCGACCGGTGCCCTTCCTTGCGCTAACTTGCAGGAACTTCATGAGGGCCACAACAGACGGTACCGTGGACTCTCTCTCTCTTCTCTCATGCGATTCGCTTGCGTGTTAAAAGGGGGGCTCCTGAGCATCACGCCTCAGGAGCTCTTACTGGCCCTCCAGCCCTCACCCCCTGTCCTTGACCACGGCACGCAACCTGGCATACCAGCGGCGGCTGAGCTCGCTCACGGGCTGGGACCTGAGGACGCAAAGCACCAAGAAGGACATGGAGGGGAGGGGAGGCCCGCACGGGCCAGACCTAGCCACACTACAGCGACCGGTGTGCGAGTCCGGCACGACTCGAGGAGAAGACCCCAGACAGCCAAAGATAAGTTCTCGCTCTAGATCCACCAGTTGCTTGCAGCACTAGACCCTCGCTCACTCCTTTCGCTGCCCTGCTGTGGCAACATTTTCTTCCTTCCCCATCCTAAGGCAGTTGCCTGCACGCTAAGGGGAGACCTCTTGAGCATCGCGTCTCAGGAGCTCTTACTGGACCTTGGGCTGCTCACCTCCTGGCCTTGACCACGGCACGCGATCTGCATACCAGCGACGGCTGCAGCCTGCCTGGGGACCGAGACCTGTCAACGTAGAGCACCAAGCTGCCGCAGGATTGGAAAGGGGAGGACGAGCCTCGGCAGGATATGCGCACACAAATCTTCATAACGAGGACTATATTGACAAAAGGAATTATATACGCTTTACATACCCCCACGGGGTCCGTTTCTTGATTCCTCGCAGGAAATAGTGAAGGCGAACACTGTCTACACCAACCTTTTAACAGTCGGGCAGTTGCCGAGGCAGCGTGGGGAAGCGGAGACGCCCATGTCCAATCAACCGCCACACGTCGACCGAGGCCGCAGGCTATGGGGGCCCGCGGCGCTCCGCACTTGACCCTTGGTTTCGCCTCGAAGCCAAGCCCGAGCGCACCTTGGGCCCAGGGGCTACTGTCGGCGTTCTGGGAACGGGGGTCCCTAGACTTGCCTGCCTGCGGCCCTGAAAGGATCGAGAAGAGGTGTCTAGAGGGGGGTGATTAGACACTAAGTGCTAAAAGTTGCAGTTTTTAACTTCTTTAAGTTGAAGTGGAGTTTTGGCACAAGTTTAACAAACACAATACATATCAAGCAAGCATGCAAAGAGTATATGAGCAGCGGAAAGTAAAGCATGCAACTTGCAAGAATGAAAGGGGAAGGGTTTGGAGAATTCAAACGCAATTGGAGACACGATGTTTTTGTCGTGGTTCCGATAGGTGGTGCTATCGTACATCCACGTAGATGGAGACTTCAACCCACGGAGGGTAACGGTTGCGCGAGTCCACGGAGGGCTCCACCCACGAAGGGTCCACGAAGAAGCAACCTTGTCTATCCCATCATGGCCATCGCCCACGAAGGACTTGCCTCACTAGCGGTAGATCTTCACGAAGTAGGCGATCTCCTTGCCCTTACAAACTCCTTGGTTCAACTCCACAATCTTTGTCGGAGGCTCCCAAGTGACACCTAGCCAATCTAGGAGACACCACTCTCCAAGAAGTAACAAATGGTATCTTGATGATGAACTCCTTGCTCTTGTGCTTCAAATGATAGTCTCCCCAACACTGAACTCTCTCTCACAGGATTTGGATTTGGTGGAAAGAGAATTTTAGTGGAAAGCAACTTGGGGAAGGCTAGATATCAAAATTCATATGGTGGGAATGGAATATCTTGGTCTCAACACATGAGTAGGTGGTTCTCTCTCAGAAAATGTGTATTGGAAGTGTAGGTATGTTATGATGGCTCTCTCCACGAATGAAGAGTAGGTGGAGGGGTATATATAGCCTCCACGCAAAATCTAACCGTTACACACAATTTACCAATCACGGTGAGACCGAATTGAAAAACTCGGTCTGACCGATTTAGCAAACCTAGTGACTGTTAGGATTTTCGGTGGGACCGACTGGATCAACTCAGTGGGACCGATGTGCTAGGGTTAGGGTAAATCCAAAACTCGGTTTGACTGATTACTCAAACTCGGTGGGACCGATTTGGGTAATAAGCGAAATAGAGAGTTGGCCAAGCAAACTCGGTGGGGCCGATTGCATATCTTGGTGGGACCGAAAATATTGCAATAGGTAATAGAGAGTTTGCATGCCTATCTCGGTGAGACCGAGATCCCATCGGTGAGACCGAACTGATTAGGATTTCTGGCAGTGGCTATGTCAACTGAACTCGGTAGCTCCAGATAGAAAGAATCGGTGGGGCCGAGTTTGACTTTTGGTTTAGGACATATGTGGATGTGGGAAGGTAGTTGAGGGTTTTGGAGCATATCACTGAGCACTTTGAGCAAGCAAGCCATTAAGCAACACATCATCCCTCCTTGATAGTATTGGCATTTCCTATAGACTCAATGTGATCTTGGATCACTAAAATGTAAAATGTAGAGTCTTGATCTTGAAGCTTGAGCCAATCCTTTGTCCTTAGCATCTTGAAGGGATTCCACATCCTCTAGTCCATGCCACTTCATTGTTGAACTTATCTGAAACATACTAGGTAAAAATGTTAGTCCAACAAGAGATATGTTGTCATTAATTACCAAAACCACCTAGGGAGCACTTGTGCTTTCAATCTCCCCCTTTTTGGTAATTGATGGCAACATAAATCAAAGCTTTAGATAAGGATATAGAGAGTAGCAAGTAAAGCTTTGGAAAGACATGTAACAAGCGTAGGCTCCCCCTACATGTATGCAAACATGTGAATATGTCATATAGAAGCATGTGAGAGCATAACCATGATAGAGTAGCAATGTGTTACATGTATCTTGGCTATATGCATCAGAGCAAGTGATGAAAATGTGAGAAATGTACCTTCATGCCCATGAGGCAAACAGTATGTACATCAGCAAGAATTTCTCATACACATGATTATGATGCATATACTTACCTTGTGGTCTTGAGTTGGCTAGGATGGGATGAGCCTGCGTAAACAAGGTTAGATAACACAGATGCACCCACTAGCTAGAGCAAACAAAAGAAACCACAAGAGTACGGAGACTGGGATGACATGTAGAATGAGTACAGAGTACCACGATAGATATTGACATGTCCCCAAAGAGAAAGATATGCAATGAATTTAATGAATTTCTTTCCCTTGGATGTCTTGCTCCCCCTGAATCTAGCATGTGATGCTAGGAGAAGATAGGGAACAGAAAAAAACAAAGCTAATGCAAATAAGCACATATGAACATGTCTTTCCCCCAAGAATACATGTGGCATCTCTCCTCTTGAACATCAAGCATCTGGGATCCTTGAAGATTACTCTTTCCTGGAGTATTCCCTCCCCCTAGAGATATTATTAAGCTTTGATGTGATCTCTCTCTCCCCCTTTGACATCAATTTCCAAGAAGGGTCTTCTGGAATTTGTTGTGAATGGGTTCGGTCCTTGAATCACAGTACAAAGCATTAAGGTAAATGTGATGCTTGCAGAGGACAAGATTCATTGAGTGGAGCTGGATCAAGAATAAAGCAGGAATAAGTGGCAAAATGTTTTTCCTGTAGTGAAATCAGTGTCACCGAGTTGTATGCTTCGGTTGCCCCGAAAATCTTCGGCTATACCGGAAACATGAAACCGGTGGAACCGAGTTCATCACAGAGAAAAACACTTGTTACCTCAGCTCACTAGACAAATAAGATCTCACAAAGATTTGTAATGAATTGGATGCAGAGAATGCAGAACAAAGAACAAAGAATAGAAACTAAAAGGCCTAGATGAAGCCCCTTTTTTTGAAAGGGGTAACAAATATGCATGAGACAAATGCAAGAACACAGAAAAGGAACACAAGAGAACTTCATCTAGAGATGGTCGGCGACAAAGTCACCTATGTTAGAGTACATTGACTGAGGATTCAAGTGAGATCACTTGATCATAGGTCGTACTCATCATTTAAGCTCAAAATGGGGTTACCATTTTTCTTTTAAGTATCTTGATGTATTCACATCTTGTCGAGTTGCTTTGACTCATGACTTGGAGTAAAGCTACTCTAAGATGGAATATCATACCTTGGGTGGCGGTGTTGATCTTGATCATGTAGTTGAACTTGTGTGGGTTGCTCAAGGTTGATGTAGCCCATCAAGAGTTGGGAGCACCCTTTGTATTTTGAGTTCATCTACCTACATGGGTTAGTTTTCGCAAGGAAGAGCACTTGTGTATCCAACATGACAATCATGAAGCTCAACATAGAATTTGTCAAAGGATATGCTTGAAAGGTTTCGTGTTTCCTTGTCATCAAGTGCCATTGTATAGAGACTTGGTGATGTAGAGATTGGTCAAGATGTGAGTGAGTTGCAGTCTCATAGAATTAGAGTCATCTAAGTACCTACAAGGGTTAGATAACATGCAAGATGCAAATATATCCAAGACATAAGATTATCATCATAAGAGAAATATCAAGGATTAGTCATAAGATCAAGTCTTGCATGTATCCAATGGAGTTCCTACTCCAAGTTTGAAGCATCAATGATGTTCAATTCACCTATTAACTTGCAAAACACTTTCTCATCAATTGGTTTAGTGAATATGTCCGCTAATTTCTTATCGGTGCGAACATGCTTAAGGTTTATGTCACCCTTAGCAACGTGATCTCAGATGAAATGATGACGAACTTCAATATGCTTAGTTCGAGAGTGTTGCACGGGATTGTGAGCAATCTTGATAGCACTTTCATTGTCACAAAGTAATGGAACATGTTTCACATATATCCCATAATCTTTAAGAGTTTGGGTCATCCAGAGTAATTGAGCACAACATGAGCCAGCGGCGATGTATTCTGCTTCAGCGGTGGATAAGGATACCGAGTTTTGTTTCTTGGAAGACCAAGACACAAGAGATCTACCAAGGAATTGACAAGTACCCGAAGTGGGCTTTCTATCAACCTTGTCACCGGCATAGTCCGAGTCGGAGTAGCCAACAAGATCAAAGGAAGCCCCCTTTGGATACCAAATGCCAAAATTTGGTGTATGTATTAAGTATATCACTATCCTTTTCACGGCCTTAAGATGACATTCCTTAGGAGCAGCTTGATATCGTGCACACATGCACACACTTAACATGATATCGGGACATGAAGCACATAGATATAACAATGAGCCAATCATAGAGCGGTAAACTTTTTGATCAACCGGTTCACCATCTTTGGTCAAATCAAGATGTCCACTAGTACGCATGGGTGTAATCATACCTTTGCATTCTTGCATATTGAACTTCTTGAATAAGTACTTGGTGTACTTCGTTTGAGAGACAAAGGTGCCTTCCTTAGTTTGCTTGATTTGCGAACCAAGAAAGAATTTGAGTTCACTCATCATAGACATCTCAAACTTCTCCGACATTAGCTTCCCAAACTTTTCACTAAAATGAGGGTTAGTTGATCCAAATATAATATCATCAACATAGATTTGGCATACAAATAGTTCCCCATTAACCCTTTTAGTAAAAAGAGTAGAATCTATTTTTCCAATTTCAAAGCCTTTTTCAATAAGGAACTTGGTCAAGCATTTATACCAAGCTCTAGGAGCTTGTTTGAGACCATAAAGGGATTTGTGAAGTTTGCAGACATGATTAGGTTTATTAGGATTGACAAAGCCGGGAGGTTGCTTAACATAAACTTCCTCCTCAATTTCACCATTTAAAAAAGCACTTTTAATGTCCATTTGGTACAAAGTGATATCATGGTGATTAGCATAGGCAAGTAAGATGCGAATGGACTCAAGTCTAGCAACGGGAGCATATGTCTCACCATAGTCCATACCTTCAACTTGTGTGTAGCCTTGGGCGACGAGACGTGCTTTGTTGCGAACCACTTGTCCATCTTCAACTTGCTTGTTGCGAAACACCCATTTGGTACCGATGATGTCGTGGTTGTTGTCGGGCTTTTCAACCAATGTCCACACTTGATTTCTCTCAAAGTTGTGTAGCTCTTCATGCATAGCGTTTATCCAATCTGGATCTTCCAATGCTTCTTCAACCTTCATAGGTTCAATGCGAGAGATGAATGAATAGTGTTCACAAAAGTTAGCTAAACGAGTTTTTGAGCGAGTGATTGTCCCGGTTTGGATATCATTGTAGATTTGCTCCATGGGATGATCTTTAGCAATTCTTGCTCGAACTCGTGAAAGCTTTCACTTGGGTCTTGGTTGAACATCTTCTTCATCTTGTTCTTCTTCTTGGCCTTCTTCATTGTTAGCGTTGTCGTTCTCTTGTCGTGGTGGAGAAGGAGGTTGTTGACGTTCGTCTTGGTGCACTTCCTCGTTTTCTTCATCTTGGTGTGTCCCACTCGTGGATGCTTCCGTATCAACTCTTGGTTCACCTTGTCGTGAGGTAGAAGCTTCCACTTGGACAGACGAGGTACTCTCCTTTATCTCCATTGGACGAATCTTGCCAATAGACAAGTCTTGGATTGCTTCCGAGGGTTCTTTATCTCCTACATCCATTGGCAATTGCTCTACTTGTGAGCCGTTAGATTCATCAAACTTCACATCTACCGTTTCTTCAACCTTTCGGGTGAAATTTTTGTAGACACGATATGTGTGAGAGTTTAAGCCATAACCAAGTAGGAAACCTTCATGAGACTTAGGAGCAAATTTAGAACGACGATGCTTATCAAGAATGTAGCACTTTGAGCCGAATACTCGAAAGTATCCAACTTGGGGTTTGTTATCGGCGAGGAGCTCGTATGCCATCTTGCCGAGTAGTTTGTGAAGATACAAGCGATTTGTTGCATGACAAGCTGTCCCTACGGCTTCCGCCCAAAAGTGTTTTGGCGTCTTGTACTCATCAAGCATCGTTCTTGCCATCTCGATAAGAGTTCGGTTCTTCCTCTCAACAACTCCATTTTGTTGAGGTGTGTACGCAGCCGAGAACTCATGTGCGATCCCTTCTTCGTCAAGGAAGGTGTCCACATTTGCGTTCTTGAACTCCGTTCCGTTGTCGCTCTGAACCTTCTTGATCTTCATGTCAAATTGATTTTGGGCCTTCCTAGCAAAGTTTTTGAAGATCTTTTGGACCTGCGATTTGTCATCAAGAAAGAACACCCACGTAAATCTTGAAAATTCATCAACTATGACCAGACCAAATGAGTTACCACCGAGACTCTTGTAGGCATTTGGACCAAAAAGATCCATGTGAAGTAGCTCGAGTGGTCTTCTTGTGGTCATGATGTTCTTAGCGCGATGACTTCCTCCAACTTGTTTCCCTGCTTGACAAGCACTACAAAGTCTATCCTTGTCAAATATGACATCGTTAACACCAAGGATATGATTTCCTTTAATGAGTTTGTCAAGATTTCGCATGCCCACATGGCCTAGCCTTCTATGCCACAACCAGCCTTTAGAAGATTTAGCAATTAAGCAAGTTTTAGGTTGAGCCTTTTTAGTGAAATCAACAATGTAAAGATCTCCTCTACGTATGCTGGTAAAGACCATTTTATGATTATCTCTATGAAACACTTGGCAGTCTACTTCAGTAAATAGGACATTGAAACCGAAATCAGCAAGTCTAGATACTGAAAGTAAGTTGTAGCCAAGAGATTCAACGAGCATGACATTTTGTATGGAGATATCATGTGAGATGGCCACCTTACCAAGGCCAACCACTTTACCCTTTGAATTATCACCAAAAGTGACATACTTTCGAGGGCCATCGTTTTCAGCAAGCTCACGGAACATGTCTTTATCCGGTCATATGATCAATACATCCACTATCAAGGACCCATTCCTCTCCTCCAGCCATGTAGCCGCAAAGATTTGCCATAAGACCAAAGTGTCTCATCGCATCATCGAGATCATAGTCACTATCATCATCACCCTCATCAGAGTATCCATGTTCAACATCATCTTGTGATTGATCAATTCCTAGAGAGGGTAGTTCATTAGATAAATGATCATTTCTATAGTTATCTTTATGAATTCTAATAGCTCTGGAAATGATATTGCTAATGATTCCAATAATTCCTTTGGCACTCGTAAGATTAGTAAGCTCAAATAAGCAGTCACCAAATTTGGGATCATTGGAACTCATCTTAATCAAGGCAATAGACTTATGGAGGATTTCATCTAGATCTTTCAAGGAATAATTTGGAAAGAGTTCCTCAAGAAATTTCCATATGGTGTAGGCACACTTAAGAGTAGGCAAACATCCTATCAAGTTTCTAGGCAAGCCTCTAGTGATAAGATTTACAGTTCTAAGATTGCGAATCATGTCAATTGAGTCATCAAGGGTAGGATGCATGGGATCAACATGAGGTGCACAAGGACTAGCAATATACTTGTTCAAGTGATATTCATTGAAAATCTCAAGCATTTCATTTTTCCACTCATGAAAATATTCTCCATCAAGAATAGGCACTCTATGTCTAAGACTCCCCAAAGTAGACTCATCCATCTTCCTCCAATGGTGTTTAAACCAAGGCAATGGAGACCAATGCTCTAATACCAATTGAAAGGATCGAGAAGAGGTGTCTAGAGGGGGGTGATTAGACACTAAGTGCTAAAATTTGCAGTTTTTAACTTCTTTAAGTTGAAGTGGAGTTTTGGCACAAGTTTAACAAACACAATACATATCAATAAAGCATGCAAAGAGTATATGAGCAGCGGAAAGTAAAGCATGCAACTTGCAAGAATGAAAGGGGAAGGGTTTGGAGAATTCAAACGCAATTGGAGACATTATGTTTTTGTCGTGGTTCCGATAGGTGGTGCTATCGTACATCCACGTTGATGGAGACTTCAACCCACGGAGGGTAACGGTTGCGCGAGTCCACGGAGGGCTCCACCCATGAAGGGTCCACGAAGAAGCAACCTTGTCTATCCCATCATGGCCATCGCCCACGAAGGACTTGCCTCACTAGCGGTAGATCTTCACGAAGTAGGCGATCTCCTTGCCCTTACAAACTCCTTGGTTCAACTCCACAATCTTTGTCGGAGGCTCCCAAGTGACACCTAGCCAATCTAGGAGACACCACTCTCCAAGAAGTAACAAATGGTATGTTGATGATGAACTCCTTGCTCTTGTGCTTCAAATGATAGTCTCCCCAACACTGAACTCTCTCTCACAGGATTTGGATTTGGTGGAAAGAGAATTTGAGTGGAAAGCAACTTGGGGAAGGCTAGAGATCAAGATTCATATGGTGGGAATGGAATATCTTGGTCTCAACACATGAGTAGGTGGTTCTCTCTCAGAAAATGTGTATTGGAAGTGTAGGTATGTTATGATGGCTCTCTCCATGAATGAAGAGTAGGTGGAGGGGTATATATAGCCTCCACACAAAATCTAACCGTTACACACAATTTACCAATCTCGGTGAGACCGAATTGAAAAACTCGGTCGGACCGATTTAGCAAACCTAGTGACCGTTAGGATTTTCGGTGGGACCGACTGGATCAACTCGGTGGGACCGATGTGCTAGGGTTAGGGTAAATCCAAAACTCGGTTTGACCGATTACTCAAACTCGGTGGGACCGATTTGGGTAATAAGCGAAATAGAGAGTTGGCCAAGCAAACTCGGTGGGGCCGATTGCATATCTCGGTGGGACCGAAAATATTGCAATAGGTAACAGAGAGTTTGAATGCCCATCTCGGTGAGACCGAGATCCCATCGGTGAGATCGAACTGATTACGGTTTCTGGCAGTGGCTATGTCAACTGAACTGGTGGCTCCGGATAGAAAGAATCGGTGGGGCCGAGTTTGACTTTTGGTTTAGGACATATGTGGATGTGGGAAGGTAGTTGAGGGTTTTGGAGCATATCACTAAGCACTTTGAGCAAGCAAGCCATTAAGCAACACCTCATCCCTCCTTGATAGTATTGGCTTTTCCTATAGACTCAATGTGATCTTGGATCACTAAAATGTAAAATGTAGAGTCTTGATCTTGAAGCTTCAGCCAATCCTTTGTCCTTAGCATCTTGAAGGGATTCCACATCCTCTAGTCCATGCCACTTCATTGTTGAACTTATCTGAAACATACTAGGTAAAAGTGTTAGTCCAACAAGAGATATGTTGTCATTAATTACCAAAACCACATAGGGAGCACTTGTGCTTTCAGGCCCACATCGTGGCTTTGCTAGCAGGCATGTACGGCCCATCTTCATCAACAAGCAATCAAGACCCTCGCGAGGCGGACGACACAAGACCTCCTCAGGAGCAGCCTCACTAGGCTGGCTCGTGAGGGGCGGAGAGTTCAAGGCTGGGCAAACCTCGCGCGGTTCTCATGACGTAAGCCATGACGATCGAGACCAGGCGGGCGCTAGGCGGGCGCTAGCGCGTGTAGCGTCCTTGTTTCCTCTTTGGTGCTAATGGGGCAAGCGCAGGCGCGGAGTACCGAGGCATCAAGCAAAGGTTTCCATATTGGTGCAACGAGACCAAGACCAGAAGGACGGCAAGACGGAGGTCACCGTGGAGCCCAAGACGGCGTCACCACCAGAGCCTTTGGCAAGCGAAGACTGCTTTTGTCAGGATAGCTTGTACTAGTTGTCCCCTTTCAAATTGGCCGTTGTTGGCTCCCTTCCCGCTCAATATTTGGGGAGAGGACCAGGGCCTCTATAAATAGGACTAGCCACCACCATAGAGGGGGAGAGATCTGAGATCTGGGATCGGAGATTAGATCCACCACATCCTTGGCGGCACACCCACCAAGCACAAGAACACCTCAACCTCGGGAGGATGTTCTTCCCCTTGTACTATTCGTCTTCAGCCCAAGAGGAAATCCACCACCACCACACTGGAGTAGGGTATTACACCACAACGGTGGCCCGAAACAGTATAAATCTTGTGTCCTTTGTGTTGCGAGTTCGTCGAGTTAGTTCGTGAGATCTAGGCTAAGTTAGGACGCGGATCGATAGGGGGGAGATCTTCGTGCGCACCCCATTGTTCGAACCTCAAGGGTTTTGTCAAAACCCGTGATCCGACAAGGAGGCCAGGAACCACGTGAAGGAAATATGCCCTAGAGGCAATAATAAAGTTATTATTTATTTCCTTATATCATGATAAATGTTTATTATTCATGCTAGAATTGTATTAACCGGAAACATAATACATGTGTGAATACATAGACAAACAGAGTGTCACTAGTATGCCTCTACTTGACTAGCTCGTTAATCAAAGATGGTTATGTTTCCTAACCATGGACAAAGAGTTGTTATTTGATTAACGGGATCACATCATTAGGTGAATGATCTGATTGACATGACCCATTCCATTAGCTTAGCACCCGATCATTTAGTATGTTGCTATTGCTTTCTTCATGACTTATACATGTTCCTATGACTATGAGATTATGCAACTCCTGTTTGCCGGAGGAACACTTTGTGTGCTACCAAACGTCACAACGTAACTCCGTGATTATAAAGGTGCTCTACAGGTGTCTCCAAAGATACATGTTGGGTTGGCGTATTTCGAGATTAGGATTTGTCACTCCAATTGTCGGAGAGGTATCTCTGGGCCCTCTCGGTAATGCACATCACATAAGCCTTGCAAGCATTGCAACTAATGAGTTAGTTGTGAGATGATGTATTACGGAACGAGTAAAGAGACTTGCCGGTAACGAGATTGAACTAGGTATTGAGATACCGACGATCGAATCTCGGGCAAGTAACATACCGATGACAAAGGGAACAACGTATGTTGTTATGCGGTCTGACCGATAAAGATCTTCGTAGAATATGTAGGAACCAATATGAGCATCCAGGTTCTGCTATTGGTTATTGACCAGAGACGTGTCTCGGTCATGTCTACATTGTTCTCGAACCGTAGGGTCCGCACGCTTAACGTTACGATGACAGTTTCATTATGAGTTTATATATTTTGATGTACCGAAGGTTGTTCGGAGTCCCGGATGTGATCATGGACATGACGAGGAGTCTCGAAATGGTCGAGACATAAATATCGATATATTGGAAGCCTATATTTGGATATCGGAATCGTTCCGGGTGAAATTGGGATTTTACCAGAGTACCGGGGGGTTACCGGAACCCCCCCCCCCCCCGGGGGGGGGGGGGGGTTATTGGGCCTACATGGGCCCTAAGGGAGAAGAGGAAAGGAGGCAAGAGGTGGCAGCGTGCCCCTCCCCTCCCTAGTCCGAATAGGACAAGGAGAGGGGGGCGGCGCCCCCCTTTCCTTTCCCTCTTCCTCCTCTTTCCCACTTCTCCTTCTCCAACTAGGAAAGAAGGGAGTCCTACTCCCGGTGGGAGTAGGACTCCCCCTTGGCGCGCCCTCCTTGGCCGGCCGCCCCCTCCCCTTGGCTCCTTTATATACGGGGGCAAGGGGGCACCCTAGAACACACAAGTTGATCTTCGTGATTGTTCCTTAGCCGTGTGCGGTGCCCCCCTCCACCATATTCCACCTTGGTCATATTGTAGCGGTGCTTAGGCGAAGCCCTGCGATGGTTGAACATCAAGATCGTCACCACGCTGTCGTGCTGACGGAACTCCTCCCCGAAGCTTTGCTGGATCGGAGCCCGGGGAGCGTAATCGAGCTGAACGTGTGCCAAGAACTCGGAGGTGCCGGAGTAACGGTGCTTGGATCGGTTGGACCGGGAAGACGTACGACTACTTCCTCTACGTTGCGTCAACGCTTCCGCTTCGGTCTACGAGGGTACGTAGACAACACTCTCCCCTCTCGTTGCTATGCGTCACCATGATCTTGCGTGTGCGTGGGAATTTTTTTGAAATTACTACGTTCCCCAACACCATGCTGTACTGACGAAGATGAAGATGGTCTTCAAGGAACCCCCTGGACCCCCAGAGCCTCCCGAGGCTCAGGGCCCCGGTGGCTCGTGAGAAGCATCCCCTTCGCTGCACGCCTTCAGCTACCCCAACTCTCCTTCATCAACAGGACTAGGTGACATTTTCCAAAGCTCATTCAGCTGGGAGCGCCCCCAGTGGCATGCATATTCCCTGCGCTTACTTAAGCCGGTATGCTTTCCATACTTAATCTATCTATGACTATCGCATGCTTGATTGTCACCCACCATGGGAGCCACGCGCCGGCCGTCTTTCTTCAGGACCCTTCGCGTGAGTAAGTTAAGCATGGCGTCTGTGCTCGGGCCCGTCCCTGCAGCATCGATAAATCCAGCAGCTGAGCTCTGTATGGCGGGCCGGCCCGTTCACTTCACCTCCTGAGGCCGTTGGTGCTTGGCTTTTTCACGCGATAACCCCAAGAGATTAGTTCGGTGCAGGTTGTCTTACCACCTCGCAGGATCAAGACAGCGAACAAGAATCAAGACCAGGCGCAACCTGCCTTGAGGTAGGGCCTCGTGAGTCCCGCATTGGCTCACGAGTGCCCAAATACACCTCGTCTGGCCCTGCCGTGCAAGCCACGTGTCAGGTCGGGGTTGTACACGCCCCAGGGGCTCTCTGCAGTAGGGAGTCCCCATCCCACGCCCCAGTGGAAACACCATGCTCCGTGCTGGCCGTCAACACTGCCGAGGAGCGGCTATGCCCGTGCACAAGCGGAAGCACTACGCTCCGCGCTGGTGATAAACAACTGAGGGCGACCCCATGGCCGTACCAACCTCAGGGAGCCCCAGAGCTCAATGTCTGGCCTCACCACAACGCCTCCCCTCGGGAGAGCCGCGCGAGGGGGCTAGGCACGGGGGCTGCGCTTGGGTCACGCCCAAGCGTATGCCATCCAACCAGGTCCCCCGGACCTGGTCGTCGCACGCCCCTCACGAGCCGAGCCTCGGCGAGGGCAAAGGTATGGAGAATGTTTGCACGTCAAGGGGGACTCCTGAGCATCGCGACTCAGGAGCCTAACTGGTCACGTAGCCCCTCACTCCTTGGCCCGCCCTAGTCTCCGGTCAGCCCAACGGTGGTTGAGGTATGCGTGAGGTCGGGCTCTGCTGACATAGAATATTAACCTATCCTCGCGTATCCTTCCTATAGGCAGTTTGCGCGTCAAGGGGGACTCCTGAGCATCGCGACTCAGGAGCCTAACTGGTCACGTAGCCCCTCACTCCTTGGTCCATCCTGATTTTCGGTTGGCCCAACGGCGGTTGAGGTATGCACGGGGCTAGGCTTTGCCGACGCAGAACACAAAGCAAATAGGAAGAAAATCGCAAAATCTCAAAGCAAATATTACAAGACATATTGTTCTCACACTATCAAACACGAGTTTAACGCCTCCACGAGGCATGGTGCATGTTGCAGGAATAAAGCAGAAAAGCGGCCGCAAGTCACCCCTGGACACTGCTGGCACCTGCAAAAGGTGCCCCCTCCTGGGTAGCGTCGCCTTCACCTGCATCACCAGTCGAGGGTGCGGGGGCGAAGGCGTCAAACTTCTTCAACAAGGCCTCCACTTGACCCTTCACGGCTGCGGCGGCAGCCGCGCAGTGTTCGTCAACTACAGGTTCCAGCAGCTCGTCAAGACAAGCGCTGGGGTCACGAAGGTGCAGGTGGCTGAACACCCGTGTCAGCGCGGCTGAGGAAAGGACGCGAGCCTCCGCCTCTACCATGGGACCGATGCCCTCCACGACATCCTCGAGTGCCTTCACCAAGAAGTGAAGCAGCTGAGCAGGGCCATCCTCGTCGGTGGTCAGCGGCCTCTCCAAGCCCTTCTCGTATAGTGTCTTCAGTGCTACGCGGGACCTCTCCTTGAGGAGCGAGAAGGCCGCACGGTCCTCAGCCAGGACCCTCGCCTAGGCGTCTGTAGGATCTAAAGTATGTCTAGAGGGGGGGTGATTAGACTACTTGACCAAATAAAAACTTAACCTTTTCCCAATTTTAGTTCTTGGCAGATTTTAGCTATTGTAGGACAAGTCAAGCAATCATCTCACAATTCAAGCAAGCATGCAAAGAGTATATTGGCAGCGGAAAGTAAATCATGCAACTTGCAAGAATGTAAAGGGAAGGGTTTGGAGAATTCAAACGCAATTGGAGACACGGATGTTTTTCCCGTGGTTCGGATAGGTGGTGCTATCCTACATCCACGTTGATGGAGACTTCAACCCATGAAGGGTAACGGTTGCGCGAGTCCACGGAGGGCTCCACCCACGAAGGGTAATGGTTGCGCGAGTCCACGGAGGGCTCCACCCACGAAGGGTCCACGAAGAAGCAACCACCCACGAAGGGTCCACGAAGAAGCAACCTTGTCTATCCCACCATGGCCATCGCCCACGAAGGACTTGCCTCACTAGCGGTAGATCTTCACGAAGTAGGCGATCTCCTTGCCCTTACAAACTCCTTGGTTCAACTCCGCAATCTTGTCGGAGGCTCCCAAGTGACACCTAGCCAATCTAGGAGACACCACTCTCCAAGAAGTAACAAATGGTGTGTTGATGATGAACTCCTTGCTCTTGTGCTTCAAATGATAGTCTCCCCAACACTCAACTCTCTCTCATAGGATTTGGATTTTGTGGAAAGAAGATTTGAGTGGAAAGCAACTTGGGGAAGGCTAGAGATCAAGATTCATATGGTAGGAATGGAATATCTTGGTCTCAACACATGAGTAGGTGGTTCTCTCTCAGAACATATGAGTTGGAATTGTGTATGTGTTCTGATGGCTCTCTCCACGAATGAAGAGGAGGTGGAGGGGTATATATAGCCTCCACACAAAATCCAACCGTTACACACAGTTTTCCAATCTCGGTGGGACCGAATCAACAAACTCGGTCGGACTGAAAAGGTAAACCTAGTGACCGTTAGAGATTTTCGGTGGGACTGACATGCAACTCGGTAGGACCGATATGGTTAGGGTTTGGGCATAACGTAATCTCGGTGAGACCGATTACACAAACTCGGTGAGACCGAGTTCGGTAATAAGCTAACCAGAGAGTTGGTCAGGCAAACTCGGTGGGACCGATTTGCTCTTTCGGTGAGACCGAAAAGTTACAAAAGGGAAATAGAGAGTTTACATTGCAATCTCGGTGGGACCGATTCGCTCTTTCGGTGAGACCGAAAAGTTACAAAAGGGAAACAGAGAGTTTGCAATCCCATCTCGGTGAGACCGAGATCCCTATCGGTAGAACCGAATTGCTAGGGTTTGGCAGTGGCTTATGACAAGTGAAACTCGGTGGCGCTGGATAGAAAGAATCGGTAGGACCGAGTTTGGCTTAGGGTTTAGGTCATATGTGGATATGGGAAAGTAGTTGAGGGTTTTGGAGCATATCACTAAGCACATGAAGCAAAAGGCTCATTAAGCAACACCTCATCCCTCCTTGATAGTATTGGCTTTTCCTAAAGACTCAATGTGATCTTGGATCACTAAAATATAAAATGAAGAGTCTTGAGCTTTTGAGCTTGAGCTAATCCTTTGTCCTTAGCATTTTGAGGGTTCCACTTTCACATCCATGCCATGCCAATCATTGAGCTTTCCTGAAATAGTCATCTTGGAATAGCATTAGCTCAATGAGCTATATGTTGTTATGAATTACCAAAACCACCTAGGGATAGTTGCACTTTCAATCTCCCCCTTTTTGGTAATTGATGACAACATATAGATCAAAGCTTCGACAAATGATAATAAGCATGAAATATATCGTCGCTTTGAGAAGTATGTGACAAGTAAGAGCTCCCCCTAATTTTGTGCATATTTAAAATTTGCTTTGGACTGCAAATGCACAAGGAGTTAGAGTCATGGGTTACTCTTCCATGTTACATACATCTTGGTGGAGCGCTTAAAATGATAAGAATGAAATACATGCACTCATCACCAAGAATAGTGAATGATCATATAAGATAGATAAGATGATAATATTAAGCAAACATTAAGTGTAGCTTATGATCAAACACATGATCATCAATGTCTCACGAGCAATGACATAGTATCTCACACAAAAGCAAACAAAGTTCCAAAAAACACCAAAAAAAAGAGAGAATAAAAGCAACACTAAAAGCAACACTCTCTCTCGAAGCCTATGATCTATACATTTTCTCCCCCTTTGGCAACAAGTTACCAAAAAGTTCCTAGAAAATGCATAGTGCTAAGTCGACACTCAGGCTTGATCTTCAGGTGGTGGTGGAGTCCGGAGCACTCCAAGGACGAAGCCTTCTGTAGACGTGGTCAGAGTCGAGGCTGAAGTGGACGCTGGAGCTGGTGGAACTGAGGCTGTAGCTGGTGCAGACATGGTGGCTCTAGGGTCAGCAACTGGCACTGTAGACGACCTCGGACCTCGTGGCACTCTGGCAAAGGCATCAGTTGTAGTCTTGCCTCTCCTCTCCTGCATGTCATCCTGGAGCTGCTCCACTGCAGTCTGAATCTCTGTCACTTTGACATCCAAGTCATAGAACTTTTGTTCCATGATCCTCTCTAAGCTTGCCTGGTTCTGAGTTAGGGTGGCTAGTCCTTGCTCAATCCGCAGGGTGGATGCAATCAAGTAACCAAGATGCTCTTGTTTGGTTTTCAGGAAATATTCAGATGCCTCCTCTTGAGTAGGCATCTTGGCAGCTTTCTCCTTCCCCGCCTTCTCCTTCTTGGCTTGTGCTTGGGCAGATAATGGCTCATTCTCAGTCATGACCACTTGATTATCTTCAAAGTCTGGACGAATGGGCAGGTGTTCCTTGTCCAATAAGTATATGCCCGTGCCCATCTTAGAGTTGATGAGCTCCTGAATCTGTGGGGCATATCCACAGCTCCTCTTCTGGTCTGCTGTTGTCCTCTTGATTGTTTCAATCATAAGGCTCATGACTTTGAATTTCTGTGGCACGTCAAAGATATGAAGCAAGTTGATCGCGTGGCCCCTGATCATCTTGTGATCTCCAGACTTGGGCAATAGGGTGTGCCTAAGAATCCAGTTGATGGTTGGCAGCCCTGACAGAAGATAGTGTACTAAGCCAAACTTGAACGTATCAAGTGCTTCATTTGGAATCTCCTTGTACATGTTTGACATTGAGTTGTGGTCCATCTTCTTCTTGGCATAAATGTCCAAGTCATCGTCATGCTCTTCTGGGGCATTAATCAGCTGAGCCCATTCAGCAACTGTAGACTGGTACCTCGTACCCTGTGACATCCATACAATCCTGCCATCTGGATAGAAATGGGCTGTGGAGTAGAACTGCATGATGAGTTCCTCGTTCCACTTTGTGAGCTTCTGCCCAACAAAGTCCTCTACTCCACATGCCTTGAAGCTGTCCTGCACTCCAGGGTAGTACTCTTCGTTGTCCTTGATGTATTGCCAATCAACCCATCTCATATCACAGACAATTGGCTTCTTGTCTAGCAGCACTGTCTCATAAAAGTTTTGCTGCTCCTTGGTGTGAAACCTGTAGTCAACTGCAGTCCTTCTCCTTGAAGCATACGGGTCTGCTTCTCTCCACTTCCGGAGCCCTGAATCTCTCCTGAGTTTCATATCCTCAGCCACAGGATGAGCATCGTTGTGGTCTGGGATCTTGGGCTTGAGCTTTCTAAGAACATTCTCTTCTTCTTATTCTGCAGCTTCAGGCACTGGGGCCTTGTTCTTCTCAGTAGCTGGGATGCTTCTTGTGTTCCTCTTTGGCTTTGGCTTTGGAGCTGGCTTGGCCTTGGAAGCAGCTGCCCCTGTTCTTATGGCATCACCCATCAGCTTGGGTGCCTTAGGTGTTGGTGCAGCTACCTCTTCTTCTTCCTCCTCATCTTCCATGATGGAAGCCTTGCGAAGCACTCTGGCTACAGTTTTCTTCACCCTTTCTTTCCTCTTCTTGCCTTCAGCAGCAACTGGCTCAATGGGAGTGGGCTTCTCAGTTGAAGCTCTGGCCTTTGACATAGGCTGCCTGCCTGCTGGCCTTTTGATCTTCATCCCTGGTTTTATGCCCTGTGCTGGCTCAACTCTCTTGGAAGTTGCTTCCTCTTCTGCCACATAATCCTCATCTTCTGAGTTTGAGGTTCTCTTCTTTCTCTGTCTTGTGGCAGCTTTAGGCAGATTGCTAGGGGTGCTCCTACTGCCATCATCTGAGGAACTTGAGGGACTAGTGCCCTCACTCATCTGCACTTGCTGCTCTGACAAGTTCTGGCTATCACTTTGGTCTGACATGATGCAAACTCTGACTGCTGACCCTGTGAATAGGTTATAGATGAGATAGAGTGGAAAAGCATCACAAAATGCAGAGATTTTTGCAAAAGAATAATTCAAAAACTTAGTTTTAGTTTCCCACTGAAAGCATCTCGGATCTACCGATTTCTAAACTCAGTGATACCGAAGCAGTTTTGGCACCTAAACTAGTGAACTCGGTCAGACCGAGTCACAGTTCGGTGGCACCGAGGCTGCTAGGGTTTCACAGAGTTCCAAAATCGGTCACACCGATAAGTAATTCTCGGTCAGACCGAGTCTCACTTGTGCAATGGCATAAGCCAAATCGGTGGGACCGAGTTTTTCAACTCGGTGGGTCCGAGATGGTTTCGGCGGAAACCTAACCCTAAAATTTTCGAATTAAACCTAATCTATGAGTTCATTGACTGGATAGAAGTTTAACAAACGTGGCAAGAATCATGATGATCACAATGTGCTAAGAATCGGATTGGGGAATAGCACAAAGATCGAGTCCATACCCTAGTTCGGCGGAGACTCGCTACGGCGGCAACCTCGGGGTTGAATTTCCGTTGACGGCGACGGAGACCAGCGACTGGAGGCGGCTGGCGGCGAGGAGACGATCCGGAGACCAAGTTGGCAGAGCAGGCTATCGCGCGGGCGAAGGGGTTCGGAGAAATTTCCAAATTTTTGCCCATGACTATATATAGCCCGACCCTGTCGGTGTGACCGAGTGGAACAACTCGGTGGCACCGAGATGCAAAACTGTATACAGTTGTTGCAACTCGGTGTGACCGAATGGTTCAAATCGGTTGCACCGAGATCGAAAACCTAGATCAACTTAATGATCTCGGTAGGACCAAAAGTAGGGTATCAGTCAGACCGAGAATCATAAAGAGCTTTTGGAAGTTTAAGTCTATGATGAATCGGGGACTCCGAGCGCTCCTCACACAGAGTGGTTCGAATCTGACTTGATCGAATTTTGTGATGTAGCATGAATAGAGTTTGAGACGAGAAAAGCATATATAGCTAGAGGAGGTTCTTAGGCATTCTTGTCCATCCACTTGGCAAAAGGAAATAAAACCAAACAATCAAAACAACAAGTGGATGTCCTCGAATGAGTAAAATATGCAACCAGCATGCTCACACAATAAGATGGCAAATGAAATATGTGACAAGGCATGCACAACCAATTCTAGCATCTATCAAGCAATTTGCGATGACAAGGTCATCTATATATGAGTATATTGACTTAGGAGTCAAGTGAGAACACTTGGTCATAGGTCATACTCATCGTTTAAGCTCAAGTGGGGTTACCACTTTTACATAAGGACTTGTGTTCACATCTTTAGAGTTGCTTTAGCTCAAGTCTTAGAGTAAAGCTCCCCCTAGATGTGATATCCCCCCTTAGAGGGATGAACTAACCTCGGGTTTTGTCGATGATGACTTCATGTAGATGTTGAAGATGTGGATGCTCAATGTTGATGTAGATCACTTGGAGCTATCCATTTGAGTGAATTGCACTTTCAATACCTACATGGGTTAGTCCCACAAGGAACAAACAAGGATATCCATAGACATAGAGTGATGCACACACAAGATGATGTCCATGAAAACTTTTAGGTTACCTTGTCCCTTGTCTTACCAACAAGAGGGTTTGTGACTCCTTGAACTAGTGCAAGATGTGGAAGTTGATTGCACTTGTTCTTGCCAAAATGATAAGAGTGAAGTATGTTGGCGGAGTCACCCTCAAGAACTCTCTAGTTCTTCTTCTTTTGGATCCACACCATCTTGATGGGAATCCTTGGAGTTGTAGTCGTACTTGATGAAGTCGAACTTGAAGTAGTCTTGGGAATCCACTTGACTAAGGTCTTAGGAGCTTCTTCAAATGCATCAATTTCCTCTTGAAGCTTGTCCTTGCCTTTTTGCTTGTAGTCTTGTGGTGGAAGATCATCTTGAGCTTGTGTCTGTTGGAAATATGCCCTAGAGGCAATAATAAATTAGTTATTATTATATTTCCTTGTTCATGATAATCGTTTATTATCCATGCTATAATTGTATTGATAGGAAACTCAGATACATGTGTGGATACATAGACAACACCATGTCCCTAGTAAGCCTCTAGTTGACTAGCTCGTTGATCAATAGATGGTTACGGTTTCCTGACCATGGACATTGGATGTCGTTGATAACGGGATCACATCATTAGGAGAATGATGTGATGGACAAGACCCAATCCTAAGCTTAGCTCAAAGATCGTGTAGTTCGTATGCTAAAGCTTTTCTAATGTCAAGTATCATTTCCTTAGACCATGAGATTGTGCAACTCCTGGATACCGTAGGAATGCTTTGGGTGTGCCAAACGTCACAACGTAACTGGGTGTCTATAAAGGTACACTACAGGTATCTCCGAAAGTGTCTGTTGGGTTGGCACGAATCGAGACTGGGATTTGTCACTCCGTGTAAACGGAGAGGTATCTCTGGGCCCACTCGGTAGGACATCATCATAATATGCACAATGTGATCAAGGAGTTGATCACGAGATGATGTGTTACGGAACGAGTAAAGAGACTTGCCGGTAACGAGATTGAACAAGGTATCGGGATACCGACGATCGAATCTCGGGCAAGTGTCGTACCGATAGACAAAGGGAATTGTATACGGGATTGATTAAGTCCTTGACATCGTGGTTCATCTGATGAGATCATCGTGGAACATGTGGGAGCCAACATGGGTATCCAGATCCCGCTGTTGGTTATTGACCGGAGAGTCATCTCGGTCATGTCTGCATTTCTCCCGAACCCGTAGGGTCTACACACTTAAGGTTCGGTGACGCTAGGGTTATAGAGATATTAGTATGCGGTAACCCGAAAGTTGTTCGGAGTCCCGGATGAGATCCCAGACATCACGAGGAGTTCCGGAATGGTCCAGAGGTAAAGAATTATATATAGGAAGTGCTATTTCGGCCATCGGGACAAGTTTCGGGGTCATCGGTATTGTACCGGGACCACCGGAAGGGTCCCGGGGGTCCACCGGGTGGGGCCACCTGCCCCGGGGGTCCACATGGGCTGTAGGGGGTGCGCCTTGGCCTATATGGGCCAAGGGCACCAGCCCCAAGAGGCCCATGCGCCAAGAGAAGGGGGAAAGGAAGAGTCCTAAAGGGGGAAGGCACCTCCGAGGTGCCTTGGGGAGGAGGGACTCCTCCCTGGCCGCACCCTTCCTTGGAGGAAGGGCCAAGGCTGCGCCCCCCCCCCCTCTCCCTTGGCCCTATATATAGTGGGGAAAAGGAGGAGCAAACCATACCTAAGGCCTGGCGCCTCCCTCTCCCTCCCGTGACACATCTCCCTCCTCCGGCAGCGCTTAGCGAAGCCCTGTTGGAATCCCGCTACTTCCACCACGCCGTCGTGCTGTTGGATCTCCATCAACCTCTCCCTCCTCCTTGCTGGATCAAGGCGTGGGAGACGTCTCCGCTCCGTACGTGTGTTGAACGCGGAGGTGCCGTCCGTTCGGCGCTAGGATCATCGGTGATTTGGATCACGACGAGTACGACTCCATCAACCCCGTTCTCTTGAACGCTTCCGCGCGTGATCTACAAGGGTATGTAGATCCACTCCTCCCTCGTTGCTAGATGACTCCATAGATAGATCTTGGTGACACGTAGGAAAATTTTGAATTTATGCTACGTTCCCCAACAGTGGCATCATGAGCTAGGTCTATGCGTAGTTTCTATGCACGAGCAGAACACAAAGTAGTTGTTGGCGTTGATTTTGTTCAATATGCTTGCTGTTACTAGTCTTATCTTGATTCGGCGGCATCGTGGGATGAAGCGGCCCGGACCGACCTTACACGTACTCTTACGTGAGACTGGTTCCACCGACTGACATGCACTAGTTGCATAAGGTGGCTAGCGGGTGTCTGTCTCTCCCACTTTAGTCGGATCGGATTCGATGAAAAGGGTCCTTATGAAGGGTAAATAGCAATTGGCATATCACGTTGTGGTTTTGCGTAGGTAAGAAACGTTCTTGCTAGAAACCCATAGCAGCCACGTAAAACATGCAAACAACAATTAGAGGACGTCTAACTTCTTTTTGCAGGGTATGCTATGTGATGTGATATGGCCAAAAGGATGTGATGAATGATATATGTGATGTATGAGATTGATCATGTTCTTGTAACAGATGATCATGGAGCCCCAAGATGGAGATCAAAGGAGCTATATGATATTGGCCATATCATGTCACTATTATTTGATTGCATGTGATGTTTATCATGTTTATACATCTTATTTGCTTAGAACGACGGTAGTAAATAAGATGATCCCTCATTAAAATTTCAAGAACTGGTCTCCCCTAACTGTGCACCGTTGCTACAGTTCATCGTTTCGAAGCACCACGTGATGATCGGGTGTGATAGATCCTTACGTTCACATACAACGGGTGTAAGACAGATTTACACACGCAATACACTTAGGTTAACTTGACGAGCCTAGCATGTGCATAGACATGGCCTCGGAACACAGAAGACCGAAAGGTCGAGCATGAGTCGTATGGTAGATACGATCAACATGAAGATGTTCACTGATGATGACTAGTCCGTCTCACGTGATGATCGGACACGGCCTAGTTGATCCGGATCATGTAATCACTTAGATGACTAGAGGGATGTCTATCTGAGTGGGAGTTCATAAGATGAACTTAATTATCCTGAACATAGTCAAAAGGTCTTCGCAAATTATGTCGTGGCTCACGTTTCTGTTCTACTGTTTAGATATGTTCCTAGAGAAAATTTAGTTGAAAGTTGATAGTAGCAATTATGCGGACTAGGTCCGTAAACTGAGGATTGTCCTCATTGCTTCATAGAAGGCTTATGTCCTTAATGCACCGCTCAGTGTGCTGAACCTCGAACGTCGTCTGTGGATGTTGCGAACATCTGACATACACATTTTGATAACTACGTGATAATTCAGTTAAACAGTTTAGAATTGAGGCACCAAAGACGGTTTTGAAACGTCGCAAAACATATGAGATGTTTTGAGGGCTGAAATTGGGATTTCAGGCTCGTGCCCACGTCAAAAGGTATAAGACCTCCGACGATTTTCTTAGCCTGCAAACTAAGGAGAAAAGCTCAATTGTTGAGCTTGTGCTCAGATTGTCTGAGTACAACAATCATTTGAATCGAGTGGGAGTTGATCTTCCAGATGAGATAGTGATGTTTCTCCGAAGTCATTACCACCAAGCTGCTAGAGCTTCGTGATGAACTATAATATATCAGGGACATATATGATGATCCTTGAGATATTCGCGATGTTTGACACCACAAAAGTAGAAATCAAGAAGGAGCATCAATTGTTGATGGTTTGTGAAACCACTAGTTTCAAGGAGGGCAAGGGCAAAAGGGACACTTCATGAAACGGCAATTCAGCTGCTGCTCTAGTGAAGAAACCCAAGGTTGAACCCAAACCCGAGACTGAGTGCTTCTGTAATAAGGGGAACAGCCACTGGAGCAGAATTACCCTAGATACTTGGTAGATGAGAAGGCTGGCAAAGTCGATAGTAGTATATTGGATATACATTGTGTTGATGTGTACTTTACTAGTACTCCTAGTAGCACCAGGGTATTAGATACTGGTTCGGTTGCTAAGTGTTAGTAACTCGAAATAAAAGCTACGGAATAAACGGAGACTAGCTAAAGGTGAGCTGACGATATGTGTTGGAAGTGTTTCCAATGTTGATATGATCAAGCATCGCACGCTCCCTCTACCATCGAGTTTGGTGTTTGCGTTGAGCATAGACATGATTGGATTATGTCTATTGCAATACGGTTATTCATTTAAGGAGAATAACGGTTACTCTGTTTATTTGAATAATACCTTCAATGGTCTTGCACCTAAAATGAATGGTTTATTGAATCTCGATCGTAGTGATACACATGTTCATGCCAAAAGATAGTAATGATAGTACCACCTACTTGTGGCACTGCCAGGTAAGTCATATCGGTATAAAACGCATGAAGAAGCTCCATGTTGATGGATCTTTGGGCTCACTCGTTTTTGAAAGGTTTGAGACATGCGAACCATGTCTATTGGTGTATATGCATGAAGAAACTCCATGCAAATGGACCATTTGGACTCACTTGATTTTGAATCACTTGAGACATGCAAATCATACCACATGGGCAAGATGACTGAAAGTCTCGTTTTCAGTAAATTGGAACTAGAAAGCAACTTGTTGGAAATAATACATTTTGATGTGTGCAGTCCAATGAGTGCTGAGGCATGTAGTGGATATCGTTATGTTCTTACTTCACAGATGACTTGAGTAGATGTTGAGTACATTTACTTGATGAATCACGAGTCTGAATTATTGAAAGGTTCAAGTAATTTCAGGGTGAATTTGAAAGATCGTCGTGACAAGAGGATAAAATATCTATGATATGATCATAGAGATGAATAACTGAATTGCGAGTTTGGCACAGAATTGAGACATTGTGGAAATTGTTTCACAACTAATACAGCCTGGAACACCATAGTGTGATGGTGTGTCCGAACATCATAACTGCACCCTATTGGATATGATGCATACCATGATGTCTCTTATCGAATTACCACGATAGTTTATGGGTTAGGCATTAGAGACAACCACATTCACTTTAAATAGGGCACCACGTAATTCCGATGAGATGACACCGTATGAACTATGGTTTAGAGAAACCTAAGCTGTCATTTCTTAAAAGTTTGGGGCTGCGACGCTTATGTAAAAAAGTTTCAGGTTGATAAGCTCGAACCCAAAGCGGATAAATGCATCTTCATAGGACACCCAAAACAGTTGGGTATACCTCCTGTATCAGATCCGAAAGCAATAAGGGATTGTTTCTGGAATCGGGTCCTTTCTCGAGGAAAAGTTTCTCTCGAAAGAATTGAGTGGGAGGATGGTGGAGACTTGATAAGGTTATTAAACCGTCTCTTCAACTAGTGTGTGGCAGGGCACAGGAAGTTGTTCCTGTGGCACCTACACCAATTGAAGTGGAAGCTTATGATAGTGATCATGAAACTTCGGATCAAGTCACTACCAAACCTCGTGGGATGACAAGGATGCGTACTACTTCAGAGTGGTACGTAATCCTGTCTTGGAAGTCATGTTTCTAGACAACAATGAACCTACGAGCTATGGAGAAGCGATGGTGGGCCCGGATTCTGATAAATGGCTCGAGGCCATAAAATCCGAGAGAGGATCCATGTATGAAAACAAAGTGTAGACTTTGACAGAACAGCTCGATGGTCGTGAGGCTGTTGAGTACAGATGGATTTTAAAAGGAAGACGGACAATGATGGTAAATGTCACCATTAAGAAAGCTCGACTTGTCGTTAAGATGTTTTCCGACAAGTTCAAGGAGTTGACTACGATGATACTTTCTCACTCGTAGCGATGCTAAGAGTCTGTTGGAATTATATTAGCGATTACTGCATTATTTATGAAATCTTGCAGATAGGATGTCAAAACATTGTTTCCTCGACGTTTTTTTGAGGAAAGGTTGTATGTGATACAAACCGGAAGGTTTTGTCAATCCTGAAAGATGCTAATAAGTATGCAAAGCTCCAGCAATCCTTCTAGGGACTGGAGTAAGCATCTCGGAGTTGGAATGTATGCTTTGATGATGATGAAAGATTTTGGGTTTATACAAAGTTTATGAGAAACTTGTATTTCCAAAAAGGTGAGTGGGAGCACTATAGAATTTCTGATGAGTGTATGTTGTTGACATATTGTTGATCAGAAATGACGTAGAATTTCTGGAAAGCATATAGGGTTATTTGGAAAGTATTTTTTCAATGGAAAGCCTAGATTAAGCTACTTGAGCATTGAGCATCAAGATCTATAAGGATAGATCAAAACGCTTAATAGTACTTTCAAATGAGCACATACCTTGACATGATCTTGAAGGTGTTCAAGATGGATCAGTCAAAGAAGGAGTTCTTGCCTGAGTTGTAAGGTATGAAGTTAAGACTTAAAGCTCGACCACGGCAGAATAGAGAGAAAGGACGAAGGTCGTCCCCTATGCTTTTAACGTAGGCTCTACAGTATGCTATGCTGTGTACCGCACCTGAAGTGTGCCTTGCCATGAGTTAGTCAAGGGGTACAAGAGTGATCCAAGAATGGATCACAGGACAGCGGTCAAAGTTATCCTTAGTAACTAGTGGACTAAGGTTTCTCGACTATGGAGGTGGAAAAAGAGTTCGTCGTAAAGGGTTACGCCGATGCAAACTTTAACACTAATCCAGATTATTCTGAGTAGTAAACTGGATTCGTATAGTAGAACAGTTATTTGGAATAGCTCCAAATAGAACGTGGTAGCTGCATCTAGGAGATGCCATAGAGATTTGCAAAGTACATACGGATCTGAATGTTGCAGACCCGTTGACTAAAACCTCTCTCACAAGCAACATGATCAAACCCAGAACTCATTGAGTGTTAATCACATAGTGATGTGAACTAGATTATTGACTCTAGTAAACTCTTTGGATGTTGGTTACATGGCGATGTGACCTGTGAGTGTTAATCACATGGCGATGTGAACTAGATTATTGACTCTAGTGCAAGTGGGAGACTGTTGGAAATATGCCCTAGAGGCAATAATAAATTAGTTATTATTATATTTCCTTGTTCATGATAATCGTTTATTATCCATGCTATAATTGTATTGATAGGAAACTCAGATACATGTGTGGATACATAGACAACACCATGTCCCTAGTAAGCCTCTAGTTGACTAGCTCGTTGATCAATAGATGGTTACGGTTTCCTGACCATGGACATTGGATGTCGTTGATAACGGGATCACATCATTAGGAGAATGATGTGATGGACAAGACCCAATCCTAAGCTTAGCTCAAAGATCGTGTAGTTCGTATGCTAAAGCTTTTCTAATGTCAAGTATCATTTCCTTAGACCATGAGATTGTGCAACTCCCGGATACCGTAGGAATGCTTTGGGTGTGCCAAACGTCACAACGTAACTGGGTGTCTATAAAGGTACACTACAGGTATCTCCTAAAGTGTCTGTTGGGTTGGCACGAATCGAGACTGGGATTTGTCACTCCGTGTAAACGGAGAGGTATCTCTGGGCCCACTCGGTAGGACATCATCATAATGTGCACAATGTGATCAAGGAGTTGATCACGAGATGATGTGTTACGGAACGAGTAAAGAGACTTGCCGGTAACGAGATTGAACAAGGTATCGGGATACCGACGATCGAATCTCGGGCAAGTGTCGTACCGATAGACAAAGGGAATTGTATACGGGATTGATTAAGTCCTTGACATCGTGGTTCATCTGATGAGATCATCATGGAACATGTGGGAGCCAACATGGGTATCCAGATCCCGCTGTTGGTTATTGACCGGAGAGTCATCTCGGTCATGTCTGCATTTCTCCCGAACCCGTAGGGTCTACACACTTAAGGTTCGGTGACGCTAGGGTTATAGAGATATTAGTATGCGGTAACCCGAAAGTTGTTCGGAGTCCCGGATGAGATCCCGGACGTCACGAGGAGTTCCGGAATGGTCCGGAGGTAAAGAATTATATATAGGAAGTGCTATTTCGGCCATCGGGACAAGTTTCGGGGTCACCGGTATTGTACCGGGACCACCGGAAGGGTCCCGGGGGTCCACCGGGTGGGGCCACCTGCCCCGGGGCGCCACATGGGCTGTAGGGGGTGCGCCTTGGCCTATATGGGCCAAGGGCACCAGCCCCAAGAGGCCCATGCGCCAAGAGAAGGGGGAAAGGAAGAGTCCTAAAGGGGGAAGGCACCTCCGAGGTGCCTTGGGGAGGAGGGACTCCTCCCTGGCCGCACCCTTCCTTGGAGGAAGGGCCAAGGCTGCGCCCCCCCCTCTCCCTTGGCCCTATATATAGTGGGGAAAAGGAGGAGCAAACCATACCTAAGGCCTGGCGCCTCCCTCTCCCTCCCGTGACACATCTCCCTCCTCCCGCAGCGCTTAGCGAAGCCCTGTTGGAATCCCGCTACTTCCACCACGCCGTCGTGCTGTTGGATCTCCATCAACCTCTCCCTCCTCCTTGCTGGATCAAGGCGTGGGAGACGTCTCCGCTCCGTACGTGTGTTGAACGCGGAGGTGCCGTCGTTCGGCGCTAGGATCATCGGTGATTTGGATCACGACGAGTACGACTCCATCAACCCCGTTCTCTTGAACGCTTCCGCGCGCGATCTACAAGGGTATGTAGATCCACTCCTCCCTCGTTGCTAGATGACTCCATAGATAGATCTTGGTGACACGTAGGAAAATTTTGAATTTATGCTACGTTCCCCAACAGTGTCCCCTTGAAAGAAGTATCATACTTCTCTTGTTGAGGAACAAACTTTGTCTTGGGGTGTTGATCTTCTTCCCACTCAACTCCATTGGCATTGAACTTTCGTTCAAAACCAACACCTTGATTCTTCCGGTGCATTCCTTGCTTGCGCACAATTTCCTCGAATTGCTTACTCCCGGCAAGGCTTTTGTACACTCCTTTCTCTATAATTCCCTTCAATAAGCTATTTTCTTGCTCAAGTGTAACTTGGCTAAGAGAATCATTAGTGGAATCAAGAGAACTACTAGAAGCAACAATATTGGATTTAGCATGATCATTGTTACTGCTAGAGGAAGAATCTTTCTTGTTCTTGTTACTAGACTTGACTTGAGGCATGTAAGTGGATAAGAGTAAACGCTTGGCAATGTAAGAAGAACTTTTCTTGCGGAGATCATCATTGATTGCTTTTAAGAACTCATGCTCTTGCTCAAGATTGAACTTTTCAAAGCGTAATTTCTCATGAGCTCTTAAAAGTTCTCGATGGTCTTCGAAGATAGTTTCATGAGCTAACTTAAGAGTGTTTAGTTCTTTAGTTAGAGCCTCAATCTTCTCCTTATCATTGTCATTCGTTTTATCTTGATTAGCATGATTAATTGACGTTTCATCATAGTATTCATCACTAGAGTTGTCAACAAGCAAACCATCACCTAACAAGTCATCTTCATCACTATTGAAATCAACATACTCGGGGTGTGTTACCTTAGGACCTTTGGCCATGAAGCATCTTCCAATTCCTTCATTTGGTGAGTCAAATATGTCGTAGGAGTTGGTTGACACAAGTGCTAGACCGGCAACACCTTCATCTTGAGTATCTTCAGAGTCGGAGTGATAACTTCTCTCGGAGTGGCTGTCGGAGTCGGAGCCGGATACCCATTCACCAACATGAGCTTGATGTCTTCGTTTTGTGTAGCTCCTTGATGATTTTTCCTTCCTTTCCGAATCCTTGCTTCTCCGTGAGTATCTTCGTTCATAATGATCATCTCTACTCCTTCTCTCTCTTGGTGGTGATTCTTTGCTTCTTCTTTTTGGAGAATCTTCTCTTCTCTTGTAGGGAGCCGTACACTCATTGGAATAGTGTCCGGGTCTTCCACAACTGTAGCAGTTTCGCTCTCGACTAGAAGATCTTTTGTCATTGTAGGACCTTGACTTGAAGCTTCTATCTTTGCTTCTACTCTTGTAGAACTTGTTGAAGTTCTTCACCATTAAGCTCAATTCTTCATTGAAGTTTTGTTTCTCACTTGATGATGTAGGGGCTTCACATGAGGCTTTGTAGGCACCACTTGATTTGTTGTGAAATTCCTCTTTATCCTTAAGTGACATCTCATGAGCAACAATTCTTCCAATCACCTCTGTTGGCTTGAGATCTTTGTAATTGGGCATCATTTGGATCAATGTGCACACGGTATCATATTTTCCATCCAAGGCTCTTAGAATCTTCTTGATGATGAATCTATCGGTCATCTCTTCACTTCCTAAGCCGGCAATCTCATTTGTGATGAGAGCAAGCCTAGAGTACATTTCAGCGACACCTTCACCATCCTTCATTTTGAACTTGTCAAGTTGACTTTGAAGCACATCCAACTTGGATTCCTTGACGGAGTCGGTACCTTCGTGCATATCAATCAAAGTGTCCCAAATTTCCTTTGCATTCTCAAGACGGCTGATTTTGTTGAATTCTTCGGGGCACAATCCGTTGAAGAGAATATCACAAGCTTGAGCATTGTATTGCAACATATTCAACTCATCCGCGGTAGCTTCACGGTTTGGTTCTTTCCCATCAAAGAAGTCACCTTGCAAACCAACACACACAATAGCCCAAACGGCGGGGTTATGTCCAAGAATATGCATTTTCATTTTATGCTTCCAACTAGCAAAATTAGTACCATCAAAGTAAGGACCTCTACGGTGATAATTTCCCTCGCTAGACGCCATACTCTCCTAGGTTGTGAAACCAAGGCTATGACCACCAAAAAGCTATGGAGATCAAAGCAAATGGAGACCAAAGCTCTGATACCACTTGTAGGATCGAAAGTATGTCTAGAGGGTGGGTGATTAGACTACTTGACCAAATAAAAACTTAACCTTTTCCCAATTTTAGTTCTTGGCAGATTTTAGCTATTGTAGGACAAGTCAAGCAATCATCTCACAATTCAAGCAAGCATGCAAAGAGTATATTGGTAGCGGAAAGTAAAGCATGCAACTTGCAAGAATGTAAAGGGAAGGGTTTGGACAATTCAAACGCAATTGGAGACACGGATGTTTTTCCCGTGGTTCGGATAGGTGGTGCTATCCTACATCCACGTTGATGGAGACTTCAACCCAGGAAGGGTAACGGTTGCGCGAGTCCAGGGAGGGCTCCACCCACGAAGGGTAATGGTTGCGCGAGTCCACGGAGGGCTCCACCCATGAAGGGTCCACAAAGAAGCAACCACCCACGAAGGGTCCACGAAGAAGCAACCTTGTCTATCCCACCATGGCCATCGCCCACGAAGGACTTGCCTCACTAGCGGTAGATCTTCACGAAGTAGGCGATCTCCTTGCCCTTACAAACTCCTTGGTTCAACTCCACAATCTTGTCGGAGGCTCCCAAGTGACACCTAGCCAATCTAGGAGACACCACTCTCCAAGAAGTAACAAATGGTGTGTTGATGATGAACTCCTTGCTCTTGTGCTTCAAATGATAGTCTCCCCAACACTCAACTCTCTCTCATAGGATTTGGATTTTGTGGAAAGAAGATTTGAGTGGAAAGCAACTTGGGGAAGGCTAGAGATCAAGATTCATATGGTAGGAATGGAATATCTTGGTCTCAACACATGAGTAGGTGGTTCTCTCTCAGAACATATGAGTTGGAATTGTGTATGTGTTCTAATGGCTCTCTCCACGAATGAAGAGGAGGTGGAGGGGTATATATAGCCTCCACACAAAATCCAACCGTTACACACAGTTTTCCAATCTCGGTGGGACCGAATCAACAAACTCGGTCGGACCGAAAAGGTAAACCTAGTGACCGTTAGAGATTTTCGGTGGGACTGACATGCAACTCGGTAGGACCGATATGGTTAGGGTTTGGGCATAACGTAATCTCGGTGAGACCGATTACACAAACTCGGTGAGACCGAGTTCGGTAATAAGCTAGCCAGAGAGTTGGTCAGGCAAACTCGGTGGGACCGATTTGCTCTTTCGATGAGACCGAAAAGTTACAAAAGGGAAACAGAGAGTTTACATTGCAATCTCGGTGGGACCGATTCGCTCTTTCGGTGAGACCGAAAAGTTATGAAAGGGAAACAGAGAGTTTGCAATCCCATCTCGGTGAGACTGAGATCCCTATCGGTAGAACCGAATTGCTAGGGTTTGGCAGTGGCTTATGACAAGTGAAACTCGGTGGCGCTGGATAGAAAGAATTGGTAGGACCGAGTTTGGCTTAGGGTTTAGGTCATATGTGGATATGGGAAAATAGTTGAGGGTTTTGGAGCATATCACTAAGCACATGAAGCAAAAGGCTCATTAAGCAACACCTCATCCCTCCTTGATAGTATTGGCTTTTCCTAAAGACTCAATGTGATCTTGGATCACTAAAATATAAAATGAAGAGTCTTGAGCTTTTGAGCTTGAGCCAATCCTTTGTCCTTAGCATTTTGAGGGTTCCACTTTCACATCCATGCCATGCCAATCATTGAGCTTTCATGAAATAGTCATCTTGGAATAGCATTAGCTCAATGAGATATATGTTGTTATGAATTACCAAAACCACCTAGGGATAGTTGCACTTTCAGCGTCAATGTCGGCCTCCTTCGCCCTCGCCTTCCTCTCCAACTCCTCCAGCCGGCTGCGCTCCGCTGCCTGCGCCTTCGCTAGCTCTCCCAGCTCGGCATCACGGCCCTTGATCGCGTCCTCCCGGGCTTTCATCTCCTCCTCCTTCACCTGGCGACCACGTGCTTCTTCCGCATGCTGGTCGCGCAGGCCCTTCAGCTCGTCCTCCAGCTCTCGGCAGTGGCCGCGGGCGGCCTCGGCGCCCTTCAATGCCGCCTCGCAATCGGCCGCAGCTTTGGCGGCGGCCTTGTTTTCCTTCTCGGAGGCCGCCGCGGCCTGGCTCAGCGACGCTCGAACCGCTGAGTCGGAGTAAAGCCAGCCAGAGACCAGCTCCAGGCTCCCGGCCACCAGGCGCGGGTCCGTGCCCTGGAGATCTTCCCGCATCTGCGCTATCTCCAAAAGGGCGCGCTCCAAGACGGCTGAGGAAGCAGAAGAACCTGGGGCTAGGGGCGCATTAGGAGAAGGGGGCGACATTGTCACCAGAGCCTGGGAGATCAAGGGCTCCTGAGCCTTCAGAACCTCACCAGTCGTGCCGGACACCGGCACCTCCTGAGCCAGCGGCGCTTCGGGGGCTGACTCCTCCCGAGGATGCTCCACCGGGCCTCGCGAGGACAACCGGGACCTGAGGATGCAGAGCACCAAGAAGGACATGGAGGGGAGGGGGAGGCCTGCACGGGCCAGACCTAGCCACACTACAGCGACCGACGTGCGAGTCCAGCACGACTCAAGGAGCAGACCCCAGACAGCCAAAGATAAGTTCTCGCTCTGGATCCACCAGTCGGTTGCCGCACGAGACCCTCGCTCACTCCCTTCGCTGCCCTGCTGCGGCAATGTTTTCTTCCTTTCCCATCCTAAGATAGCTGCTTGCGCGCTAAAGGGGGCCTCTTGAGCATCGCGCCTCAGGAGCTCTTACTGGACCTCGGGCTGCTCACCTCCTGGCCTTGACCACGGCATGCGACCTGGCATACCAGCGACGGCTGCAGCCTGCCTGGGGACCAAGACCTGTCAGCGCAGAGCACCAAGCTGCCACAGGATTGGAAAGGGGAGGCCGAGCCTCAGCAGGATATGCGCACACAAATCTTCATAATAAGGGCTATATTGACAAAAGGCATTACAGACGCTTTACACGCCCCCACGGGGTTCATCTCTTGATTCCTCACAAGGAACAAAAGCGAAGGAATTCCTAGGAGTTCTATCTACACGCACCAGATGTCGCCGACGCCATCATCAATAGTGGGCCACGTGAGGCTGGCGCCAACCCCATCCAGATCAGCGGCGATGGCGGCTGGACGCCGCAACCCTACTCCGGGCTCGGCGGGAGCTCGAGGGCATGTAGCTGTCATCGCTCATCTCAGGAGACTCCAAGAGCTCAGGAGAGTCGCTGGACCACCAGGAGTCGCCGCTGTCGCTGGAGGAGCTGCAGGCAAGACCGGTGGCGGGCCCCACGCCCGCCGTAGCGTCGTCCTGGCGACCGCCTTCAGGGCAGTACTCCAGGCGGCGGCCTTCCTCGTCGAAGACCTTGAAGAACAGCACGGAGGCGCCATCGTACTCGAAGTGGATCACGAGGGCGCCCTCCGCACGGCAGACTCGGGCAATCTCGCCCCAGCCTCGGGTCATTAAGATCTTCCCGGAGGCAACGGTTCCAATCTCCGCTCCAGTCGCTGGGGCATCGCAGTCGGCGTGCTGCAGCCAAAGTTCGCGAAGGCCCCTCATCGGCATCTCGGCGGCGAAGAATGGCGGGAGGCATATCCAGGTGCTCGGGGGCATCGCCGCCCACAGGACGAACTCGCGCGAAGAATCTGCAGTGTGGATCCCTGGGGCGACGCCTTGCGCCTCTGCGGCACGGTGACCACGGCCCTAGCGCGGGCGGCGCCGCTCACCACTCCACCCTCCGGAATCATCGGTGTGAGCGTACAAGGGCAGCGGGTACCCAGGAGGCGGCCTCTCATACCAAGGTCGTGACACCACTGGCCTCACGACCATATCACGATGATGAGACCTCCTTTTCTTCGGCGGGAGCAGCTCGGGCACGTTGAGGGGAGCCTTGCCCTTCTCTGCGACCGAAAACCTTCGGATCGGCGCCATGTCTGCACAAGCAAGGAGTGGAGAAAGAGAGAAGAAGAAGCGAGAGAGGTAGAGGAAGGATGGGCGACGGGGGCTCCGCCTCCCTCCCATTTATACCAGGAGGAGGCCAACCAGCGCCCTCCACAATCACAGGTAATGATGGTTTCCCTTGCATGTCGCAGGGACTTGTCAAGTCGGGCAGTTGCCGAGGCAGCGTGGGGAAGCAGAGACGCCCACGTCCAATCAACCGCCACCCGTCGATAGAGGCCGCAGGCTATTGGGACCCGCGGCGCTCCGCACTTGACCCTTGGCTTCGCCTCGAAGCCAAGCCCGAGCGCGCCTTGGGCCCGGGGGCTATTGTCGGCATTCTAGGAATGGGGGTCCCCAGACTTGCCTGCCTGCGGCCCATGGCATGGCTTTGCTAGCAGGCCTGTACGGCCCATCTTCATCAACAAGGAATCAAGACCCTCGCGAGGGGCCAAGCCTCGCGGGGCGGACGACACAAGATCTCCTCGTGAGCGGCCTCACCAGGCTGGCTCGTGAGGGGCGAAGAGTTCAAGGCCGGGCAAACCTCGCAAGGTTCTCGTGACGTAAGCCATGACGATCTAGACCAGGCGGGCGCCAGCGCGTGCAGCGTCCTTGTTTCCTCTTTGGTGCTAAGGGGGCAAGCACAGGTGCGGAGTACCGAGGCATCAAGCAAAGGTTTCCATATTGGTGCAACGAGACCAAGACCAGAAGGACGGCAAGACGGAGGTCACCGTGGAGCCCAAGACGTCGTCACCACCAGAGCCTTTGGCGGGCGAAGACTGCTTTTGTTAGGATAGCTTGTACTAGTTGTCCCCTTTCAATTTGGCCGTTGTTGGCTCCCTTACCGCTCAACATTTTGGGAGAGGACCAGGGCCACTATAAATAGAACTAGCCACCACCATAGCTAGAGGGACAAGGGATCCGAGATTGGAGCCACCACGTCCTTGGCGGCACACCCACCACACACAAGAACGCCTCAACCTCATGAGGTTGTTCTTCCCCTTGTACTGTTCATCCTCAGCCCAAGAGGCAATCCACCACCACACTGGAGTAGGGTATTACACCACAATGGTGGCCCGAACCAGTATAAATCTTGTGTCCTTTGTGTTGCGAGTTCGTCGAGTTAGTTCGTGAGATCTTAGCTAAGTTTGGACGTGGATCGATAGGGGGAGATCTTCGTGTGCACCTCAGTGTTTGAACCTTAAGGGTTTTGCGGGAACCCGTGATCCGATACTATTTGCTTTTCTATCAATTGCTCGACAGTAATTTTCTCGAGAGAATCCTCTAGTGAAAATACGGCCCCCGGGTCTATCTTTTATCATATATTAAAGCTAAAAATACCTTCCTGCAATTTTCTTTTATTATCGAAAACTATACAATTTAATCTTGCTCATAACCGTTGAGGGACTGACAATCCCTCTACGCGTTGGATTGCAAGTATTTGTTGTTTCTGTGCAGGTGTTGTTTACATAGTTTTGCTTGGTTCTCCTACTGAATTGATAATCTTGGTTTCATAACTGAGCGAATACTTATTCTACTGTACTGCATCATCCCCTCCTCTTCGGGGAAATCCCAATGCAGCTCACAAGTACCAGATCTTTCCAGCAGAGTTTGATGCATTAAAGTCGCAATTCAGTAGGTAATTTAGTCTTTTACTTCTCTATTCTGATACTATTCTTGATTAATCATAGGCCAATCATACCTTTTTCTCTTCCATTTTATCGATGCACGTTTGCCGTGTTCAGATCATCTGATGCAAACTCTTGTTTACCATTTCACGTTTTCACGGAGGACTTCGATATTACTAAGATTCAATTATCACACGATTCTGAATCGACAACTGGGAACATGGTTGTCTTGCACAACAAACTTGTTTTACAGATCCACAAATCCAGACATCTAATTCTGTACCTTCCATCAATTTAGTGCCAATGGATATTTCAGTTCCTACACTGGGGTGGATGTCAGAGCGGAAGAACAGTAGCGCACCCCTACCTGGCGCACGACATGTCGGAAGTTGGGCTCCGAGGACCCAAAGATTCGAATACTAGGGAGAGCTCGTTCGTACACTTCGTCCTCTACCACAATTAGCCATGACGAAGCTACGGTGAGAGCACACTAGCGGGAGCGGACCGGTGGCACAACAGTTTACCCAGGTTTGGGCCAACCCCTACTCCTGCTTAGTTGTGATTGCTATGGCGAGAGAGAGTACAAGGTTTGGGGTGGAGGAGTGTTGGGGAACGTAGTAATTTCAAAAAAATCCTACGCACACGCAAGATCATGGTGATGCATAGCAACGAGAGGGAAGAGTATCGTCCACGTACCCTCGTAGACCGTAAGCGGAAGCGTTATGAGAGCGCGTTTGATGTAGTCATACGTCTTCACGATCCGACCGATTCAAGTACCGAACGTATGGCACCTCTGAGTTCAGCACACGTTCAGCTTGATGACATCCCACGAACTCCGATCCAACAGAGCTTCACAGGAGAGTTCCGTCAGCACGACGGCGTGATGACGATGGATGATGTTGCTACCGATGCAGGGCTTCGCCTAAGCACCGCTACGATATGATCGAGGTGGATTATGGTGGAGGGGGCACCGCACACGGCTTGGAACAATCAACTTGTGTGTCCTAGGGTGCCCCCTGCCCCCATATATAAAGGAGCAAGGGGGGAGGCCGGCCGGCCCTTGCAGGGCGCGCCAGGAGGAGGAGTCCTCCTCCTAGTAGGAGTAGGACTCCCCTTTCCTACTCCTACTAGGAGGGGAAAGGAAGGAGGAAAGGTAGAAGGAAAGGGGGGCGCCGCCCCGCCCCCCCTTCCCTAGTCCAATTTGGACCAGAGGGGGAGGGGGGCGCGGCCTGCCCTGGCCGGCCCTCTCTCCCTCCACTAAGGCCCATGTGGCCCATTACTTCTCCCGGGGGTTTCCGGCAACCCTCCGGCACTCCGTTCTTCTCTGAAATCACCCGGAACACTTCCGGTATCCGAATATAGTCATCCAATATATCAATCTTTATGTCTCGGCCATTTCGAGACTCCTCGTCATGTCCGTGATCACATACGGGACTCCGAACTACCTTTGGTACATCAAATCACATAAACTCATAATACTGATCGTCACCGAACGTTATGCATGCGGACCCTACGGGTTCGAGAACTATGTAGACATGACCGAGACATGTCTCCGGTCAATAACCAATAGCGGAAACTGGATGCTCATATTGGTTCCTACATATTCTACGAAGATCTTTATCGGTCAAACCGCATAACAACATACGTTGTTCCCTTTGTCATCGGTATATGTTACTTGCCCGAGATTCGATCGTCGGTATCTCAATACCTAGCTCAATCCCGTTACCGCAAGTCTCTTTACTCGTTCCGTAATGCATCATCCCACAACTAACTCATTAGTTGCATTGCTTGCAAGGCTTATAGTGATGTGCATTACCGAGAGGGCCCAGAGATACCTCTCCGACAATCGAAGTGACAAATCATAATCTCGATCTATGACAACTCAACAAGTACCATTGGAGACACTTGTAGAGCACCTTTATAATCACCCAGTTACGTTGTGATGTTTGGTAGCACACAAAGTGTTCCTCCAGTAATCGGGAGTTGCATAATCTCATAATCATAGGAACATGTATAAGTCATGAAGAAAGCAATAGCAGTAAACTAAAACGATCAAGTGATAAGCTAACGGAATGGGTCAAGTCAATCACATCATTCTCCTAATGATGTGATCCCGTTTATCAAATGACAACTCATGTCTATGGTTAGAAAACATAACCATCTTTGATCAACGAGCTAGTCAAGTAGAGGCAAACTAGTGACACTCTATTTGTCTATGTATTCACACATGTACTAAGTTTCCGGTTAATACAATTCTGGCCTGAATAATAAATATTTATCATGATATAAGGAAATATATATAACAATTTTATTATTTCCTCTAGGGCATATTTCCTTCAAGGGGGGAGGGCGGTGCAGTGCTCATCATGGTGCGGTTTTGGCTGGCGCCGGAGCACTGCTTAAATAGCCGCGGCTAGGCCAGGCGGAGGGGCAAGCCCGCTTCAATGCAGCGCAACAACCAGAGTTGGTTTCTAGGAACGCGACGTCTGCATTGAAGCGGCGGCGACGCCCAAGAGGTCGCGTCCATCTGCGCCGCCTTCCTGTCTAGTCAAATCGCGACATCAATGCCTACCGCTGCATGCTCTGGTCCGACATGAATACAACGCGGTAACCGGCGCGGCGCATGGGATGAAAAGCGCGGGAAGGATAGGTGGGTGGTTTGGGGGGCCAGGGCAGTCAGAAGAGGGCTTGAGAGCGGTATGGACTCCGGCAAAGCCATCGATGTTTGTCTTCGATTTTCGAAAAAAAATCACGGACGATCGCGGACCGATACAGATTCGTGTTGGATGGCTTTTGCTATCCGATAGGAAATTTGCGAGGGGGAGTTGGAGCCGCCCTTAAGAGGGTTGACGGCTGGAGAGCTAGCCACCGAGAGAAGATCTAGCTATTGCCTGAAGGCGCTTGATTTGGCAGTCCTATCCAGTTGTGGCTTCCTTCTTCAAGGCCATCAAATCTGCTGCACGGTGAACGGAGCCGTGGAAAGTGGAATTGTAGAGCTTGGACACTTTGGAGTGCCAGTCGGGGTCCGACGACCGGATGTACCCGGCGGTCCTCCTCTTGTAGTCCTTGAAGGGCAGCACTCCCTGGCGGCGGAGCGCCTCCTCGTCGCGCAGCAGAAACCTGACCGCGTCGGCCTTGAGCTCGAGATGCCCGCGCACGCCGTCGCATGTGCAGTAGCCCGCGGCCCGCTGGAAGGCGCCCAGCGCGCCCCGCAGGTCCTGCTGGTCCATGTAGAACTCGGCCAGCTCCTCGCAGCTACCGGAGGCCAGCCGTCGCTCGCCGGTCCTGTCAAACAGCGTCGTGGCCTCCTCCAGCGCCCGCTTCACGTACGCTACCTCGTCCTCGCCTGCACGCACGAACGGACGGACCAAGATGTGTGAACCGTAAGTAACGTCGATCAATGGTAATGATATACAGAGTCGGATTACCATGCATTGCTAGTATAACCTATGATGATCAAAATTTCAACACAAAAATGCGAGGGCTACGTACGTTTGTCTTCGATCTCGTTGTAGCATTTGGCGGAGCGGAGGAGCGCGGTGGCCGCGCGCCGCTCGTCGCCCCGCCGGAGCTCGTACTTGGCCTGCTCGCTGAACCCCAGCGCGGCTTCTCTCCCTGGCAAGATCGAGATGCGTATCAAATCAAAACCATATTGAGAAGAGAAACCGTATGTAACAATAACATGCATGCATCGATCAGTCAACATAGTAGTACGTCGTACAGTTTAAGGCGAGGAGGTAGCAGAGGGCCGAGTCCCTGAGGTCCTTCCAGGTGGCGAAGACGCTCGCTTGGCAGCGGGCCCTGGTCCTCAGCATGCGGCCGCGCGCCTCCAGAGCCGCCGGCCCTTGCCTCTCCTCCTCGAAGAATAGTATATCCTCCACGTTGTGCCGACGGATCGACGTACGCTCCTCCTCCTTCTTCTGCCCCTCGTCGTGTCGAGGGATCGACATATGCTCCTCCTTCTCCTTCTGCCTCTCGTCGTGCCGTGGGATCCGTTCGTAGTCCCGGCGGCGAGCGGCGTGTCCGTCCAACAACGACGAAGCTGACGTACCCATCACGGCGGATTGGATTGAGCTGTGGATGTTCTGCACCTTTCTTGGCGGGACGGGACTGTATATAGACCGAACCTACCAAACTACCAAAGGCTACCCGGCCGGGTCCTAGTCGGACGCGCAGTTGACCTTCCTCAGTAGTAATTTCCTTGGCTCTTTTAACTTTTCTCCGGAAAGAGCTTGTGTTGGAATGACTAATGCTACACGTACAAACGAGTTATAAGTTTTTATAAAAAGGGTTAATTTGATTGGTCAATAGAGACAGAGTCTCCTCCGGTCACGATTTGTGCCACAAACTAAAAGAAGAGGGCATGGCCGAAGAGGACACGTACGGATTAAACTCCTACAGAAAGAAGTCTGTGTTGCATCCTTAAACTTTTGTAAAGAGTTTTTTTTGAAACATAACAGACTTTATTTCTGAAACAAAATGATGGATAAGTCATTTACAATAGGATGAGAAATAAAATCAGGGATTACTGAGTCCTAGAAATTACACTTTTTTCACCGAACGAGTTCCTTGCTAACTCATTGGCAACCTCATTTGCTTCTCGGAAGTAGTGTATATATGAGACGTGCGCTAGATCCCATGCTAACTCCTTGCATTCAAGCACAATACATGTCCTAACTTTTCTAAAGAGTTTATTACTACTTTTCATCCTAAATCTTTTGCCCATAGAGTCGTGAACTTTGCCAAATAGCAAGGCGACTACTAGGGATCATCTGATTGATGCTAGCATAAACATAAACTGCCTCCCTAGCCGTTGGATGCGCCCCATCAAGAACCCTCGCTCTTGTCTCATGGATCCCGCATTGCACGCCTTCCACCAGCATCGGCAGCCAACGCCTGCTACTGCCCCCCTGCTACAAAACGGAAAGCCAGCCACTGTTGCACCCCATCTGCACTTGTTGCACTGTCGCCATGACGTAGCCATCGCCAGTAGCCCTTGCAGTAAGGCCGACTTGCAATGCTAACGACCGCAGCACCACTAAAGTACATTGCAGCAAACGACTGTCGTCGATTCTATGGATGGTGGCCACCATTGGCACTGCGACGACTCCCATTTTGCAGCAGGTCCGGTGATGCTGTTGTGAAACACCGCCGTCGTTCCGGAGAGAGGGACTGCTGGAGCTTGTAGGCAAGGGGGCTGGTCGCCATTCTGCTGCATGGCAGCAGCATGTTCGGCGTTGTTGCACATGCATATGAGTTTTTCCCTGAATCTCATATTCACCAATCATAGCAATGCTAGCATAGGAATATAAACATTAACTACAAATGTGAAAATAAACAATAACATTAGTTATTGCTTCTAGAGCATAATTCCAACACTGGGTACCAACATGCCGTTTCTCGCCTTGCGATAAGCCATCACTGGTTGTTGCTTACTTTTGCCAAATATCCAGTTAGTTCTATTGACAAACTAAGAGTTTTGTGACAAATGCAAGTTATCGAGACATCATCCTATCAGTAGGTGGCCACATGATCTGAGGTACCACTAATACTTAAATGCCCCCACCCCCACCGCCCAAAAAATGTGAGACTCCTTTTGCAAGGGCCACATTTTTTATCAACGGTTTAAATCACATGTAGGCAGGTATGGAGAGATTGAGTCCTCCTCGTCAACGCCTTAAGTGCCAGTTGGCAAACGGGCGCTCACATGCCACGTCCCATTAGCCATGCTTACTCGTTCGTTCGGCTCACTTCGTTTTTTTGTCGCCTTCTACTGCTACTGTTGTACTGTCTTAGAAAAACAAGTTTTCATTTTTCTTTAATAAAAAACAGTTAACTGGTTCATGGATGTTGGAAAAGTACATAACTTAAAAAGTGAATTTGAAAAATCATGAATTCGGAAAAAAAGTTAGCTAATCTGAAAAAGCGAATTCAAAAAAATTAATGAATCTAGAAAAAGTTTAGGAATTCAAAAAATCATGAACTCAAAAAAGTTCACAAATTGAAAAATGTTCAAGATTTTTTTTTCACGAATTAGAAAAAGGAAAGGAAAAATTAAATAAGAATATAAAAAAGGATAAAATGAAAAAAAAGCTTCAAGAAGCTTCCCAAAACCCGGATGAGATTCCGCCAAAGATCGTTACAAACAAACTAACATTAGATGGGCCGGCCCATCACAAGGAAGGTGTAAGCTGCGTACAAATTGCCCACTTTTTGGTGTATTAAGCGCCAAATAGGATAGGATTTAGCGGAAAGGTTGTGGTCGACGAAATCCGAAATCACTAATTAAGAAGTATTCGTTGCAAAGAACACTTCACTTTTCAAGGTTGCGACAAGTGGCGCACATGCAGCGCGTCACTTGTCGCAACCTGGAAGTTTTTTCTTTTTTCGTAGATCCGTTTATTCAAAACATTTTATCTCTTTAACCGTGCATCCAAATCTCGAACCGTTTTCACCATTGGATTCCTTGCGTCGAGATCTTTAAAACTAGATCCCACGTTGATAGATTTTGACGAACTTTTTTTTCACGAAAAAATCGGACGAAAAAACCGGGTAAAAAAACCGAACCGGGAGCACGGTTTTTTTCCTTTCCGAAAGAGGCACGCCCGTGCCTCTCGCAAAATCACAACCGTGCCTCTCATGAAAGCAAAACCGTGACTCTCATGGAAGGAAAAAAACAGAAAACATTTTTTTTTCGTTTCCGAGAGGCACGACTGTGACTCTCGCGAAAGAAAAAAAAAACACGTATTTTTTTTCCCTTTCCTAAAGGCATGGCCGTGACTTTCGCGAAAACACAACCGTGCCTCTCGCGGAAGCAAAACCGTGACTCTCACGAAAGAAAAAAAAACAGAAAACGTGTTTTGTTTTTCCCTTTCCTAGAGGCACGGTCGTGACTTTCGCGAAAGCACAACCGTGCCTCTCGCGGAAGCAAAATCGTAACTCTCACGAAAGAAAAAAAAACAGAAAACGTGTTTTGTTTTTCCTTTTTCCGAGAGGCACGGCCATGACTCTCGCAAAAGCACAATCATGCCTCTCGCGGAAGCAAAACCGTGACTCTCGCGAAAAAAAACCAGAAAACACGTTTTTTTCTTCGTTTCCGAAAGGCACGACCGTGACTCTCGCTAAAGCACGATCGTGCCTCTCGCGGAAGAAAAACCGCGACTTTCGCGAAAGGAAAATAAAAAAAACGCGTTTTTTCGCGCAAAACAATTTTTTTTTAAAAAAATTTTGTTCGAAAAGCTAAGAAAGACCGGAGAAAAACCAAAACGTCGAAAAAACCCGGGAAAAAACCGTTTAAAAAGCCGAAAACGCGTGTGGAAAAATAAAAAAATAAAATTTAAAGGAAACGTCCAGAGCGCAACACGTAGCGAATGGCTGAGAACGCGCTAAGTGGCGCTGATCGTTGCGAGGCTCCTGAAGAAGGGCTCGTTAACTAGTTGATCCTGAGAAAACCTCCTAGCCGACGCCTTAAACGAGCGCCAACATGCCCACATTTCATGACTGATCCAACATCATGGCGATGTGATCGCTCGCCCATGGCGCACCTTAGTTCGCTCGGTCACGATTGACCAGTTAACCGTTGACTTTTCTAAGATTATAAAATAAATCGAAAATCCAAAAAAGGGAGAAAAAGTCCACATATTTGAAAAAGAATCACAGATTCAAAAGGTTCACGAATTCAGAAATAGTTCGCTGTGATTTTGAAAAAAGTTCATTGATTTGAAAAAAAAATAATGTTAACAAACTTCATCGATTTTGCAAAAAAACTTCAAAAATTTGAAAAAGTTCTCGGATTGGAATAAAATGCGGATTTGGAAAAAGTTCATTCAATTTTGAAAAAAAGACCACGAATTTGAAAAAAAAAATTCGGTTTAAAAAAATCATGGATTAGAAAAAAGGTTATGTATTTTTTTTAAATATTGTGGATATGGTAAAACTTCACCAATTTTGGAAAACAATTCAGGAATTCAAAAAAAGTTTACGTATTTTCTAAAAAATCATGAATTTGAAAGAAAGTTCACAAATTTGAAGAAAATTTTCGAATTTTAAAAAATTTCACGCATATAAAAAATAAAAAAGAAATAAAAAGGAACAAAACAGGAAAAATTTTCCAGAAACACCAACAAAAGAACCGGTCTGGAAGCTTCCAGAAGCTTCGCAAAATCAGCCTGAGAAGCTTCACAAAACAGGGGAGAAATCTGCTGGAGCAGCCCATTAGAAATCGTCGGAAGGGAGGGGGCGTGCGCTCGTTTGCTCAATACCCGTTATCGGGCGCCGAAGGGGCCAAATAGGCGCCAACATGGTGGAGCATGACACAAAAGCACATAGAGGCCAGCTAAGCATAGTGTGAGCCATAAGTTGACCATTTGTTGCTAGTAGGCTAAATTAATTGTAAATCATATGACGAAGCTAGGAGAAATGGATGGGCTATGGCTCAGTATGGCCGACCTGACACCCCTTCTCTATGTACATGGAAGGCACAATGTTCTGAGCTAAAAACAAATTCCATATATGATGTATATACACCCAAGAACCAAAGGTCTTTTCCCAACATCGCAGCTACATGCTTGTATACACACCTTATATTGAAGCATCTGGTAGAGGGGAATCCATCGCATTTCAGACGTTGCTGGGCCGACTCACTTTGAAGTGACAGTGCTTGTTTTCGAGGACATTGAGCAACAAGGCATCACGTTTCTGGTGGACAACCGAGGTGTGGTCATTGGATGTTGATATTTGACTTTTACTCCCTCTATAAACATATGTAGGACGTTTTTGCAGTTTAAAAGTCCTATATTTGTGTGCAGAGGGAGCATATGAGATAAAATTGAAGGTCTTTTTTTCCAGAGAAAAATAGAATTTTCTATACCTAATAATAAAGGAGTTATTGCTTCTGGTGGTACGTCATCGAAATTGCCCCAAAAAGTTGTAAAATATTAGCCACTGATGCCATCTATAAGTGATAAAGAAAACGTTTCACACAGGGGAATCCCCGTCTGGGCCGGTCCATGCAGTATGGAACCTTCTATACTACCCTCTGCGCACTGGGAGAAGACATAACACCCCTGTTTGGGCCCGCCCATGTCCGGGCAGCCTGTTTTGTAAAATTTCGCTTTTTATTTTTCGTCTCCCATTTCGTCTTCGTTTTTGCTACTTTAAATAATTTCGGACTTCAAAATGTTCTAAAAATTAAAACAAAATGAGAATTTGGAAATATTATTTTAATAATTCATAAATGTTTGTGGATTCATAAAATGTTCGTGATTTTTAAAAATATGTTCCCATATTCAAAAAATGTTTGCAATGTTGAAAACAAATGTTCTGGAAATCAAAAAAATGTTCATGATATAAACCAAATCATGTATTAAAAATGTTAATGAAATTGAACAAAATTTTGCCAATTCAAAAAATGTTCCTGAATTGAAAAATATCCTAAAACTTCAAAAACTGTTTGTGACTTACGAAATGGTTATTGATTCATAACTGATTCAAAAAATGATCATGCATTTCAAAAAAAATGTTCGTTAAATCAAAAAAATGTTGTTGAATTGAAAAAATTATTCCATCAAACAATCTCCAAAAATCTGTTCATCTATTCTAGACATGTTCTCCTATTCAAGAAAAGTATTTTAAAAAATATTCACAACTTATTTATTTATTTTTTGCAAATAGGGTTAAATGTTCATGATTTTAAAGATGTTTGAAAATCTGTAAAAATGTTAACAAATGTAAAAAATATTCATGATTTCATATATGCTCACGAGTTTAAAAAAATGTTCATGATTTTTAAAAAATGTTCATGATTTCATGAAAATGAGAGTGATAGTGTATCTCGGTGATGCAACAAAACATAGTCATGGTCACTGAATTTCAAAAAAAAGTTCTTGAATTTTAAAAATTATTCCACCAAACTATTTCCAAAAACTGTTCATCTATTCTAGAAATGTTGGCCTATTCATTTTTTTTTGCGGGAATGTTGGCCTATTCATTGACACGTCCGCATGACACTTGAAGACATCCGTCAAAGAATGGTGGGGTAACTGGGCCGGCCAATCCACCCACAGTAGAAAGGCTATGATATCCCCTACTATGGTCATCTCTTGGAATGTTTTTTTGAAAGATCCAGCTTGGCTGGCTTTGATTGATTTAGAAGAGAGCATATGGAAGACAGGGTTTGATCAAGTGATCAGGGTGAAAAAAGAAAGAACAACAGAAGGGGGCCTATGGCCTCCAGCTCCCAGCAAAACTTTAGGAATCTATCTCACACCTAAATCCCCAAACGGGGGCTCGATAGATCTTGCTCCGGCTAGCCGCCAATGCTCCATCATGCGTCGGATGGCGTCGATGACATTCTTCAAAGCGGCGAACTTTTTTCTGAAGGTACAATTGTTTCTTTCCATCCAAATTGCCCAAGTGGTGGCCATGATCATAGTCTTCACTCCCCTCCTGTTTTCTGCTCTTGTTGCATCCACAATGGCCTTGACCGCCGAGGGTGTGCATCGCCAATCATGTAGAGGTGGGGCGAGCGACGAACATCCTTTCCATTCCGCCACCTTTGCCCAGACTGCTCGCGAGAATGAACAGTTCCAGAAGAGATGAGTGGAGGACTCGAGGTTTTTGAGGCAGAGCTGACAGAAGTATGGGTTTGGCCATCGTCGACGTTGCAGCCGGTCGTTACACCACACTCTGTCCCAATGAATCAGCCAAGAGAAGATTTTAATCTTGCCAGGGGCCCAAACCTTCCAAATGGACGATTTCATTCCATTGTTGGGTAGGTTTTCGAACTGGGCATTGTAAGCAGAGCTCGTGGAGTAGGATCCTTTTCCGTCTCCTGTCCAAATGATCGCATCTTCCCGTTGCTCATTGATCAATCCTCCATGCTCCCTGATCTTGCGTGCCAACATGACCACATCTTGGACAATCTCTTCATATTGCCCATTGCCAAGGCTGCGGATCCAGCTGTCATTTTGCAGAGCCTCTGCCATAGTTTTAAGCTTGCTTCTAGATTGTTTGAACAACATTGGGAAGGTTTGACAGAGTGGTTCATCTCCCAACCAGTGGCAATTCCAAAATTTCGCCGTCTTGCCGTCTCCGATGGCAATCTTCGTGACTCGAGTGAAGAGGGCCCTGTCATTGCTGTCACACGGGATTGGGAAAGCTTTCCATGGCCTGTCCGGTTGCCTCCATTCCAGCTAAAGCCATCGGAGACGTAGTGCTCTGCTGAATAGATGAAGGTCGTGAATGCCTAGCCCGCCCTTTTGGATGGGAGAGCAAACCATTTTCCAGTTTATTTTGCACTTTCTGCCCGACAATTCTTCATCCTGCGCCCAGAGGAAACGCCGTCTGGCCTTGTCAATATCCTTCATAAGCTTCTTTGGGAGCCGCAGCACCGTCATCGCAAATGTTGGTAGCGCTGACAGCACACTATGAACTAGGATTCTACGACCAGCAAGATTCATAAGCCTACCCTTCCAACCCGCGAGGCGAGCCCTAATTCTATCAAGGAGGAATTGAAGGTGCACTAAACGAATCCTACGAGTGGAAACCGGGAGGCCTAGGTATGTCACTGGAAAATCCACTATGGAGCCGCCAAAACTATGCAGCACGTCAGCGATGTCTATATTGTTGCATCTAATCATGGCCACCGAGGATTTACTTTGGTTGAGTCGAAGACCAGAGGCGTCCTCGAACAGATTGAGCAGATGCAGCAGCCAGTCTACCTCCTCTTTAATCGGGTTGGCGAAGATCACATCATCATCAGCGTAGAGACTAATCCTCATGCTGGCACCTCTTCCTGGCAAAGGAGAGAAGATGCCAAGATTTATAGCGGCGTCAAGGAGGCGGTAGAGTGGGTCTATGGCGATGATGAACATCAGTGGAGAGAGTGGATCACCTTGCCTCAGGCCCTGCAAGTGGCCAATGGCTTGCCCTGCATCACCATTCAACAGATAGGAGGATGTCACCGTGGAGAGGAGAAGGGAGATCTAATTTCTCCATCTTGCAGGGAAGCCCAAACGTTGTAGCAATTCTAGGAGGTAATCCCAAGAAATGGAATCGAACGCTTTTTCTATGTATAATTTGAAAAGCAGAGCAGGCTTGTTTCTTCTGTGTAGGGATTTTACACATCCTTGGACGTAGAGATAACTGCCGTGAATACATTTTCCTTTTTGGAAAGCTGATTGCGCAGGGGATATGATCTGAGGGATGACCGCGGCCAGCCGCATAGATAGGACCTTGGCAATCAGCTTCGCCACCGAGCTCATCAAACGGATAGGTCTGAATTGCTTCACTTCCCATGCACCCTCTTTTTTAGGGATCAGCGTGATGAAGGCCTTGTTCAGCTCAGTAAAATTTGTGTTGATCACACGGTAGAATTTTGAGAAGAAAGCCATGATGTCATCTTTGATGATGCTCCAGCACGAACGGAAGAACTGGCCAGTGTACCCATCGAGGCCTGGGGCTTTTTCAGCCGGAGAGCTCACAACTGCTGCCCAAACCTCCCCTTCTGAAAACGGGTTATCTAATCCCACATCTGTCACCAGAGGTAACTGAAGCTGGTCCCAGTTTACAGTGAGAGGCCGGTTTTTTCTTGTCCACAACTGATTTGAAAAGTGTCTGAAAATCTCTTGGACCTTCTCCTAATGCTGGGTTAAGAGCTCCCCTCCTTCAGTTTGCAAAGAGTGTATGAAGTTTTTCCTTCTTCTGCTGTTGCACTTGGCGTGGAAGAATTTTGTGCTTGCATCTCCGGCCCTAATCCATAGCACCCGGGAGGCCTGTCTTCTTCTAGCTCTCTCAATTGCCAGAAGGCCGAGCACTCTGGCTTTGAGCATTTTTCTTAGTGCAAATTCTTCCTGGGTGAGCTGCCTGTTTTCCTGGGCGATGTCCAATCTTAAAATGACTTCATTTGCTATATGAAACTGCATCTTGGCCTTGCTGAATAGTGATTTACTCCAGATCCTTAAATCCTTCGCAACTCGCTGCAACTTCACCTTCAGTCTGATGTAAGGACAGTCATGGGAGACAGGTATGTTCCATGCATGCATCACCGTTTCTTGGAAATGTGGGAACTTGGGCCAGTGGTTTTCAAACTTGAATCTTGCTGGTCTTGGCGGGCTAGCACAAGGGGAGAGGAGCAGCGGGCAGTGATCCGAGAAGGATGTTGATGCTGCGTTCAGCATGAAACCATTATGCAGAGTCTCCCAATCTACATTGCAGAAGAACTTATCGGTGCTACAGAAGGTTGGGTTCTCTCTTTCATTGCTCCAAGTGAATCTTCTGTTGTGGCATTTGATTTCTTTTAAGCCAGCAAAATCTAAAGCTTTCCTGAATCTGCCCATAAGCCTCCTCTTCAGTTTCGAGTTGCTCTTGTCTCTAGCTTCATAGATCATGTTGAAATCTCCTATGACTAGCCACGACTCTCCCGTTGGTGGTGCAATGCTGGCCATCTCGAGAAAAAACTTCTCTCTAATGGCTTCATCAGTTGGCCCATATACCGTCGTCAACCAGTATTGAACATTGTTGCTATGTTCAGTGACCTTAACCATGATGGTGAATCTACCTATGAAGTGTGATTCGATGGAAACCACTTCTTTGTTCCAGAAAATTGCAGCGCCACCCCTCGTCCCCAGGGCCGGGAGAACCACACAACCCTGCAGGAGCTGTCCCCCTACCTCACGCGCGATTTCTGAAGACCAGGCATCGATCTTTGTTTCTTGAAGCATCAGAATGGCTGTCTTGAGAGCAGCCGAAGTTTCTCGAATGGCCTCATGTTTGGCCGGCGCATTCAGTCCTCTAACGTTCCAAGACATTATGTTGCAATGGTTTCTAATCATTTGGACACAAAGATTTGCTTCGTTGACTAACATTACTAAAGCATGGGATACAACACACCACCGATCAATCCGGGGGGCGACGACGGCCACCAATAGGCCCAAAACCCTGTCGTTGTCTAACTCACATCATGACCCTAGTACTACACATGAACAATAAACCTAGCTCGAACTAGCATAAGCCCAGCCGTCGACGAAGCCTACAAACTACATAACACATGGAGAACTACTGTGCCACATTGGCCGCACCGTCAGGGCCGAGCATGCCAGCCGCGATCTTCAGAGCATCAGCATTCAGGTTAGTCAGGCGAGCAATGGTGGCTATGTCTTCCTCGGTCAGTGGCTCGCTGAACTTCTTAATTAGAGCAGCCGCAGCATCCGGGGTCATCTTGTCCTTTGGTCCCATCTTGCCGAGTTCTTGCACCAGCCTCAGCGCCGCCCTCTGCGAGACCGGCACGGAGGAGGCAGTCAATGCCTGTCGTGCGCTACGCCTTGAAGGTGCAGAAGTAGCTCTTGACTTGGGCGGGGAGGAGGTGCGGGCATGCTTTGGGATGGGGAGAACAGGAGCTTGCACCGTCTTGAAGAGCTGCTGCACGTCATCTTCAGAGGCTGGCTGGGGTTGCACTACATCGCCCTCTGGCCTTGCCTGGAGCTGTAGGTGGTTGACCTTCTGCGTGACAGCCTCGACCTGGAACTGAATTGCTGCAGGAGTGGGTTGGTTGATGCAGGGCAGAACATCAGGCAGCAGGGCAAGCGGTAGGTGATCATCCTTCGTCTTCTACTCGATCGATTCTTCGTTGTCGCTGAAGGAGTGGGGTGGCCAGCGCCTCCAGCATAGCATTCTCAAACTCCAGTTGCATGCAGTCTGACCGGGGTGGTGGGGAGAAGGCGCGTCCCGAGTCGGAGAGGGAGAAGAATGCAGTGATAGGGTCAGTCTCCGGCTGCGGGGGGTGGCTGCAGCGGCAGGGGGAGTCGCACGCAGCACCGTCTTCGGGGATGGTGGCAGGGCAGCGCGCTCCACAGAGCGGCCGCGGCACCCCTGGAGGCGACGCAAGGAAGGGGTCTTGCTCCTCCGGTGCGGCACCTCCGCGGCCGGGGCCTTGGCGCTGGGCTACCGACCACGGCCGAGGAACGTGTCCTTCCAGGACTGGCCGCGGTTGCCCTGGTTGTCGTCGTCATGGTCGCGGCGCTCTCCGAGGGAGGGGAGGCTGCTGCAGTCGGAGGAGGACACGCGGGGCGCAGTGCGTCTGGCCTTGCTCTGCCCGTCCTCCACACCGGACGCCCAGGTGCCCGGCTCCGAGTGGGGGAGGGGGCGGGTGTCTTCGTCTTCCGCGGAGGGGAGCCTGCTCTACCCCGAGTGCGAGGAGCGGGGCGAGAGCGGGGTCCAATCTTCCACGCGGTTCACATGGATCAGCAAGTCGTAGCGGTGGACGCCCGGCGGGGGAGGAACGTTGCGGTCCGGCAGGGAGAAGCCGATGATCTCGTCGACGCGGCCAGCACCACGCTTGAGCACCCACAGAGCCCTCGTGGCCAGGATGTGCGCCACGACCCAGCCCCACAGCCAGCACGCAAACGTCTTGGTGTGGCCATGTTCGTACGTGTGGCTGTCGAGCCGGTCGATGCGGCCGAAGTCGCTGAACGCCTCGTCCACCCCCTCCAAGCTCCAGAACTGCATGGGCAGGTTCTCGACGACGATGCGGACATGGAAGGGTCAGCTTCAGGATGGCCGCGTGGTCGTCCGGGTGCCAGGCGCGGACGAAGTACTTGCAGCCGTCCACCTTGATGACGCTGCGGCGGACCGCGTTGTCACGGTGCGCCGGCAGGTCTAAGTGCACCAGGAAGGCCTCGGGGTGGTGGGCGGTGACGCGAAGCTGGTGCGCCGGAGTGCGGAGCTGCTCGTCGATGGCCTTCCCCACCGCCATGGGGCTTGTGGCATGAGCTCGATTCGTAGCCGTGAGGGTGACCGCGTGTTGCTGAAGGATGTACTCCGTGTGCTCTAGGGCCGGCGTGGCGACCACCATCTTGTTGCTCTCGCGGGGCCGCCGCGCCGGATCCATGTGGGAGAAGCCAGCCATGGACGGAGCTTGGTGAAGAGGGGCTGACGGCGGCGGGGGAAGGGGAGGGTCGAAGAAGAGGCGGCCCCGCACCGGCACCCGCGCTGGCGCCGGCTTGGATCCAGCGGGGGCGAACCCTCCTAGGCCGCGGGCGCGGCTGGGACACTCTTTGGCGAAGTGGCCTTGGCGCTCACAGGAGATGCATCGCAGCGGGTCACGGCAATCCTTGCGTCGGTGGTGCTTGCTCAGGCATCGAAAGCACTTCCCACGGAAACGCCTTAAGAAGGCCTCGTGGCCGGGCGAAGGCATGGAGGCGCGCCCGTGGTCCGAGCGAGGAGCCACCGAGAGCAAACTGTTGCCCGTCGGCTCCTTGCTGGCTCGCCGGTTTTTGCGCGACTGGACTAGAACCCAACCACCTGCCTCCTCCAGAGGGGAGGAAATGGCAAGGTTTGATGGCACGACGACAATGGATTTAAGGCGCTGAGCCCCGGAGGGGGGCGGAGGCAGCAGATCTACCAGTCCAGAGGGTGGAGCAGTGTTGGAGGACTCACCCCGGAGCAGGAGACGCGGTGGAAGGCCTGGATCTGGCAGCCGACCAGTCAGGGAGAGCTCGCTTGCAACCGGGGCACGCGACGGACCGCCGGGCACGGGGGTGCAGGAGTCGGGCGCAGGGGGGGACGCCGAGCTGGCGCTCCTACTACAGGAAGGCCTACGGGCCCGAGCCATGAAGGCTGGTGGGTGGCCCCCGCGGCCGGAGTGGCACGCGGCGCGGGGGAGGGGCTGGTGGGTGGCCGTCGTGGCCGGAGTGGCACACGGCGCGGGGAAGGGGCTGCAAAGCTCGCTAGAACCGGTCAATCTGGTCGTCGACCCTCAGTCCTCTTTTGGAATGTTTAGAATGAAAGAAACGCCCGGGCTTTTCGACATAAGAGCACTCCACTGCCGGTTCTTCAAAAATGAAGAAATATTGCATCGGGATAGTGACACTCAGGGTCTTGTAACACATACTCTATTTCCAGTTTAAAAAAAGGTGTTTTATTTAAATTTGAGATGTGGATATTTAACTTCTACCCCCTCTGTCCCAGAATAAATGTCTTTGATTTTGGGACGGATGGAGTATTTAAGGTAAAACTTACAGGTCTTTTTTTTTCAGGGAGAAATAGATTTTAGGTTAAATCGCGGGAAGATTTTAGGTAAAATTGGAGCCAACGGCAGTTCTCCACAGTCGCTGTACCCCCACCCCCTACCCACTCCGGAGCAGACCCCGGCCCCTGCGCTGTCGCTGTACCCCCACTCCCATGGCGCTCAAGCTCACACGCCACACGCACGCTCACGCAAATGTCGCTGCACGTTGACTTAGGCAGGCCGGCGCAACGCGTTCGGAGCGTTGATTTGGCCCCGAGCCCGAGCGGCATGGGCCAGCGCGGCACCCGCAGCGACGGATCGACGCACGATGACGACGCGCACCACCTGCTGTCCCTCCCCCCTCAATAATACACGAACTCGCTCGCCTGCTCGCTCCATTTCCGTCCGGTCCCTCCCGGGATGGTGATACGATTAACAAAACCTGGGTGCGCGGGTCAAAATCGACCTGCCGCCCGCCCGATCGATCGAAGCATCGAGTGGCTCAGGGCTCGACCGACCTATAATGCGGCAACACCGACGAGCAAAGCGCACGCATGCCATGCGCCGATGATCCCCGCGCTCCATGCGAAGCTTCCGCCCCGATCTTCCGGCGCCGTCGGCTGCGTGCGCTACCGTCAGGTCGCTTTTACCCGTCCGCGACGAAGCATCGGGTGATATCGACAACGTGCCCGAAGCTTCAAGAAGGGTCTCCTTCCTTCTTAGCTAGTGCCACCTGATGCTGATGGGACGTATTATTTCATGGTTTTTCTCAACGTATCAGGGCTGGACCGGGCGGCAGTTCGGCAATGCCAGGTGCATGCAGCGTGCAAAAGGTGGCGAGACTATGCGACGACCTCATGGAATTCTGTTACTACGTAGTGTTATTATTATTGGCACAAATAAAGGAAGCGGGAGCTTGAGTGCCCGACTTCCCTGAGATTGGGATTGGGCTCCAGCCTGCACAGCCTACCCAAACCCACTAACTACGTCGTCCACTGCGATTTATGGGCACAAAAGCGCCATGGAGGAGCACACACTCATGGACGGGCATTACACTAGTGTTATCCCTTGCGCCAAGCTAGATCGCTGATTTGACCAAGTGGCGCAGAGTGGCGCTACCATACTGGTTGACCCTAATAATAATGGTATCTAGTGTTCATGTGCCCCTTTTGCTCGCTCTTTCTGCTTTGCTACGAAGCTGCCGGAGCATGTGCGCATTTGATTTGATGACATCCAGGAGCGGCACTACTAGGCTTCGTAGTGCATCTGTTCCGGTCATCGGCCCGTTTCAACCAGTCAGGGAGAGGCTCACGGCGCAGGTGGCTCCCTTTGCAGCGGAGGGGCAAGAGGCAGATGTATATTTTGGTCAGGGGTCGCATTCTTTGCGTGACTTTCTTTACCTGCTATGCGGTACTAAGTTTGCCGAGGACCCGGGGCCTATTTAGGCAAGGAGTGTGTTTGCCGTTTCAAAAGGACAAAAGAAGAAGAAAGAGAGGCGTGTGTTTGCCCATGTACCTTTCCTTTTCTGTTGTGTAGTATCTTTTAGCTTTAGCTGTTATAGGAGAGCGGGCTCTCATTGATGGAATTGGAAAGTATGATGCTAAGATATGTGTTTATAAGGGAAGTACATAGTACCTTTTTTGCGATCTTGTTTTTCAGTGACCTCCATTCTGACCAGTTGTAAGCATATTCATGGTCACGGAAAAAAAGTAAGCATATTCCTAAATACTCATAAGAGATCATCATCATCATCATCATCATCATCATCATCATCTTGAGATTTTTCATTATAGGAGGAAGCTCCTATAATTATCACCCATGAAGAACATGCCAAGGAGTGATCAAATGGCAGGGGCACGACTCCATGGTTCTCAACTAATCCCTCCAATCCATATTACTTATCACAACTTTAGTACAACTGTGACAAGTAATACGGATCGGAGGGGGTAAGAGTTTTTTTTAACCCAATGCAGGTGCAACTCCTATCTAGGCCATCCAGTTTTACAGGAGATACACACTCTCACACTATAGGAATTTGTCTTCTCTGAATTAGACATTTTTGTTGAATTGCATGATACTTTGGAGCATGTTTCTTATCCTACATTACTTGGAGGTGATTTCAACCTTATTAGGGAGGAAAGGGGCAAAAGTAATGGTAATGTTAATTCCCATTATGCCTTTTCTTTTTAATGATTGGGTCCATAGGTAGGGCCTCCTTGAGATTTCTATTTCTAATAAGAGTTTCAGTTGGTGCAATAACCAAAATAATCACATGTTTCTGTTATTGATATTGTTCACTTATGTGGACCGGGATATCCATTTTCATCTTTCTTCACTTACTGCATTACCAGTGATCATACCCCTCTTGTGTTAGACACTCGAGACAGGAGGGTCACTGCTCCTGGGTTATTTAGATTTAAGAAATGGGGGCTTTCCCATGCTGATTTTGCTGGCATTGTTCATGATGTGTGGAATACACCTTCTAATGGTTCTTCTGCCATTGATAATAGGCAATTTAAAACTAGGTTACTTAGAAAGAAGGTAAAAGGGTGGAGTATTAATATTGAGTTAGTCTCTAAAAAGAAGACTAACTATCTCCTTATGGAGTTTGATATTTTTGATGTGTTATATTTTTGCAAAAGCTCTCTTGTGCTGCTGATGATAAAACTAGGATGAAAGACATCAAGAAAGAATTAGATGATATTAAAAAAAGAGTCCTGTAAGGAGTTAGAAATAATTTTTATTTCCACACTCTAGCAAATCATAGGCACAAGAAAAACATTAACATCCCTTTTGAGAGAAAATGGTCATGTCTTTGCACTCCTGAAATGTTGGATGTTGCTACTTTCTTTTACAAACATTTATTAGGTTTTGAGGGAAGACGTGATATTCATTTGGGACCCAATTTTTGGAATCCTGATGAACTTGTCACTGATGAGAGAATCTTCTTTTGCAAAAACATATATTTGAAGACGATATTTAAAATACTATTGTGGTCTCTTGTGCCCATGGTGCACCTGGTCCTGATGGCCTCTCCTTTCTCTTTTAACAGACATTTTGGGATCTCATTAAATTGGATTTTATGGCTGAAAGTGCAACCATGCCCTTAATATTTGATGTTGATGACAATATCCCCATGTAAATTACATGTGTGGATCATAGACCCCCCCCCCCCGCCAAATTAATTATGACTCAAGAAGTGTGCAATAACGACAAGAAACAAAGCCTTTTTATTTCATATCTTGAGTTATAGGGATCTCACACTATTAAGAGGGGATAACAATCTGGCTAGACCATCTGGTTTGCTACAAGCACTGTCTAACTTGTCCCCCCCCATGAACTAGTAGCCAATCTTCTAATATGGACAAAGAGCCAGGCACTTTATCAGGGGTCTCCTTTGTTCGGGCTATTTGATTGCTATCACAAAACATCAGTAGCTTGAGATTGTTGTCGGACATTTTCCTGGATGGTTATAGTGAAGGAAATATGCCCTAGAGGCAATAATAAAGTTGTTATTTATATTTCCTTATATCATGATAAATGTTTATAATTCATGCTAGAATTGTATTAACCAGAAATTTAGTACATGTGTGAATACATAGACAAGCAAAGTGTCCCTAGTATGCCTCTACTAGACTAGCTCGTTAATCAAAGATGGTTAAGTTTCCTGACCATAGACATGTGTTGTCATTTGATGAACGGGGTCATATTATTAGAGAATGATGTGATGGACAAGACCCATAAGTTAGCTTAGCATAAATGATCGTTTAGTTTTATTGCTATTGCTTTCTTCATGACTTATACATGTTCCTCTGACAATGAGTTTATGCAACTCACGAATACCGAAGGAACACCTTGTGTGCTATCAAACGTCACAACGTAACTGGGTGGTTATAAAGATGCTCTATAGGTGTCTCCGATGGTGTTTGTTGAGTTGGCATAGATCGAGATTAGGATTTGTCACTCCGTGTATCAGAGAGGTATCTCTGGGCCCTCTCGATAATGCACATCACTATGAGCCTTGCAAGAAATGTAACTAATTAGTTAGTTATGGTATGATGCATTACGGAACGAGTAAAGAGACTTGTCGGTAACGAGATTGAACTAGGTATGATGATACCGATGATCGAATCTCGGGCAAGTAACATACCGATGACAAAGGAAACAACGTATGTTGTTATGTGGTTTGACCGACAAAGATCTTCGTAGAATACGTATGGGCCAACATGAGCTTCCAGGTTCTGCTATTGGTTATTGACCGGAGATGTGTCTCGGTCATGTCTACATAGTTCTCGAACCCGGAGGGTCCGCACGCTTAATGTTCGATGACGATTTGTATTATGAGTTATGTGATTTGATGACATAAGTTTGTTCGGAGTCCCGGATGAGATCACAGACATGACGAGGAGTCTCGAAATGGTTGAGAAGATTCATATATTGGAAGGTTACATTAGGACACCAGAATGGTTTCGGAAAGTTTCAGATAAGTTTCGGAGTACCGGGGGTTACCGGAACCCCCGAGGGGGGGGGGGAATTGGTGGGCCTTCATGGGCCTTAGTGGAAAGGAGAGGAGGGCCGCAAGGGAGGCCATGCGCCCCCATGGCCAGTCCGAATTGGACTAGGGAGGGGGTGGCGCCCCCCTCTTTCCTTCTCCCTTCCTCCTCCTTCCCTCTCTCCCTCTCTTGGAAAGGAAGGGGAATCCAACTAGGATTGGGAATCCTAGTTGGACTCCCCTATGGCGCGTGCCTCCCTATGGCCGGCCTCCTCTCCTCCCCCCTTTATATACGGAGGCGGGGGGCACCCCAAAGGCACAACAAACATCTCTTAGCCGTGTGCGGTGTCCCCCTCCACAGTTTACCACCTCGGTCATATCGCCGTAGTGCTTAGGCGAAGCCCTGCGTCGGTAGCTTCAGCATCACCGTCGCCACGCCATCGTGCTGACGGAACTCTTCCTCATCCTCAACTAGATCAATAGATTGAGGGACGTCATCGTGCCGAACGTGTGCTGGACACGAAGGTGCCGTATGTTCGGTGCTAGGATCGGTTGGATCGGGAAGACGTTTGACTACATCAACCGCATTACTAAACGCTTCCGCTTTCGGTCTACGAGGGTACGTAGACACACTCTCCCCTCTCGTTGCTATGCATCTCCTAGATAGATATTGCGTGATCGTAGGAATTTTTTTGAAATACTGCGTTCTCCAACATATAGAGCTCTCTTTCGTCTAGGTATGGCCTGGACTGTCAGAGCTGCAAGTTGTACTGTCTGGCCAACTGTCTTATGTTCTTCTCTACTTTACACTATTGTATATGTGCCTTTTCATCAGTGGCCAAACTGTCCGAGTTCCTGGGTGGATAGCCTGCCTCGCGCATTTTCTACCTCAAATGACTAGTTCCTTGGGGACTATAAATACCCCCACCACCACTTCGTGGAGGGGTTGACCAACACAGTAAAAGGCTCCATATCCTTTCTCCTACACCATATCTTAGATCTCCAAGATATTTATGAGAGTTCTTCAATGAGATTTCACCTAGTGATAGACCCACTCATCCTCTCTATTTTGACCAAAGTAATTTGTGATTTGAGCATGAGTTCTCCTAGTTGTGATCTTTGAAGGTTGAAGACTCCTAGGTGGTAGGAGTCTTTGGTGAGGAATCAACTTAGACTACTAGGCGGTAGGAGTCTTTGGCGAGGAATCAACTTGTGATTCACCCGTGTGAAGTTTGTGAAGCTTTGGACACTACCTATAGGTCTACCACTAGTTGTTGAGAATCGCATTGAATGTATTATCTCAAGGAGAATAGCATGAGCCTTCATCGTAACACGCATCCCTCCAATGCCGATTAACTTCTCACCAAGGAAGTGAACACCCAGATACATCCTCGTCTTCATGTCGTAAATTATCCCTAACCCTAGCTCCCTACTTATGGTTTACTTTGATCACTTGACCTTGCACTCATTGACTTGTTGAATCCATTAATATTGCTCTTGTTATCTCACCCTAGCAATTGTCTACGCTCGCATTTACATTCCACACTTGCCTAAGCTTGCTAATAATAAAATAAAATTTGTAATTGTACCTATTCACCCCCCTCTAGGTCTATCTCGATCCTTTCAATGACCCGTATTAAATAATTTGAGGAAGGCAATCTAGGCATTTATAAGCTTAATTTTGAAACCATTACATTGATCCAAAAGAACCTGATGCTAAAGAGATGAAGAAATTTTGTCCTATTAGTCTTAGTAACTATGTTGTAAAGACTTTTACTAAAGCTAGGACTATTAGGGCTTCGCTTATCTGTGACAGATTGATCTTTCTGAACCAAACTGCTTTTATTAAAGGGATATTTATTTAGAAGTATTGTAATGGCACACGAAACTATTCATGAGATTCACATATCTGTGTCTAGTGGTCTAGTTTTGAAATTGGAATACGAGAAGGCTTATGAAAGAGTGAGTTGTGATTTCCTTGTGGAAATGCTCACTTCTAGAGGTTTGACCGATGAAGGGATTAAGTGGATTTGTAACACCCACTCTCAAGGTTCCTTTTGTGTCAGACTTATTAATACAAATGGGCCATATTTTATTGGAGGAAAAGGCTTGAAACAGAGTGATCCTCTTTGTCCCTTGCTATTTAATTTGGTTGCACGTGTCTTATCTAAGATGCTTATAAAGCCATGAACCACATTTTTATTGACGGATTGCTCCCTAAGATTATACCTGGTGGCGTTGTTAATCTTCAATGCGCTGATAACACGGTTCTGTTTTTAGATACTTCTGTTGACTATGCTAGGAATCTTATATGGATTTTATCATGATTTGAGAAACTTTCTAGTTTGAATATTATTTTTCACAAAAGTGGTCTTCACACTACTGAAAGTGCGTTATATCGACTAGAGGGGGGGGGGTGAATAGGTGATTTTTATGAAATTCTTCACTGAGGAATTTGCCGGTGAGGAAATTCCTTAGCGAAGAACTACTAGCAGCGGAATGAGTACTCAAAAGTAAACATAACAGAATACAAGCATAGTCATCATGATGAAATGAAGACAGGCACAGAGTACAGAAGCGTAAGCACAGGATAACACAGGATGAAGACAAACAGACTGAAGAAATTGAACTGAGGAAATTGAGAAAGTCTTCAGTCAAAGTCTTCAAACACAGATATGAACAAGCACACAACACAGTTATGAGGAAATGAAAGATTGAGGAAATAGAACCAGTAAGCTTGGTGATGACAATGATTTGGTAGGCCAGTTCCAACTGCTGTCTCAGTTGTACGTCTGGTTGGAGCGGCTGAGTATTTAAACTCGAGGACACACAGTCCCGGACACCCAGTCCTGAACACGCAGCTCAGGACACCCAGTCCTCACCGTATTCTCCTTGAACTAAGGTCACACAGACCTCGTCCAATCACTCGTGGTAAGTCTTGAGGCGACTTCCAAACCTTCACAAACTCAGTCACTCGACGATCCACAATTCCTCTTGGATACTCTAGACCATGACGCCTAACCGTCTGGAAGAAGCACAGTCTTCAAAGGTAACAAGCGTCGGATCCACGCAGGATCAATCTCTTCAGTGATGCTCAATCACTTGGGGTTTGTAGGTGTTTGGGTTTTGGGTTTTTGGTTTTTCCTCACTTGATGATTTTCGCTCAAAGTCTTCAGAGGATGGGTTGCTCTCAAATGACAAGTGTCAGTTTTTCTCGGAGCAGCCAACCAGCTAGTGGTTGTAGGGGCGGCTATTTATAGCCTAGGGAGCAGCCCGACATGGTAAGACATAAATGCCCTTCAAGGATATGACCGTTAGGTGGATAGATATTTTGGGACAGTTGGCGCATAGCACAGCAACGGTCGGAATTTTGAGTAGCAAAATCCTCAGGGCTATCATGTTCCTCACTGTGTAGGAAATCCGCACTGGTGAATTCCTAACTCCTCAGTCAGAACAAATTCCTCAGAGACCAGAAGAGCTTCATCTCTGTCACTGAAGAAATTGACTGAACTGTATGAGATTTCCAATGGCTTCACTCGAAGGGATTGGTAGGTGTAGGATTTTGAGTTGAGCATCACTTGGAAATTTTTCCTTAGTATTTCCTCGACCCCCTTTAACAGTACGGTGTTTCCTATGACTCAAGAAAGAGAAAATGAAACTACGAAAACAAAAGTCTTCATGCTTCATGTTCCTCGAATGAATATCAAGTCTTCACGGTCACACCATTTTCTTCACTTTCAAAGTCTTCAGAATACCAAAGTCTTCAGACAAAGAACTTCATTTTTAGGGGTCAACTTTCTCTGTAAATATCAAACTCCTCATAGACTTATAGACCTGTGTACACTCATAAACACATTAGTCCCTTAACCTATAAGTCTTCAATACACCAAAATCACTAAGGGGCACTAGATGCACTTACAATCTCCCCCTTTTTGGTGATTGATGACAATATAGGTTAAGTTTTCAATGGGGATAAACATATGAAGTGTAACTACTAATATTGAGGAATTTGATTGCAAGATATAGAAGAACTCCCCCTGAAGATGTGCATAGTGAGGAATTTGCTTTTGAAGCAATGCACACTTGAAGAGTTGAATCATGGAGATCTCCCCCTATATCTTGTAATTTATACACGCATTTGATATATAACAGTGAAGAATTTGAAATGCATGATGAAATATGGTGACTGATGTAATTCAGCATGCGTGCAATAATATTAACGAGGAATAAGCATGCAGAAAAATGTATCAAGAGTATCAGAGCACCATCGGGTTTAAGTTTACAACTCGATCCAATAAAGTCGCAGAAGAACGAGAGTTGTAACTTAAGAAAAAAAATGCCCATATAGAAAGACCCGCTTGAAGACTAACTCAAAATTCTCCCCCTTTATCATCAAATGACCAAAAGGATTGAATATGAGGACTACGCCCCTGAAGAATATCAAGTTGATGAAGGAGCGCCAGCGTTGTTGGGGTCGTTTGTTGTAGGGCCTGCTGCAGTGTCGTCCAAGTCTTCATTTTCATCAGTGTCGCGCGATGAAGAATATGAGTTGGCCACCAGAGAAGGAACCTTGACCTTCTTGAATTTCTTCGGTGGAGGTGCAGACCAGTCAAAATCTTCATTGAGACCCATGTTCTTCAGATCTTCTTCACCATACAGATGTGACAGGATTGCCCAGGTGCGACCGAAGACTTGATGGAGGTAGTAATGGTTTTTCTTCACTGCATTGTGTGTGGCAGTCATGTTGTGAAGAAGTGAACCAAACTGACGCTTAACTCACTTGTGATTTCGATCCACCTTCTGGTGAAGACTAAGCAGAAGTTCACGGTCAGTCATCACGCGCGGAGCAGTGGCTTGAGGAGTGGACTTGGGTGCATTGGCAGAGTCATGTGTGGCAGATTCATCATTGGTGGAGTAAGATGCAGCTTTGCGAAACTGACCATCCAATGGATGAATGCCTTCATCTATTACAGCTTGTGCCTTGCCCTTTCCATCAATCGAGGAATATGTCTGCTTGAGGACTTCAATTGGGGGCAAGTAGTTGAGGTGATTCTGGAAATCAGCTTTGTAGTTGAGTGAAGACCTTGTCCTGAGGAATCTCATAATCCAAGGTGCATAAGGCTTCAGCTCAAACGGAGATAGTGCAACATTTGCCATAGTCCTCATGAAAATCGTGATAATTGACAGGAATGCCATGAACGATGTTGAATACCAGATTCTTCATGATGCCAACAATTTCCTCATTAGATGAGTCGTGGCCTTTGATAGGACTGATTGTCCTCGTAAGAATACGATAGACAGTTCTGGGCACGTACATCAATTCCTTCACGAGGAATTTGGTTCTTGGTGCTTGACCTGGCTTCAAAGGTTTCATCAGCACCTGCATGTAATGATGTGTGAGCCCAGGTTCACTATAGATGCAGCGAGCTTCTTCAAGGGGAGGACTGAGTGGTAGAGCACAAAGCAATTCAGAGGCTGGTGCAGTGTAGTGAGTGTTTTCAGACATCCAGTCCAGCACCCATGAATTCACATCTTCAGCATCTCCGGTGATGTGCAGTGTTGCATAGAATTGAAGAATCAGTTCTTCATTCCAATCGCAGATGTCAGAGCAAAAGTTGAGCAGTCCAGCATCATGAAGAACACTGAGGACTGGTGCGAAGCACGGCAGAGATTCCATATCCACGTGAGGAATATGCTCATGGTAGAAGATCTTCTCCTTGTTGAACAGCACTGAGGAATAGAAATTGGCTTGACTAGCAATCCAGAAATGCCTCTTCCTAATGCGAGCAGTTATATGGGTTATAATCTTCGAAGAATACGTGCTCGCCGAAGAAATCATCAGCCTTGAACTTCTGCTTGCGTGAGAATGGGTCCTTTGGCTTTGGCAAAGGAGTGTTAGTGATTTGCATCACGACCTCAGGAATCTCAAATGCAGGTTCTTCAGGCTGAGGAATTTCAGGTTCCTCCTCAGTAACAGTCTGCGTCGTTGGTTGTTCAGCAGCAGTAGTTTCTTCAGTGCTAGTGGCTGGAATTTCCTCATGGACAGATGCAGTGGGATGAGTTTCTTCAGAGCCCATATGTACAGTTTGTGTGGGGGACTGAGGAATTTGCTGTAGAGGGGTGAACATTGGAGAGTTTGGATGCTGACTTTCCCAGAATTCATCACTGATTACGGGTGTGGAGCAGCCAACGTCCACATCTTCATCTTCCATTTCTTCAACGCCAGCCTCTTCAGCTGTGAACTGAGGCATAGGCGAGGAGATGATAGGTGTTGAAGGGATCGCATCCACTTCAATTTCTTCATCCAATGGTTCAGACGAAGCAGCAGAAGGAGTTTCTTCATCAGATCCGCTGGGGATCACATAGTCTTCATCAAAAGGAACAAGGTCCTTTGATGACTTGGTTGAGATGGGAACAACATCAATGGGATTTGCAGTCATAGGCTTCATTTTCTTCAGAGCTGAAGAATCTGAAGCAACTGATGCTTTCCTTTTCTTCACTGCAGCACGCTCTGCAGCCTTGGTCTTCTTCACATTTGATGCAGATGGAAGAATTGGAGTTGAAGTTGGTGCAGGAGCAGCTGAGGAATCTGGTTGATTTTCTTCAGGCACAACTGATGCAGTCGCCCTGAGTTCTTCAGTTTCTTCAGGCGCACCACTAGTGGGTGCCCTGGCAATTTCTTCAGTGGCTGGAATGCAGTCATCAGCCCTGGAACCCACATTTTCTTCAGCAGCCTGATTTTCATCAGTGGTGCTGGCATTTTCTTCAATAGGCTGAGCAGATGCTTCAGCCTGAGGAATTTCCTGTTGCGTTGGGGCTGCAACATTGGAAGTGAAGTTATCCGCAAGTTTCATAAAACGAACCTTGGCTCCAAGCCAATCAGCGCGATATGCGTCAAAGTCATCACTGAGTTTCTTGATCTCAGTCTGAATAGTGACAAGTTCTTCAGTTGTCATAGAGACAACGTTTTTATTCAGATAGCGCTCTTTCTTGTACTGCGCTTTCTTGATCTGCCTGGCCTTCTCAAACTTCCACTTTTCTTCTTGAATGAAGTGGGTCAGCATGTGACTTTGGCCAGGAGTCAGCTTGAAGTCAGGTAAGGGAGTGTTGGGGTCCTTGTGCCAGACATCAATGTAGTCGAGGATCAACTTGGGATCCAAAAGCAGCGGAACCTCTGATCCTTTGGCTCTAGCGGCCCTGACTTGTCTGTCTCTGATGATTTCTGCAAGTTCATCATCATCAGCTTCATCTTCTTCAGACGGTACTTGGAAAGCGACTTGTTTCTTTTGAGGACTTGGGCGAGGACCTCGTCCAGCAGTTGCCTTTGTCTTCAGCAGTGAGGGGCCAGCTGAGGAACTAGCTGAGACACCTGAGGCAATGGAGATGCCTGCAGTCCTTTGGCACGAGGCGAGATGCACAGGTGCTGAGGATTTAGTCGGAATAGCTGAGGGCTTAGGCGGAGGAGCTGAGGACTTTTGAGGAACAGGAGCAACATGAGGAATTTGCCGTGAGGGCTTTGAGGATTCTGGCCATGAGGGCATTGCTGAGGAACTTGGCCTTGAGGGTATTGTTGGTGAAGCACTTGGCTTACGCGCAGGCTTCTTTGACATAGCCTTCTTTGGCTTGACAGCAAAGGCCTCAGCAGAGGCAGCAGCAGCAGCAGAGTCTTCATTGAATTTCCTCACTGCTTTTTTGGCTTGCTTAGCCAACTTGGCTTGGCGCTTGGCCCATTCATTAGGATAGTCCTCACCGCGCTTGAGGCCGGTGGGATCAGCGATTTGGCCAGGTGCCAATGGAGGTCTTGGGCATGGAGGATTGAGTGCGAATTTCTTCATGTACTTAGGAGTGACATATCTGTACTCCCTCCACTCTCTAGCCCATCTCCTCTCTATCTTCTGAATGCGCACTTTGCGCTCATTCTTGGTTTCCTCAGTAGGTGTGCAGTACCCAGCATATATTTCATCAGGGATCTCAAACGCTGTATTTACCTCAGGCCTCTTTCCTCCCTTCTGTGGCTTCTTACGTCAGCCATTTTCTTCAGTTGAGGAATTTGAACAATTGAATTCTCTGAAGAAGTATGCAACTTTTCTTCGAGGAACGCTGCAAATGAGTTAAGTTGATGAGAACCTAGTGATTCAGCAGCTGACATGTGTACCTATGAACAGAGTATAGTTGCGAGGAATTTGGAGAGGTCATATGCGTTCTCAGAAGGTTTTGTAAAAAGAACAAGTTAGAGGAATTTGACCTGATGAGTCTTGAAGAATTTCACTAAACGTTCTTTGTCTTAGGTTCCAGAGATGTGTAGATTAAAAATCCACACATTTGAGGAATCTTGAAGAAAAACATGGCTTAGAGAAACGAATCAAGAATAGATGACTTGTGAGGTGTTTAGTGTGTGAATCTATGAAGAAAAACACCTTTGAAGATTTTGAAGATAATCATTCGAATCAACGAGGGTAGTAAAAGTAACTTTTAATTACCCTGGACGAAGAACACGACGAACTGGAGTGAGGAGATGTGAAGTTCGTCTGTGCAGATCTTCCACGCCCTAACTTGGCGGTGGAAGACAGCTACGGCGGCGGCGGAGTGAAGATTTCCGCGGTCGGCGCGAGTACATCGGCGACGAGGTCGAGGCAGTGAAGCTCTTCCTCACCGGCGGCGATGAAGTAGCGGCGGTGCTAGGGTTTGAGAAGCTCGAGCTGGAGAGAGAGATCGAGCGGAGTAAAAGAAGCGAGGAAGGGAAGGAGGGGTATTTATAGCCACGGTGAAAAACTGCTCGCCCGAAGAAATTGGACGAACGTGCCCCTGACCCTTCTCATTCGCATGACATGTGTCACCCACGTAGTGAGAGGTGGAGATCGTGTTAGATTGTGGGTGAGTGGATAAGTATATCATGTGATGCGGAACGGTTTGAGCGGCAAAGCCGAAAATTTAGATAAGATAGGCTTTAAAGTTCCGTTCGCAATTTCTTCAGCTGACAAGGACATAGTGAAGATTTTGAACGAGCTTCAAATAGAACGCACATGAAGAATTTGTGAACAGATTGGGTTGAGTATAGCATAGAGGGGAAGGGTCCGATCACATTCACTTAGCAGAAAACCAACTTGAAGAATTAGCAATAAGTGAATGCTGTAGAGGACATAAACTCATATATATATATATATAGTCAATGAAGAAAAACGACGGAAACAGTGAAGACACTGCAAAGTTGAAGAATATGAACAATTGAGGAATTTCAACTTTTGGTGGTGGCATGACCCACCGTATAAGAATGATGATTTCAGACACCGTGTACAATTATCGTAGGGTTCTGATAATCAAATTCTTTGTTAATTTATTCACACTAAGAGTGTTATTCTTCATTGATTGAAGGAAACGTTTCTTCATGTGTTGCACATCTAAGTCATCAATTTTGCATAAGTGTTAGGATGAGTGTCCTTTTCAAAGAACATTTGAAGATTCTAGGATATTTAGCTCACACCGCAACTTGCTAAATCTCTTCTCATCCAAGGGCTTTGTGAAGATATCGGCTAGTTGTTCTTCAGTGTAGCGACCAGACCTCAAACGGTCTGATCTCTGTGCTCCGGTGTCATCCCTGGATCAGTAATGCTGACACCACACAGTACTCGGAGGATTTATAGCAGAGTAGCAATCACACACTTATTACATCGAGTGTCTCCAAAAGAGAACTTATTACAATAAATATGGCTTAAGGCCATCTAATAACGGTAACAGCGGAAGGCTTGGAAGATAAGTGAGTCCATCAACTCCAATGACATCACTGAGTATAGAACCATGACCTAAAAACTCCTTAATCGTTGTCTGAAAAGTCTGCAACATTAACGTTGCAGCCCGAAATGGGTCAGCACATGGAATATGCTGGCAAGGTAACACATAGAGAGTAATGGAATGAAACAGCTATACTACATGCATATTTGGCCGGTGGAAAGCTCTATGGTTACAGTTTTGCGTAAAGCCAATTTTTCCCTACTTCAAAGGAATAAAATTTAATTACTATCATGGTGGTTGTTAAACATTGAGAATGGTTGACAACATTCTCAATCCCAATTAAACATCATCATTAAACATAACCCAACAAAATTAATTTAGAGTAACATGTTGAGATTCACATGATAATCCAGGTACTAGATACTCAAGATGTCCATAACCGGGGACACGGCTAACCATGATTAGTTTATTACACTCTGCATAGGTTTGCGCACTTTTCCACACAAGACTCGATCACCTCCGTTTGGTTTCTCGCACTACATGGTGTTTGAGAATACGGATGACCGAGACATAGTCTTTCAGAAGCGCTAGCACCTTACGATCGGGTAGACCGTATCACCTACATCCCCTACATCTGCTAGTCTACCACTGTAAGAGTTCGCACAACTTAGTCAACTATGCTAGAGCCCATAATAGCTTGTGGCTACACACGGAAGTTTCTAGTATGAATAGTCTCATGATCCCTTTGAGCCTGTGTGGCGGTCCAAAAGAAAACAGGCAAGTCCTGGAATACCCAGGTGCCTCAATCCACCCAGATGTGTGTTTAAGTTGCCACCTTAGATAAACCATTAAATTAACAATCTCACATCTGTCATGGATATCACTCACGCAATCCACGTCTACTAGCATAGCATGGCATAATAAGCAAACGTAGAAGTAACTCCCAAAGGTTTGATAATAACAGGTAATAGGTACTACCTCATCTACTTCCCATCCCACAATTTAATTAGATCCTAATCATGCAATGTGTGAGGATTGATCTAATGCAATAAAACTGGGTAGTAGAAAGGTATGATCAAAGTGTTACTTGCCTTGCTGATGATCCGCGAAACCTAACGATTCGAAGTAACAAGCGGCGCACTCCGGGTACTCTATCGCAAACAAAAAAACAAACAAGCATATAATAAGTACTCATCTAATGCACAGGTAAAACTCAAATAAGAGATCTAACCAGAAGGTTCAATTTAAGAACTCCGGTTGGCAAAAAGAATCAAATCGAACGAAGCAACGAAAGTCCAACGGCGAAAGAAGACAACTTCATTGTAGTAATCTGAATCTAGGGCAAATTTTACAGTAGCAAAATCTTGTTTAAGTTGGTTAAACGGATAGAGGGTTTCGAGACGAATCCCTAGGCGCTTGAATCACCTGATTCCGATAAACGAGCGAAAAGTTATACTAAAACGAAAATCGGATCAGGAATCGCGATCAGAAAAATCGCGGATTTAATCCGAGAAAAAGAAAAACGACGAACGCCAATTTTTTTTATTCCGCTCGGAAGAAAAATAAAAAGAAATACTAAATGGACTCCAAAAATTCCAAAATAAATTTTTACGGGCTTCTAAAATCAAGCCGCACAAGGTGAACATTTATTTGGGACCTAAATGCAATTTTGAAAAACACACTTTTTTCCTAAATTCAAATAAAACACCGAAAAACTTCGAAATAAAATCTTATTTGATTTTATTATTAAATCCTCAATATTTCTTTATATTGGGAAAGTCATTTTATTCCCTCTCTCATATTTTTGTAATAGAAATAATTGATGCTAAAATAAATAAAATCAAATGATCCTATTCTCAAAATTTGAGAAAACTCAAATATGAAAATAAGGAAATCCCCAACTCTCTCCGTGGGTCATTGAGTTGCGTAGAATTTCTAGGATCAACCAAAATGCAAAATAAAATATGATATGCATGATGCTCTAATGTATAACATTCCAAATTGAAAATTTGGGATGTTACAAACCTACCCCCCTTAAGATGAATCTCGCCCTCGAGATTCGGGTTGGCTAGAAAATAGGTGAGGGTGGTCTTTGAGCAGATCTTCCTCTCGCTCCCAGGTGGCTTCATCCTCCGTGTGGTGGCTCCACTAAACTTTGCAAAACTTAATAACCTTGCTGCGAGTAACTCGGCTGGTAAACTCGAGAATCTTAATTGGTTGCTCCTCGTAGGTCAAATCATTATCCAACTAAATAGTTTCCAAAGGCACTGTATCTCTCAACGGTATGTCAGCCATCTCCGCGTGACATTTCTTTAACTGAGAAACGTGGAACACATCATGTACTCCTGACAATCCTTCGGACAATTCCAACTTGTAGGCCACTTCTCCCATACGCTCCAAAACTCGATATGGTCCTACAAATCGTGGCGCTAACTTCCCTTTAACTCCAAAACGCTTTGTTCCTCGAAGTGGAGATACTCGAAGATAAGCTCTATCTCCAACTTCGTAAACTGTCTCCTTGCGTTTAGAATCCGCATAACTCTTCTGTCTGGACTGGGCTACCTTGAGCCTATCGCGAATCAACTTCACCTTCTGTTCAGACTCTTTAATCAAGTCAGGTCCAAAGAACTGGCGGTCTCCAACTTCGTCCCACGACAGCGGTGTCCTGCACCTCCTTCCGTACAAAGCTTCGAAAGGGGCCATCTTTAAACTGGTTTGATAACTGTTGTTGTAAGAGAACTCTGCATATGGCAAATTATCGTCCCAACTAGATCCATAATCTAACGCACAAGCTCTCAGCATATCCTCCAAAATCTGATTGACTCTCTCGGTCTGTCCATCTGTCTATGGATGAAAAGCTGTACTGAATTCTAACCTGGTTCCCAAAGTTTCGTGCAGCTGCTTCCAAAACTTTGAGGTAAACTGGGTTCCTCTATCCGATATGATACTCCTTGGAACTCCATGCAGACATACGATCCTGGTCATGTATATCTTTGCCAACTTAGCACTGGTATAAGTGGTCTTTACTGGGATGAAATGAGCTACTTTCGTCAATCGATCAACTACAACCCAAATCGAGTCATAGCCTGAACGAGTCCTGGGCAATCCCGTGATAAAATCCATGCCTAACTTATCCCACTTCCATTCGGGTATCAGCAATGGTTGTAACAATCCTGCTGGCTTCTGATGCACTGCCTTTACTCTCTGGCATACATCACAAACTGCTACATACTCTGCAATATCCTTCTTCATTCCGGTCCACCAGAAAATATCCTTCAAATCCAGATACATCTTGGTATTTCCTGGGTGAATTGAATACGTGAATCGTGTGCCTCTTGCAAAATTAACTTCCTGATCTCCGGGTCATTGGGCACGTAAACACGGTCTTCAAACCATAGGGTGTCGTGCTCATCCTCACGAAATCCTTTAGCTTTTCCTTTGCTCAGTTTCTCCTTTATACCGGCAATCTCTTTGTCAGCTTTCTGAGCTTCCCTGATTTTATCCATCAAAGTTGACTGAATCTCCAATGCTGCTACATAACCTCTTGGAACTATTTCCACACATAGTTCACGAAGATTTTCGGCTAACTCCCTTGGTATTTCTCCCGTCATTAACGTATCGACATGGCTCCCGGCTTAATGCGTCTGCTACTACATTAGCCTTTCCAGGATGATAATGCAATTTCATATCATAATCCTTGATAAGCTCCAACCATCTTCTTTGTCTGAGATTTAACTCCTTCTGGGTGAAAATGTACTTCAAACTCTTATGATCCGTGTACACCTCACAATGATTTCCAGTGAGAAAATGTCTCCATGTCTTCAATGCATGCACTACGGCTGCTAACTCCAAATCATGTGTGGCATAATTCGACTCATGAGGTTTCAGTTGTCTTGAGGCATATGAAACAACTCTCCCTTCCTGCATAAGCACTACTCCAAGTCCTCGACGTGAAGCGTCGCAATACACCTCATAATCCTTGGTCTGGTCTGGCAAAATCAACACTGGTGAGGTAACCAAACGTTTCTTCAACTCCTGGAAACTAGCCTCACATTCCTCTGTCCATATGAACTTGGTATCCTTCTTCAACAACTCAATCATAGGCTTCGCAATCTTTGAGAAATTCTCAATAAATCTCCGGTAGTATCCTGCGAGTCCAAGAAAACTCCGGATCTCTCCAACTGTTGTTGGGGCTTCCCACTTGGTCACAGTTTCAACTTTAGTGGGATCTACTGCTATACCTTCTCCAGATATAACATGTCCGAGGAATCCTACTTCCTTCAACCAAAACTCACATTTGCTGAACTTGGCATATAATTAACGTTCTTTGAGCTTTCCAAGTACCAAAAGCAAATGCTCTTTATATTCCTCTTCATTCTTCGAATAAACCAGGATATCATCAATGAACACTACGACGAACTTATCCAAAAATTTCATAAATACTTTGTTCATCATGTTCATAAAATAGGTAGGTGCGTTAGTCAGACCAAATGACATAACGGTATACTCGTACAACCCATACCTGGTGGTAAAAGCTGTCTTCGGAATATCCTGTTCTCAAATCTTCAACTGGTGGTATCCTGATCGTAGATCGATCTTGGAAAATACCTTAGCTCCTTGCAATCGATCAAACAGATCATTGATCATTGGTAGTGGGTACTTGTTCTTGATTGTTACTTCATTCACTCCTCGATAATCAACAACCATCCTTAACGATCCATCTTTCTTCTCCACCAGAAGTACTGGCGATCCCCAAGGTGAAGAACTTGGGCGAATATATCCTGTATCCAGTAACTCCTTAATCTGCTTCTTAATTTCCACCAAATCCTTTGCTGGCATCCTATATGGTCTCTTTGATATTGGCCCTGTGCCTAGCAATAGCTCAATCAAAAACTCAATATCTCTATCCGGTGGCATGCCTGGCAACTCCTCTGGAAATACATCAGGGAAATCCCTTACCACTGGTACTTCCTCCTGCACAACTCCTGTTAAGCAATTTACTTGAGTCCTCTTTGACACATGCCGGGATACATACTTGATCCTTCTCCCTTCTGGTGTGGTAAGCAAAATTGACTTACTAGCACATTCAATATTCCCTTCATACTTTGATAACCAATCCATGCCTAATATCACATCCAATCCTTGGGATTCCAATACTATTAGATCTGAGGGAAAACATAGTTACCAATCCTTAATGGTAACCGATCACACCATCGACTAGCCATATATTCTGCTCCAGGCGAGGTTACTAACATGGGTGACCTAAGGGCTTGGGTTGATAGGTTATACTTATCCACAAATCCCCTTGAGATGTATGAATGCGATGCGCCAGTATCAAAAAGAACGAGTGCAGTAAATGACTTAACCAAAAACTTACCTATTACTGCATCGGGCTGAGCTTCAACCTCCTCCACGCAAACGTGGTTCACTTGTCCCCTGTTGAAAGGGTTCGGCTTCTTCCCAGAACTTCCATTGCAATTTTGGCCTTCAGGACATTCATTGGCATAATGTCCGGTCTTCAAACACTTAAAGCAAGTGACTTGGCTCAAGTCCTTGGCTGGGGTTGAGGGGTTGGTGCGGTTCTGGCCGTTGCTTCCTCCATTGCCATTACCATTCTTGGTGCCATTGTGATTATGCGAGCTACCTCCTCCATGGGTATGCTGAAAATGTCCTCCTGGTCTAGGGGTAAAACGTGGCTTCTGCTGAGCTCCTGAATTGTACTTTCCTTGTCCATACTTCCTCTTGCGGTTCTCAATCTGCTGCTGCTTCCCTTCAATCATAAGAGCATGATCTACCAACTCCTGGTAGTTGTTGAAGGTTGCTACCATCAACTGCATGCTCAACTCATCATTCAGTCCTTCCAGCAACTTCTCCTGCTTAGCTGCATCCGTAGCGACGTCATCTGGGGCATAACATGCTAGCTTACTAAATTCCTCCACATACTGGCCAACTGTCCGTCCTCCTTGGCGCAAGTTGCGAAACTCACGCTTCTTCATGGCCATAGCTCCTGCTGAAACATGGGCAGTACGAAAAGCCTGCTGAAACTGGTCCCATGTGACAGTGTCGACTGGGAAAGTGGCTGTGAAATTCTCCCACCATGATGCTGCGGGTCCTTCTAGCTGATGTGCGACAAACTTCACCTTCTCCGCATCTGTGCATCCTGCTGTGGTCAACTCCCTAGCTGTCTTGCGGAGCCAATCATCTGCTACTATCGGCTTGGTGCTACTGGAAAACACCGGTGGATTCATCCTAAGAAAACGGGCTAAGTGGTCAACAGGTGGTGGTGGTGGTGGTGGGTTGTTGTTGTTGTTCCCCTGATTCTGATTCTGGACTAGCAACTGCATCAATGTGTTCTGCTGCTGGTTCAACTGGGTGAGCTCCGGTGGTAAGGCAAATCCGGGGTCACGTCTCGGAGGCATCTGAGGGTTTAGAAAAGATGAGATATAAGAATAGAGGGGGTCTAAAGAGAAAACACTACCCATATGCACATGAGGCAAAAGCAAACAATTCAATTCATTCAATCAAACAAAGGCATACAATCGATCTATCTATCGCAAAAGTGCTCGGACTACTATATTTACATGGTGGACTACTACTACTGATGAGGTGGTCTACTAGAAATATTCTTCGGTTGCAGACTCCATGATATCTGCTCCAGTTTCATTAACATAGTCATCATCGCTACTATCTGGTTCCGAGTCGGTGCCGTCGATGATGATGTAGTCTTCCGGGCTAATCTCCTGGGGTTCTTCGTCTTCATCCACTGGCGTAGGGCCTCCCATTAATACTGCTAGCTTCATAGTTAGGTCGGCATTCTTATCCACCAATACTTCAATTTCTTCTTCATAATCTTCACGTGTAGCCTTGAGTTCTTCCTCCAGTTCCTTGATTCTAGTCTTAGCCTTCTTCAGATCTATCATGTCGGCGCACATCTGGTTCTCCTGTTGTCGAATGTGCTGGTTTAGCTCCTGGATAAAAGCTGCAATTGATCTATCCTTCCTGGTGCTGATCATCTCCCAGTGCTCATCTCGGCGCCCACAAATCTGGTAGATAGTATCCTTGAGATCCTTGCGGTAGACTTCTCCAATGCGTCCCATGGCGATGTGAGCTACCATGCTCTTTCCTAGACTCCAGGTTGGTGCATCAAAAGAAAACTCTATGGGCTCAGTGACTGGCATGAACGTCCTTCCTGGAACTTGAACTTGAATCATCCAGCGCTCTTCTTCAAGTAAAGTGGTGTTGTAGGTTCCGGTGAAGCTTGGTACTCCTATGTTCAGGTATCTAGTGACTTCCTTCAAGTGTCGTCCAAAGGGTGTATCTTCATCCGGTTGTGTGAACTTGTTCCTTGCATCCGCCATCCTAAAGAGTAGAAAAGATGAGAGGTCAGGAGAGAAGAGAGTGGATAGTGATCTAGGTCTTGTGCTTAGTGGTCGTGTCCTACAGTCAGCATGTGCTCTGATACCATCTCTGTAGCGACCAGACCTCAAACGGTCTGATCTCTGTGCTCCGGTGTCATCCCTGGATCAGTAATGCTGACACCACACAGTACTCGGAGGATTTATAGCAGAGTAGCAATCACACATTTATTACATCGAGTGTCTCCAAAAGAGAACTTATTACAATAAATATGGCCAGGCCATCTAATAACGGTAACAGCGGAAGGCTTGGAAGATAAGTGAGTCCATCAACTCCAACGGCATCGCTGAGTATACAACCACTACCTAAAAACTCCTTAATCGTCGTCTGAAAAGTCTGCAACATTAACGTTGCAGCCCGAAATGGGTCAGCACATGGAATATGCTGGCAAGGTAACACATAGAGAGTAATGGAATGAAACAGCTATATGTAAGTGCATCTAGTGCCACCCCTAGTTGGTTTTGGAGTATTGACGACAAACCTAGTTGAGGGACTAATGTGTTTGTGAGAATTGCAGGATAACACAGGTAGAAGTCCCTCATTGATTCGGTTTTCCTACCAGAGATGACCCTAAAAATGTATGAAGACATTGAAGTCAAAGGTGGTATATGAAGACATTCACATTGAAGACTATGACAAGAGAAGACATCGCATGCAGCCTATGGAGCTCGAAGACTTAGATCTTTCGCAGTTCTTTTTCTTCTTTGTTGAGTCATAGGAACCACCGTACTGTTAAGTGGGGTCCAAGAGAACCAGTCAGAATGACTGAAGTGATGCCTAACCAAAACCTATGTCTTCGAGTGAAGACTATGAGAGCGAATCTTGTCCAGAGTCGGACAAGTCAGCTTTTCTTGCAGCCCAAGTAAAGTTGCCGTATGAGTTTGAAATCTGACCGTTGGAACACGTGTCAGTTCCTTAGTGACCCAGGGTCATTTCGGACAAATCAGGTCGGGTTGCCTAGTGGCTATAAATAGCCCACCCCCTACAACCATAAACGGTTGGCTGCTCAGAGTTAGTGTACGGCTTTTGTCGTTTGAGAGCAACCCACCTCAAAGCATTTGAGAGAGAATTCCTCGCGAGGATAAAGCCCTAACCACCCAGAGCCAAAGAGAATTAGGCATCACTTAAGTCTTCTTGTCTGTGTGATCTGAAGACTTATTACACTTGAGGACTATGCATCCTCCAGCTGGTTAGGCGTCGCGTTCTGAGCATCCAAGAGACATTGTGGATCGCCGGTGAACGAAGTCTGTGAAGGTTTGGGAGTCTACCTTGAAGACTTACCAGAGTGATTGGGCGAGGTCTGTGTGACCTTAGCTCAAGGGGAATACGGTGAGGACTGGGTGTCCTGAGCTGTGTGTTCAGGACTGGGTGTCCGGAACTGTGTGTCCTCGGGTTTAAATACCTAGCCGCCCTAACCAGACGTATAGTTGTCACAGCAACTGGAACTGGTCCAACACAGCATTGTCTTCAACAAGTCACTGGTTTCATCCTTCCCTTCTCTTTACGTACTGTTACTCCTTGTGAAGACATTGTATGATTGCACTATCTTTTATCTTCACCGAGTGACTGCGTGTTCTGTTTGGCTTCATAATTTCTTCCTACTTGATCCTTACTACATTGCTGCTCTTAGTCATTGTGCTTTCACTCTATTGAATACTTGACTATGGCTTGCCTAGTGTAGTCTACCTTCCGCTGCAGGGTAATAGGTTTATTTCTGTCGTTTGTCTTCATAACTTCCACGTTTTGAAGACTTTCATAAAAATCGCCTATTCACCCCCCCTCTAGTCGATATAACGCACTTTCAATTGGTATCAGAGCAAGGTACTCCCTTGTTCTGTGTGATTCGGTTTAACCACCTGGAGTTTTAGCTATGTCGACTGCAGGGATAATTAAAGTCTCCGCTGCGTGCCCCGTCTTCGATGGAACTGAATATCCCTACTGGAAGAATAAGATGCGCATGCATCTTGAAGCCATTGACGTCGACCTATGGTATGTTGTCAAGAATGGCGTTCCCAAGGCTGGAGAAGGTGTCACTGCTGCTGACGTCAAGAAGTTCGTTCAACTGGACTCTACTGCCAAGAATATCATCTGTGGTCATCTGACCAAAGGACAGTATGGCCGCGTGAGTGCTTTGGAAACATCTAAGCTAGTCTGGGACTGGCTCTCCAAGGTCAACGAAGGCGTCTCAACCCAGAGAGATCAGAGAATCACTGTCCTTCGCAACCTCTTCAACCGCTTCAAGAGAAATGACAATGAGAATGTCCAGCTCACATTTGATCGACTCACTAACATCACGAATGAGCTTCAAGCCCTTGGCGCTACTAAGATCACCAAGCATGAAGTCATCAAGACACTACTGAGATCACTTGACAGTTCGTTTGACACCCTAGCCCTGATGATTCAAGAATGTCCCGATTTCAAGACACTCGAGCTGTCTGACATACTTGAGAGGCTCAACACACATGAGTTTCAGCTTTCTGAGAAAAGAGATATCTACGGTCCAAACTATGGGCGAACTCGTGCCTTGAAGGCAAAAGCTGTCTCCTCATCTGAAGAAGAATCTGACAGCAGTTCTGATGATCCTAAAGACATTGGAAGGGAACTTGCTATGCTTGTCAAGAAGTTCCAAAAATTCACCAAGAAGAAAGGCTTCAGAAAGTCTTCCCGATCAAGCTCAAGGAATGATGAAGCTTTTGCTCATGACTACAAGAAGAAAACATGTCACAAGTGCAAGAAACCTGGCCACTTCATCTCTGAGTGTCCGCAGTGGGACAATGAGAACAAAAAGAAGAAGAAGAGCAAGGAATATGACTCTGACGACAAGAAGAAGAAGAAATACTCAAAGTCCTCTTCCAAGTCTTCTTCAAAGTCTTCATCACACAAGAAGAGCTCATCTGGCAAGGCACATGCGTTTGTTGGCAAGGAAATGGATTCAGAGGAGGAGTCCGCTTCTGAGGAGGTGGAGGTGGAGTCTGAGGAGGAGTCCGATTCTGGCGTTGCAAGTCTGGCTACAGCATACGTTGCCAAGTCCATCTTCAGCACTGAAGACAATGACCTCATCACCGACACCGATGCAAATGACAAGGACTACTCCGCTCCTACCTACTGCTTCATGGCACGCGGTGCCAAGGTAAACACACGCACGACTCACTATCAAACATCCAGTGACGATGACTTTGATTGTGGTTCAAAACCCAGCTACAAAACACTTGCTAAAATTGCAACTGAACAACAGAAAGCCATGGAACATATTCAAAAACTTTTAGACAAAAGCGATGATCTGTTAGGCGCTGAAATGACTCGTTCTGAGTCCTTAATTGAAGATATAAAAAATCTTCATGTTAAGTATGAGGAACTTGAAAGCCGTCATGAAACGCTCTCAACAACTCATGAAAAGCTTTCCTATGATTATCTTCAAAGGAAGCAAGATCTTGAGAAATTGAGAGCTGCTCATGAAGATCTTCAAAAGGAAAATGAGTCACTTCGCTCCAAACAGATCAGTTCCGCTCAGGAAGGATTTGAACCACCATGTCTTAAGTGCATTGAGCGTGATAATGCTACTACTGTTGTTGAATGTTCTACTTCTGCTACTGTTGCAATATCTTCAACTGTTGATGTGGGAACTAACCCCTCTGCTGAGGATTCCACTGCTATTGCTAATGAGAATGCTAGGTTGAAGACATTGCTTGAAACAGGGATGTACAAAAGTCTTAAAGGGCATCAGACACTATGTGATGTCCTCAAAAAGCAGATCTTGAACCGAAACCCGAGGAAAGAGGGTGTTGGGTTCGTAAGGAAAATGAATGCTGATGGCTCTTACTGGAAACCTGAGCAGTACCCCAAAACCACATGGGTTGCTGCAAAGGAATCTTCAGCAGATCTATCCAATCTATCTGGCTTCTCTTGTGCAAATCCCATTGCCTTTGATGAATCCTTTGATGCAAACTATAAACTGTTTAAGAATCAAAATGGTGAAGTGTTTGCCAGGTACATCGGTACTAACTGCAGGAATGGACCGCCTATGAAGAAGATCTGGGTTCCGAAAAAGTGTCTGGAGAATCTTCCTGTGAATGTCATCATGACACCACACGTGAAGAAGACAAACCTCAGACCACAGACTTCATACGGTCCAAAGCCTTCATATAGACAGAGGACTCACCTGAGTCGCACTAACGCAAATGTTTTGCAGGGAAACCATACTCAGGCCTATGAATATGAGCGCGGTTCATCAAACCGCCATGTTCATAAGACCAAGAACTATTCTGCTTATTCTTATGAGTACTATTGTCCGCCTGCAAGACTTTTTGCTAGGGCTCCAAAGCCAAAATTCTCAGACACTGCACTTAGACTTATTGCTTCTAAGCCACCCTTGAAGATGTGGGTGGCTAAGAAAGCTTAACTCTCTTTTGCAGGGAAAGGTCTCCAGCAGAAAACCAAAATCGTCTGACGCTATTGCTGGGGACCTTAAACATCTTGTAGGGCGCAAGATCAAATGCCCGAATGGTCTTACTATGTACTTCGTTCCTGAATCACTTGCTACTCTCCCTATCAGTCCTAATCTGGATCTAAGCTTTCATAACCCACTGGTTCGTCAAATGTTTTTGCTTCACAATTCTCTTCGTGAAGCCTATCCCCCTAACTGCACTGTAGGGTACGACACCAGCGTCCTCAGAATGGATTATTGATAGTGGGTGTACCAACCACATGACTGGTAAAAGAAGCCTTCTTATGGACTCAACCTTACGTCCATCCGACAAGAGTCACATCACATTTGCTGACACTGGTAAAAGTAAGGTATTGGGTCTAGGTAGAGTTGCAATCTCAAAGGATCAACACATGGATAAAGTCATGCTTGTTGAATCCCTTGGCTTCAACTTAATGTCTGTCTCAATGCTTTGTGATTTGAACATGATCGTAATATTTGGAAAATATCGTTGCCTTGTACTAATGGAATCTGACAAGTCTCTAGTGTTTGAAGGGTATCGGAAAGATGATTTGTACGTGGTAGATTTTTCGGCAGGACCACAGCTTGCCGTATGTCTTCTAGCAAAGGCTTCAGAATGCTGGCTCTGGCATCGGAGGCTAGGGCATGCTGGCATGAGGAACCTCCACACCCTTGAAAAGAAGAAGCATGTCATAGGCATCGAGGGCGTCAAGTTCAAGAAAGATCACTTATGCGGTGCCTGTGAAGCAGGGAAGATGACGAGGGCCAAACATCCCTCGAAGACAATCATGACAACCACTCGACCCTTCGAACTGCTCCACATGGATCTTTTCGGTCCCACTCATTACTCAACTCTTACTACTACTGCTTGCCTCTATGGCTTTGTTATTGTTGATGATTATTCTAGATATACTTGGGTGCACATAATCCTTTACAAGACTGAAGTGCAGGATGTCTTCAGACGCTTCGCCAATCGAGCTATGAACAATTATGGCGCCAAGATAAAGCACATCAGAAGTGACAATGGCACTGAATTCAAGAACACTGGCCTTGATATATATCTTGATACCTTGGGCATCACACATGAATTCTCGGTCCCGTACACGCCACAGCAGAATGGCGTCGTCGAACGCAAGAACAGAACACTCATTGAGATGGCCAGAACGATGCTAGATGAATACAAGACCCCAAGAAAATTCTGGCCTGAAGCCATTGATACTGCATGCCATACAATCAATCGTGTTTATCTTCACAAGCTTCTGAACAAGACATCTTATGAGCTCCTTACAGGCAAGAAGCCAAATGTCAGTTACTTCAGAGTATTTGGTGCCAGGTGCTGGATCAAGGATCCACATCACACTTCAAAATTTGCACCAAAAGCACATGAGGGTTTTATGCTTGGATATGGAAAGGATTCACACTCCTATAGAGTCTTCAATCTCTTTCTCTATAAAGTGGTTGAAATAGTGGATGTGCGATTTGATGAGACTAGCGGTTCACAAAGAGAGCACCTGCCAAATGTGCTAGATGAAGTTCCATCCAGCGAATCAATCAAGCTAATGGGAACTGGAGAAATCATACCCTCTGAAGCTCAACCTGAAGAGGAACTTATCATCTCCGCACCTGATCAACCTGAAGACAATGCTCAGTCTGAAGACAATCCCACTAACAATGACAATGATCAGCAAGAGCAAAATCTTCGCCCTGTACATCCTCGTGTTGCCAATGAAGTGCAGATTGAGAGAATAATTGATAGCATCAATGCACCTGGTCCGCTTACTCGTTCAAGGGCGACTCAGCTGGCAAATTTCTATGGGCACTTCACATTCGTCTCAATAACAGAACCCAAGAAAGTTGAAGAAGCCTTCATGGAACCTGAATGGATTCAAGCTATGCAAGAAGAGCTTCAACAGTTTGAGCTGAATAATGTATGGGAACTGGTTAAGCGTCCTGATCCTTGGAAGCACAACATAATTAGCACCAAATGGATATACCGCAACAAGCAAGATGAGCATGGTCAAGTTGTCAGAAACAAATCTCGCCTCGTTGCTCAAGGATATACTCAAGTGGAAGGCATTGACTTCGATGAAACATTTGCTCCTGTGGCTCGACTTGAAGCCATACGCATACTGCTGGCCTATGCAAATCATCATAACATACTTCTATATCAAATGGATGTGAAGAGTGCTTTTCTCAATGGCAAGATTGAAGAAGAAGTGTATGTTGCACAACCGCCTGGCTTTGGAGATCCAAAACATCCTGACATGGTATACAAGCTCAACAAGGCACTGTATGGCCTCAAACAAGCCCCTCGGGCTTGGTATGACACACTCAAATACTTCCTGAAGAGCAAAGGCTTCATACCTGGTTCCCTCGACCCCACTCTCTTCATGAAGACATATGATGGTGAACTGTTTGTGTGCCAAATATATGTGGATGACATTATCTTCGGCTGCACCAATCAGAAATACAGTGAAGAGTTTGGATATATGATGCAAGAGCAATATCAGATGTCCATGATGGGAGAGCTGAAGTTCTTCCTCGATCTCCAAATACGACAGCAACGCAATGGCATCTTCATATCTCAAGAGAAGTATCTCAAAGATTGCCTGAAGAAGTTTGGTATGCAAGACTGCAAAGGCTTCACGACGCCAATGCCAGCGAAACATCATCTAGGTCCCGACGACAATGGTAAAGAGTTCGATCAAAAGGTATACCGCTCCATGATTGGTTCTTTACTTTATCTATGTGCATCTAGGCCAGATATTATGCTTAGTGTTTGCATGTGTGCTCGATTCCAAGCGGCACCAAAGGAGTCGCATCACTTAGCTGTGAAGCGAATTCTTCGATATTTGGCTCACACCCCAACTCTAGGATTATGGTATCCAAAGGGCTCAAAGTTTGATCTGGTTGGATTCACGGATGCTGATTATGCTGGTGACAAGGTGGATCGCAAGTCTACATCAGGCACATGTCATTTTCTGGGACGATCACTTGTATGTTGGTCTTCAAAGAAGCAGAACTGTGTATCTCTCTCCACTGCTGAATCTGAATACATTGCTGCTGGATCTTGCTGTGCTCAGCTTCTGTGGATGAAGCAAATACTCAAGGACTATGGCATTCATCTGAAGCAAGTGCCACTCTACTGCGACAATGAAAGCGCCATCAAGATTGCCAACAACCCAGTTCAGCACTCGAAGACAAAGCACATTAAAATTCGTCATCACTTTCTCAAAGATCATGTTGTGAAGGAAGATATTGATATCATACACGTCAACACTGAAGAGCAATTGGCAGATATCTTCACCAAGCCCTTGGATGAGAAGAGATTTTGCAAGTTACGGTGTGAGCTAAATATCTTGGAATCCTCAAATGTCCTGTGATTAGGCACACATCCTAACACTTATGCATATTGATGACTTAGATGTGCAACACACGAAGAAAAGTATATCTTCAATCAATGAAGACATACATTCTAAGTGTGAATACATTAATGTGGAATTTGACTTCGGAGCGCCACGATAATTGTGCGCCGTGTCTGGGTCTAATACTTCCTATACGGTGGGTAACGCCACCACCAAACTTTCTGTTTGAAGTGCTTCACTCATGGTGTTACATTAGCTATGTCTTCACATTTGGTTTGGCTTCAATCTCAACATGTCTTCATGATTATCTTCACTATGTTGATTATATATATACATATACTAGTGTTCTGTCCTCTACAGCATTCACTTATAGCTATGTCTTCTTGTTGAATCTTTTGAACTAAGTGAATGTGATCGGACCCTAACCTCTCTATGCTTTCTATCTCAAACTCTATCTCTCCAAATCATATGCATTCTATTGAAACTGTCGAATGTCTTCTCTGCGTCCTTGTCAGCAGAATATACAGAGACAACCATTAAGTCCGTTTTCAATGATCATTCCTTCACCTGAAACCCAGAGAAGTGGGAACGACCACCCGACAATCTAGGCGTGCATGGGACGTGGAACAACCCCGATATGCTGCATGACGGCCACGTGCCCATCAGATGTGAATCGCCAGGGGCACCTGTGTAATAACATAGTGCCGCCCCTGTACCTATAAATACATGCCTCACCACAGTCATTATCTCTTCTTCCACTCTCGCACGAACTCTAGCGCCACCGCTAGCACTCGACGACGCCGGCGACGAAGCGCTTCGCTGCCGCAACCTCTCCGACGCCGTCTTCACGCCGACCGCGGACATCGTCCTCTCCGCCACGCTGTAGGTGTCCTCCGTCGCCAAGTTAGGGCACGGAAGATCGAACTGCTCGGCCTCCTCTTCCACTCCGTCTAGCAGTTCTTCGTGTGGTAAATAAAACCTCCTTTTATGGCCCCCCTTTGATCCTATAGCTTTATCACTTTCTACCACAAGCAGTTTCTATTCACACAAGTTGGATCCCTTTCATACTGCATCTCATAACATGCCTAGTATATTCACTTATGCTTCACAAAGTAGTTAGATTCCTCACTTGTACTGATCTGTGGATTCGTACAAATCTGGAACCAACTCCTTATCTATGAGTGAATGTCTTCGCACGATGAGGTCAATGTATTCTAAACTGATTTATCTTCAAAATCTTCTGAGAATGCATATGACCTCTTCCCCTTCCCTCGCACCTTAATGCTGTCACAGGTACATGTCTGTGGGAGAATCCTTTGGTTCTCATAGTCTGCATTCATTTGCAGAATTCTTACAGCATCACATAAATTCTCCCGAAGCCAGTTCCTGTTTGTCCAGCAAGCGAAAACCTTTGAAGCCTCTGAACGTATTGAAGCCTTTCAGATTAAGGTTCATGGCTTCAGAAAAATCAGCAAGGAAGGGTGGCAGAAAGCGTCAAGGAGAAACATCAAGAGATCTACCCGATGACCTCTCAGAGCTGTACAAGACAGATCCTGAAGAGGATTACAATCAGCGCAAGACACGAATCCAATGGATTCGACGCTATTGGGCAGAACAGTGGTTCAAGTACAGATTTGTGACCAAGGAATATGCTGAAAAGAATGCCATCAAGCGACCATGGGGAGACATCCTCTACAAAAATCTTCAACCCAAAACCAGAGATGAAGCCATTGAACAAGGCTTCTATCCCTGCATGGTCCGTGGACCACAACCTGCGGATGCTGACCCATCGTCCCTGCTATGGTGTCGTGACGACATTCTGTTCAAGCGCAACTTCCAGTTTGCCCAGAACTCAGCAAAGCAAAACAAGAAGACATTGGGACTAGACTTCAACCCTGGTCCTTCTGCTCCAAGGGCTGACGGCACACGTGATGCAGAACCCAATGTCGTCGGTCCTTTCTACAACCTTGAAGGTCTCATCACCCATATCTTGGTTCAAGGGACTGTCGTGAACGAGTCTGCAGATGACGCTGAATCAGATGAAGCGCCTGCAGCACCGAAGCCAAAGAAGCAGCCAAAAGCTTCAAAGCCTGCCTCTGCTCCAAAACTCTCACGGGCGAAGCCACTGGCAACTGCACCTCCTGAAGACAGTGTGCAGTCTGAAGATTTGTCACGCATCTCCAAACCCCAGAAGGTCAAGATGCCTCTACCACACACCGGCCAAGAGCTAACAGCTGCTGCCATACTGCGCAATGATGCCATTGATCTGTCAAGTGATGAAGATCTTGCAGATGACGCTCTTGAGCAACTCATCAAGAGCAAAGAAGAAGCAAAAATCTTCAATGATCTACCTCTCTTTGATGTAACAATCACCCACCACTTCATTGATGAATGGTTTGACACGCCAAACATCAGCTTTGACGATCTGCAACTACCCATTGGCCTCAGTGTTGCCTTCCATGGCGCCATTGCTTCAGAGTTAGCTATCGCCCAGCGCATTGTTGAACTGAAGCAAAAGATTGACTATGAAAAGGCTCAGTTCAAGAAGCATATGGCCAAGCTCAGCGTGCAAGAGGTGAAGAACTTCAAGATTATGCTACACGAGCTCAAGGAAGCCTTTCTCAAGAAACGTGCAGAAGCTCAGGGTTCTCGTGAGCGCATGAAGGTTCTGGCTGACAAATGTGTGCAGGCCTACAATGAGGCTGAGAAGCGCAAGGCCCTTGAGCGTCCTGGCATCGACCCCAGGATGGCCGCAAAGAAGATGAAGAAGCCCGCTACGACTGAACCTGACGCACCAAGGAAGGAAGCAGATCCCATTGTCTTCCCAACTAGAATGACTGGCTCGAAGCCAAAAAGCCGGTCAACCGCTTTAGAGCTCAAGAAGACGAGGACTGCTGAGGTTGAAGCCAGGAAGAGGAAACATCCTGAAGCCTCTCCTACTGCCCCCTCCAAGAAGAGGAGGAAGACCAAGAAAGATCGGGCTGCTCCCACAGAGCCTTTGATCGTTGAACCCATTTCCACGGTTCGTCCTGACGCTGAACGCCAACTGACAATCCATGAGTCTGCTTTCACAAAGGCTCATGAAGCTGAAGACTTTCCAGCAGCTAATCCCATCGCTGCTGAAGACATTGGTCAACATGACCATGTAGAAGATGGTGCAGTCCTTCCTCAGCTCGAGAACAGCGAACTCATCAGCATTGGTCGTCCTCTGACGCCAATCGCTCAGGATGCTTCATGGGCTGATCGCCCACAAGAGGAAGAAGACTTTGAGGCCCAGCCAACTCCAACTACACAGGCGTCGCCTGCGTTGCGCAGGCTTCGCAAAGGACCTAGGCCTCCAGTCTCTGCGTCTGAAGCTGAAACTGCTGAAGACATTCCAGCTGCATCAGCCGATGAATAAGAAGTCCTACAAGCTGCTACTCCCCTGTCCCACCAAGAAGCGGTTCTCGAGGAGAATGTGATTGTGACCGACCCTCCAGCTCATCAAGTGGAGGTTGAAAATCTTGAGGCTGCCACCACCACCACCAATGAAGCCACTGACGCTGTCATGGCTGAAGCTAATGTGGAGCCCTCCCCAACAAAAGCATCAGAAGTCAGCGAAGCCACTGATCCCACTGCTTCTGTTCCTGCACCTGCTGTCGGTCCCCAGTTCGACTATCATGTTGAGCACAGGCCTCAGGTACAGAAGCCAATCCCAAGATTGCCCAGGTTCCCAGGTCCTGCATTAGCACCTGGATCCTTCAATATCAATGGCTTCAGAGCAGACAACACATTCTTCAATAGCTCCAGGAACCCCTACTCAAGGGAAAGAATATCATCTGATCGGTTCTGGAGCTATCCGCATCGAAGCTATTACTCCTGCATTCTATACAATCAAGGTCGCATCTTCCCACACAAGCGTCTTGACATTGAAGCTATAGCTGGTCTGCCCTGTCTGGAAGAAGCTCTGGATTGCTTCAAAGAAGTTGGATTGCTGCCATTCGTCACTGACCAAGAGCATTGGAATGAAGAGTTACTGCTCCAATTCTATGCCACACTTCACATCCGCGGGTACAACAGAGATCCGAAGACTTGGGTCCTGGAGTGGATGACAGGAAACGTTCATCACGAAGCCAAAGCCTTTGACATCATTGAGCTCACTAGTCTGCCCACTCCCAAAGATCTCTACGAATCTGGCTGTCAACTTCACAGTGAAGCTGTGGAGAGCATCTTTCAGAAGCCTGAACCTAACATGAGTCAGATGCTCAATATGATGAAGCCATTACCCCAAGATGCTGCATATCCCAAAGAGTTCTTTGTTGAAGACCTAGAGTATCTGCCAAGGACTATTTATCACATCATAAGGCGAACTCTCTGGCCCATCAAAGGGCACTCTTCACATGCCAAGCTTGAAGGTGCAATGAAGACTTTGGTCTTCTATATTCTTCATGGAAAATGCTTCAATGCACAGGACTTCTTTATTCGCCAACTGGCTGCATCAGGCTCTGATCTGTTTGGCTTGAAGTTCTACGCCCCATGGGTCATGCGGCTGATCAAACTTCACTCCACTGTCTCATATCAGCCATCTGCTCGCAATCATCGGATTTTTCTGCCTGATGTGGATATGTCTATTGAAGCCATCTATCCTGAGCCTACCAAGGAACCCCTAAGTCTTCAGAATGCAGAGCATCAGAGTTTCTCTCAGAACATTGAAGGAGTTGAAGCAGTCGCTCGTGTGTATCCTTTGGCTGGCACTACACGTGCACCGCGTCCTGCTCTCACTGAAGCCACTGACAGTACAACTGCTCCACAACCCAAGAAGCGCACTCGTGTTCTCAACGACCGAGAGCTTCTTGTGGCTCTTCATCAGAAACAGGATAGGCATCATGACTGGCTAAAGCGTCAAATGCAAAGCCTCTTGGTGGATGTGAATCGCATTCGCAATCTTGCCACCAAGAATGTGTTTGTTGCCCATGAAACCTCTCGCCGCACATGGAAAGGGCTGACACTGATGTGTTCTGAAGATGATCTTCAAGAGGATGGCTTCACTGAGCGCTTCAAGTTTGACTCCACACCTCCTCGAAGGGCAGTGCTGCGACGAAATCCATCTCTTGAAGACTCTGAGTTCTCTTCCTTTGCTACAACTGTAAATGCCAGAGTGATCGAGGATGATGACGATGCTACTTCACCGCCGCCTCCTTCAGCATGCTTCGACACTGCTCCAAGCTCTTCTGCACCGCCAAATACCACCACCGACCCTGCTGCTTCACCTACTCTTCATGGGAACGAGTAGATGCTCTATGTCTTCAAACCTTTTTGGTCCTTACTGACAAAAGGGGGAGAAGCTGAGTTTGATAGTCTTCAAGCGGGTCCATATGGGCGGGTGCTTTATATTTTTCTTCGTGTTTACAACTCTCGTTTTGATACATTTGGTTCTTTGATTTGTAACACTTAAAACTCGATGGTCGTCTGCTACCTATTTGCCACCTTGTGATGCGATGGTAAATTCCGCATGTGCGACGATAAATTCCGCACTTAGATCATTTTGCAGACGTCCATTTTCCATTATGCATGTCATTATCTTCACATACCCTTTTCATGCATAGTGGATTGTCATCATAAGTTGAAAAGGATCTCCACAAGCACAACCTGCCATGTGTATTTGCATTCCAAAAGCAAACTACTTATATGCACATCTTCAGGGGGAGCCCTTGCAACTTATGAAGACAATTCCTTATCCTTTACAATTTCACATATTATATTCCCCGTTGAAAACTTCAACTAGTTTGTCATCAATCACCAAAAAGGGGGAGATTGTAAGTGCATCTAGTGCCACCCCTAGTTGGTTTTGGAGTATTGACGACAAACCTAGTTGAGGGACTAATGTGTTTGTGAGAATTGCAGGATAACACAGGTAGAAGTCCCTCATTGATTCGGTTTTCCTACCAGAGATGACCCCTAAAAATGTATGAAGACATTGAAGTCAAAGGTGGTATATGAAGACATTCACATTGAAGACTATGACAAGAGAAGACATTGCATGCAGCCTATGGAGCTCGAAGACTTAGATCTTTCGCAGTTCTTTTTCTTCTTTGTTGAGTCATAGGAACCACCGTACTGTTAAGTGGGGTCCAAGAGAACCAGTCAAAATGACTGAAGTGATGCCTAACCAAAACCTATGTCTTCGAGTGAAGACTATGAGAGCGAATCTTGTCCAGAGTCGGACAAGTCAGCTTTGCTTGCAGCCCAAGTAAAGTTGCCATGTGAGTTTGAAATCTGACCGTTGGAACACGTGTCAGTTCCTTAGTGACCCAGGGTCATTTCGGACAAATCAGGTCGGGTTGCCTAGTGGCTATAAATAGCCTACCCCCTACAACCATAAACGGTTGGCTGCTCAGAGTTAGTGTACGGCTTTTGTCGTTTGAGAGCAACCCACCTCGAAGCATTTGAGAGAGAATTCCTCGCGAGGATAAAGCCCTAACCACCCAGAGCCAAAGAGAATTAGGCATCACTTAAGTCTTCTTGTCTGTGTGATCTGAAGACTTATTACACTTGAGGACTGTGCATCCTCCAGCCGGTTAGGCGTCGCGTTCTGAGCATCCAAGAGACATTGTGGATCGCCGGTGAACGAAGTCTGTGAAGGTTTGGGAGTCTACCTTGAAGACTTACCAGAGTGATTGGGTGAGGTCTGTGTGACCTTAGCTCAAGGGGAATACGGTGAGGACTGGGTGTCCTGAGCTGCGTGTTCAGGACTGGGTGTCTGGGACTATGTATCCTCAGGTTTAAACACCTAGCCGCCCTAACCAGACGTACAGTTGTCACAGCAATTGGAACTGGTCCAACACATCATTGTCTTCAACAAGTCACTGGTTTCATCCTTCCCTTCTCTTTACGTACTGTTACTCCTTGTGAAGACATTGTATGATTGCACTATCTTTTATCTTCACCGAGTGACTGCGTGTTCTGTTTGGCTTCATAATTTCTTCCTACTTGATCCTTACTACATTGCTGCTCTTAGTCATTGTGCTTTCACTCTATTGAATACTTGACTATGGCTTGCCTAGTGTAGTCTACCTTCCGCTGTAGGGTAATAGGTTTATTTCTGTCGTTTGTCTTCATAACTTCCATGTTTTGAAGACTTTCATAAAAATTGCCTATTCACCCCCCCTCTAGTCGATAGAACGCACTTTCACTATACTACATGCATATTTGGCCGGTGGAAAGCTCTATGGTTACAGTTTTGCGTAAAGCCAATTTTTCCCTACTTCAAAGGTATAAAATTTAATTACTATCATGGTGGTTGTTAAACATTGAGAATGGTTGACAGCATTCTCAATCCCAATTAAACATCATCATTAAACATAACCCAACAAAATTAATTTAGAGTAACATGTTGAGATTCACATGATAATCCAGGTACTAGATACTCAAGATGTCCATAACCGGGGACACGGCTAACCATGATTAGTTTATTACACTCTGCAGAGGTTTGCGCACTTTTCCCCACAAGACTCGATCACCTCCATTTGGTTTCTCGCACTACATGGTGTTTGAGAAGACGGATGACCGAGACATAGTCTTTCAGAAGCGCTAGCAGCTTACGATCGGGTAGACCGTACCACCTACATCCCCTACATCTGCTAGTCTACCACTGTAAGAGTTCGCACAACTTAGTCAACTATGCTAGAGCCCATGATAGCTTGTGGCTGCACATGGAAGTTTCTAGTATGAATAGTCTCATGATCCCTTTGAGCCTGGGTGGCGGTCCAAAAGAAAACAGGCAAGTCCTGGAATACCCAGGTGCCTCAATCCACCCAGATGTGTGTTTAAGTTGCCACCTTAGATAAACCATTAAATTAACAATCTCACATCTGTCATGGATATCACTCACCCAATCCACGTCTACTAGCATAGCATGGCATAATAAGCAAATGTAGAAGTAACTCCCAAAGGTTTGATAATAACAGGTAATAGGTACTACCTCATCTACTTCCCATCCCACAATTTAATTAGATCCTAATCATGCAATGTGTGAGGATTGATCTAATGCAATAAAACTGGGTAGTAGGAAGGTATGATCAAAGTGTTACTTGCCTTGCTGATGATCCGCGAAACCTAACGATTCGAAGTAACAGGCGGCGCACTCCGGGTACTCTATCACAAACAAACAAACAAGTATACAATAAGTACTCATCTAATGCACAGGTAAAACTCAAATAAGAGATCTAACCAGAAGGTTCAACTTAAGAACTCCGGTTGGCAAAAAGAATCAAATCGAACGAAGCAACGAAAGTCCAACGGCGAAAGAAAACAACTTCGTTCTAGTAATCTGGATCTAGGGAAAATTTTACAGTAGCAAAATCTTGTTTAAGTTGGTTAAACGGATAGAGGGTTTCGAGACGAATCCCTAGGCGCTTGAATCGCCTGATTCCGATAAACGAGCGAAAAGTTATACTAAAACGAAAATCGGATCAGGAATCGCGATCAGAAAAATCACGGATTTAATCCGAGAAAAAGAAAAACGACGAACGCCGATTTTTTTTCTCTTTATTTTACGACGGCACGAAAAACGAGGCGCGACGAACCTCGACGGCGGAATCCGGCGGCGGCAGCGGACGACGGCGGCGGCGGCTAGGGCAGGGCGGCGGCTGGGGTGGGGGCTGGCTAGGGTTTCCCTCGGGGTGGGCTGCCCCGGCTTATAAAGGCCCCCCCTCGGGCCGGAGTCCTAGTCGGACACGGCCCGTAGGTCGGTTCGGTTTTTTTATTTCGCTCGGAAGAAAAATAAAAAGAAATACTAAACGGACTCCAAAAATTCCGAAATAAATTTTCACGGGCTTCTAAAATCAAGCCGCACAAGGTGAACATTTATTTGGGACCTAAAAGCAATTTTGAAAAACACACTTTTTTCCTAAATTCAAATAAAACACCGAAAAACTCCGAAATAAAATCTTATTTGATTTTATTATTAAATCCTCAATATTTCTTTATTTTGGGAAAGTCATTTTATTCCCTCTCTCATATTTTTGTAATAGAAATAATTGATGATAAAATAAATAAAATCAAATGATCCTATTCTCAAAATTTGAGAAAACTCAAATATGAAAATAACGAAATCCCCAACTCTCTCCGTGGGTCATTGAGTTGCGTAGAATTTCTAGGATCAACCAAAATGCAAAATAAAATATGATATGCATGATGCTCTAATGTATAACATTCCAAATTGGAAATTTGGGATGTTACATTCAGTCTTCACATGCTCAATAGAAATGTCGCCCTTCAACACATGATCATGAAGAAAATGATGACGAATCTGAATGTGCTTTGTCTTTGAGTGCTGAACTGGGTCGTGAGCAATCTTGATGGCACTCTCATTGTCACAGAAGAGAGGCACATTCTTCATGTTGACGTTGTAGTCCTCGAGAGTTTGCTTCATCCATAGCAATTGGGCACAGCAAGAACCAGTGGCAATGTACTCAGCTTCAGCAGTAGATAGTGATACGCAGTTCTGTTTCTTCGAGGACCAACAGACCAAAGATCGTCCAAGGAAATGACATGTACCAGATGTTGACTTGCGGTCCACACGATCACCAGCATAGTCAGAGTCAGACTATCCAATGAGATCAAAAGCCGAGCCCTTGGGGTACCATAATCCAAGTGTTGGTGTGTGAGCTAGATATCGAAGAATATGCTTCACAGCCTTATGGTGTGATTCCTTCGGTGTAGCTTGAAATCGGGTAGACATGCAAACACTAAGCATTATATCTGGCCTAGATGCACATAAGTACAATAAAGAACCTATCATGGAGCGGTATACCTTATGATCGAAGTCAATACCATTTTCATCAGTGCACAGATGGCCATTTGTGGGCATAGGAATTTTGACGCCTTTGTAATCTTGCATGCCGAATTTCCTCAGTACATCCTTGAGGTATTTCTCCTGAGATATGAATATGCCATTGCGTCGTTGACGAATTTGAAGACCTAAGAAGAATTTCAACTCTCCCATCATAGACATTTGATATTCTTCACTCATCATATAGGCAAATTCATCAGTATAACGTTGGTCAGTACAGCCAAAGATAATATCATCAACATATATTTGGCACACAAACAATTCACCATCATAAGATTTAGTGAAAAGAGTAGGATCGAGTGAACCGGGTTTGAAGCCTTTCGTCATGAGTAATTCCTTCAAAGTATCATACCAAGCCCGTGGGGCCTGCTTGAGGCCATAGAGGGCCTTGTTGAGTCTGAAGACTTTGTCAGGATTCTTTGGATCTTCAAAACCTGGGGGTTGAGCAACATATACTTCTTCCTCAAGCTTACCATTGAGGAATGCACTTTTCACATCCATTTGATATAAAGTGATATCATGATGGTTAGCATAAGCAAGTAATATGCGAATAGCCTCAAGTCTAGCAACAGGTGCAAAAGTTTCATCGAAATCAATTCCTTCAACCTGTGTGTAGCCTTGAGCTAGAAGCCGTGCCTTATTCCTCACCACAAGGCCATTTTCGTCTTGCTTGTTGCGATAGATCCACTTTGTGCCGATGATATTATGCTTGCGAGGATCTGGACGTTTGACCAGTTCCCAGACATTGTTGAGCTCGAACTGATGTAATTCTTCTTGCATGGCCTGAATCCACTCAGGCTCCAGAAATGCTTCATCTACCTTAGTGGGCTCTGTAATAGAGACAAAAGCATAGTGCCCACAAAAGTTAGACAAATGTGAAGCTTTTGAGCATGTGAGAGGACCTGGCGCTTTGATGTCATTGATGATCTTTTCAACTTGCACTTCTTTTGCAATGCGAGGATGAGCTGGTTGTCGTTGAAGAATTTGATCAGCGTTTTCTTCAGCACCATTTTCTTCAGCATTTTCTTCAGGTGCATTAGCTCGACATTCTTCATGTTCTGGAATGAATTCTTCAGCAGATTCTTCAGTGGGAATGACATCCTCAGTAGCCTTGAACTTGATAGTTTCCTTAGGTGCTGGTTCATCTATCACAGTAGGTAGGTGCTCTCTTTGTGAGCCATTAGTTTCATCGAACCGCACATCTACAGTTTCAACAACTTTGTGAAGAACGTTGTTGAAGACTCTGTAGGTGTGCGAGTCCTTTCCGTAACCAAGCATAAAACCTTCATGTGCTTTCGGTGCAAATTTTGAGTTGTGATGAGGATCTCTAATCCAACATTTAGCACCGAAGACTTTGAAATAACTTACATTGGGTTTCTTATCAGTGAGGAGTTCATAGGCAGTCTTCTTGAAGAATTTGTGAAGATATACTCTGTTGATGATGTGGCACGCAGTATCAATTGCCTTAGTCCAGAAACTACGAGGCGTTTTGTATGCATCAAACATAGTGTGAGCCATCTCAGCAAGAGTCCTGTTCTTGCGCTCCACGACGCCGTTTTGCTGAGGAGTATAAGGAGCAGATAACTCATGAGTAATACCAAGTTCATCAAGATAGTCATCAAGACCAGACTTCTTGAACTCAGTGCCATTGTCACTTCTGATGTGCTTGATCTTCACACCAAAGTTGGTTGAAGCCCTCAAGGAAAATCGTTTGAAGACTTCCTGCACTTCATGTTTGTAAGTAACAAGGTGTACCCATGTGTAACGAGAGTAATCATCAACAATAACAAAGCCATATTGAGATGCTTCATTTGAAATAGCAGAATAATGATTAGGACCGAAGAGATCCATGTGAAGCAATTCAAATGGGCGAGTAGTGGTCATGATAGTCTTCGCTGGATGCTTGGCCTTTGTCATCTTCCCAGCTTCACAGGCTCCGCAGAGGTGATCCTTGAGGAATTTGACATTCTCGATGCCAATGACATGCTTCTTCTTCGCAAGCGTGTGCAAATTCCTCATGCCTGCATGACCAAGTCGTCGATGCCAGAGCCAACCTTCTGAAGCTTTTGCAAGTAAGCACACGGCTGGTTGTGGTCCTGTAGAGAAATCAACAATATACAGGTCTCCTCTCCTAAAGCCTTCGAATAATTTGGAATTGTCAGCTTCCATAACCACAACACAACGGTACTTGCCAAAGACAACAACCATATCAAGATCACAGAGCATTGAGACAGACATAAGGTTGTATCCTAAGGACTCAACAAGCATGACTTTGTCCATGTGTCGATCCTTTGTGATCGCAACCTTACCTAGACCCAATACCTGACTTTTGCCTTTGTCAGCAAAGATGATATGCTTCAGATGCGACGGAGATAATGGAGCATCCATCAATAGATTCTTGTCACCAGTCATGTGGTTTGTACATCCACTATTGAGGACCCACTCAGTGGCTTTGGGTTGATCATCCTGCAGATGAATTAGTGCAGCTTACAAACTCATATACTTCATCAGTGAAGAATATGACATCAATTCATCAGATCAATTTCATAAAGTAAAGAAACTGATAAAGCAATATGAGGACGTGAGAAATGAAAGTTCATTTCTTCATGATTAGCCTGCGTCCTATCAGGCATACTCAGGTCTCCAGCAAATTCTTCAGACGATTATGTATGTCTGGAGACCTGACCCTGCAAAAGAGATTAGTTCTTTTTCTTCACCACCCACATCTGAAGGGGTGGCAAAGAGTTCATCATTCTACGAGCTCCATACGAGAAGGATGGCATAGAAGCCAGTCCATTTCGTTTTACATAAGAGGGGCTAGAGTAAGCACAAGAGTAAGCAGAGAAATTCTTCGAGGACTTATGGACATAATGATTTGAAGAATAATGCACATATCCATAATCCTTAAATCTTCCCTGTGAAACAGAAGGGTTAGCATGATGATGTTCATATGAGGACTTTGATCCATATGAGGAATTTTGTCCGTATGAGGACTTGAATCCATATGAAGAATTTGGTCCATATGAAGAATTTGATCTGGGGTTCCTATTCTTCACAGGTGGCGTCATGATGACATTCACCTGAAGATTTTCAAGGCATCTTTTGGGAACCTAGATTTTCTTCATAGGGGAGCCGTTCCTGCAGTTAGTGCCAACATATCTAGCAAATACTTCACCATTCTGATTTTTGAACAGTTTATAGTTGGAGTCAATTGACTCATCATCAGAATGAGGAGATTCACATGCAAATCCAGATGAGTTAGATGGATCAACTGGAGGTCCCTTTGCAGCAACCCATATAGTTTTGGGGTACTGCTCAGGCTTCCAATATGTACCATCATCATTGAGTTTCCCCTCAAAGGCAATACCCTCTTTCCTAGGGTTCCTGTTGAGGATCTGCTTTTTAAGCACATCACAAAGAGCCTGATGCCCTTTGAGGCTTTTGTACATGCCTGTCGTGTACAATTCCTTCAACCCTGCATCATCAGTGATACTAGCAATGTCCTCAGATGAGGAATTAGTGATAGCAGAGGTATGTGAAGAATTTGAAACATTAGCAGCATTTGAACATTCAGGTGAAGAATTAGCAGATTCACGTTCAATGCACTTCAAGCATGGAGGAACAAATTCTTCCTGAGAAGCGCTGATATGTTGAGCAAGTAATGAATCGCGCTCCTTCTGAAGATCTTCATAACTCACTCTTAGCTTCTCAAGGTCCTGCTTTCTTTGAAGAAATTCATAAGAAAGCTTCTCATGATCGGATAAGAGAGTGTTATGATGACTTTGAAGATTGTCAAACCTATTCTGAAATCTCTGAAGATTTTCAGTCAGGGCTTTAGTGCGATCCATTTCTTCACCCAACATATCATCACTTTTGTCTAGCATGTTTTGAACCTTTTCTAAAGCCCTTTGTTGTTTTACAGCAATCTTAGCAAGTTTAGAATAGTTGGGCTTAAGATTTTCATCAGATTCATTCTCACTTGATTCAGATGAGGTATATTTGAGTACCTTGTCACCCTTTGCCATGAAGCAGTAGGTGGGAGCGTAGTCATCATCCCCTTCATCAGCTTTGTTGGCGAGGTTATTTTCTTCAGTGTTGAAGATAGACTTGTTGACGAATGCAGTAGCGAGAGCTAGGCTCGCCACTCCGGATTCAGACTCCTCAGATGACTCATCTTCCTCATTTTCTTCAGATTCAGCCCCAGAGTCCATTTCCTTGCCAATGAATGCCCTGGCCTTCTTGGAGCTGCTCTTCTTGTGATATGAAGGCTTTGAGGATTTTGATGATGAGGATTTTGTGGATTTCTTCTTTTTCTTCGCATCATCAGAACTGTAATCCTTGTATTTCTTCTTCTTTGATTCCCTTTCCCATTGAGGAAAATCTTGAATGTAATGTCCAGGCTTCTTGCATTTGTGGCAGAGCCTCCTCTTGTAGTCACTTGATGAGGAATCACTTCTCCTTGAGGGTCTCCCAAAGCGACCACGTCTTGAGAACTTTTGGAACTTCTTCACAAGCACAACCAGATCATGGCTTAGTTCTTCAGGATCACCAAGGCTGCTACCAGAGTCTTCATCTTCGGACTTAGATACGGCCTTGGCCTTCAGTGCACGTGTTCTGCCATAGCTTGAACCATAGAGATCTCTCTTTTCAGCAAGTTGGAACTCATGAGTATTTAGCCTTTCGAGAATATCAGCGGGATCAAGTGACTTGTAATCAGCACGTTCTTGTATCATCAATGCCAGAGTGTCAAATGAAGAATCAAGCGATCTCAGCAATTTCTTCACCACCTCATGGTCGGCGATGTCAGTGGCACCAAGTGCTTGAAGCTCATTTGAGATGTCAGTGAGGCGATCGAAGGTTTGTTGAACATTTTCATTGTCGAGTCTTTTGAAGCGGTTGAAGAGATTGCGAAGAACATCAACTCGAGAGTCACGCTGAGTTGAGACTCCTTCATTCACTTTGGACAACCTGTCCCAGATAAGCTTCGCTGTCTCCAAAGCACTCACTCTGCCATACTGTCCTTTGCTCAGATGGCCACATATGATATTCTTCACTTGAGAGTCGAGTTGCTTGAATCTCTTCACATCAGCAGCATTCAGAGAAGGTGTGACTGAGAGAACACCATTTTCCACAACATACCAGAGATCGTTATCAATTGCTTCAAGATGCATTCGCATCTTATTCTTCCAGTAGGGGTAGTCCGTCCCATCAAGGTAGGACACCCAGCAGAGACCTTGATCATACCTGCGGTCGACATAACTAAAACTCCAGGCGGTTAAACCAAAATCACACAGAACAAGGGAGTACCTTGCTCTGATACGAATTGAAAGTGCGTTATATCGACTAGAGGGGGGTGAATAGGCGATTTTTATGAAATTCTTCACTGAGGAATTTGCCGGTGAGGAAATTCCTTAGCGAAGAACTACTAGCAGCGGAATGAGTACTCAAAAGTAAACATAACAGAATACAAGCATAGTCATAATGATGAAATGAAGACAGGCACATAGTACAGAAGCGTAAGCACAGGATAACACAGGATGAAGACAAACAGACTGAAGAAATTGAACTGAGGAAATTGAGAAAGTCTTCAGTCAAAGTCTTCAAACACAGATATGAACAAGCACACAACACAATTATGAGGAAATGAAAGAGTTGAGGAAATAGAACCAGTAAGCTTGGTGATGACAATGATTTGGTAGACCAGTTCCAACTGTTGTCTCAGTTGTACGTCTGGTTGGAGCGGCTGAGTATTTAAACTTAAGGGCACACAGTCCTGGACACCCAGTCCTGAACACGCAGCTCAGGACACCCAGTCCTCACCATATTCTCCTTGAACTAAGGTCACACAGACCTCGTCCAATCACTCATGGTAAGTCTTCAGCGACTTCCAAACCTTCACAAACTCGGTCACTCGGTGATCCACAATTCCTCTTGGATGCTCTAGACCATGACGCCTAACCGTCTGGAAGAAGCACAGTCTTCAAAGGTAACAAGCGTCGGATCCACGCATGATCAATCTCTTCAGTGATGCTCACTCACTTGGGGTTTGTAGGTGTTTGGGTTTTGGGTTTTTGGTTTTTCCTCACTTGATGATTTTCGCTCAAAGTCTTCAGAGGATGGGTTGCTCTCAAATGACAAGTGTCAGTTTCTCTCGGAGCAGCCAACCAGCTAGTGGTTGTAGGGGGCGGCTATTTATAGCCTAGGGAGCAGCCCGACATGATAAGACATAAATGCCCTTCAATGATATGACCGTTAGGTGGATAGATATTTTGGGACAGTTGGCGCATAGCACAGCAACGGTCGGAATTTTGAGTAGCAAAATCCTCAGGGCTATCATGTTCCTCACTGTGTAGGAAATCCGCACTAGTGAATTCCTAACTCCTCAGTCAGAACAAATTCCTCAGAGACCAGAAGAGCTTCGTCTCTGTCACTGAACAAATTGACTGAACTGTATGAGATTTCCAATGGCTTCACTCGAAGGGATTGGTAGGTGTAGGATTTTGAGTTGAGCATCACTTGGAAATTTTTCCTTAGTATTTCCTCGACCCTCTTTAACAGTACGGTGTTTCCTATGACTCAAGAAAGAGAAAATGAAACTACGAAAACAAAAGTCTTCACGCTTCATGTTCCTTGAATGAATACCAAGTCTTCACGGTCACACCATTTTCTTCACTTTCAAAGTCTTCAGAAAGTCTTCATAATACTGAAGTCTTCAGACGAAGAACTTCATTTTTAGGGGTCGACTTTCTCTGTAAATATCAAACTCCTCATAGACTTATAGACCTGTGTACACTCATAAACACATTAGTCCCTTAACCTATAAGTCTTCAATACACCAAAATCACTAAGGGGCACTAGATGCACTTACAACTACTAATGGGGATAAGGATTTGTCTAACTATTTTTTGTTGCAAGATGGGTGATTTCCCTTCCAAATATTTGAGGGCGCCTTTGTATTTTAAAAATCTATGAAGATAGGATGTCCAACCAATGGTAGATAGGATGATTACAAATATTGTTGGTTAATTGGATAGAAATATTTCTTGCAAGGCAAGTTGGCTCTTTTGAGCACCTGTAATGCTAGTGTCCTTGCATATCCTATGTCGGTGATCAAGTTCCCCAAATGGGCCATTAATTCCATTACTTCCAAATATCAAATTTCTTTTGGGGTAATAAAAGCAATGAACAAATATCATTTGGCTAATTGCGAGCTTGTATCCAGGAAGAATGTTTTTGGTGGTCTAGGTGTCCCTGGTCTTAGAGATTTTAACTTGGCTCTTCTTGCTTCATGGGATAAGAGATACTTTGATAGTCGCCCCCTTGATTGGGAACATTGTTCAATTTTAAATATAACACTGCTTGTCCAAACTTGCTTTGGGCTAACCCAGGTGTTGTGTACCACCCCTAGTGTCAAGCTACAGTAACCTCCCCCTAATGGTAGCCATGTCATCATAATTACTACACAAATTGTCACTTGTCCAAAATCAAAACCAAATTCAAAATTAAATTTCAAGTCAAAATTTACATCTTCAAAAATGCAAACAAAATAGTTCCTAATTTTGCAAATAATTCCTAAGTGATTATGTTGAGGAAAACAACATCACCTAAATTCCCAAAATGCCCCTAGGATTTAAGAACATTGTCCAAAACAACCCCATTAATCTATTTTAATTTATATAAAGTTTAAATGAAATCTTCTTGCCTCCAAAATTTTTGTGGGAGTACTAAATAATGCCTAGTATTTGTTTTGACAACTTGCATATTTTATAAAACTCATTTAGTGGTCAATTTTTTTGCAAACAGTAGGAAAATGGCAAAAAAGTAATAAAAGTAAAGAGCTAGGCCTACTATGCCACTAGGCCTTGGGAAGCCACAGTGTGGCCCAGCCCACTGTGGCCGGCCTTGCCTTACCTCCCACAGCGCCCTGGCAAAGGTGGCGCACGCCATGGCTTCCCTCCCCCACTCGCCACTGCAGCCCCGTGGGGGTGGATAAAACCACCCCTGCCCCCTCACACTCCCTCCCGCAAACCCTAGAACCCCCCCCCCCCCAATTTCCTCCCTCTCGCTCCCTCACCCTATCCTTCTCTGCCATGCCCACCCGAGAGGAGAGATCGCCGCCTCACAGTCGTCAGCACTCACCGAAGCCGCCCCGCGCTTTACAGAGAAGCCCAAGAAGACCCCTAATGCCTGCTCCGTCGTCTGCGTCACGGGATTGGAGCCATCGAGCACAATCGACGCCGCCTGCTTCGTCCTCTTCATCTTCGGCCATTGGAGCTCCGCCGCATGAACCGCCATTGCCGCTCCACCCCGGCCTTGATGTCTACTATGCAACTTTATTCTTGAGACACGTGTTGTGCCTCCAAGCGCAGAGTTTTGTAGGACAGTAGCAATTTTCCCTCAAGTGGATGACCTAAGGTTTATCAATCCGTGAGAGGTGTAGGATGAAGATGGTCTCTCACAAACGGCCCTGCAATCAAATACAAGAAATCTCTTGTGTCCCCAACACACCCAATACAATGGCAAATTGTATAGGTGCACTAGTTCGGCGAAGAGATAGTGATAAAAGTGTAATACGGATGGTAGAAATATATTTTTATAATCTAAATAAAAAGATAACAAGGTAGCAAATAGTAAATGGGCACAAAACGGTATTTCAATGCTTAAAAACAAGGCCTAGGGTCCATACTTTCACTAGTGCAATCTCCCAACAGTGCTAACATAGTTGGATCATATGATTATCCCTCAAAGTGTAATAAACAATCACTCCTGAGTTCCTAATAGCAGAGAACAAAAGATAGAATTTGTTTGTAGGGTACGAAACCACCTCAAAGCTATTCTTTCCGTTCGATCTATTCAAGAGTTCGTACTAAAATAACACAAAGCTATTGTTTCCGTTCGATCTATCCTAGAGTTCGTACTAGAATAACACCAAAGCAAATTCATATTCATAATACTCAATCCACACAAAGAACTACAAGGAGACCCCAAAGTTTCCATCGGAGAAAAGATAATAAAACGTGCATCAACCCCTATGCAAAGATTACCCCAATATCATCGCGGGAATCCACAAGTTGAGTGCCATAACATATATCAAGTGAATCAATAAGATACCCCAATGTCACCTCAAGTATTCATACCGCAAGACATACATCATGTGTTCTCAAATCTGAACATTCAATCCGACATGACAAAACTTCAAAGGGTAAAGATTCAATTCATCACAACAAGAGTATAGAGGGGAGAAACATCATATGATCCGACTATATTAACAAGGGCTTATTCCATTTGTGCCCCCCAATTCCTTAGTTGTGCTCAGTTTTCCCCACGCTTCAAACTTTTTCTCACTTTTCCCCACTCCCTTAGCTGAAACTCTCACAAATGTTCATAACAGACGTTTGCCGTCTTGGCCATTAACTGACTTGTGGGGCCACGTTGGACTCTGTTGACTGTGGCTGTGGCTTCGTTGGTTGGGCCTTGTTTGTGTTCATAGGACGGGCCCGTTAGTTTGTTGGTAATAAATTAAAAAAGCCTGCTATCGATGGATGCAACCTGCTATGCATGCCCGGCTTTGGCATCGATGTAGCCTGCTATGCATGCGAACACCGCCACGCACGCATCTAGTGACCTAGACCTAATCGCATGCATGCACGCCGACACGCACGCATCGATCCGTGCCGCACGGTTTCCGGTGGATTCAGTCGTTCCGCAGCATCGTTTCACGCGTCGCAGGCATACGTGCCGGTGGCAGAAGGGGTAGGTTGCACGCACGCTCGCATCCCTATGTCGAGGCATCGGTTCACGCCGGACGGCTGCCGCTCGCGTCCATATGTCGGTGGCAGAAGGGGTAGGCTGCACGCACGCTCGTGAATGGGAGGCAGGCAGCCGCCAACGCAGAGCACGCAGAAGGGGGAGGTAGGCAGCCGCCAATGCAGAGCATGCAAAGCACGCTTGCATCGATTCACGTTCACACATTGATGATCGCATCAGTTCACGCACGCACTGAGTCACGATCTACGCTGTTTGCGCGTGTACCCACTTTGTCTCCCCCGGCTATTTAAACTGCCCTTCATTGCCTCTTCTTCTACAGATCCATCTGCGCCTCCCACTTCTCTTCTTCCCCCAAAATCCAAAGCCGTTCCACTCAGCGAAGTGAGCAAGATGCAGTACAATGGGCCGACGTTCCAAGAGCCGCCCACCGTGCCGGAACGGCGGTACCCCGCTAACGTCGCCGTCGAGGCATTGCTCCGCATGTGGGCGTTCTCATGCTGGAGGGGTAGCACTAAGCTTGCATGGGGGTTCCTCCGTGCGGGCTTCCACCACCTCCCGGCGGGCTCGCCGCCCATGTTCAACCTCGTGGAGCAGCGTCCCCACGCCAACGCTCTAGTGGTAGGGCTCGTCATCCACTTCACCAACAGGTTCGATGCCTACTACCTGCTCGGCAAGGTGTATTGGTGTGGGTGCGAGTTCATCGCATTCACCACCTATAACATCTTCACTGACTTCGAGAGCGTCTTCCCCGCTCACAACCGCATGCACAGCCTCCCGTACTACCTCGGCGACAACGGCCTTGAGGAGGAGCAGTACTGAAGACGGCGGCGAAGAAGACGGTGAAGCCAGCGGTTAAGGTGAAGACGACGGTGAAGACATGGCGGTGTTGCCCTAGCTACCCTATCTACTATGTAGTGTGAGTTTGGTGTGTGTGTTGCCCGAGCTAGCTACCCTATCTATGTAAGGTTAATTATTATTATCTATCGGTGTCGTGTTATATGTAAGAACTTATGTTGCCCTAGCAACCCTATCTAAGTTAAGTTATGTTTTTTATATTAATGCTTTGTTATGTTTGTATTTTGTTTGTCCCAAGTTTAGACACGGCTAATTGGCATGGGAAAAATTAACCAAACTAACTAAAAATGATGTGTTTATAGATGCCTTCTAAAAATAAGAACATATTGTACATTTGTACACGACTTTGGTTTGAGAGCTCTGTATTTTTTAGGTACTCCAAGAATACTTTGGTTTTCAGAAATATTGAAGTATCAAATACTTTGAGATGTTTGGCTTTAGTCAAAAGTGTAGTTTTAACTACACTATGTTTGAAGTATATAAAAAAGAGGGTTGGACCTCTTTTTCCAATCATGAAGTATTGGTTCGCTAGGCATAATAATACTGCGGTTTGCAAATACTTTGATTCTAAAAAATGAAGGGACCCATAAAGGAAAGCCAAAAAAATTCATCAATGAGATATAAGAGATTGGGCAATCAAATTAATGAAAAAAGCAATCAGAAACAAAAAAGAACAAAGCAATCGTTCCTAAACAAAAAAAGAAACATCGCTTGTTTCTGGGCCTCATTTATCCTTTGTGGGCCTATTGCAGCTTGATTCTCTTTGGGCCCGTGAACTAGGTTTTTTTTCTCGTAGAACTGACGAACTCGAGGACAAAAGTTTGGCAAGTGCGAGAGAGAAGAGATGAACTTGATGTATATCCCTTGTGCTGCTCAAGTACTGCTTACTGTCATCTGACGAGCTAGGGTATGATCCAACACTCGAGGTTATTAGCTAACAAAATAATCCTATCACTGAACTGGTAGTTGTCTTCTGCCGAAACTGGAAGTGTCGAAACTTAACAATAAACTGCATACATTCAGAGATCGACAGTTGCACTAAACAGAGTTGCATTTGAGATAAACAGACTTGGATTGCTAAGCAGTGGCAACAACAGTAGACAAACATCTCTAACGAGAGATGGCCATCAAGTAAAAAAATTCCTAGAGCAAGTATTCCTAAAGCTATCAGATTGGATTGCTTCTTCAACTCAATCAGCTGCTTGAAGTTCTTGTTCATCTTCTTCAATTCCGTCTTCAGTTTGACATCTACCACCGTCGGGTATTCTGGACGCGCTGCTCCTGCCGGAGCGGCATTGTCATGGGCCAGATTGAACTCGCGGATTGCATTCCCCCTCGAATCCAACAAGCCCAACCCTTGAAGCCTCTGGATGTAATCATCCATCCACTTGAAATGGTGGCATTTCTTCACGATCTGAAAACGAAATCATGTAACCTAAATCCAAATCTGACAGATTTTTTGAGAAATTAGAGATAAAGGATGCGACGAAAACTCAGATCTAACCTGCCCCTCCGGCTTGCTCTCGCATTTGACGAACTCGCGCCCAAAGTTCCCAATCTTCTCCTCCTTTGAAGTCAACCGCTTCAGTGGCGCAGTCCGTGGGCAGTCAGTGCATCGAGTCATCGGCACTGGACCATACACCGGCCACGTGGAACGGGGGGCTGACGAGGAGGTCGACATATCGCCCGAGAGGAAGAAACGGAGGAATTGCTCGAGAGGAAGAAGAACGAGAAGATGGGGGAAAGAAACAGAGGAATTGCTCGAGCTGCTCGATGCCTTTGTCTGTCAGATGGAGAAGAGAAGAAGGGGAAGCTATATTGATGATTTGCCACATTGTATTTTGCAGTTTGAATATTTGAACCAACTCTTAACACTGACATGTGGTGGTCATGTGCGAAAAATACAATTTCATATGTAAAGTGGGGCAGATCGTAAAAACCCGAGAAGGACAGTGCAGTAGCCAATCAGGATGCATCACGCGGATCGCGCATGCCTGCCCCACATCTGACAGGTGGTGTTTGGCGCTTGGTAGGATCCGACGGCGGACGTTCGACGCTAGGGTTTGGAGCATTTCTGTGGGGTTATGAGCGATTCAACGGGGTTATTAGGGTTTGACCTGATTTCAAATGGCCATAACTAAATTAGAAAAAATCGCAAAAAAAATAAAACAAACGTAGTTCGTCCGTTTATGAGACCTAGTTACCATAAAAAATATAAACTAGGTATAGGGGCGTTTTTTTTTGAAAAATCATTTTTTGAAGTGATCTGTCAAAATCAAGTTCAAATGTTTTTAAATAATTCAAAAAAATCAAAATTTTGTAATTCTTGCGCACATAGCCGTCATATGTGACAAGGTTATGAGAAAAAAATAATAAACTTGGTGTAGGTCATTTTCATGAAAAAGGCTTCACACAAATGAGCTATCACCTATGAACATGTTCGGAGTTCGTAGAATAGGGAGAGAGGGTTAAGGGTTTGAAAAAAAATCAAAATAATTTAAAAAAATCAGAAAAAATTTCCATAGCTTCATTTTGGAGTGAATAAGAAGGATCTGAACTTACTTTTTCATTTTCATATCTAAAACGTGTTATTTGACGGTTTTGAATTAAAAGCATATTTTTTCAAAAAAATGTAGTAATATGAATATTAATCAATAAATAGTGAGACTTCGTTTTTACCCTATATATATGGAACAAGTGTTAATAAAAATATATATGTCTCATTTAGGCAAGGTAAAAAAAACTTGATTTCAAATAGGGCTTTTTACCCTAGCTTTCGAGCTCATTTCTAGCACATTTCTCATTCGGACTGTTCACCTATGAACATTGGACTTCAAATGCTCGATCAAATACACCGCACAGAGCAATGAACCTCCAATGTTCAACTTCAACTTTGGCTCGAATCCAAATTTTGGCCCAAATTCAAATATTGATTTAAATTCAAATTTTGATGGAAATTTGAATTCTGACTCAAATAAGAAACCAAAGTAGAAGCAACATTATTACAACTGATAAGTTTTCACAGTAGCTCAAATCTACCAAGTTTTAAGTGATCGACTCGCCCTCAAATTGACAACACAAACATTTCCCAACAACTTAATTCAAATTTTCGACTTGCTCCTTGTGTTTGTAGATGGCTTCGCTGTCTTGCTCCTGGTTTCCCTAGTTGAGATGCTCTTTTCTTTCAGACTCTTATTCCTTTTGATCTTGGGCTTTACTTGGGGTTTTCCCCGTGGAGGTGCTGATGGAGTAGTTCCACTCGCCGAGCACTTGACGGCCATTTGACGGTCATCTATGGGTTCAGTAATCTTTAAAGGCACAATTGGAAAAATTTCCCCCTCCTCTTCCTCTCTTATAGCTTCAAAACCATCAAAGGCCATGGTTTCAAAATCTTCTGCTTCTTCATCTCTTGGCCTTTTCTCCCTAGAGCTGGTAAATAAAATTATAAACCATAGGCAAAAAAGAGGACAAATGCAAACAAAAGGGTAGCTGCATTCTACGAATGCAAACACATATCAAGATGCTTCATTTGCTGCTGCATTCTCCACTGCTTCATTTGCTGCTGCATTCTCCACTGCTTCATTTGCTGCTGCATTCTCCACTGCATCTTCAATCTCCATTGCTGCTGCATTCTCCTCAGCATTGGCTGCTGTCCATCTTTCCTCCTCTCCAAATGATGCATCCACTGCATTGGTACAAATATGCCCCAGAACTCCACATTTTTTGCAAGCACGCTTCTTTGGTAGACGACCCTCCTCACCTGCTCTAATCCTCTGGTTCCTTGGTCTTCCTGGTGGTCTAGTAATGACAGGAGGGTGGAGTTTGAACCCTGGATCTACTATGTTCCATTGATCTTTCCCCAATAGTGCAGGCACATTGTCAGCATAAGCAGCCATAAATTTGGCAATAGAGAAATACTCAGAGCAATATTGATCAACTTCACCATCTGCACCCCCGATAACGGTCATCAGATGTAGGGCATGTATGCATGGCTTCCCACGGATCTGCCATTGCCTACAAGTACATTCTCTAGTACTTAGGTTCACAGGATACCTCCATACCCTATTTTTAGTGTCAGTATAGGTAACCTCTCCCTCATATGTACCAGATCGAATACATTTCATCTTCAGTCCTCTTGCCTTCAAGTGCAATGCCTTAATCAGTGATGAGAGCATTTGATGACCAACATATTGTGTTTCTGCAATTCTTTTGCGAAGAGCCATCTTTATCATGATCATTTGCCTCATCTTGTCAAATGCTTTCCACAACAAGATCCCTTTCACTGACTTGAACTTTGATTGAAGCATTCTGCAAGGTTACTGGTCACATAATCTACTTTGCAGATTTTGTTGAATTTGCTTCTTGGCCACACCTTGCCGTGATGTGCATCCATGTACTCCTTCACAAAAGGATTTTGAGCATACAAGACTCTCAAATGGTGTTCATGCTTCCTTTTGTTGCATGTGTATGATGCTGGCCATAAGTTCTCATCATAAACTTTACCTTTGAACTTCCTTTTGAAATTATGCGCTAGGTGTCGCATACATTGCCTATGCTCCACTCCAGGGAATACAATTTCCACTACACTCTCTAAACCCTTGCAAGCATCTGTGTGTATAGCTAAACCTGGGGGTGTGCCTATAATGTTGCGCAACTGCTGCAGAAACCAGACCCAACTTTCCTCAGACTCTGCCTCCACCACACCAAATGCAACTGGGAATAGCCAGTTGTGTCCATCAACTGCAGAAGCTGCTACTAGCTATCCTCTCCATCTTCCAGTCAAATGTGTAGCATCTACAGCCAAATAGGGCCTGCAACCATCTAGAAACCCCTGCCAGCAAGCCTTGAAACAAACAAAAGCCCTTCTGAAGCACTCCTTCTGAAATGACTTCCCTTTTAGTTTGAATGGAATTGTATGCTTATCAATCTCTACAACACTCCCTTGACTTGCCATCTCCACTTCAGCTTTGAAAGTGTAAAGCAGCTGAAAACTGTCATTCCATTGACCATTAATTCTGTCAAGAGCCTTTTCCCTAGCATTGAAAATTCTCATGTAAGGAATTTCTATCTTGTACTTCTCAAAAAGCTTCCCATGGAGTGCTGTTGGACCAAGTCCAGGTTCTTCTCTCAGCCAATCCAATATAGCATCTGCCACCCACCTAGTTTTTGCTAGCTTAGTTTTGGCCTTCCCCCCTCCCCCTCCAGGTGGACAGGTGTGCTTGTGTGGGTTTTTCTTTATGTGAAACAAAATAAAAGTGTAAAAACAGTTAAGAAACCTTACTCAACGATCTGAAACTAAATTACTAACTGAACTTGGATTACCTGAATATATTTGCTCTTTCTCATACGAGATGCATGCAACTTCCACCTACACCTAGGATATGGACAAAAAACTGTGAACCTTGCTGGCTCACTCCTTTTAATCTTATAGGTGTTTTCAGATATAATGCACCATGTTGTCACTGCATTCCGACAGTCCACCATTGATTGGAAAATGGTACCTACACTAAGCTCAGGTTTTTCCCTGTTCCACTCAATTGTTGGCATGTCATCACCATCGTATTCATCCTCGATTAAGCTGTCCATGTTCTCCACCTTCTCTGCATCGTCAGTGTCATCAAACCTAGCTTGGCTGATGGGCTCCTCCATATATTCGTCATCCATTGCTTGCTGACTGGCTACATCGACCAGTTCAGGAAACATCATCTCGTCTTCATCATCATTTGTAGGCACTGCCTCGTCAGGTTCTGCATCTTCTTCTACACCAACTGCAGAAGGTACACGAGAAGCAGCAGCTGAATCGGAACCAAAATTGGCAGCAGGCATCTTGTGGCTCCATGAACCACTTGCTTTACTTGGTGTCGACCTACAAGGAGTGCCGGGGTGCTGGCTATTAGCACAGACAGATGATGTCTGAACTCCCTTCCCCTTCGCCCATTCTGTGCGTGGCTGAATCACATCGATTTGGATTTTACCGAATCGGCAGCCAGCAGTCCCAGCAAAAAGCAACGGCATGTGATCGTCGCAAGTTAGTGGAAGAAATCTTTGCTCGTCACTGCTGAAGTAATTCGGTTCGACAACATCGGCATCACTCCAGGGATAGGTGTTTCAGAGCTCAGCTCGCAAATCTTTGAAAGATATGCTGGTTTCTACCACTTTGGGATAGAAAAATGATGAAATCAAATGCGGTTTAGTACCACGCAGCACACTAGTTTCCATTCTAATCGCCAGCCGGAAAGCCAGCGCGGGATCAATCCTATTTTGTTGGGGGAAGGAAACAAAGGCTTCAGTTAGCCGGGTAAAATCAAGCACAAATTCGAACGATTAAAGCAAACAGAAGTCAAATACGGCCTACAATACGACTTAGAACGTCAATTCGAGAGGAAACAACGCTTACCCAGGTTTAATCCATGAATTATCTGCCGCGGATTCGACCCAATGCTCTCCACGGTCGACTACATTCCGGGCGTCCTCACTCAATATCGCTATGTAATCCCAGATGGGGAGGTGGGCTATATCTGGCGCAGACGCGGCGTCATCGACGATTGGAATAGGGCAGAGGGTGGAGGAAACAACTGCGGTGGACGCAGCACGACGCCGGCGGAGGGGGCGGGGCGGCGCGGTGCAGTGCGGCCTGTCTAGATCTGTTTCACATTTAGACAAGCTGCCCAATACGTGTCTCCTTGCGGTCCCACCCGTCAGCAAGAAACAGTCAGACGAAGACTCGGCCCCACTCATCAGCAATTAACGGTCAATGGACGGTCAAGACGGCAAACGCCCGCTATGAGCATTTGTGAGAGTTTCAACTAAGGAAGAGGGGAAAGTGAGCAAACGTTTGGAGCGTGGGGAAAAGTGAGCACAACTAAGGAACCAGGGGCACTAATTTAAATATCCCTATTAACAAAGCCCATGATATAGATCACGAGAGAGAGAGAGAGAGATTAAACACATAGCTACTAGTACAAACCCCCAGCCCCGAGGGTGGACTACTCCCTCCTCATCGTGGTGGCTGTCGGGATGATGAAGATGGCCACCGGAGATGATTCCCCCCCTCCGGCAGGGTGCCAGACCGGGTCTAGATTGGTTTTCGATGGCTACGGAGCCCTGCGGCGGCGGAACTTCTGGTCTAGGTTAACCCCGACGGGTTTCGGAATATTTGGGAATTTATAGTGCAAACAAGGGGTACGGGAGGCCACCGAGGTGGGCACAACCCACCTGGGCGCGCCAGGGGGCCCTGGCGGATTGTGCCCCCCTCGAGGCACCCCCCCAGGTGCAACTCTGGCCCATTGGGTTCCTTCTGGTCCAAAAAAAATCTCCAAAAAGTTTCGCGGTGTTTGGACTCCGTTTGATATTGATTTCCTGCGATGTAAAAACAAGCAAAAAACATTAACTGGCACTTGGCTCTGGGTCAATAGGTTAGTCCCAAAATATGATATAAAGTTGCTATAAAATGATTGTAAAACATCCAAGAATGATAAAATAACAGCATGAATACTTCATAAATTATAGATACGTTGGAGACGTATCAGCATCCCCAAGCTTAATTCCTACCCGTCCTCGAGTAGGTAAATAATAAAAGAAATAATTTATGAAGTGTGAATGCTAGCAAAGTGCACAAGTTTGATCAATGATAATTTCAATCACTTGTTCCTAGCATCACAAAAACAATTCTTTCTTATAGAACTTCTCATGTTATAGTAGCAACCAATTCACATGTTAAGGTTCAAACAATGAATTCTCTTGAAACCCAACAACCTATGTTCTCAGTCACCAAGCAATTGTAACTCAACTTATTCAACAGAGTTTAAGTAAGAGCTCCACGTACTCAACCATCATATAGTCTTCTATGATTTCTAACACTCACCTTGTACACATGAGCAAAACGTTTCAACCAGACACATAGAAAGATAGGGGCTTATAATTTCGCCTCCCAACGTATTCACCTCAAAGGGTGATGTCAACAATAATAACTCATGCTACCCATATTCAACTAGACATATGTGCCAAGATCTTTCCTCACCACATGATGCTTGCCAAAAGATAAAAACAAAAAGGAATAGAGAGAAAAAATTTGACTCTTGCATAAAAGTAAATACATAAAAGTAAAAGATAGACCCTTCGCACAAGGAAGCAGAGGTTGCCATGCACTTATTTGTTTGTATGCTCAATCCTTTAGTGCAAAAGAACGTCACGTTATATTGCCCCTTGTGATAGCAACCTTTATTATGCAGTATGTCGCTTTTATTGCTTTACCATCACAAGTTCGTACAATACTTAATTTTCTCTTACACTAAATGATCTTACACTTTTAGAAGCAATTTTTATTGCCTTATTGCACCGATGACAACTTACTTGAAGGATCTTTCTCAATCCTTAGGTAGGTATGGTGGACTCTTGAAAATAAGATTTGGGTTTTAAGGGTTTTTGGATGCACAAGTAGTATCTCTACTTGGTGCGGAATTTTTGGCTAGCAAAGATGGGGGGCAAGCACCACATGTTGAAGGATCTATGACAATACAACTTCTATGTGAATATGAACAAACATAAACCATTATGTTGTCTTCCTTGTCCAACGTCAACAATTTTGGCATATAATATTTTGATGGGGGCTCACAATCACAAAAGATTTCCATGATAGTGTATTTGCATGTGAAAGTTCTCTTCCTTATACTAATTATTCATGAATTGCTTGTATGACCAATATTGTGATTGTCAAGCCTCAAAAGATTTCACTTTCTAAACCCAATGTAAAGCTACCACTAGGCATGATATGATTTCAAATTCATGACATTCAGTTTATTCAACAATTTACTCATAGTATATAAGTGAAGCACAAGAGTAAATAACATAGAAAAGAGCTTCATTGACGGGATGTGAATACCTCTTACTTAGCCTCTCTGGCAACTATTTGAGGACTCTATTTTATTTAAAAACTTTCAAATCTAAGTAATTTATAAAATAGAAAGCAAAACAAAATAAAACGACAATTTAAGGATAGCATACATCATGTGAAGAAGCAAAAACTTAGGCTCAACCGATACTAACCGATACTTGTTGAAGAAGAAAGGTGGGATGCCTACCGGGGCATCCCCAAGCTTAGATGCTTGAGACTTCTTGAATATTATCTTGGGATGCCTTGGGCATCCCCAAGCTTGAGCTTTTGTGTCTCCTTAATTCCTCTCATATCACGGTTTTCCTAAATCTCAAAAGCTTCATCCACACAAAACTCAACAAGAACTTGTTAGATAAGTTAGTTTATACCAATGCAAAAACCTTATCATTCTCTACTGTAGAAAATCACTAAAATTATTGTACAACATTGCATACTAAAGGCCACTGCATATTTAATACTCCTACCTCAAATAGAATCATTAAACAAGAAAACGTATGCAAACAATGCAAACATAACAGCAATTGATACGTCTCCAACATATCTACTTTTCCAAACACTTTTGCCCTTATTTTGGACTCTAACTTGCATGATTTGAATGGAACTAACCCGGACTGACACTGCTTTCAGCAGAATTTTCATGGTGTTATTTTTGTGTAGAAATAAAAGTTCCTGGAATGACCTAAAAATCAACGGAGATTATTTTTGAAATATATAAAAAATACTGGTAAAAGAATCAAGGCCAGGGGTGCCACACCCTGTCCACGAGGGTGGGGGCGCACCTACCCCCTGGGCGCACCCCCTGCCTCGTGGGCCCCCTGGTGCTCCTCCAACCTCAACTCCAACTCTATATATTCGTGTTCGGGGAGAAAAAAAATCAGAGAGAAGGATCCATCGCGTTTTACGATACAGAGCCGCCGCCAAGCCCTAAACTCTCTCGGGAGGGCCGATCTGGAGTCCGTTCGGGGCTCCGGAGAGGGGGATCCGTCACCATCGTCATCATCAACCTTCCTCCATCACCAATTTCATGATGCTCACCGCCGTGCGTGAGTAATTCCATCGTAGGCTTGCTGGACGGTGATTGGTTGGATGAGATTTATCATGTAATCAAGTTAGTTTTGTTAGAGTTTGATCCCTAGTATCCACTATGTTCTGATATTGATGTTGCTATGACTTTGCTATGCCTAATGCTTGTCACTAGGGCCCGAGTGCCATGATTTCAGATATGAACCTATTATGTTTTCATGAATATATGTGAGTTTGTGATCCTATCTTGCAAGTCTATAGTCACCTATTATGTGTTATGATCCGTTAACCCCGAAGTGACAATAATCGGGATACTTACCGGTGATGACCGTAGTTTGAGGAGTTCATGTATTCACTCTGTGTTAATGCTTTGGTATGGTACTCTATTAAAAGGAGGCCTTAATATCCCTTAGTTTCCAATAGGGCCCCGTTGCCACAGGGGGGTAGGACAAAAGTTGTCATGCAAGTTCTTTTCGATAAGCACGTATGACTATATTCGGAATACATGCCTACATTACATTGATGAACTGGAGCTAGTTTTGTGTCACCCTATGTTATAACTATTACATGAGGAATCGCATCCGACATAATTATCCATCACTGATCCATTGTCTACGAGCTTTTCATATATTGTTCTTCGCTTATTTACTTTTCTGTTGCTACTGTTAGAATCACTATAAAACCAAAAATATTACTTTTGCTACCGTTACCACTACTATCATATTACTTTGCTACTAAATACCTTGCTGCAGATATTAAGTTTCCAGGTGTGGTTGAATTGACAACTCAGCTGCTAATACTTGAAAATTTTCTTTGGCTCCCCTTGTGTCGAATCAATAAATTTGGGTTGAATACTCTACCCTCGAAAACTGTTGCGATCCCCTATACTCGTGGGTTATCAGCAATCTGCCAAACAGTACAATTTGTAAAGAATGCAAGAGTATCAATACTTCCCTAACTCCAAAAGTTATGAAAATTTACCACACTGTAGAAAATTTATCAGAGCTCATTTTTCAAAATGTTTCAACATTTTATCACATCCTTACTTTTCTAGGGAATTTTTGCAACAGCGGTAAACTTTCTGTTTTCAAACGACAACATGTATACTTGTAAAATAAGCATAGTAAAGTGTATCAATGCCACTTTTATTGAAAGAAAAGATGCAAAAGATTATTCTAAAAAAACTGCAAGCAAATAATAACAAAATAAAATGATGCTTAAAGCAAAACACATATCATGTGATGAATGAGAACATAGCTCCAAGTGAGGTTACGGATAATGTTGTATACGAAAGAGGGGATGCCTTCCGGGGCATCCCCAAGCTTAGTTGCTTGGATCTTCCTTGAATATTACCTTGGAGTGCCTTGGTCATACCCAATCTTAGGGTCTTGTCACTCCTTATTCTCCTCATATCAACATCTCACCCAAAACTTGAAAACTTCAATCACACAAAACTTAACGGAACTTTGTGAGATAGGTTAGTATGATAAAGAGAAAACCATTCCACTTTTGGTGATGTCAAAGACAAGATTCATAATTGTTCTCACACAATTCCTACTGTAGCATATCATTTCTACAATTTATATTGAGCCATATAAGCCATAGAAACTAGAAAACAAGCAAACTATGCATTGAAAACAGAATCTATCAAAAACAGAACAGTCTGTAGTGATCTGTACTCAAACCATACTTCTGCTACTCCAAAAATTCTGAAAAAAATAGTATAACCTTGGTAATTTATATATTAATATTCTGCAAAAATAATTAGCATTTTATCGCGCTTCTGTTAAAAATGAGAATTGTTTTCCTGAGCGCAAAAAGTTTCTGTTTTCCAGCAAGATCAAATCAACTATCACCGTAAGCCATCCCAAAGGTCTTACTTGGCACTTTATTGAAACCAAAGCTATAAAACATGATTATTACAGTAGCATAATCATGTGAACAAACAAAAACAATAAGTAAAAGTGTTGGGTTGTCTCCCAACAAGCGCTTTTCTTTAATGCCTTTTACCTAGGCATGATGATTTCAATGATGCTCGAATAAGAGATAAGAATTGAAACATGAAGAGAGCATCATGAAGCATATGACTAGAACATTTAGGTCTAACCCACTTCCTATGCATAGGGATTTTTTGAGCAAACAACTTATGGGAACAAGAATCAACTAGCGTAGGAAGGAAAAAACAAGTGTAACTTCAAAACAATCAACACATAGAGAAGAAAACTTGATATTATTGAGATATGTAAGGGCATAAGTTCCTTTATCATAATAATTTTCAGAGGCATCATGAATGGATTCAACAATATAACTATCACATACAGCACTCTTTTCATGATGCAAAAGCATAGAAAATTTATCACACTTTATGGCATAGATGTCATCATAATAATCATCATAGATAGCAATTTCATTGTCATAGTCAATTGAAACCTCTTCCAAAATAGTGGATGTATCACTAAATAAATTCATGACCTCTCCAAATCCTCTTTCATCAATATTGTAACAAGATTCAACACCCTCCAAAATAGTGGGATCACTACTACCTAGAGTTGACACTCTTCCAAACCCACTTTCATCAATGTAATCATCATAAATTGGAGGCATGCTATCATCATAATAAATTTTCTTATCGAAAGTCGAAGGAATCAAAGGATCATATTCATTAAGAAAAGCATCCCCAAGCTTAGGACAAGCATTATTTCCAGCAAATAAATCTTCATAACATATCATACTCATTAAACATAGCATCCCCAAGCTTGTGGTTTTGCATAGCATCACAATCATTCTTATCAATAGCATGAATGGCACCAACAGTATAGCAAACATTATTATCATATTCTTCCAAGCAAGTGCTAAAAAGATTGTCAAGATCATAAGGGATATCGTTGTCTTCCCAATAATAATCATCACAACAAGCAATAGGCATAACAAAATCATCATCAGTATCATCATCCTCCATCAACATATTTGATTCACTTTCATGAGGCACAATGGTGATGGGAGCAACATTATTTGGGACAGATACCTTTTTACCTCTATTCTTTCTTCTTTTCTTCTTTTTCACCACGCCATGTGTTGGTTTAATTAATTTTTCAAGCTTCTTGTTGAAGAGATTGATTGGATAGGAAGCTCCTCCTCGCTACCTGATTCATCATAATAAACACTAGGAGGGTATTGGGAAATATTTTCCCTTTCATTAGTAATCTCTTCATATTACATTTGTTTTCTTGTCTTTAGGTAGTTGTCAATATAAGGATTCTTAATGCAACTTACCGCACAAAACATATAAATTTCTTCTAGATCAAAATCAAGAAATCTCTCGAGATTAAATTTTGGAATACCCTTAGTTATAAGTTTCATTTCTTCATACCCCAAAAGAATACTAAGCTCTTTATGATGCTCAAGGGTAATCAAGTTATCACAATTTTTGGACATGATTTGATCATGAAAGAATTTGCATTTGAGATTTAAATGACCATGTTCATTGCAAAGTTCACAAGGATGGCGAAGAAAATTAAATCTTTCAGCACAATCATCTAGCCTCTCTTGCAACTTTTTTGTTTCTAAATATTTATACTTCTTACAAAATCTATCTTCCCTTTTTGGTGTGCAAAAGCACTCCCAATTCACTCCGCAAAAATTGACATGATCATAAGAAACATTTTCCTCATGACAAGTGCAATAATCATTAGCATTTTGGATATTCAAATAAATCTATACTAACAACATTGCAATCATGCTCATCATTCAAATATTGTGTGCCAAACATTTTATTGACTTCTTCTTCTAACAATTGAGCACAATTTTCCGATCCATCATTTTCAAGAAAGATATTATAAAGATGATCAATAATAGGATGCAACCTAAATTCCATTTTTTGTAGTTTTCTTTCTATAAACCAAACTAGTGATAAAACAAGAAACTAAAAGATTCGATTGCAAGATCTAAAGATATACCTTCAAGCACTCACCTCCCCGGCAACGGCGCCAGAAAAGAGCTTGATGTCTACTACGCAACTTTATTCTTGTAAACACGTGTTGGGCCTCCAAGCGCAGAGTTTTGTAGGATAGTAGAAATTTTCCCTCAAATGGATGACCTAAGGTTTATCAATCCGTGAGAGGTGTAGGATGAAGATGGTCTCTCTCAAACAACCCTGCAATCAAATACAAGAAATCTCTTGTGTACACACCCATACAATGGAAAATTGTATAGGTGCACTAGTTCGGCGAAGAGATGGTGATAAAAGTGTAATACGGATGGTAGAAATATATTTTTATAATCTGAATAAATAAAAAGAGCAAGGTAGCAAATAGTAAACGGGCACAAAAACGGTATTTCAATGCTTAAAAACAAGGCCTAGGGTTCGTACTTTCACTAGTGTAATCTCCCAACAGTGCTAAAATAGTCGGATCATATGATTATCCCTCAAAGTGTAATAAAGAATCACTCCCGAGTTCCTAATAGCGGAGAACAAAATATAGAAATTGTTTGTAGGGTACGAAACCACCTCAAAGCTATTCTTTCCATACAATCTATTCAAGAGTTCGTACTAAAATAACACAAAGCTATTGTTTCCATTCGATCTATCCTAGAGTTCATACTAGAATAACACCAAAGCAAATTCATATTCATAATACTCAATCCACACAAAGAACTACAAGGAGACCCCAAAGTTTCTATCGGAGAAAAGATAATAAAACATGCATCAACCCCTATGCAAGGATTACCCCAATATCACCGCGGGAATCCGCAAGTTGAGTGCCATAACATATATCAAGGGAACCAATAAGATACCCCAATGTCACCTCAAGTATTCATACCGCAAGACATACATCATGTGTTCTCAAATCTGAACATTGAATACGACATGACAAAACTTCAAAGGGTAAAGATTCAATTCATCACAACAAGAGTATAGAGGGGAGAAACATCATATGATCTGACTATATTAACAAAGCCCATGATATAGATCACGAGAGAGAGAGAGAGATTAAACACATAGTTACTAGTACAAACCCTCAGCCCTGAGGGTGGACTACTCCCTCCTCATCATGGTGGCTACCGGGATGATGAAGATGGCCACCGAAGATGATTCCCCCCCTCCGGCAGGGTGCCGGGCCGGGTCTAGATTGGTTTTCGGTGGCTATAGAGCCCTGCGGCAGTGGAACTTCTGATCTTGGTTAACCCCGACGGGTTTTGGAATATTTGGGAATTTATAGTGCAAAGAAGGGGTACAGGAGGCCACCGAGGTGGGCACAACCCACCTGGGCCCGCTAGGGGGGCCCTGGCGTGCCCTGGTGGGTTGTGCCCCCCTTGGGGCACCCCCAAGGTGAAGATCTGGCCCATTGGGTTCCTTCTGGTCCAAAAAAATCTCCAAAAAGTTTTGCGGTGTTTGGACTCCGTTTGATATTGATTTCCTGCGATGTAAAAAACAAGCAGAAAACAGCAACCGGCATTTGGCTCTGGGTCAATAGGTTAGTCCCAAAATGATATAAAATTGCTATAAAATGATTGTAAAACATCCAAGAATGATAAAATAACAGCATGAATACTTCATAAATTATAGATACGTTGGAGACGTATCAGGCCTCCCCGAGCATCTCCTCGGCCCCGCAGCGAGTTGCCGCACCAGATGCGCCCTTCCTTCCCTCCCCCTGGTCGCCATAGCTCCGCTCCCCTCGAGCCTGAGCCCCCTACCTCGCCGTGGTCGCCCCCACGCCCTACCTGGCTGCCCCATGCACGTCTCATCTGCTCGCCGCACGTGTATCCACGCGCCCGACCCCTACTACCATGCCTCGCGTGCGTGCACTTGCTCGCCGCCTGAGCCCGCCTACCTCCGGCCACCGCTCCCGCCGCGTTCGCCACTCCACCCGCAACATGCTTGCTCCTCGAGCTGCTGCTGCCTCCCCTGCCTCTGCTGCTCGCTGTTGGCCGTAGCCTAGTCGAACGCCCATGCACGCCCGGCCGTGGTCGCCGCATCCCGCCGCTCCCCGCGCCTGCGTCCGACTGCCGGTGCCTGCTGCTGCTGCGCCCGCCGATGTGCCCGACTGGGGCCATCCCCTGGGTCGCTGACAGGTGGGTCCCAGGGGCCCGCTTGACCATGTTGACAAGGTCAATATGATGACTAGGCTCGCCCAGTCATGGCCAGCAGGGCCCACCCCCCTTAAAAACTAATTAAATCATAATTAATTTAATTAGGTTAATCTAATTACACACAGCAGGTGGGCCCAGTAGGTTAATTAACTAAGTTAGATTAGTTTGAAAATGTTTAAAACTTTGAAAATTAATATAAAATAATCTATAAGACGGTTGAAAATAATTTATATATGAAAATTGCTCAGAAAAATCCAGCGAATCCGAATATGCAATCTGTTCATCTGTCACATGCCCCTAGAATGCTGAACATGGAACTGTCCCCTCTCTTTCATTTGTCCAGAAAGTGCCAAACATCGGGAAAACCCCTCCGGATGTTTCCCCTCTTCGTCTACAACATGTAGTACTGCTATAGAATACCCATAGCCATGCATATTGTCTTGTCATGCATAGTGATGCACTTTCTTGCTTTATATTTATTGTTTATTCCCCCTCTTCTCTCCGGTAGACCCCGAGACTGATGCTGCTGCCGGATACGACTACGCCCTTGACGTCCAGCCACTTGTAGCAGAGCTTCCAGGCAAGCTAACCCCCTTGATCATTCCGATATCACCCCTCCCCTTCTTTCTTATGCTTGCATTAGAAATGCTACTGCTTTGGTATGATCCTATTCTAATGCATAGCCTGATCTTGTAACCTATAATTGTACCTTACATGCTTATCCTAAACTGAGAGAAAAAGAGAGAAGGGACAATGTTACTATCCTTTTTCCACACTTGTGCTTAAAGTAGCACCATGATCTTCATGATAGAGAGTCTCTTATTTTGTCACTTTCATATACTAGTGGGAATTTTTCATTATAGAACTTGGATTGTATATTCCAATGATGGGCTTCCTCAAATGCCCTAGGTCTTCGTGAGCAAGCAAGTTGGATGCACACCCACTTAGTTTCTTTGATGATCTTTCATATGTTTATAGCTCTAGTGCATCCATTGCATGGCAATCCCTACTCCTTGCATTGACATCAATCGGTGGGCATCTCCATAGCCCATTGATTAGCCGCGTCAATGTGAGACTTTCTCCCTTTTTGTCTTCTCACACAACCTCAATCATTATATTCTATTCCACCCATAGTGCTATGTCCATGGCTCGCGCTCATATATTACGTAAAAGTTGAAAGAGTTTGAAAAGGCTAAGTATGAAACAATTGCTTGGCTTGTCATCGGGGTTGTGCATGATGAGAGCACTTTGTGTGACGAAAATGAAGCATGGCCAAACTATATGATTTTGTAGGGATAAGCTTTCTTTGGCTATGTTATTTTGATAAGACATAATTGCTTGGTTAGCATACTTGGAGTATTATTATTTTTATGTCAAAATTAAACTTTTATCTTAAATCTTTTGGATCTGAACATTCATGCCACAATAGAGAAAATTACATTGAAGAATATGCTAGAAAGCATTCCACATCAAAAATTCTGTTTTTATCATTTACCTACTCGAGGACGAGCAGGAATTAAGCTTGGGGTTGCTTGATACGTCTCCAACGTATCTATAATTTTTTATTATTCCATGCTATTATATATTCTGTTTTGGATGTTTAATGGGCTTTATTATACAGTTTTATATTATTTTTGGGACTAACCTATTAACCCAAGGCCTAGTGCAAATTGTTGTTTTTGCCTATTTCAGTGTTTCGCAGAAAAGGAATATCAAATGGAGTCCAAACGGAATGAAACCTTCGGGAATGAGATTTTTGGAACAAACGTGATCCAGAGGACTTGGAGTGGACGTCAAGAAACAACCGAGGAGGCCACGAGGCAGGGGGCGCGCCTACCCCCTAGGCGCACCCTCCCCCTCGTGGCTCAACCGACCTACTTATTCCTCCTATATATACTCATATACGCTGAAAACATCCAGGAGCACCATGAAACCCTATTTACACTGTCGCAACCTTCTGTACCCAAGAGATCCCATCTTGGGGCCTTTTCCGGAGCTCCGCAGGAGGGGGCATCGATCACGGAGGGCCTCTACATCAACTCCATGGCCCCTCCGATGATGTGTGAGTAGTTTACTTCAGACCTTCGGGTCCATAGTTATTAGCTAGATGGATTCTTCTCTCTCTTTGGATCTCAATACAAAGTTCTCCTCGATCTTCTTGGTGATCTATTTGATGTAACTCTTTTTGCGGTGTGTCTGTCGAGATTCGATGAATTGTGGGTTTATGATCAAGTCTATCTATGAACAATATTTGATTCTTCTTTGAAATCTTTTATGTATGATTGGTTATCTTTGCAAGTCTCTTCGAATTATCAGTTTGGTTTGGCCTACTAGATTGATCTTCATATTGCTTGAGTTTATACCTCTACATCATGTCATCTTACCTAATGCGTTACTCTGTTCTTATGAACTTAATACTCTAGATACATGCTGGATAGCGGTCGATGTGTGGAGTAATAGTAGTAGATGCAGGTAGGAGTTGAAGGAAATATGACCTAGAGGCAATAATAAATTTATTATTTATTTCCTTATTTCATGATAAATGTTTATTATTCATGCTAGAATTGTATTAACCAGAAACATAATACATGTGTGAATACATAGACAAACATAGTGTCACTAGTATGCCTCTACTTGACTAGCTCATTGATCAAAGATGGTTAAGTTTCCTAGCCATAGACATGAGTTGTTATTTGATCACCGGGATCACATCATTAGGAGAATGATGTGATTGACTTGACCCATTTCGTTAGCTTAGCACTTGATCGTTTAAGTTTACTGCTATTGCTTTCTTCATGACTTATACATGTTCCATGACTATGAGATTATGCAACTCCCAAATACCAGAGGAACACTTTGTGTGCTACCAAACGTCACAACATAACTGGGTGATTATAAAGGTGCTCTACAGGTGTCTCCGATGGTGTTCTTGGAGTTGGCATAGATCAAGAATAGGATTTGTCACTCTGATTGTTGGAGAGGTATCTCTGGGCCCTCTCGGTAATGCACATCACTATAAGCCTTGCAAGAAATGTGACTAATGAGTTAGTTGCGGGATGACGCATTACGGAACGAGTAAAGAGACTTGCCGGTAACGAGATTGATCTAGGTATTGGGATACCGACGATCGAATCTCGGGCAAGTAACATACCGATGACAAAGGGAACAACGTATATTGTTATGCGGTTTGATCGATAAAGATCTTCATTGAATATATAGGAACCAATATGAGCATCCAGGTTCCGCTATTGGTTATTGACCAGAGACATGTCTCGGTCATGTCTACATAGTTCTCGAACCCGTAGGGTCCGCACGCTTAAAGTTCTGTGACGATCGGTATTATGAGTTTATATGTTTTGATGTACCGAAGGTAGTTTAGAGTCTCATATATGATCACAGACATGACGAGGAGTCTTGAAATGGTCGAGACATAGAGATTGGTATATTAGAAGCCTACATTTGGACATCGGAAGAGTACCGAGTGAAATCGGGATTTTACCGGAGTGCCGCAGGGGTTACCGGAACCCCCTGGGGGTTAATGGGCCTTGTTGGGCCCTAGTGGAGAGAGAGAGGGGCCGGCCAGGGCAGGCTGCGCGCCCCCTCCCCCTCTGGTCCGAATTGGACTAGGAGAAGGGCGGCGGTGCCCCCTTTCCTTCTCCTTCTCCCCCTTCCTTTCCCCCTCCTAGTAGGAGTAGGAAAGAGGGGAATCCTACTCCTACTAGGAGGAGGATTCCTCCTCCTGGCGCGCCCTCTAGGGCCGGCCGGCCTCCCCCTTGCTCCTTTATATACGGGGGCAGGGGCACCTCTAGACACACAAGTTGATCATTGATCGCTCCCAGCCGTGTGCGGTGCCCCCCTCCACCATAATCCATCTCGGTCATGCTGTAGCAGTGCTTAGGTGAAGCTCTGCAATGGTAGCTTCATCAACATCGTCACCACGCCGCCGTGCTGATGAAACTCTTCCCCGAGCTCTACTGGATCGGGAGTTCGCGGGACGTCACCGAGCTAAACGTGTGCTGAACGCGGAGGTGTCGTACGTTCGGTACTGAGGATCGGTCGATCGTGAAGACGTACGACTACATCAACCGCGTTGTCATAACACTTCCGCTTAACGGTCTACGAGGGTACGTGGATGACACTCTCCCCTCTTGTTGCTATGCATCACCATGATCTTGCATGTGTGTAGGATTTTTTTAAATTACTACATTCCCAACAGTGGCATCCGAGTCAGGTTATTGCTTAGATGTTATATGCATGAGTAGAACACAAGTGAGTTGTGGGTGATCCAAGTCATACTGCTTACCAGCATGTCATACTTTGGTTCGGCGGTATTGTTGGATGAAGCGGCCCGGACTGACATTACGCGTACGCTTACGCGAGACTGGTTCTACCGACGTGCTTTGCACACAGGTGGCTGGCGGGTGTTAGTTTCTCCAACTTTAGTTGAACCGAGTGTGGCAACGCCCGGTCCTTGAGAAGGTTAAAACATCACTAACTTGACAAACTATCATTGTGGTTTTGATGCGTAGGTAAGAACGGTTCTTGCTCAGCCCATAGCAGCCACGTAAAACTTGCAACAACAAAGTACAGGACGTCTAACTTGTTTTTGCAGGGCATATTGTGATGTGATATGGTCAAGACATGATGCTATATTTATTGTATGAGATGATCATGTTTTGTAACAGAGTTATCAGCAACTGGTAGGAGCCATATGGTTGTCTCTTTATTGTATGCAATGCAATCGCCCTGTAATTGCTTTACTTTATCACTAAGTGGTAGCGATAGTCGTAGAAGCAATAGTTGGCGAGACGACAACGATGCTACGATGGAGATCAAGGTGTCGCGCCGGTGACGATGGTGATCATGATGGTGCTTGGAGATGGAGATCAAAGGCACAAGATGATGATGGCCATATCATATCACTTATATTGATTGCATGTGATGTTTATCCTTTATGCATCTTGTTCTGTTTTGTTTGACGGTAGCATTATAAGATGATCTCTCACTAAATTTAAAGGTAAAAGTGTTCTCCCTGAGTATGCACTGTTGCCAAAGCTCGTTGTGCCGAGACACCACGTGATGATCGGGTGTGATAAGCTCAACGTTCATCTACAACGGGTGTAAGACAGTTTTACACACGCAGAATACTCGGGTTAAACTTGACGAGCCTAGCATATGCAGATATGGCCTCGGAACACTGAGACCGAAAGGTCGAACGTGAATCATATAGTAGATATGATCAACATAGTGATGTTCACCATTGAAAACTACTCCATTTCACGTGATGATCGGTTATGGTTTAGTTGATATGGATCACATGATCACTTAGATGATTAGAGGGATGTCTATCTAAGTGGGAGTTCTTAAGTAATATGATTAATTGAACTTAAATTTATCATGAACTTAGTACCTGATAGTATTTTGCTTGTCTATGTTATTGTAGATAGATGGCCCGTGCTGTTGTTTTGTTGAATTTTAATGCGTTCCTTGAGAAAGCAAAGTTGAAAGATGATGGTAGCAATTACACGGACTGGGTCCGTAACTTGAGGATTATCCTCATTGCTGCATAGAAGAATTACGTCCTGAAAGCACCGCTGGGTGCCAAACCCGCTGCAGGAGCAACGCCAGATGTTATGAACGTGTGGCAGAGCAAAGCTGATGACTACTCAATAGTTCAGTGTGCCATGCTTTACAGCTTAGAACCGGGACTTCAACGTCGTTTCGAACGTCATGGAGCATATGAGATGTTCCAGGAGTTGAAGTTAATATTTCAAGCAAATGCCCGGATTGAGAGATATGAAGTCTCCAATAAGTTCTACAGCTGCAAGATGGAGGAGAATAGTTCTATCAATGAACATATACTCAGAATGTCTGGGTACCATAATCACTTGACTCAGCTGGGAGTTAATCTTCTGGTTGATAGTGTCATTGACAGAGTTCTTCAATCACTACCACCAAGCTACAAGAGCTTCATGATGAACTATAATATGCAAGGGATGGATAAGACGATTCCCGAGCTCTTCGCAATGCTAAAGGCCGCGGAGGTAGAAATCAAGAAGGAGCATCAAGTGTTGATGGTCAACAAGACCACCAGTTTCAAGAAAAAGGGTAAAGGGAAGAAGAAAGGGAACTTCAAGAAGAACGGCAAAAAAGTTGTTGCTCAAGAGAAGAAACCCAAGTCTGGACCTAAGCATGAGACTGAGTGCTTCTACTGCAAAGGGACTGGTCACTGCAAGCGAAACTGCCCCAAGTATTTGGCGGATAAGAAGGATGGCAAGGTGAACAAAGGTATATGTGATATACAGGTTATTGATGTGTACCTTACTAGAGCTCGCAGTAGCACCTAGGTATTTTCATACTGGTTCTGTTGCTAATATTTGCAACTCGAAACAGGGACTACGGATTAAGCGAAGACTGGTTAAGGACGAGGTGACGATGCGCGTGGGAAATGGTTCCAAAGTCGATGTGATCGCCGTCAGCACGCTACCTCTACATCTACCTTCGGGATTAGTATTAGACCTAAATAATTGTTATTTGGTGCCAGCGTTAAGCATGAACATTATATCTGGATCTTGTTTGATGTGAGACAGTTATTCATTTAAATCTGAGAATAATGGTTGTTCTATTTATATGAGTAATATCTTTTATGGTCATGCACCCTTGAAGAGTGGTCTATTTGTGTTGAATCTCGATAGTAGTGATACACATATTCATAATGTTGAAGCCAAAAGATGCAGAGTTGATAATGATAGTGCAACTTATTTGTGGCACTGCCGTTTGGGTCATATTGGTGTAAAGCGCATGAAGAAACTCCATACCGATGGACTTCTGGAATCACTTGATTATGAATCACTTGGTACTTGCGAACCATGCCTCATGGGCAAGATGACTAAAATGCCATTCTCCGGAACAATGGAGCGAGCAACAGACTTGTTGGAAATCATACATACTGATGTATGTGGTCCGATGAATGTTGAGGCTCGTGGCGGGTATCGTTATTTTCTCACCTTCATAGATGATTTGAGCAGATATGGGTATATCTACTTAATGAAACATAAGTCTGAAACATTTGAGAAGTTCAAAGAATTTTAGAGTGAAGTAGAAAATCATCATAACAAGAAAATAAAGTTTCTACGATCTGATCATGGAGGAGAATATTTGAGTTACGAGTTTGGTTTACATTTGAAACAATGTGGAATAGTTTCGCAACTCACGCCACCCGGAACACCACAGCGTAATGGTGTGTCCGAACGTCGTAATCGTACTTTACTAGATATGGTGCGATCTATGATGTCTCTTACTGTTTTACCGCTATCGTTTTGGGGTTATGCTTTAGAGACAGCTGCATTCACGTTAAATAGGGCACCATCAAAATCCGTTGAGACGACGCCTTATGAACTGTGGTTTGGCAAGAAACCGAAGTTGTCGTTTCTTAAAGTTTGGGGCTGCGATGCTTATGTGAAAAAGCTTCAACCTGATAAGCTCGAACCCAAATCGGAGAAATGTGTCTTCATAGGATACCCAAAGGAAACTGTTGGGTACACCTTCTATCACTGATCCGAAGGCAAAACATTCGTTGCTAAGAATGGATCCTTTCTAGAGAAGGAGTTTCTCTCGAAAGAAGTGAGTGGGAGGAAAGTAGAACTAGATGAGGTAACTGTACCTGCTCCCTTATTGGAAAGTAGTTCATCACATAAACCGGTTCATGTGACACCTACACCAATTAGTGAGGAAGCTAATGATGATGATCATGAAACTTCAGATCAAGTCACTACCGAATCTCGTAGGTCAACCGGAGCAAGATCCACACCAGAGTGGTACGGCAATCCTGTTCTGGAGGTCATGTTACTTGACCATGATGAACCTATGAACTATGAGGAAGCGATGATGAGCCCAGATTCCACAAAATGGCTTGAGGCCATGAAATCTGAGATGGGATCCATGTATGAGAACAAAGTCTGGACTTTGGTTGACTTGCCCGATGATCGGCAAGCCATCAATAATAAATGGATCTTCAAGAAGAAGACTGACGCTGACGGTAATGTTACTGTCTACAAAGCTTGACTTGTTGCGAAAGGTTTTTGACAAGTTCAAGGAGTTGACTACGATGAGACCTTTTCACCCATAGCGATGCTTAAGTCCGTCCGAATCATGTTAGCAATTCTCGCATTTTATGATTATGAAATTTGGCAAATGGATGTAAAAATGGCATTCCTGAATGGTTTTCTGGAAGAAGAGTTGTATATGATGCAACCTGAAGGTTTTATTGATCCAAAGGGTACTAACAAATTGTGCAAGCTCCAGCGATCCATTTATGGACTGGTGCAAGCTTCTCGGAGTTGGAATAAACGTATTGATAGTGTGATCAAAGCATATGGTTTTATACAGACTTTTGGAGAAGCCTGTATTTACAAGAAAGTGAGTGGGAGCTCTGTAGCATTTCTAATATTATATGTAGATGACATATTGTTGATTGGAAATGATATAGAATTTCTGGATAGCATAAAAGGATACTTGAATAAGAGTTTTTCAATGAAAAACCTCGGTGAAGCTGCTTATATATTAGGCATTAAGATTTATAGAGATAGATCAAGACGCTTAATTGGACTTTCACTAAGCACATACCTTGATAAAGTTTTGAAGAAGTTCAAAATGGATCAAGCTAAGAAAGGGTTCTTGCCTGTGTTACAAGGTGTGAAGTTGAGTAAGACTCAATGCCCGACCACTTCATAAGATAGAGAGAAAATGAAAAGTGTTCCTTATGCTTCAGCCATAGGCTCTATCATGTATGCAATGTTGTGTACCAGACCTGATGTGTGCCTTGCTATTAGTTTAGCAGGGAGGTACCAAAGTAATCCAGGAGTGGATCACTGGACAGCAGTCAAGAACAACCTGAAATACCTGAAAAGGACTATGGATATGTTTCTCGTTTATGGAGGTGACAAATAGCTCGTCGTAAATGGTTACGTCGATGCAAGCTTTGACACTGATCCGGACGATTCTAAATCGCAAACCGGATACGTGTTTATATTGAACGGTGGAGCTGTCAGTTGGAGTAGTTCTAAACAAAGCGTCGTGGCGGGATCTACGTGTGAAGCGGAGTACATAGCTGCTTCGGAAGCAGCAAATGAAGGAGTCTGGATGAAGGAGTTCATATCTGATCTAGGTGTCATACCTAGTGCATCGGGTCCAATGAAAATCTTTTGTGACAATACTGGTGCAATTGCCTTGGCAAAGGAATCCATATTTCACAAGAGAACCAAGCACATCAAGAGACGCTTCAATTCCATCCGGGATCAAGTCCAGGTGGGAGACATAGAGATATGCAAGATACACCCATGTCTGAATGTTGCAGACCCGCTGACTAAGCCTCTTCCACGAGCAAAACATGATCAGCACCAAGACTCCATGGGTGTTAGAATCATTACTGTGTAATCTAGATTATTGACTCTATTGCAAGTGGGAGACAGAAGGAAATATGCCCTAGAGGCAATAATAAAGTTTTTATTTATTTCCTTATTTCATGATAAATGTTTATTATTCATGCTAGAACTATATTAACCGGAAACATAATACATGTGTGAATACATAGACAAACATAGTGTCACTAGTATGCCTCTACTTGACTAGCTCATTGATCAAAGATGGTTAAGTTTCCTAGCCATAGACATGAGTTGTTATTTGATCAACGGTATCACATCATTAAATGGTGTGAATGACTTGACCCATTTCGTTAGCTTAGCACTTGATCGTTTAAGTTTACGGTTATTGCTTTCTTCATGACTTATACATGTTCCTATGACTATGAGATTATGCAACTCCCGAATGCCAGAGGAACACTTTGCGTGCTACCAAACGTCACAACGTAACTGGGTGATTATAAAGGTGCTCTACAGGTGTCTCCGATGGTGTTCGTGGAGTTGGCATATATCAAGAATAGGATTTGTCACTCCGATTGTCAAAGAGGTATCTCTGGGCCCTCTCGGTAATGCACATCATTATAAGCCTTGCAAGCAATGTGACTAATGAGTTAGTTGCGGGATGATGCATTACGGAACGAGTAAAGAGACTTGCCGGTAACGAGATTGAGCTAAGTATTGGGATACCGATGATCGAATCTCGGGCAAGTAACATACCGATGACAAAGGGAACAACGTATATTGTTATGCGGTTTGACCGATAAAGATCTTCATAGAATATGTAGGAACCAATATGAGCATCCAGGTTCCGCTATTGGTTATTGACCGGAGACATGTCTCAGTCATGTCTACATAGTTCTCGAACCCGTAGGGTCCGCACGCTTAAAGTTCTATGACAATCGGTATTATGAGTTTATATGTTTTGATGTACCGAAGGTAGTTCGGAGTCCCGGATATGATCACGGACATGACGAGGAGTCTCTAAATGGTCGAGACATAAAGTTTGATATATTGGAAGCCTACATTTGGACATTGGAAGAGTTCCGGGTGAAATCGGGATTTTACCTGAGTGCTGGAGGGGTTATCGGAACCCCCCGGGGGTTAATGGGCCTTGTTGGGCCCTAGTGGAGAGAGAGAGAGGCCGGCCAGGGCAGGCCGCGTGCCCCCTCCCCCTCTGGTCCGAATTGGACTAGGAGAAGGGGCGGCACCTCCCTTTCCTTCTCCTTCTCCCCCTTCCTTTCCCCCTCCTAGTAGGAGTAGGAAAGAGGGGAATCCTACTCCGACTAGGAGGAGGATTCCTCCTCCTGGCACGCCCTCTAGGGCCGGCCGGCCTCCCCCTTGCTCCTTTATATACGGGGGCAGGGGCACCTCTAGACACACAAGTTGATCATTGGTCTCTCACAGCCGTGTGCGGTGCCCCCCTCCACCATAATCCACCTCGGTCATACTGTAGTGGTGCTTAGGCGAAGCCCTACAACGGTAGCTTCATCAACATCGTCACCACGCCGTCATGCTGACGAAACTCTTCCCCGAGCTCTACTGGATCGTGAGTTCGTGGGACGTCACCGAGCTGAACGGGTGCTGAGCGCGGAGGTGTCGTACGTTCGGTACTGAGGATCGGTCGATCGTGAAGACGTACGACTACATCAACCACGTTGTCATAACGCTTCCGCTTAACGGTCTACGAGGGTACGTGGACGACACTATCCCCTCTCGTTGCTATGCATCACCATGATCTTGCGTGTGCGTAGGATTTTTTTTTTGAAATTACTATGTTCCCAACAGGAGTCGGTCTACTTGTCACGGACGTGATGCCTATATACATGATCATGCCTAGATATTCTCATAATTATTCGCTTTTCTATCAATTGCTCGACAGTAATTTGTTCACCCACCGTAATACTTATGCTATCTTGTGAGAAGCCACTAGTGAAACCTATGGCTCCCGGGTCTATTCTCCATTATATTAATCTCCTGTCAACAAGCTATTTCTATTACCTTTTATTTTGCAATCTTTACTTTTAATCTTTATCATAAAAATACCAAAAATATTATCTTATCATCTCTATCAGATCTCACTCTCGCAAGTGACCGTGAAGGGATTGACAACCCCTTTATTGCGTTGGTTGCGAGGTTCTTATTTGTTTGTGTAGGTACGAGGGACTTGCGTGTGGCCTCCTACTGGATTGATACCATGGTTCTCAAAAACTGAGGGAAATACTTACGCTACTTTGCTGCATCACCCTTTCCTCTTCAAGGGAAAACTAACGTAGTGCTCAAGAGGTAGCATATCTCTGTAGGTGGTTAATCGGTCGTGGTCTACGGAGGGTGATTCCTCCTTCACCATTCCTGATAACGACTCTGTCGTGCAACACATAAAGAGTGAACCATCGAGGGTGATTCCTCTAAGTTAACCTTGGCGACTACATCAAGTGGGATCCATCGAGGGTGATTCCTCGGATTTTCTCTTGGTGTTTTGGACAGACAATTACTCTGACTTTACCCCCGGAACCATGATAAAGACTGGTCGGCCCTGAGGAGTACTCACGAGAGTTACTGTTTCTGTGGGACTGGAGGGACAGGCGGTACCACCCCCGTTGAGGTGGACCTGAGTTTCCGACAATCTCTTGCGAGTCGGGTTGACCTGGAGGGTACCCCCGAGTAGATGTGAAGTCTGGTTGACCTGGAGGGTGCCCGCGAGGTAATTATGTGGCACATCCGGGCATTCCGGGCCCTTGGCGTAAGTCGACGTGACGGGGCGACGGGGTCACGTGATCGCGAGTCACGGCTCGTTACCGCGTGCTCCCAAGACACTAATGGTTTGGATATGTGATCCGAGTAGGCCTCTGGCCTTTTCGCACTCACCACCACACGGGAATAAGTATGGGCACTCTACATCGTATGTATCAGCCAAAAGCTCTTCGGACGTCAGTGACTGAGTGCTGCGTGTTGAGTTGGACTGGTTAAGCCTGTGCTTGTATAAGGGGGCTAGGTCTGCTCACCGGCCGTGTACACAACATGCATGAGTGCAAAGGGCGATGGCCCCAAGACCCATGCACGCTTAGGATGTAGACCGACGTGCTGGCCTCTTTGTTGAGCCTAGGTAGGACTACGACATGTTGATCAGCCAAGGCCGGTCATGACCTGATGGTGTGTCTGCTTGGAGTTGATCGAGCGTGTTGGGTAAGTTTGTGCACACCTGCAGGGAAGTTAATCTATTTGAATAGCCGTGTCCACGGTAACGGATGATACGTCTCCAACGTATCTATAATTTTTGATTGCTCCATGCTATTATATTATCTATTTTGGATGTTAATGGGCTCTATTTTACACTTTTATATCATTTTTGGGACTAACCTACTAATCAGAGGCCCAGCTCAAATTGTTGTTTTTTTTTGCCTATTTTAGGGTTTCGAAGAAAAGGAATATCAAACGGAGTCCAAACGGAATGAAACCTTCAGGAACGTGATTTTCTCAACGAACGTGATCTAGGAGACTTGGAGTGGGCGTCAAGAAACAATGGAGGAAGCCACAAGGTAGGGGGCGCGCCTACCCCCCTAGGCGCGCCCTCCACCCTCGTGGGCCCTCCGTTGCTCCACCGACGTACTTCTTCCTCCTATATATATCCACGTACCCCCCAAACATCCACGAGCACCACGAAAACCTAATTCCACCGCCGCAACCTTCTGTACCCCAGAGATCCCATCTTGGGGCCTTTTCCGGAGCTCCACTGGAGGGGGCATCGATCACGTAGGGCCTCTACATCAACTCCATGGCCTCTCCGGTGATGTGTGAGTAGTTTATTTCAGACCTTCGAGTCCATAGTTATTAGCTAGATGGCTTCTTCTCTCTCTTTGGATCTCAATACAAAGTTCTCCTGGATCTTCTTGGAGATCTATTTGATGTAATCTTCTTTTGCGGTGTGTTTGTCGAGATCCGATGAATTGTGGGTTTATGATCCAGATTGTCTATGAACAATATTTGATTCTCCTCTAAATTCTTTTATGTATGATTGGTTTATCTTTGCAAGTCTCTTCGAATTATCAGTTTGGTTTGGCCTACTAGATTGATCTTTCTTGCAATGGGAGAACTCTTAGCTTTGGGTTCAATCTTGCGGTGCTCGATCCTAGTGACAGAAAGCGAACCGACACATATTGTATTGTTGCCGTCGAGGATAAAAAGATGGGGTTTATATCATATTGCATGAGTTTATCCCTCTACACCATGTCATCTTACTTAAAGCATTACTCTGTTCTTATGAACTTAATACTCTAGATGCATGCTCGATAGCGGTCGATGTGTAGAGTAATAGTAGTAGATGCAGAAGCATTTCAGTCTACTTGTCTCGGACGTGATGCATATATACATGATCATACCTAGATATTCTCATAATTATTCACTTTTCTATCAATTGCTCGACAGTAATTCGCTCACCCACCGTAATACTAATGCTCTTGAGAGAAGCCACTAGTGAACCCTATGGTCCCCGGGTCTATCTTCTATCATATTAATCTTCCAATACTTAGTTATTTCTATTGCCGTTTATTTTACTTTGCATCTTTATTTCTTTTTATCATAAAAATACCAAAAATATTATCTTATCATATCTATCAGATCTCACTCTCGTAAGTGACCGTGAAGGGATTAACAACCCCTTTATCGCGTTGGTTGCGAGGTTCTTATTTGTTTGTGTAGGTGCGTGGGACTTGAGCATGATCTCCTACTGGATTGATACCTTGGTTCTCAAAAACTGAGGGAAATACTTACGCTACTTTACTACATCACCCTTTCCTCTTCAAGGGAAAACCAACGCAGTGCTCAAGAGGTAGCAATGGACACTTGGAGTTGTATCCCGATCGATACAACTAGAGCTGGATGCTGAGGCATGAGATAGATATGATGGCTCTGCGATCGCTTTCTCACAGGGAGTCGAGGAAGTGATCTCTGGGTGTGCATGTTACAACATACTTACTGCTATTATGATATGTTAGTCTTATCTCTTCTGATGCTACAAGATGCTTGAAGATGCTAGTCTTTGATAGGCTAGGCTTTCCCCTCTATTCTGGCATTCTGCAGTTCAGTCCAGAGATATAGCCCCATTCCTTTGAAACTGATGCATACTTAGTATAGTTCTGATGTAAGTCTTGCGAGTACTTTGGATGAGTACTCACAGTTTCTTTGCTACCTATTTTCCCCTATATCTGAATGTTGCGATCAGATGACGGATCCCGGGAGCCAGATGTCATCACCGACGGCTACTACTACCCCGAGGGTGCCTACTACTACATGGAGACCGTCGACGGCCAGGAGTAGTTAGGAGGCTCCCAGGCAGGAGGCATTGCCTCTTCGATCGTTGTTGCTTTTGTGCTAGCCTTCTTAAGGTAGTCTTGTTTAACTTATGTCTGTACTCAGGTATTGTTGCTTCCGCTGACTCTTGTGTATTCGAGCTTATGTATTCGATCCCTCGAGGCCCCTTGGCTTGTAATATAAAGCTTGTATGACTTTAATTTGTGTCTAGAGTTGTGTTGTGATATCTTCTCGTGAGTTCCTGATCTTGATCGTACACATTTGCATGTATGATTAGTATACGATTGAATCAGGGGGCGTCACATGTTGGTTCTCCTTTTTGGAAAAGTATCACTTTGGCTTTGATACATCTCCAACATATCTATAATTTTTTTATTTCTTACTATTATATTATCAATCTTGAATGTTTTGTATGCATTTATATGCTATTTTATATCATTTTCACGACTAAACTATTAACCTAGTGCCTAGTGTCGGTTCCTGTTTTTTTGCTTGTCTTTGGCTTTTCAAAAAATCAATATCAAATGAAGCCCGAACGGAAAAATAATCTTTAGATTAATTTTTTCTGGACCAGAAGGGACCCTAGAAGCTTTGGTGGAGACCAGACGTGATATGAGAGAGCCACAAGCTCGAGGGGCACGCCGTAGGGGGGTAGGCGCGCCCCCTGAGCTTGTGGGCCCCACGCAGATCCGTTTGACCTAATTTCAGGCCTATAAATTCCCAAATATTTCCAAATCAACAAAGAGCCACCCGAAACACTTTTTCCGCCGCCGCAAGCTTCTGTTCTTCCGTGATCCCATCTGGAGGCCTTTTCCGGTACTTTGCTGGAGGGGGAATCGATCACGGAGGGCTTCTACATCATCCTTGCTGCCTTCTGATGATGCGTGAGTAACTAGTGAAGGAAATATGCCCTAGAGGCAATAATAAAGTTGTTATTTTATATTTCCTTACATCATGATAAATGTTTATTATTCATGTTAGAATTGTATTAACCGGAAACTTGATACATGTGTGGATACATAGACAAAACAATGTGTCCCTAGTAAGCCTCTACTAGACTAGCTCATTAATCAAAGATGGTTAAGTTTCCTAACCATAGACATGTGTTGTCATTTAATGAACGGGATCACATTATTAGGAGAATGATGTGATGGACAAGACCCATTTGTTAGCTTAGCATAATGATCGTTAAGTTTTATTGCTATTGCTTTCTTCATGACTTATACATATTCCTTTGACTATGAGATTATGCAACTCTCGAATACTGGAGGAATACCGTGTGTGCTATCAAACGTCACAACGTAACTGGGTGATCATAAAGATGCTCTACAAGTATCTCCGAAGGTGTTTGTTGGGTTGGCATAGATCGAGATTAGGATTTGTCACACCGAGTATCCGAGAGGTATCTTTGGGCCCTCTCGGTAATGCACATCATGATAAGCCTTGCAAGCAATGTGACTAATGAGTTAGTTGCGGGATGATGCATTACGGAACGAGTAAAGAGACTTGCCGGTAACGAGATTGAACTAGGTATGAAGATACCGATGATCGAATCTCGGGAAAGTAACATACCGATGACAAAGGGAATAACATATGTTGTCATTATGGTATGACCGATAAAGATCTTCGTAGAATATGTGGGAACCAATATGAGCATCTAGGTTCTACTATTGGTTATTGACCAGAGAGCTGTCTCAATCATGTCTACATAGTTCTCGAACCCGTAGGGTCCGCACACTTAACGTTCGATGACGATTTTGTATTATATGAGTTATGTGATTTGGTGACCGAATGTTGTTCGGAGTCCCGGATGAGATCACAGACATTACGAGGAGTCTCGAAATGGTCAAAAGGTAAATATTCATATATAGGACGATAGTATTTGGACACCGGAAGTGTTTCGGGGGTACTGGGTACGTATCGGGTCACCGGAAGGGGTTCCGGGCTACCCCCGGCAAACTATATGGGCCTTATGGGCCAAGAGGGGAAACACACCAGCCAAAAAGGGGCTGGTTCGCCCCCCCCCCATATGGGCTGGCCAAATTGGAGAAGGAAGGGGAAGGAGGAAAGGAAAAGGGGAATAGGCTTCCCCCTTCCTACGCCTAATAGGAATAGGAAAGGGGGGGCGAATTGGGAGGTGCCCAAGTACGATTCCTCCTACTTGGGGCGCCCCCTTGGCTGCCTCTCCTCCCCTCCAACCATATATATGAGGGGGGGGCACCGGTAGAATACACAACAAACATTGTTAGCCATGTGCGGCGCCCCCCTCCACGGTTTACGCCTCCGATCATATTCACGTACTGCTTAGGCGAAGCCCTGCGGGGAACACTTCACCATCACCGTCACCACGCCGTCGTGCTAACGGAAATCTCCCTCGACACTTTTCTGGATCAAGAGTTTGAGGGACGTCATCGAGCTAAACGTGTGCAAAACTCGTAGGTGTCGTACATTCAGTGCTTGATCGGTCGGAATGAGAAGAAGTTCGACTACATCAATCGCGTTGTCAAACGCTTCCGCTTTTGGTTTACGAGGGTAGATGGACACACTCTCCCCCTCTCGTTGCTATGCATCTCCAAGATAGATCTTGTGTGAGTGTAGGAAATTTTTGAAATTGCATGCTACGTTTCCCAACAGTGGCATCCGAGCTAGGTCTATGCGTATATCATGTGCACGAGTAGAACACAGAGAATTGTGGCGGTGATAGTCATACTGCTTACCACCAACGTCTTATTTTGATTCAGCGGTATTGTTGGATGAAGTGGCCTGGACCAACCTTACATGACCACGTTCATGAGACCGGTTCCACCGATAGACATGCAACTAGTTTTGCATAAAGGTGGCTGGCGGGTGTTTGTTTCTCCAACTTTAGTTGAATCGAATTTGACTATGGCCGGTCCTTGTTGAAGGTTTTGATGCGTAGGTAAGAACAGTTCTTACTAGAAGCCCGTAGCAGCCACGTAAAACTTGCAACAACAAAGTAGAGGACGTCTAACTTGTTTTTGCAGGGCTTGTTGTGATGTGATATGGTCAAGACATGATGTTATAAACGTTATTGTATGAGATGATCATGTTTTGTAAAAGTTACTGGCAACCGGCAGGAGCCTTATGGTTGTCTCTTTATTGTATGAAATGCAAACGCCATGTAATTTCTTTACTTTATCACTATGCGTTAGCGATAGTTGTAGAAGCAATAGTTGGCGAGATGACCATGACGCTACGCTGGAGATCAAGGTGTCGAGCTGGTGACGATGGAGATCATGACGGTGCTTTGGAGATGGAGATCAAAAGCATGAGATGATGATGGCCATATCATGTCACATATTTTGATTGCATGCGATGTTATCTTTTATGCATCTTATTTTGCTTAGTACGGTGGTAGCATTATAAGATGATCCCTCACTAAAATTTCAAGGGATAAGTGTTCTCCCTGAGTATGCACCATTGCATAGTTCGTCGTGCTGAGACACCACGTGATAATCGGGTGTGATAAGCTCTACGTTCACATACAAGGGGTGCAAGACAATTTTGCACATGTGGAATACTTGGGTTAAACTTGACGAGCCTAGCATGTACAGACATGGCCTCGGAACACTGGAGACCGAAAGGTCGAACGTGAATCATATAGTAGATATGATCAACATAGAGATGTTCACCATTGAAAACTACTCCATCTCACGTGATGATCGGACATGGTTTAGTTGATATGGATCACGTGATCATTTAGATGACTCGAGGGATGTCTATCTAAGTGGGAGTTGTTAAGTAATATGATTAATTGAACTTAATTTATCATGAACTTAGTCCTGATAGTATTTGCATATCTATGTTGTAGATCAATAGCTCGCGTTGTAGCTCCCCTATGTTTTTGATATGTTCCTAGAGAAAACTAAGTTGAAAGATGATAGTAGCAACGATGCGGACTGGGTCCGTGATATGAGGATTATCCTCGTTGCTGCACAGAAGAATTATGTCCTTGATGCACCGCTAGGTGACAGACCTATTGCAAGAGCAGATGCAGACGTTATGAACGTTTGACAAGCTCGGTATGATGAGTACTTGATAGTTTAGTGCACCATGATTTACGGCTTAGAACCGGGACTTAAAAAACGTTTTGAACACCACAGAGCATATAAGATGTTCCAAGAGTTGAAATTGGTATTTCAGACCCATCCCATGTCGAGAGGTATGAGACCTCTGACAATTACTTTGCCTACAAGATGGAGGAGAATGGCTCAGCCAGTGAGTATGTACTCGGAATGTCTGGGTAGTACAATCGCTTGAATCAAGTGGGAGTTAATTTTCCAGATAAGATAGTGATTGACAGAGTTCTCTAGTCACTATCACCAAGCTACTAGAACTTCGTGATAAACTATAATATGCAAGGTATGACGAAAACAATTCCCGAGCTCTTCGCGATACTGAAATAGGCGAAGGTAGAAATCAAGAAAAAGCATCAAGCGTTGATGGTTAACAAGACCACTAGTTTCAAGAAAAGGGGCAAAGGAAAAGAAAGGGAACTTCAAGAAGAATGGCAAGCAAGTTGCCACTCCTGTGAAGAAGCCCAAATCTAGACCTAAGCTTGAAACTGAGTGCTTCTACTACAAAGGTAATGGTCACTGAAAGCGGAACTACCCCAAATACTTGGCGGATAAGAAGGATGGCAAAGTGAACAAAGGTATATTTGATATACATGTTATTGATGTGTATTTTACTAGTGTTCATAGTAACCTCAGGATATTTGATACCGGTTCAGTTGCTAAGATTAGTAACTCGAAACAGGAATTACAGAATGAACAGAGACTAGTTAAGGGCGAGGTGATGATGTGTGTTGGAAGTGATTCCAAGGTTGATAAGATCACCATCGCACACTCCCTCTACCTTCGAGATTAGTGTTGGACCTAAATAAATGTTATTTGGTGTTTGCGTTGAGCATGAATATGATTGGATCATATTTATTGCAATACGGTTATTCATTTAAGTTAGAGAATAATTGTTGTTCTGTTTACATGAATAAAACCTTCTATGGTCATACACCCAATGTAAATGGTTTATTGAATCTCAATCGCAGTGATACACATATTCATAATATTGATGCCAAAAGATGCAAAGTTGATAATGATAGTGCAACATATTTGTGGCACTGACGCTTAGGTCATATTGGTGTAAAGCGCTGAAGAAACTCCATGCAGATGGGATTTTGGAATCACTTGATTATGAGTCATTTGATCCTTGTGAACCATGCCTCATGGGCAATATGACTAAAACTCCATTCTCTAGAACAATGGAGCGAGCCAATGACTTATTCTAAATAATACATACTAATTTATGCGGTCCAATGAGTGTTGAGGCACGCGACGGGTATTGTTATTTTTCTGACCTTCATAGATGATTTGAGCAGATATGGGTATATATACTTGATGAAACAAAAGTCTGAAACATTTGAAAAGTTCAAAGAATTTCAGAGTGAAGTGGAGAATCATCGTAACAAGAAAATAAAGTTTCTACGATCTGATCACGGAGGCAAATATTTGAGTTACGAGTTTGGCCTTCATTTAAAACAATGTGGAATAGTTTCATAACTCATGCCACCTGGAACACCACATCGTAATTGTGTGTATGAATGTCATAACCGTACTTTATTAGATATGGTGTGATCTATGATGTCTCTTACCGATTTACCACTATCATTTTTGGGGTATGCATTAAAGACAGTTGCATTCATGTTAAACAGGGCACCGTCTAATCCGTTGAGATGACACCGTATGAACTATGGTTTGGCAAGAAACCAAAGCTGTCGTTTCTTAAAGTTTGGGGTTGCGATGCTTATGTGAAAAAGTTTCGAACTGATAAGCTCGAACCCAAATCGGAGAAGTGCGTCTTCATAGGATACCCAAAAGAAATTGTTGGGTACACCTTCTATCACAGATCCGAAGGCAATATTTTTGTTGCTAAGAATGGATCCTTTCTAGAGAAGGAGTTTCTCTCGAAAGAAGTGAGTGGGAGGAAAGTAGAACTTGAGGAGGTAATTATACCTCCCCTCGAATTGGAAAGTCGCTCATCACAAAAATCAGTTCCAGTGATGCCTACACCAACTAGAGAGGAAGCTAATGATAATGATCATGAAACTTCAAATCAAGTTACTACCGAACCTCGTAGGTCAACCAGAGCATGTTCCGCACCAGAGTGGTATGGTAATCCTGTTCTAAAAGTCATGTTACTAGACCATGACGAACCTACGAACTATGAGGAAGCGATGATGAGACCAGATTTCGATAAATGGCTTGAGGCAATGAAATCCGAGATAGGATCCATGCATGAGAACAAAGTGTGGACTTTGGTTGACTTTCTCGATGATCGGCGAACCATAGAGAATAAATGGATCTTCAAGAAGAAGACTGACGCTGATGGTAATGTTACTGTCTACAAAGTTCGACTTGTCGCAAAAGGTTTTTGACAAGTTCAAGGTGTTGACTATGATGAGATTTTCTCACTCGTAGCGATGCTTAAGTCTGTCTGAATCATGTTAGCAATTGCCATATTTTATGAAATCTTGCAAATGGATGTCAAAACTTCATTCCTTAATGGATTTCTTAAAGAAGAGTTATATATGATGCAACCAGAAGGCTTTGTCGATCCTAAAGGTGCTAACAAAGTGTGCAAGATCCAGCAATCCATCTATGGACTGGTGCAAGCATCTCGGAGTTGGAATATACGCTTTGATAAGGTGATCAAAGCATATGGTTTTATACAGACTTATGGTGAAGCTTGTATTTACAAGAAAGTGAGTGGGAGCTCTGTAGTATTTCTGATATTATATGTGTATGACATATTGTTGATCAGGAATGATATAGAATTTCTGGATAGCACAAAAGGATACTTGAATAAGATTATTTCAATAAAAGACCTCGGTGAAGCTACTTATGTATTGAGCATCAAGATCTATAGAAATAGATCAAGACGCTTGATAGGACTTTCACAAAGCGCATACCTTGACAAGATTTTGAAGGAGTTCAAAATGGACCAGTCAAAGAAAGGGTTCTTACCTGTGTTACAAGGTGTGAAGTTGAGTAAGACTCAAAACCCGACCATAGCAGAATATAGAGAGAGAATGAAAGTCATTCCCTATGCTTCAGTCATAGGTTCTATAAAGTATGATATGTTGTGTACCAAACCTATTGTGTGTCTTGCCATAGGTCTGGCAGGGAGGTACCAATAGTGATCCAGGAGTAGATGACTATACAGCAGTCAAAATTATCCTTAGAGGACTAAGGAAATATTTCTCGGTTATGGAGGTGATAAAGAGTTTGTCGTAAAGTGTTACGGTGATGCAAGATTTTACACCGATCCAGATGACACTGAGTCTCAATCTGGATACGTATTGAAAGTGGGAGCAATTAGCTAGAGTAGCTCCGTGCAGAGCATTGTAGACATAGAAAAATTGCAAAAATACATACGGATCTGAATGTGGCAGATCCGCTGACTAAACTTCTCTCACAAAGAAAAACATGATCACACCTTCATACTCTTTGGGTGTTAATTGTTGGGGAACGCAGTAATTTCAAAAAAAATCCTACGCACACGCAAGATCATGGTGATACATAGAAACGAGAGGGGAAGAGTGTTGTCCACGTACCCTCGTAGACCGTAAGCGGAAGCGTTATGACAACGCGGTTCATGTAGTCATACGTCTTCACGATCGACCGATCCTAGTACCGAAAGTAGGGCACCTCCGCGATATGCACACATTCGGCTCGGTGACGTCCCACGAACTCACGATCCAGTAGAGTGTCGAGGGAGAGCTTCGTCAACATGACGGCGTGATGACGACGATGATGATGCTACCAGAACAGGGCTTCACCTAAGCACCGCTACGTTATGACCGAGGTGGATTATGGTGGAGGGGGGCACCGCACACGGCTAAGAGATCAATGATAAACTTGTGTGTCTATGGGGTGCCCCCTGGCCACGTATATAAACAATGGAGGGAGGAGGAGGCCGGCCCTCATAGGGCGCGCCCTAAAGTGTGGAGTCCTACTAGGACTGCCAAGTCCTAGTAGGATTCCACCTCCTACATGGAATAGGAAAAAGGGAAGGGAGAAGGAGAAGGAAGGAAGGGGGCGCCCCCTTTCCCTAGTCCAATTCGGACCAGTCCATGGGGAAGGGGTGCGGCCACCCTTGAGTCCTTTCTCTCCTTTCCCGTATGGCCCATTAAGGCCCAATACGAATTCCCGTAACTCTCTGGTACTCCGAAAAATACCCGAATCACTCGGAACCTTTCCGATGCTTGAATATAGCCTTCCAATATATCGATCTTTACGTCTCGACCATTTCAAGACTCCTCGTCATGTCCCCGATCTCATCCGGGACTCCGAACAAACTTCCATCATAAAATCACATAACTCATAATACAAATCGTCACAGAACGTTAAGCGTGCGGACCTACGGGTTCGAGAACTTAGACATGAACAAGACACATCTCCGGTAAATAACCAATAGCGGAACCTGGATGCTCATATTGGCTCCTACATATTCTACGAAGATCTTTATCGGTCAAACCGCATAACAACATACGTTGTTCCCTTTGTCATCGGTATGTTACTTGCCCGAGATTCGATCATCAGTATCTCAATACCTAGTTCAATCTCGTTACCGGCAAGTCTGTTTACTCATTCCGTAATGCAACATCTCGTAACTAACTCATTAGTCACATTGCTTGCAAGGCTTATAGTGATGTCTATTACCGAGAGGGCCCAAACATACCTCTCCGATACATGGAGTGACAAATCCTAATCTCGATCTATGCCAACTCAACAAACACCATCGGAGACACCTGTAGAGCATCTTTATAATCACCCAGTTATGTTGTGACGTTTGATAGCACACAAGGTGTTCCTTCGGTATTCGGGAGTTTCATAATCTCATAGTCAGAGGAACATGTATAAGTTATGAAGAAAGCAGTAGCAATAAAATTGAACGATTATTATGCTAAGCTAACAGATGGGTCTTGTCCATCACATCATTCTCTAATGATGTGATCCCGTTCATCAAATGACAACACATATCCATGGCTAGGAAACTTAACCATCTTTGATTAACGAGCTAGTCAAGTAGAGGCATACTAGGGACACTCTGTTTGTCTATGTATTCACACATGTACTAAGTTTCCGGTTAATACAATCCTAGCATGAATAAGAAACATTTATCATGATATAAGGAAATATAAATAACAACTTTATTATTGCCTCTAGGGCATATTTCCTTCAGTCTCCCACTTGCACTATAGTCAATAATCTAGTTCACATTGTCATGTGATTTAACACCAACAGTTCACATCTTTATGTGATTAGTTCACATCTCCATGTGACTAACACCCAAAGGGTTTACTACAGTCAATAATCTAGTTCACATCGCTATGTGATTAACACCCAAACAGTGATCATGTTTTGCTTGTGAGAGAAATTTAGTCAACGGGTCTGCCACATTCAGAGCTGTATGTATTTTGTAAATTTTCTATGTCTACAATGCTTTGCATGGAGCTACTCTAGCTAATTTCTCCCACTTTCGATATGTATCTAGATCAAGACTTAGAGTCATCCAGATTGGTGTCAAAGCTTGCATCGACGTAACTCTTTATGATGAACTCTTTGTCACCTCCATAACCGATAAACATTTCCTTATTCCACTAAGGATATTTTTGACCGTTGTCCAGTGATCCACTCCTGGATCACTATTGTACCCTCTTACCAAACTTATGGTAAGGTACACAATAGGTCTGGTACACAGCATAGCATACTTTATAAAACCTATGACTGAGGCATATGGAATGACTTTTCATTCTCTTTCTATTTTCTGTCGTGGTCGGGTTTTGAGTCTTTACTCAACTTCACACCTTACAACACAGGCAAGAACTCCTTTGACTTTTCCATTTTGAACTACTTCAAAATCTTGTCAATGTATGTACTCATTGAAAATATATCAAGCGTCTTGATCTATCTCTATAGATCTTGATGCTCAATATGTAAGTAGCTTCATCGAGGTCTTTCTTTGAAAAACTCTTTTCAAACACTCCTTTATGCTTTCCAGAAAATTCTACATTATTTCCGATCAACAATATGTCATTCACATATACTTATCAGAAATGTTGTAGTGCTCCCACTCACTTTCTTGTAAATACAGGCTTCATCGCAAGTCTGTATAAAACCATATGCTTTGATCACTTTATCAAAGTATATATTCCAACTCCGAGATGCTTGCACTAGTCCATAGATGGATCGCTGGAGCTTGCACACTTTGTTAACACCTTTAGGATTGACAAAACCTTCTTGTTGCATCATATACAACTCTTCTTTAAGAAATCCATTAAGGAATGTAGTTTTGACATCCATTTGCCAGATTTCATAAAATGTGGCAATTGCTAACATGATTCGAACAGACTTAAGCATCGCTACGAGTGACAAAATCTCATGGTAGTCAACATCTTGAACTTGTCGAAAACCTTTTGCGATAATTCGAGCTTTGTAGATAGTAACACTACTATTAGTGTCTGTCTTCCTCTTGAAAATTCATTTATTCTTAATGGCTCACCAATCAACGGGCAAGTCAATCAAAGTCCATACTTTGTTCTAATACATGGATCTCATCTCAGATTTCATGGCTTCAAGCCATTTCGTGGAATCTGGGCTCATCATCGCTTCCTCATAGTTCGTAGGTTCGTCATGGTCAAGTAACATGACCTCCAGAACAGTATTACCGTACCACTCTAGTGCAGAACGTATTCTGGTTGACCTACGAGGTTCGGTAGTAACTTGTTCTGAAGTTTCATGATCATCATCATTAACTTCCTCACTAATTAGTGTAGGAATCACTAGAACTGATTTCTGTGATGAACTACTTTCCAATTCGGTAGAAGGTACAATTAACTCATCAAGTTTTACATTCCTTCCAATCACTTCTTTTGAGAGAAACTTCTTCTCTAGAAAGGATCCATTCTTAGCAACGAATATATTGCCTTCGGATCTGTGATAGAAGGTGTACCCAACAGTTTCCTTTGGGTATCCTATGAAGACGCTTTTCTCTGATTTGGGTTCGAGCTTATCAGGTTGAAACTTTTTTACATAAGCATCATAGCCCCAAACTTTAAGAAACGACAGCTTAGGTTTCTTGCTAAACCAGAGTTCATATGGTGTCGTCTCAACGGATTTAGATGGTTCCCTATTTAATGTGAATACAGCTGTCTCGAATGCATAACCCCAAAACAATAGTGATAAATCGGTAAGAGACATCATAGATTGCACCATATCTAATAAAGTACGGTTATGACATTCGGACACGCCATTACGCTGTGGTGTTCCAGGTGGCGTTAGTTGCGAAACTATTCCGCATTGTTTCAAATGAATACCAAACTCGTAACTCAAATATTCTCCTCCATGATCAGATCGCGGAAACTTTATTTTCTTGTTACGATGATTTTCCACTTCACTCTGAAATTCTTTGAACTTTTCAAATGTTTCAGACTTATGTTTCATCAAGTAGATATATCCATATTTGCTCAATCATCTGTGAAGATCAGAAAATAATGATACCCGCTGCGAGCCTCAACACTCATCGGATTGCATACTTTAGTATGTATTATTTCCAATAAGTCAACTGCTTGCTCCATTGTTCCGGAGAACGGAGTTTTAGTAATCTTGCCCACAAGGCATGGTTCGCAAGCATCAAATGATTCATAATCAAGTGATTCCGAAAGCCCATCCGCATGGAGTTTCTTCCTGCGCTTCACACCAATATGACCTAAACGGTAGTACCACATATAAGTTGCACTATCATTATTAACTTTGCATCTTTTGGCTTCAATATTATGAATATGCGTATTACTACGATCGAGATTCAATAAACCATTCACCTTGGGTGTATGACCTCAGAAGGTTTTATCCATGTAAACAGAATAACAATTATCCTTGACTTAAATGAATAATCGTATTGCAATAAACATGATCCAATCATATTATGCTCTACGCAAACACCAAATAACATTTATTTTAGGTTCAACACTAATCCCGAAGATAAAGGGAGTGTGCGATGGTGATCTTATCAACCTTGGAATCACTTCCAACTCACATCATCACCTCACCCTTAACTAGTATCTGTTTATTTTGCAACTCCCGTTTCGAGTTACTACTCTTAGTAACTGAACCAGTATCAAATACTAAGGTGTTGTTAAAAACACTAGTAAAGTACACATCAATAACATGTATATCAAATATATACTTTTGTTCACTTTGCCATCCTTCTTATCCGCCAAGTATCTAGGGCAGTTCCACTTCCAGTGACCATTTCCTTTGCGGTAGAAGCACTCAATTCCAGGCTTGGGTCTAGCTTTGAGCTTCTTCATGGGAGCAGCAACTTGCTTGCTATTCTTCTTTGAAGTTCCTCTTTCTTTCCCTTTGCCCTTTTTCTTGAAACTAGTGGTCTGGTTAACCATCAACACTTGATGCTATTTCTTGATTTCTACCTTCGCCGATTTCAGCATCGTGAAGAGCTTGGGAATTACTTTCGTTATCCCTTGCATATTATAGTTCATCACTAAGTTCTAGTAACTTGGTGATAGTGACTAGAGAACTTTGTCAATTACTATCTTATCTGGAAGATCAACTCCCACTTGATTCAAGCAATTGTAGTACCCAGATAATTGAGCACATGCTCACTAGTTGAGCTATTCTCCTCCATCTTGTAGGCAAAGTACTGTCAGAGGTCTTCTACCTCTTGACACGGGCATGAGTATGAAATACCAATTTCAACTATTATAACATCTTATATGCTCTGTGGCGTTCAAAACATTTTTGAAGTCCCGGTTCTAAGCCGTAAAGCATGGTGCACTAAACTATCAAGTAGTCATCATACCGAGCTTTACCAAATGTTCATAAAGTCTGTATCTGCTCCTGCAATAGGTCCGTCACCTAGCGGTGCATCAAGGACATAATTATTTTGTGCAGCAATGAGGATAATCCTCAGATCACGGACCTAGTCCGCATCATTGCTACTATCATCTTTCAACATAGTTTTTCTCTAGGAACATATCAAAAATAAAAGGGGAACTACATCGCGAGCTATTGATCTACAACATAGTTATGCAAATACAATCATGACTAAGTTCATGATAAATTAAAGTTCAATTAATCATATCACTTAATAACTCCCACTTAGATAGACATCCCTCTAGTCATCCAAAAGATCACGTGATCCAAATCAACTAAACCATGTCCGATCATCACGTGAGATGGAGTAGTTTTCAATGGTGAACATCACTATGTTGATCATATCTACTATATGATTCACGCTCGACCTTTCGGTCTCCAGTGTTTCGAGGCCATATCTACATATGCTAGGCTCGTCAAGTTTAACCTGAGTATTCCGCATGTGCAAAACTGGCTTGCACCCATTGTATGTGAACGTAGAGCTTATCACACCCGATCATCACATGGTGTCTCGGCATGACGAACTGTCACAACGGTGCATGCTCAGGGAGAACACTTATACCTTGAAATTTAGTGAGAGATCATCTTATAATGCTACCGCCGAACTAAGCAAAATAAGATACATAAAGGATAAACATCACATGCAATCAAAATATGTGACATGATATGGCCATCATCATCTTGTGCCTTTGATCTCCATCTCCAATACACCGTCATGATCTCTATCGTCACCGGTATGACACCATGATCTCCATCATCTTGATCTCTATCAATGTGTAGTCACATGGTCGTCTCACCAACTATTGCTATCGCATAGCGATAAAGTAAAGCAATTATATGGCGCTTGCATCTTATGCAATAAAGAGACAACCATAAGGCTCCTGCCGGTTGCCAATAACTTTAACAAAACATGATCATCTCATACAACAATTTATATCTCATCACGTCTTGACCATATCACATCACAACATGCCCTGCAAAAACAAGTTAGACGTCCTCTACTTTGTTGTTGCAAGTTTTACGTGGCTGCTACGGGCTGAGCAAGAACCGTTCTTACCTACGCATCAAAAAACCACAACGCGGTATAGTGATTGCTTTTTGATCTTCAGAAAGAACCCTGTTCATTGAATCCGATTCAACTAAAGTTGGATAAACAGACACCCACTAGCCACCAGTGTACGAAGCACGTCGGTAGAACCAGTCTCGCGTAAGCATACGCGTAATGTCAGTCTGAGCCGCTTCATCCAACAATACCGTTGAATCCAGAATCAACTAGTGATGGCAAGCAATATGTATATACCCACGCCCACAACTCCTTTGTGTTCTACTCATGCATATAACATCTACGCATAGACCTGGCTCGGATGCCACTGTTGGGGAACGCAGTAATTTCAAAAAAATTACTACGCACACGCAAGATCATGGTGATGCATAGTAACGAGAGTGGAAGAGTGTTGTCCACATACCCTCGTAGATCGTAAGCAGAAGCGTTATGACAACATGGTTGATGTAGTCATACGCCTTCACGATCGATCAATCCTAGTACAGAAAGTACAGCACCTCCGCGATCTACACACGTTCGACTCAGTGACGTCCCACGAACTCACGATCCAGTAGAGTGTCGAGGGAGAGATTTGTCAACACGATGGCGTGATGACAACGACGATGATGCTACCGGAACAGGGCTTCGCCTAAGCACCGCTACGATATGACCGAGGTGGATTATGGTGGAGGGGGGCACCGCACACGGCTAAGAGATCAATGATCAACTTGTGTGTCTATGGGGTGCCCCCTGGTCACGTATTTAAAGGATGAAGGGAGTAGGAGGCCAACCCTCATAGGGCGCGCCCTAAAGTGTGGAGTCCTACTAGGACTCCCTAGTCCTAGTAGGATTCCACCTCCTACATGGAATAGGAAAAAGGGAAGGGAGAAGGAGAAGGAAGGAAGGGGGCGCCCCCTTTCCCTAGTCCAATTCGGACCAGTCCATGGGGAAGGGGCGTGGCCACCCTTGAGGCCTTTCTCTCCTTTCCCGTATGGCCCATTAAGGCCCAATACGAATTCTCGTAACTTTCCGGTACTCCAAAAAATACCCGGATCACTCAGAACCTTTCCGATGTCCGAAGATAGCCTTCCAATATATCGATCTTTACGTCTCGACCATTTCGAGACTCCTCGTCATGTCCCCGATCTCATCCGGGACTCCGAACAAACTTCCATCATCAAATCACATAACTCATAATACAAATCGTCACAGAACGTTAAGCATGCGGACCCTGCGGGTTCGAGAACTATGTAGACATGACCGAGACACATCTCCGGTCAATAACCAATAGAGGAACTTGGATGCTCATATTGGCTCCTACATATTCTACGAAGATCTTTATCGGTCAAACCGCATAACAACATACGTTGTTCCCTTTGTCATCGGTATGTTACTTGCCCGAGATTCGATCGTCGGTATCTCAATACCTAGTTCAATCTTGGTACCGACAAGTCTCTTTACTCGTTCCGTAATGCAACATCCCGTAACTAACTCATTAGTCACATTGCTCGCAAGGCTTATAGTGATGTGTATTACCGAGAGGGCCCAGAGATACCTCTCTGATACATGGAGTGACAAATCCTAATCTCGATCTATGCCAACTCAACAAACACCATCGGAGACACCTGTAGAGCATATTTATAATCACCCGGTTACGTTGTGACGTTTGATAGCACACAAGGTGTTCCTCCGGTATTCAGGAGTTGCGTAATCTCATAGTCAAAGGAACATGTATAAGTTATGAAAAAAGCAGTAGCAATAAAACTGAACGATCATTATGCTAAGCTAACGGATGGGTCTTCTCCATCACATCATTCTCTAATGATGTGATCCCGTTCATCAAATGACAACACATGTCCATGTCTAGGAAACTTAACCATCTTTGATTAACGAGCTAGTCAAGTAGAGGCATACTAGGGACACTCTGTCTGTCTATGTATTCACACATGTACTAAGTTTCCGGTTAATACAATCCTAGCATGAATAATAAACATTTATCATGATATAAGGAAATATAAATAACAACTTTATTATTGCCTCTAGGGCATATTTCCTTCATTAATCACATAGCAATGTGAACTAGATTATTGACTCTAGTAAACCCATTGGGTGTTGGTCACATGGCGATGTGAACTATGGGTGTTAATCACATAAAGATGTGAACTATTAGTGTTAAATCACATGGTGATGTGAACTAGATTATTGACTCTAGTGCAAGTGGGAGACTGAAGGAAATATGCCCTAGAGGCAATAATAAAGTTGTTATTTTATATTTCCTTATATCATGATAAATATTTATTACTCATGCTAGAATTGTATTAACCGGAAACTTGATACATGTGTGGATACATACACAAAACACTGTGTCCCTAGTAAGCCTCTACTAGACTAGCTCGTTAATCAAAGATGGTTAAGTTTCCTAACCATAGACATGTGTTGTCCTTTGATGAACAGGATCACATCATTAGGATAATGATGTGATGGACAAGACCCATTCATTAGCTCAGCATAATGATCATTAAATTTTATTGCTCTTGCTTTCTTTATGACTTATACATATTTCTTTGACTATGAGATTATGCAACTCCCGAACATCGGAGGAATACCTTGTGTGCAATCAAATGTCACAACGTAACTGGGTGATCATAAAGATGCTCTACAGGTATCTCCGAAGGTGATTGTTGGGTTGGCATAGATCGAGATTAGGATTTGTCACTCCGAGTATCAGAGATGTATCTCTGGGACCTCTCGGTAATGCACATCATGATAAGCCTTGCAAGCAATGTGACTAATGAGTTAGTTACGGGATGATGCATTATGGAATGAATAAAGAGACTTGCCGGTGATGAGATTGAACTAGGTATGAAGATACCGACAATCGAATCTCGGGCAAGTAACATACCGACGACAAAGGGAATAACGTATGTTGTCATTACAGTGTGACCGATAAAGATCTTCGTAGAATATGTGGGAACCAATATGAGCATCCAGGTTCCGCTATTGGTAATTGACTGCAGAGGTGTCTTAGTCATGTCTACATAGTTCTCGAACCCATAGGGTCCGCACGTTTAACGTTCGATGACGATTTTGTATTATATGAGTTATGTGATTTGGTGATCGAATGTTGTTTGGAGTCCCGGATGAGATCACGGACATGACGAGGAGTCTCTAAATGGTCGATAGGTAAATATTCATATATAGGACAATAGTATTTGGACACCGGAAGTGTTCCGAGGGTACTGGGTACGTATCAGGTCACCGGAAGGGGTTCCGGGCTACCCCCGGCAAACTATATGGGCCTTATGGGCCAAGAGGGGAAACACACCAGCCACAAAGGGGCTGGTGCCCCCCCCCCAAATATGGGCTGGCCAAATTGTAGAAGGAAAGGGGAAGGAGGAAAGGAAAAAAGGGAATAGGATTCCCCTTTCCCCCTCTTCCCTTCCTACTTCGAATAGAAATAGGAAAGGGGGGAGGCCGAATTGGGAGGTGCCCAAGTAGGATTCCTCCTACTTGGGGCCCCTTGGCTCCTCTCCTCCCCTCCAACCTATATATATGAGGGGGGCATCGCTAGAACACACAACAAACATTGTTAGCCGTGTCCGGCGCCCCCCCCCTCCACAGTTTACGCCTCCGGTCATATTCACGTAGTGCTTAGACGAAGCCCTGCGCGAATCACTTCACCATCACCGTCACCGTGCCGTTGTGCTGACGAAACTCTCCCTCGACACTTTGCTGGATCAAGAGTTCGAGGCACGTCATCAAGCTGAATGTGTGCAGAACTCAGAGGTGCCGTACATTCGGTGCTTGATCGGTCAGAACGAGAAGAAGTTCGACTACATCAACCGTGTTCTCAAACTCTTCCGCTTTCGGTCTACGAGGGTACATGGACACACTCTCCCCCTCTCGTTGCTATGCATCTCCTAGATAGATCTTGCGTGAGAATAGGAAATTTTTGAAATTGCATGCTACGTTTCCCAACAGCTAGATGACTACTTCTCTCTCTTTGATCTTCAATACAATGTTCTCATCGGTGTTCTTGGAGTTCTATCCGATGTAATCTTCATTTGCGGTGTGATTGTTGGGATCCGTTGAATTGTGGGTTTTTTATCTGAATATTCATGAGAAGTAATTGAGTATTTTCTGAATTTTTTTATGCATGGTTTTTATAGCTTTGTATTTCTGTCCGATCTATCCGTTTGGTTTGGCCAACTAGATTGATTTATCTTCAGTGGGAGAGGTGCTTTGTAATGGGTTCAATCTTGCGGTGGTATATATCCAAGTGACAGAAAGGGCTAGGTCACGTATTTGTATTGTTGCCATTAAGAATAAAATAATAGGGTTTATTCATATTAGTTGAGTTTACTTTGTCTACATCATGTCATCTTACTTAAGGCGTTACTCTATTTTATGAACTTAATACCATAGATGCATGCTGGATAGCAGTCGATTGGTGGAGTAATAGTAGTAGATGCAAGCAGGAGTCTGTTTACTTGTCTCGGACGTGATGCCTATATACATGATCATTGCCTTGAATATTGTCATAACTATGCGCTTTTCTATCAATTACCCAACAGTAATTTGTTCAATCATCGTATGTTATGTGTTCAAGAGAGAAGCCTCTAGATTCTGTGATTGTTTTCCATTTTTAACAACAAAATTTCTTAATTGCCCAGGTGTGGGATGGTTCTAATCTGATTCTTAATTTTAGAAGATGTGTTGATAATAGACTTTTCCTTTCTGGGGCGGAATTAGTGTATGTTATGCAAGACGTTAGGCTATCTTCTGACAGTGACACTCCTGTGTGTATGCTTGAGACTTCTGACATCTATTCCGTTAAATATTTTTACAACCTGATTAACTTTGGTGGGATTGAGTATAGCCTTGGGGATTCCATAAGGAAAATTGATGCCCCCTAGAATCCATGTGTTACTATGGTTGATTATTAATAACAAGGCCCTCACCCAGGATAATCTAGCTAAACGTTGTATCGAGGAAGATTTAACTTGTGTTTTTTGCAATGAGCTGGAAAGTACTCAACATATGTTCCTTGGTTGTATAGCGGTGTCTCATACTTGGCATCTAATTGCTAGTTCTCTTAACATTCCATATCCTGATTCATTTGATGAATTATCTTCTCATTGGAAGAAATCCGCAGTTGTGATTAATATTGTTACCTTGTGAAGCTTATGGAATGTATGAAATGAATACGCCTTTCAAGGCCATGTCGGGATCCAAGTTGCATTCTGAACAAGCTGAGCACATGTCTTCATCAATGAAAGATTATATGCGATGATGCTCAGTCTGCCCTTCTCGTGCGATGTCTTTTGATTCTCAATCATCACCAGGAGGAGTCGTTCAGGATCTCTTGGACCTAACCCTGCCATTGGATGCCACGGATGATCAACAGAAGTACATTGTTCGCCTCAACACCAACTGGTTTGCGTAAAATCTGCTAGGATGTGATAGTGTTGATCCTTTGTTTGCTATCTAGGTTGCATTCATAGGTTGTGGATGATGTGTTATGTGTGACCGTTGCTATGTTGGCACTTTGCGTTTGTAATTTGTCTGTTGCAGTACTCTAGTTGTAGCCGAGCATTGTGAAACTGTTTGAATGTTTATTGCCTCACCTTTTGATAAAAGTTGAGGCTGGGAGAAACCCCCATCTTTTAAAAAAAATTCTTTTCTTTTCTTCTTAAACAAAATTACATTTAAACTTGAAACTTTACCTGTCAACAACACGAGTACTGCGCTATGCATAAATTGTTTCAGATTTTCTTGGTGCAAAATAAATATACAAAAAGATAGGATTACGAATAAGAGTTATCATTTAAGATATTTCCAAGCACTAAAAAAATTAGAAAACACCTTTTTACAGTGTAGTACAAATCTGGATGCAAAACTAGGACACTCCCAGTGATGCACATGCACGCTCATCCACGAGTTTCGCCAAAGTTATACTACGGACCGTTTCAGTATACATGTCTTTAGCAAATTCTTATGCCAATTCCCTAGTTCCAACCGGGAGACACAACCAGAAAGTACAACCAAATTCGCATTCCCAGTTCAAGCCAAGTGCATGTTTTTATAGCAACTTCCACATATGTACAAATAGGTTACAATCACAAATCCCCCCATCAAATATGTATGTACACACGCCTTCATGCTCAATGGTTCCCATTTCCAGAGTAGCCACACCTAGAAAGAATCAACACCCAGCAGGCCCCCAAGCCAAGAGAAAGGTAAATAAGAAGCTAGCCGGTGAGCTTATGCACCGGCTAATTTCCCTCGACACACTTTTCCCTTGGCCTTTCGTCCAGAGTGCGCACGCCACTAATGCGGAGCTACAGCGACGTCAGCGGCACAGCGGCACCGCCTTGAGGAGCGCGTCGAGGCCGCCGGGCCGCGCGCCGCAGCGCCCGCTCCGCTCGCCGCGCGGCAGCTCGGCGACGAGCACCCGCCGGCAGGACGGGCAGGAGGAGTGCGAGCGCAGCCAGGCGTCGACGCAGGCCGCGTGGAACGCGTGGCTGCACTGCGGCAGCACCCGCATGTGCTGGCCGTCCTCGAACTCGGCGAGGCAGATGGCGCACTCGTCCGCCTCCGACGCCTCGCCGCCGTCGGCGGCGTACCTGACGGTGGGCAGCGCGCGCAGCACCTCCTTCTTGACGCCCCTGTTGGCGCCGGGCGGGGCGGCGTCCGCGGCGCGGGCCCAGCGGCGGGAGCACGCGCACCGCGCCACGAGTCCGAGGCCGAGTACGCAGACCAGCGCGCAGAGCAGGCCGGCGAGGATGAGGACCAGGTCCGAGTTGAGCGAGTCCTGCGGCACGCCGGCCGCCGCCGCCTCCTCGAGGAGCCTTCTCGCCGCCATGTCCGGGCACCGGGAGAGAGCTGAGCTCACGAGCTTCGCCGCTGGGTTGCGCGGAGGAGCAGCTGGCTGGCTAGTCGATGGTCGTCGTCGTAGCTCGGGGGAGGAAGCGTGGAGGAAGTGTGTGATGGGAGGCGCTGGGTCGCTGGCTTATATAGAGATGGCGCGGGGAGGCGATCGTCGGCTTTTGGTCTTGAGGAAAATGCGAAGAATGAGCACGGGCGGGTCGTAGGCAGGTCAGTGGAGCGGTTCGTTTGGAAGTTGGAACTTGAAAGTGGATCCTGCTTTGCCCTTTGGGGTTCCAATACTTCGTCACTCGGTGTTGCCACACGGCTTGATATGGCCACCGTAGTGCTCTCTTTTAGCACATGTCTTAACAAGAGTCACTCATCTAAGTGTGACTTCTTTTTTTAATCTTTCTACTAGGTCAACATGAGCAAGACCTCAAGGAAACTAGGATGTCAGGGTCGTAGAGAAACAAGGTGTATATGTAGTAATCCATGTAGAGGAAATTAGACATAGCATCACGCACTTGAACAAATTATGAAGTATTTTTTAAAATTGTAAACAATCCATGTAAAGAAATTAAAATATATGTCACTAAAAACTCAAAAAATGCCTATTTTTTAAAAAAGGAGGATAACCATCGGCCTATGCATCACCCAACCAAGCCGTCCATATGCCACTCGAGATTCCGAGTTCAATTATGTCATACACCACTTCTACAGTCAATTGACGGACGTATTAGTCGTTGTATCAGTCGTACTTTACATTATAGACAGAGAAAAACAATGTTAAAACCTTGACTTATCCGAGCAACCAAACCCATCTCGTAGCAACGGGGTTAGGGAGGGGACAGGTGGCCTGGTTTGGGGCCGCACGAGCAGCACTCCGGTGTGGTGCACAGACTTTCGGTGTGCCGTTTGCTACCTGTCACTCAGCTACTGCCCGCCTCCACGTCCCCCCTGCGTACTATTGACTTTTGGCGTTAGGTCGCTGGGTGGTCACGTTTCTAGCACAGAGACCTTCACCTCCGTTCTTTTCACGCCCTCGTATCCACTCCATGTGCGCACGATACGAGCTGCGCTGCGCTGCGCGGGTCGAAACGAAGCCGAAAGAGGTACGCGCAGGGCGTGGTAACAAGTGTCAGCATCCTGCGGGACGACGCGAGACAGTTGCCGCAAGTGGCGCCCATGAACCAGAGATGGCGCCGAGGCTTCTGCCGCCGCGGAGAAGGAATTTTTTGCTTCGGACGGCCGGAGACGCCCCGAGACCGGCAGGCGCTCGGGGGAGCTGCCGCTTTCAGTTTTGGAGCTAGCCCGTAGTGGCGAACCGACGCACCCACTCGGTTCGGCACATGGCTACAGTGCCTTTTTCCGCGGCACTTATCACATGGTCGAGACAGCCGCCCGGGCGCAACCAACGGATCGCATGGCTCGGGCGCGACGTGGAGGGGTCACGGGCTGGACACGACGAAAGCGATGTACTTTGGGTGACGGATGTTTGGCTTTCGGGACTGAGGCCGCGCGCACGTTCTGTAGCCTTTGTTGGTGCACTTGTGCTTGCATTTCGGAGCGATCGGGAGCAACAGTGTAGGCACCGCGCCTTTGTTTCTGTTGCGGCACCGAAATATCTTGGGCGCAACCGCGCAAGGATGTACATCTGCATAGAAAAGAGAAGAACAACAACGAATATTGCACACATACATGAACACATGTCTTGCGAAAATGTACGTCCTTTTGAAATTTTCAAAAGCGCCGTTTGAAAAGGGTGCACGCATGCTTATAGGATTTCTCGAAATAGTTTTGCTCCTTGCAAAAAAGCGTGCCTCAAAGGAATTAGGTGCCATCGCATCCCAAAAACCGTTATCAACAACCACTCCAGCTTTTGAAGAAAGGATCGATGAACACCTACCTTGCCTCGAGCAGTGTCATAGTCAGTATCGAAGGGACCGGCCCTCAAAAGACATTAGAGAATGACTAAAGGCTTTGATCTACCATCAGAGTGCATGCATCGCTGCTGCTTTTTCTTCCTGGATAATTGGATTATGATTCCCATGATTAAAGCCACAATATGCATTCGGGTAGCTCTGGCTGGTTTTCAGTAAAGCCGGGCTGAAAAGAAGAAAACATATGCTGCTGCATTGCATGCATGGTATCATATCATATCCACCGAGATTTATTCCAAGGGACCAATCGTCCTGAACTTTGCATGGTGCGCTGGCTTACGGCCATGATAGGCACACCGCACAGGATCTCATACCAGACTCCCCGGAAAAAGAACCTCGCAAGCGCAAACCTGCAGACGTGGTTTCTCTTCAGACACAAGCAATGCCGGCCGGATTAGCACACGGGCTGCAGTTTGGCTCGTCGGATTTTCTCACCGTCGCCGCCCAGGTTCAGCACATAGTATCATGCCGCTGAGGACCTGATGCCGCCACTGCAGCGGTGATCTTTTACCACCCAACAAAGGATGATCAAGTTCAGTGGCATTCAACAGTCTCAGGTAGGTATACGGTTTCATCGTCCTTCGGCCACGGATATGTAGAGCCAAGACATGTGCAAAAGCAACCGTCAGAAAGAAAGTGATCATGAGTGCAACTTTGGACAGAAGGTGTGATTTCGACTGAAAGAAAGCCCAACGAGCTCCGAGCATGTCAGAGCAGAGCATCGCGGATAAGACCCCGGTTTCATGATAAGATAAGGTCTGTCTAACTGAAATGATGTGGTGTGGTGTGGTGATTTCGCTCACTGTTTTCGAAGTGGACACCATCATCTGAGCAAGCGAAAGGAAGATGTGTGCGCCTGATGAGTAGCAGGTTACCTCCATCAACGACGTGCTCCGGAAGATTCATCAGAGTAGGGGATTGTCCTTGTTGTAGGAAAAGCAGAATAGGGTATTGATCGTTAGGCCTCATAGTCATATAGTCATAGCAATAACCAAATCCATTAGTCTACAGAGACAAGATTTGATATGAACACGGACCGTATCCATTTGTCTATGGCGACAAGACTGTACCTGCTTGACATAATAGCGAGATCATGATTGGGGCTGACCGCTTGAGCATTTGTAGAGAAAAACATACATTTTGGACCCTGCATTTCACTTCAGGTGATCCTAGAAAAATCATTCAGAGCTTTATAAAAATTACAGAACTTATATTTCAAAATATAGAATTTTTTACCGGATATTCAATTTGGCTCTAGGGAGCACAAGCTCCTACGTGCTAAAAGTGGATTTTACAAATGTCAAAAGAAAATAGAAGTGTTCATTGTCACATCCAAATGCTATCTGCAAATTTTCAGGGGAAAAACTTAAGCATTTTGACCTGTGTAAAAAAACTAATGGAACGCCAAATGTTACACTTAATTTAGTTTTTTTGTTCACAGACAAAGCACTGTTATCCCGTATCGCATGAAACTTGTCAAGCACACTTGCTACACTAACATGTACATCTACAAAAAATATCAGAATTTTAAAATTTTATTTACTATTTATTTTGAGTTTACTATTCATTAGGGAGCATATGCTTCGCAGAGCCAAAAATCCACGTCCTTTTTTTACAGTAAACTTCATATTATTAGAACACATAAACTTTCATAAAAATTGAACAATTATATGTGCGGAAAAAGCGTGGTACATTCAGAGTTGAGCGCTTGAGCATTTTGTAGGAAAAAAACATGCATTTAGGATCCTACACTACACATGATCCAAGAAAATTATTCAGAGCTTATAAAACTTACTCCCTCCGATCCAAAAAAAAAGTGTAGCAGTTTTGAACTAAGGTAAACTGCGACACTTTTTTTTTGGAATCGGAGAGAGTACTTGATTACATTTAAATATATAGAACCTTCTCATAATAAACTTCAAAGTATTAGAACAAATATAAACTTCGACAAAAAAAGAAGAAAATGTGTGAAAAGAATAGGAAAATAAAAAAAACCCTGGAAATTAGGTTTTTAATGTTTACCTCTATATTTCAGAAAAATCTGAAATTTTCAGGTTTTTAAACATCAATCTGATTCAGCTTGACCTATAATTTGGTAAATTTTTGAGATCTATTTCTCTTAATTCTAGATCTAAAGTTGATCCACAACTATTTTATAGATTTTTTTAGCATGCAATATTTTTTGACTGCTAAATCTAAAGTTGATCCGCAATTATCTTTTAGAATTTGTAATCATGGATTTTTTTTTGCACTTGAGTTGAATTCATAGGATCAAACCAAATGTGAAATCATATTTTAAAAAAAGAATGATATACTATTTAAAAAGTCACAAATACAAATTTACCTCCTGTAGGACATGCGGTTTTACAGTTTCTGTGTTGTTGGTAGTCCTGGTTCTGTTTGCCTAAATGAAATCAAAGTTTACCAATAAGGAAAACTCTCATTCGAACAACTTAAACTTGAACTTTCTCAAATTTGCATGATTCTACCAGCTACAATTTGTATATTTCCTTGCCTCAATGGGTTTGTGTTTAACAATTAATGAGGTCAAAATAGCTAGCAGCCTAAAACACTTCTCTTTTGCATGACATACAATTGGTTTCCATTTTCTAGTGGATAGCAACTAAAATTCCTTCCTCGGTTCTGTTAAAAAAAAAAATCCTTCCTCGGTTCTGTTAAAAAAAAAATCCTTCCTCGGTATTTCGATTTTCTAGTGGATATCAACTGAAGTTCCTTCCTCGGTATTGAACCTCTTGATTCACAGGATTTGGTAATATATGAAATACTCCCTCTGTACACTATTGAACTGCAAAAACGTCTTATAATTAGTGTACAGACTACAGAGGTAGTAGAACACAAGAATATGATAGGAACACATGTACAAACCAGAGCCTAGGAAAGCACATAAGTTTTTTACATGATTCACAAAAAAAACACATGACTCGAATAAGCACAGGGAAATAAAAGTCAAAGCAATGTCAATGGGAAAACAGAATGCCATTTACGTCATTTCTGGAAATCCTTCGTCGTTTCACTTTCTGGAAATTCTGCGTTGTTTCACTTGAATCTGAGATCAGATGATAGTTGTAGTTTCATTTACATTTCTTTACTCCATTCCTTTGAATCAATCAAAAGAATGAATAGTGCCATCAAAGGGAAATTTATATTCTCGTGTTTTTCATTCACTTTACCAAATGAATCAAGTGAGCCTCAATGCATTAGAAACAACAGGAATCCTATAAACACTGAAAATACCATTCCACCCCTCATTCAGTCATTCTGCATGGTCATGGATGATACACTGGGAAGTCATAGCCAGTTCATCTTTTGCTGTGCCGATGCCTTCAACCCTTGAACTTGGAATGTTCCCTATTGATAATGTCACAAGTCACGAATTAAGATTCACCGTCACGTTCTAAAAGTTCATTCTTGAACATTGCGACAATTATGAAGTTGCATCATGCTAGTTTTTAGACTATCAATAAGAGGAGAAAAAGGGCTTCCACTAAAAGGTAAGGAAACTATGTGTCAGGCTTCTGGAAACCATCACTTAAGGTAATTTAAGTAGTATAGTTACTTATCTACCAATCCTGTGTCCAGATCACCTCTATTAGTGTCCCTCAGTTTGATTCTACAACTGTCTCTGTCGCAGTGCTTATCAAACAGATGAACGTATACATAACTGATGCAATTAAAAAAAATGCACATAAGGCTGCAGCTCCACTGTCAAATGGAAACTGGAGAACAGAAACAACTTGCACCTTCGTGTTGGTTATTTTCCAAAGTAGAGGATGCATAACACTGATGAAGGCATCAACTGGCAGAGTCCTCAAGATATAATCTGCTAAGCCGGGTCTTTCTCAAACAAAAGGTGGAGTTCCTCATGCACTGGTTTTTCCTGAAAGACAGTAAAATTGAATCTGAGAATCTTATTCGGTACTCCACTGGACAGTGTCCAATAAGTAATGTAATCAAGTTATTTTGGTTAAAACCATCCAAATTTGAGCCTTAAGTCTTATGTCAAACTTAAACTACCAATTGTGTCTTTCTCTTCTTTTTTAGAATCTACATTAGCAACTGTTGACCACCAGAGGCTAGAGTCAACTAGGGTATCGTCAAACTCATATGTAAATACAAGATCATAATCTGGTCTTGATAAAAACAGAGGATATAATAATGATGTAAACAAACCTTTCAAGTACATTTTTCTTTCCAGCTGCCAACAAAATTCTCAGAAATTGACATGTTTGACTATACCACACCATTTGCATCCAAAAACATGTCTCACTGGTTTAACAATGAAAGACTGCATAAAGGAACCAAACATTATTAGACATTAGACAACAGTACATAATTGATTTTATCTACAAAAATCTCTAACTTAATTCCAAGGTAGCATTATACCTGCAATTTTGTGGTACCCTCCATGAGAATGCCCCAGGTGTTTTTAAGCTTGGTGGCATAGACATATAATCCCTCCAATCTTCCATGATGATTCTTAAATCATGAAGTTTGCTTTGCAATCCAATGCAACAGTTAGCATGCATTGTGCAAACCTCATTTAAATCTTTGCTTGGCTCACAAATACCACCAAAGTATGTAGTACTTAAAAACTTAATGGTTAATCCAATATCCATAATGTAAGGATCATGCTTAATAAAATTAAGTACATCCTGGTCATGATAACCAGGGTATCTCAGTCGTGAAGAATACCAAAACTTGTAAAACTCTATGCTTTGATTGTTCGACTTCACATAGTTGAACCCCCCATTAGCTATGTTTCTCAAGTCAGTTGCATTGCCTACATAGTGATCACATGCAACCTGAAGATCTCCATCCGGGTAAAAGTATGGAAATGGATTGCGAAACCACATTATATCTGCATCCTGAAATGCATATAAGAGAAGCAAATCAGTTTATGCTTATCGATTTGACTTTTTCAAGTTCGCTATTGTTAGGAAAAGGGTACATCTTATTGTGTTGGTATGAAAGTAGAATATTAATGCAATAGAGCAGGAAATAAAGTAAACATGGAAATTTACCGAGAAAATGAAGCTGTAACCTTTTTCAAGAACTAGGCGCAAGAAATCCAGCCTTGTCCACATCATTTCCAGATACCCAGCAGTCAGAAACCTCTTCTCTTGAGAAAAGTCCACATTACCGGTTACAAGAGCATAACAGTAGGTATGGATCTCAGTACATCGCCTATATGCTTTCCTGTCGAAGGCTATTATCACAAGGTGTTTCAGTAGTGAACTAGTTCTAACACCATGCCGGAAGCTATCAATGAAAAGATCTATAACTGAGCCTGGAGAAGACCATGCAGCATTAAGCGTCGTCAATATAATGGTCTTATTGTCCATAGAAGCCGCTTGTAGAACTTGCTCAAGTTTGAGATATTCACTGTCCTACAAGGATGGTTTTACATTAATTGTTACACCGAGTAAACAACTTATAAGTTCTGCCTCAGAAAGCAATTCAATTTGGTAGCATATATCAACCGCGTGCTAAACTGAAACACATTTCATCTGATGACGTGGTGCTAAAAAGGAAAGGCATAAGGCTAATCACTGACATAGCCCAAAGAATAAAATATTTCAATCGAAACAAGACAGGAATGATTAAAATAAGGAGGAGGGTTGACATTTCACCAGGAAATGTACAATCCATTTGAATACCACTATAAAGCACAAGGCTAATCATTTGAGATGTTTAGTTATTTCTCACAGTGGAACAGATCCAACTAATAAATAAGCTTAGAATATTCATGATGCCATACAAATCAGCAGCTATAAGTGTATTCGTTCACTCCTTAAGGGTTTGCAGATTTTAACATCAAAAATCATGTTCATGCCCACCAAATCAAATTGGTTGTTCCCATATATAGGACAGAGCAATTGCTTGATCAGTTGATTCTAAAGGCCGAACGCTAAAATTAGGGGTATTAGCAAAGGAAACAAATGAGGGCCGGATAACAGAATGCTAGCGACCTGAAATATGTAATTTCACTATTCAATTTACAGAACTGAAAAGTAAGGCAGAGGAGAGACTGGCAACATCAACGAGGAGGAGGTGGGGAAGGGGGAGGGGAGACGGAAGCACACCAGATCGTCGGCGGAAATGGGGTCGAGGTCGCGGTCCTCCTCGGGCTCGGGGACCACAACCGGAGCTCGTGGCGGGCCCCACTCCCTCGAGGGCCAGCGATCCCACACGACCTGCACCGGCGGAGGCGCATTCGACACGACGGCTCGGTACAGCACGGCGCAGGGCAGCGCCACGGCCGCGGCGAGGAGGAGCGCCGCCGCGGCTCTCCGGAACGCCGAGGCCGGGGGAGGAGGCGGCTTCGAGTGTCCGTACAGGCGGCGGAGGGAGGTCGCGGACGGCGGGGCCAGGGTTTGGCGTGAGGGCCTCGCCATTGCGGGTTACGTACAAGAGCCGAGGGGGCGTCGGCGGCGCTGTGCGCTGACTGCTGAGTTCGGTCGCCCAGTGTGAAAGTGTTCCAGTGCAGCGCAACGGCCCTGGAAGGCGGAAAGAACGAATGTCCGTAAACGAATCTCGAAAGCGGAAATCACATTTGCAATGAGGAAGGCGCCTACGGCCTACCTACGAACTGCCATGGAGCGCATGCGCATGTGTCGAACGGAGATGGAGCAAGAGCAGCCGGGCAAGCCAATCGCGCCCGCACCGCCACGGCGGAGCGGCGGTGGCACACGTGACGCGATCTGCGTGTTGGCGCGAGATTTGCCAGATGCGCGCGTGCCACCGCATGCGGGGTGTCATATCGCCGCTCTATCTACCACCACGAGCGCACGACGCAGGCCGAGACAAGGCCCCTATGACCGCCAGGGACACCGCGCACCGCCGGCCTCCACGGGACCCACGCGTCAGCCCCGGGAAGGTGCACAGATCGTCTTCTTTTGTGAATGTCGACACGGGGGAGGGAGCGAGGGACCGCAAGCCGTTGCATCTATCTAACCACCGGGAGCCGGGGCCAACGACCTTTGCTTCCCCTTGCCGCATGTTCCCCTCACGTCCTCCTCACCCTCTTCCACTCCTCACCGCTCATCGTCGTCGTCGCGCGCTCGCTCTCCCTCGGAGCTCCCCGCGATTCCTCCCATGGACGGGCTGCCTGGGGAGCTGTGCTTCAAGATCTTCCACCTCCTCGATCACCAGTCCCTCGCCGCCGCTCCCCAAGGTTCGCTCGCTCGCCGCCTTCGATCAGAACTCCTCCGTCACTTCTTATGTCGACATCCTATTATCAGCTACTCCACCAAAAGTCCTCCGTTACTCCTTATATGTTATCATGGCATTTCCTGTTCTTCTATAGCATAATTCAGAGCTTGCGGTGGCCTGAATTGCCCGAGCTGTATAGTCTGCAGGAAGTGGAACGCGTTGACCTGCGACGACGAGCTGTGGCGCAAGCTGTTCGAGGACAGGTGGGGAGCGGACGCCACGGCCTTCTACGCGCCGGAGCCGGAGGGCGCCAAGCCCTGGAAGGACGTCTTCGTCGTGCAGGACCGATGCGACCGATACGGCCTGTAAGTTCGTCAATAAGTACTGTACTTCAGAGTTCAGCAGAGCATACGTGAGTGAGTTTTACAGGTAGTAGTACGTGAGCGACTCTGAAGCTCCCCTCTGTTGTGTTGCCTCCAGGGGCGTCAGGATCATCAGGGAGGGAAACGACTACTACCTGATCTACCAAGGCGAGATCCAGAGCTACCTGGGCACGAGCTGCGACGCCAAGGACGCGCAGCCGCAGGGCGCTGAAGCGGAGAAGAGGCAGATATCTGACCGGATCCTCTTCTTCCTGGGGGACCTGGAGACTGCTTATGCCGACGCCAAGCGTGTCAAGACGTGACCGCGTCGTTCAGAAACAAAACTGTTGAAATGTCTGTAAAATTCTTGTCCTTGTATTGCATAGCTCGTGCATAAGGTTGCATTTAGTCTTCTACGTACAGACATCCCATAGTGTTTCGCCGTCGTATTCTTCATCTGGGAACTACAATTCAGATGTTTTCCTCTTACTAATCTTCTTGCAGTTCGGAAACTGCAGATAATGTACGATACAATTATTCAGTCGCTTATGCTTGTAGCAGTAATGAAAAAATGGTGAAGAGCAACAAATTAACGAGTTTCATCGTCTTTAATCAAATGATATAACTCTACTTGTTCAGCCTCATACGGATACCAATCTCTGCTAATCAGGTGGATGTTTCACGCCACGGAACATACATACTCAAATACCAACTAGTCAATGGTAATAAAATTGGTGCAAGTGCAGCGCCGCATATGAACCTCAATCAGTCGTAACATGGGTAAGACTGTTTTACTGCTTGTTGCTTCGGTTGAATTAGCATTTGAGGGCAGCTCTTGCCATTTCCAGCGCTCCCTCGTAGGTCTTGTTCCCACCAATGAAGCCACTCATATGGATGAACACACAGCCAGGGATGCCGGTTTCCTTGGACAGTTCATCATCTCTCATGCCCCTCCACTTCTCTGGGAGAGCCTTTCGGCTCTCGAATCTGTCAGGTGCAACAGAGACGGCCTGCACTCGCCAGCCTTTGCTCCTCTCATCCTGCAGTTATGCAGAAGAAGCCAACATATGTATGAAATATGGTGAAACAAGAAACATGCCAGGAAGAAACTAGTTCAAACAAAAAACAAAAACATGAGAAGAAAGTTGATCGCAGTGCTGGCTGCAAAACTGCCAGCATTATTACAACTTTAAAGCATTACACCACTTCGTTTCCATATTAGCATTCTTGGTGGTTACTATGCACAATTGTACTCACACTGTCCAAAGAAAACTAGAGGTACTCAACGAAATTCATATTGGATAACCCGGAAGGGGCCACATTTCTTACCTCATACAGCACATACTTGGTCAGAGGATCAGTCTTCAGCTCCTGCTCTAGCTCAAACAGATGAAGTTTCCACTGCCATAATGGAGAAGCGTTCAGGTTACATGCACCGGTAATTTTAGTATTATCACATCGCACTTCAATACACCAGGCAGTTAATAATTAAACAAAGCACTTGCTGAAATAAGTTTAAAGAAGAAGCATAAAACTAGTACTCCCTCCGTCCCATAATATAAGCTAGGGACAGAGAGAGTAATAAATATTGAATAGCTAATGCAATCGGCAAGAAAGTATCAAACATCCGGGCCGGTATTTAGAAGCATCGGCTGAAGTTCTTATTACGCAGCAGTTTTCAACACTTCTACAGCACGATAAAAACATGGTTTTAGGTGGAAAACGCAAAAATATGGAGCACACTGAAGACGGACAAAACCAGATTAGGTATAACATTTAATCATTCATGGCTTCCATGTGCATACAAAAACACAGCTGTGCATAGGACGAACATGGATATAGTCCAAAAACTACCAAGATCTTACCGGGCAGAATCTATCTAAAACCATGATTTCTCCACTTGGATCAACATTTCCTCTTGACAGCAAACACTCCATGACAATAGATCTTGCAGGTAGCCACGATTTAACATGAAAGCGGACACTCTGGCAATGAAAGCGAAAATATAGTCATACAAACAGGACATGTTCTGCTTAGGGACTAATGGAATTCAGGACAGCCCCATTTGGAAAAAAACACAGATATATCACACATAATTAAAGTCCTTAAGCAGTGCATGAATAGAACACATCAACTGACTAAATAGGCATAAGTCATACCTCCATAAACTCACTTCCGGCAAGTGCCATTGCCTTTTGAAATGCGGCATTTTCCTTCTCAGGTGATTGATCTGGATCAGTCCAGTCTGGATTAAGGCGCCCAACACGTGAAGACAAGTGTGTATTGTTCACATACTTGGGGGTTTGCTCTGTGTCATATTGATTGATTCCATTATCGATTGCATCAAGTGCCTGTTACATAAAAGATATTGCTTCTTTGGCACATCATATTGTATTGGGTAATTAATACACACGGTAGACAAACAAACACGCGAATAAAATAAGGAAGGACAACAGGATGTGTCTCAGAAAATTGATACCAGATGCCAATTCGTGTACTGAGGTTCTCTACGCCTTATTAACTTGCGAACCTTTGAGCGGAAGTATACAACTTGTCAACTGATTGATAATGTAGGCCTATATTACCCCTTTTCTGCCTGGAAGAAACATCTCTGAACCACACAGCCAGCTACAAGCAGCCGACTGCAACTTTGTTTAGCCAACATAAAGTGCATCTTCCCAAACCAACACCGATTAAGCCAATCCGCATATATATGTTAAAGCTAACTACACTCTAACACGGGAAACAATTCAGGAATAAGTATATATTCTGGAACTCACACCCTCGGTATCCTATGTTTACGCAACCCTAGGCTCATAAATTACTTTAAAAAAAACTAAGCTCATAAATTTCACAGCTGGTACTGCTAATCCTTAGTTAACAGTCATGCTCCTATCCTTTAATCAAACTTTCCATATTAAAAAGGTACAAATATAAATTTCACAGCAGGTTATGAGTTTACATTCACACCTCAACAAAGCTTTTGTATATGGCAAGATACACACGGTGAACATCTTCATGCTCCTCATTAAGCTGAAGCTCCTTTGCAATTATCTCCTTACCAAAATGCTGCAGTATTAAAAAAATAAATGATAAGCAAACCATCATTTTAACATTTGGAAGACAAAGTTACAGTATAAGTGTATAAGTTGCAACTTATAAACTTCGATGAACTAGCAAATTGTGAAAAGGCTGTGCATACATAAGACAAAAATTGCTATGAAAATTCACAATATCCAGTAACAAATCCCCCAATGAATCCACCTAGTTATGTAGTGCGATTGGTACCCATTTGAAGCAGATGTTGCCAATTTTACAACATAGCTTCTAATGGAAAAGAATTATTGTTTCAAGACCTTCATCGTCTATGGGAAGTACCTTGTAAACAAGCCCAGCACTGCTAAGTTTCGTGTTAAAGCCATGTCCAAAGACCTCGTTGAAGCCCTTCTGGTGATGATCATAGCGATGCCGGCTGGGATCATAGACACCACCAACGTCAAGCACGGCCTCCAGTGAATCAAGGATCTAGAGAAGTTCCACAAGAAAAGGTAACATAGAAATAAGTGCATAACGGAATACAATAGATGACAATGCATATTTTAAAATATTTTTGCTGCATCATATACAAGTGGGATTTCGTAAGCAAATCCAACCAGATGAAGTGCAGCTGCCCACATTAAGACTACTTCATAGTCTCACATGACACTAATTGTAGAACTGACACGAACTGCAAACTAAAAGGGGCCATGAGATGAGAAATCATGCTATTGTAGACACAAGAAAACATCTTAACTACATGGCAATAGTAAGCATGAGATGTGGACAAGATGGAGTTCATGACTCTCTGTACTAGTAGATGATACTAGGAGGCAGCAGCACAAAAAAAATCAAGACATTCAATATTTTTGCCATGTAGGGATTTCGTAAGCAAATCATACATATATACATAAGGATTTCGGAAGCAAATCATCCAACCAGATGAAGTGCGGCTGCAGACATTAAGACAACTTCATAGTATCACACAACACCAATTGTAGAACTGACACAAGAAAACATCTTAACTACATGGCATACTAAGCATGATATGTGAACAAGATGGAGTTCATGACTTTCTGTAGTAGATGATACTAGGAGGTAGGAACACAAAAAAGAAATCAAGACATTCATCATTTTTGGTATGTAGCGATTTCATAAGCAAATCATACATATATACATAGGGATTTCGTAAGCAAATCATCCAACCAGATGAAGTGTGGGCACGCACATTAAGACAACAACATAGTCTCACCCAACAATAATTGTGGCACTGACACGAATTTACAAACTAACAAGGGCCAAGAGATGAGAAATCATGCTATTATAGTCTATATAGACAAGAAAACATCTTAACTACAAGGCATACTTGGCATGAGATGTGGGCAAGATGGAGTCATGACTTTCTGTATTATATATGATAGGATAGGAGGCCGTAGCACAAAGAACACGACATTGCAGGGTTTCAGTTTACAGTTTCACATTCATACTGTCATACAGCACCTATCCAGATGCAAAATTAAGTCCAATAGACCAATAATAATGAGTTAGTAGTATATCCAGGTATAACTGCAAGCTAATACATCCCTAAATTTTAGGAATCCTAGCAAGGAAGCGGTGCTCCCATAGATGTACACCTCGCCGAAACAACCACCATGTAATTCGCTGAAACATTTCTTGCAGGAAATGGCGGGCCAATCGAGCCGGTGACGAAGCGACAGACCTGGGAGTCGCGGGTGCGGACGACGTCGGCGCCTGCGAACTGGGAGGTGAGGCGGATGAGGAAGCAGCCGAGCGCCTCGTCGCAGTGGAAGCTGCCGTTGTGGGTCCCCACGCGCCTGCCGTTCCCCGCGCCGTTGGAGGAGTCGGCGTCGCCGGCGGCCGACGAGTAGACCCTCAGGCGCTTGGGCGAGGTGGCGCCGGCGGCGGCGGCCATGGGGAAAGGGCTTAGGATTTGGGGTCGCACGCGGGGGAGGAACGTGACGGCTCGCTGCGACAGCCTCCAGGCGCAGGCGGCGAGCATTATAGTCGTGCGGGCGATGGGCTGCGGTGGCTTCGGGGTTGTGTGGAGATGTAGGGTTTTGAGGAGGGGATTTTGGGCTTTTGGCAAGTCGGCCAGACGCATTGCCCAACCTTTTCTTTTTTCCTTTCGATGGCATTGGAACCGCTCAAAAAAAAATCGATGGCATTGGCCAACTTTTTTTTCTTTTGCGCGATGTTTTCATGTCATGAGTGAGTTTCTAAAAGGAAGTAGGAGTACTAGATATTTTACTTTTTTATTGCGAGTTCTAGATATTTTACGTTTGCAGGTTTTCGTGTTTCCAAACTAATTCAAACTATGTTTGAACAACGTCGTTACAAGGTTGTATTCATAACTCATAATACGCTGGTTATTAAAACTGACAATGTGCTAAACTTCTTTTCTTCCATAGAGTCAAATTTCTTTCACTAGATAATTCACCATACGTTCTAACAGGTGCGTGGATATCCTAGTAGGTTAGTCCGTCATTTTTTTTTGCGGGGAGTCCGTCATTTATTAGCCTATATTAATTTGATTGTGTAAGAAATAAGACTTTATTTGATAATCACTTAAAGCATTTATTGTTTCACCAAAGAAAACGGTTCGTTTGGCAAGTACAATAAGAGGTAGGGCTGTTGAGGCGATTTTTAGGAAAAACGGTGTAAAAATCAGATATGGGAGGACAAAACATCTAAAAGGGGAGAAAGAGGGAGGGAGGGAGGGGGAGATAAAGTACATGAGGTTGGAGGAAGAATGGGCAGACGAAAGAACCCTATATTTTTTTAAAAAAAATAGGAGAGATACAATGACAACACGGACTAGATTCTTAATGTTCTACATTGTTGTGGTGGAGTATTATTTGCCTTGCCTTGCATTTTAGTTTATGTAAGTTTTTTACTGAATTTTAGCTTCTATAAGTTGGCACGATGACATTGATCAATTGAGTCTGATGTTATCTACAATGGGAAAAATGTCCCATAATGAGTCGATGAAAAGAACCCTAGAACATTTGTGCCCAAGAGGAAGAAAAGGATTAAACTGAAGTCACCATTTTCTACTCATCAAGTCATTAGTCAAAAACAAGGGCCTCAAAAGATCTAGTGTTGCATTGAACATAAAGCAGTGGGATGATACATCTTACATCACTAATAAAAAAATAAAGTATAAAAATAAGTCCCTATATTTTACAGGGAGGACCTGAACTGAGATATAGAAACACAATGGGATCCCTAAGCAACTTCCACATGTATTCCATCTCCCATCGTTGGGACGAACCAGTTGGGGTAACAAGACCTCCATAGCAACATCACCAACATCACCTACACGCCGCCTCCGAACAAAAGCTGAAACTTTCTCATGTCGAGGTGTTTTTCACAACGTACCTAACAAAAGTGTGGGAACTACAGTTTATTTGTATGCAGTGAGACGTAACTTTTAATTTCTAGATGAACACGGGACAAAGATTTTACCCTTGTTCGGGCCCTCGTGCGGTGAGTAAAAACCCTAATTCTACTTGTCTAGAATTATATCACCAAGTGATTACAAATGATCAAGTACAATGTGTGTTCGTCGAGTTCGAGTGAACTCGACAAGTTGAGGGTGCACGGTCTAGACGAGATGTCTTGACTGGATCTATCTTGCTAGGCTAATTCGGTAAATCTTGGGCTTCCGGTGGTCTTGGCGTCGATCGAACATGTCTCTGTTCCGGTTGGATTGCCACATTTTTTGACTATTTACTGCATGGCAAAAGCCCCATGGTCCTTTATTCCCCCAAAGCAACTATTACAGACATAAATTACAAGTATATATATGTATATGTACACACACCTACCAGGACTTACCTACAAGATGTAAGGTTAGGTGAAAATAGTCTAACTAATGTAAAGAAGAAATCTAGCTCATAAGGCCATCTATGTAGTTACATATAGTCCTATGAACTAGGAGAGTTATGTCATGTATAAAATTCCTCCTCCAAGTAGCAAAAGTGGGTCTTTTATTCCTGAAAACCTTATCATTCCTGATGATCTAAATATGGGTGACCACATATTTATTGGGGTCTTGATAGGTTGTCTCTCCCACCCACGCCTTGTTCTCCTAGTTTGTCTCGTCATCGGAGTCATGGTCACCTGGGCTCCCTAGTAAGGAAACCGGGGGTGGCACATTTATAGAAGTCGATTCCCTGGGTGTGGGGCCCTCTTGTTATGCCTTTTTGGGCTTTTATGGCCCAAACATGGGAGGTGCGATAGGGTGAAGTGCAAAAAAGTCCCCAGGGCAACCCCCCCCATCATCACTTGTGATGAAGTCGCAGGGATTGCACGATCGTGTGGACTTTCACTGAAGTTTCTTGGGCGCATAGGTGGATGACAAGGAAAACGTTAGCTCTTCTGTTGGATTTAGTGTCATGTTCATTGGGGGATGAGGAAATGCATTACTTATACAGATTCCTCTTATCAAGCTAGTCTTTCACATGGTAGGGAGAGGCAAGACCTCATGTAAATTGTGGTGCTCCGTGGCCGATACTCTATGAACCAAGACACGCTAGTTTAGTAGGTCGGTGTTACAATGCGATTGGTACATTGTAGGTTTAACCAACCTAAAGTTGTATGATAGTGATTGTAAACAAGGAAACATTGATAATAAAAATAAGAAGATACCCCTATAAAAGCTCATTATGAAGGTAGACGAGGAGGGCCTCCTCAAGCTGACTAAAGAGAAAAATGGTTTCTATAGGCTTCCTATTTATGCCGATGGTGCGTCATTTTTTGCCAACTCAGATGTTGATGAGATGTGTGCTGTTGTTAAAATTCTAAGGTGCTTCCGCGGTGCTAGTTGTATTCTTAACCAACCTGGAAAAAGACAAGAAAAAAACTCAATTTGTTGCCAAGTGGATGGTTTGCAAGATTGCCTCCTTCACTTCCCGAGCTGTTGTTGAAATTCTGAGGTGCTTCTGCGATGCTAGTTGTATTTAAACCCGGGCATGGACAACCCGACCCGACCCCGGCCCGAAAAACCCAGGCCGGGTCGGGCTCGGGCCTGGAAAACAGAGCATGTCTAATTTTCGGGCCGGGCTCGAGCTCCAAAATTAACCCGAACGAAAGCCCGGCCCGACCCGAGCATCTGCTGCAAAGAGGCTGAGAAGCAGCGATCCAGCCCAACAGGCTGGCCTTCTAGACCACAAACCACCTAACCGGCTAACCCTAATGCCTACCCCCGCTCCCGCACCCGCACGCACACCCCGAGTCCCCGACCAGTCCACCCTCCTCCTCGATCCCCCTCGACTGGCGGCGGCGACGCAAGTCCTGGCTCCTGCTATGGCAAGGCCCCGGCGCTGCTGTACCTCGTCGGCCTAACGAGCAGCGGCTGCGGCCGCAGCCCCGACCAGTCCACCGTCCTCGAGTCGAGACCCCGAAGTCCCCAACCCACCCTGTCTCGATCCATCGACCGGCAGCGGTGTTGCAACTCTGGCACTGCAATGGCGCGGCCCCGGCGGTCCTTTCCCTCCTCGATCTGATCCTCCTCTAGGGCCACGCATCAGCGACGCTTCCTCCCCATCAGACGACGGTGCTCCCTCCCCATCCGACTGCGGCGCTCCCTCCCCATCTGACGGCGGCGCGCCCTTCCCTTCCGACGCCGGCGACCGGCAGGTATAACCTTCTGTCCTCCTCTCTCTGTTGGTATGTTTATTGTTCCATTTAGGATGTTTTTTGCTGCACAATAGATTAATATTACTCTGTTTCTCTTGTGTGTTGTATTTTGTGGTAGGCATGGCTAGTTTGTGGAGTCTAAGTGATGAAGTTCATGAAGAGGAAGAGGAGGATTATGATCCCAGTGTTGAACAGGACAATGCTGCCATAAGTGCAAGGTTGGACTAGATCGTTGTGGCTGATCCTGCTCGTCGTCGTGCTGCCCCATCAGCTACTGCTACGGCAGCACCTTGTGTAACATCCCAAATTTTCAATTTGGAATGTTATACATTAGGTCATCACTTCATATCATATTTTATTTGCTTTTGGCCTGATCCGGGAATTCTACGCAACTCAAGGACCCACGAAGAGAGTTGGGGATTTCGTTATCTTCATATTTGAGTTTTTCTCAAATTTTGAAAATAGGATCATTGATTTTATTTATTTTATCTTCAATTATTTCTATAATAAAAATATGAGAGAGGGAATAAAATGACTTTCCCAAAATAAAGAAATATTGAAGGTTTAATAAAAAATCAAGTAAGATTTTATTTCGGATTTTCTCGCTATTTTATTTGAATTTAGGAAAAAATGCACGTTTTCAAAACTGCATTTTAGGGCCAAGAAAATGTTCATCATGTTCTAAATATTTTATTTAGACGGTGAAAATTTGTTTTGGCATTTTTAGATTTTTATTTATTTATTAGGATTTTTCTTAGTTCGACGGGATTATTATTTTTTTTAAAAAACTCCCGCGCGCCCGACTGGGCCGAAGGCCCAGCCGAGCCGGCCCAGCCGCCGCCGCCTCCCGCATCCAGATCGGGACCGGAGTCCCGATCGCCGCCGCCGCCGAGTCCGGGAGGGCCACGCCGCCTCAGCCCCTCCCGCAAACCACCGCCGCCACCCCCCTTTATAAACCGACCCGGCCCCCCTGGAGCCCCACAGCCGGAGCCGTCGCCGCCGCAAGCCACCGCCGCCCCGCTGCCGCAAGCCACCGCCGCCCCGCCGCCTTGCGCCGCCGTCGCCAGGAGCCGCCGCCCTGCCACCCCACGCCGCCCACCGCCACCGGAGCCCCGCCGGAGCCCGAGCCGAGGTAGCCGCCCGCCACCCCGGTTTTCTAAGAAAAATCGATCCGGTTTTTTTAGAAACCCTAGGTTTATTTTTTTAGATCGGTTTTATCAGTTCTTTTGTTTAGCGAGCGTTCGCTCGTTCGTTCGTTCTAACGAACGCGTTCACCGTTTAGTTTCAGATAACGAACGTTCGTTCGTTAATCTATTCGTCAGTTTTTTTTTCTCGGATTTTCTGCGATTATATCTGATCGTGATTTCTGATCCGATTTTTGTTTTAGTTTATCTTTTCGCTCGTTTATCGGAATCAGGCGATTCAAGCGCCTGGAGTTTCGTCTCGAAACCCTCTTTTCGTTTAACCAACTCAAACAAGTTTTTGCATCTGTAAAATTTGACTTAGATCCAGATTAGTAAACGAAGTTTCTTTCTTTCGTTGTTTCGTTCGATTTGATTCTTTTTGCAAACCGGAGTTCTTAAGTTGAACTTTTTGGTTAGATTTCTTATTTGAGTTTTACCCGTGCATTAGATGAGTACTTATTGTATGCTTGTTTGTTTGCGATAGAGTACCCAGAGTGCGCCGCTTGCTACTTCGAATCTCTAGGTTTCGTGGATCATCAACAAGGCAAGTAACACTTTGATCATATCCCTTTCATACCTAGTTTTATTGCATTAGATAAATCCTCAAACAAATGCATGATTAGGATCTAATTAAATTATGGGTTTTGGAAAGTAGATGAGGTAGTACCTATTACCTGTTTTATTATCAAACCCTTGGGAGTTACTTCTACGTTTGCTTCTTATGACATGCTATGCTAGTAGATGTGGATTGGTTGAGTGTATCCATGATAGATGTGAGATTGATAAATTAATGGTTTATCAAAGGTGGCAACTTAAACACACATCTGGGTGGATTGAGGCACCTGGGTATTCCAACGATGCCTGTTTTTCTTTATGGACCGCCACCCAGGCTTAAAGGGATCATGAGATTATTCATACTAGAAACTTCCGTGTGCAGCCACAAGCTACTATGGGCTCTAGCATAGTTGACTAAGTCGTGCGAACTCTTACAGTGGTAGACTGGTAGATGTAGGGGATGTAGGTTGGTACTGTCTACCCGATCGTAAGGTGCTAGCACTTCTTAAAGACTATGTCTCGGTCATCAGTTTCTCAAACATCATGTAGTGCGAGAATTCCAATGGAGGAGATTGAGTCTTGTGGGGAAAAGTACGCAAACCTCTGTAGAGTGTATAAACTAATCATGGTTAGCCGTGTCCCCGGTTACGGACGTCTTGAGTATCTAGTACTTGGATTATCATGTGAATCTCATCATGTTACTTTAATTAATACTGTTGGGTTTTAATGATGATACCTAATTGGGATTGCGAGGATGTCTATCTTCTCAGTGTTTAACAACCACCATGATAGTTAAATAAAATTTATTCCTTTGCAGTAGGGAAAAATTGGCTTTACGCAAAACTGTAACCATAGAGCTTTTCCACCAGCCAAATATGCATGTAGTATAGCCTTATTCCTTCATTATTCTCTATGTGTTACTTTGCCAGCATATTCCATGTGCTGACCCGTTTTCGGGCTGCAAAGTTCATGTTGCAGACTTTTCAGACGACGAGTAAGGTGCCTTTAGGTCGTGGTTCTATACTCAGTGATGCCTTTGGAGTTGATGGACTCACTTATCTTCCAAGTCTTCCGTTGTTATCGTTATTAGATGGCCTTAAGCCATATTTATTGTAATAAGTTCTCTTTTGAGACATTCGATGCAATAAGTGTGTGATTGCTACTCTGTTATAAATCCTTCAAGTATTGTGCGTGTCAGCATTACTGATCCAGGGATGACACTAAAGCACAGAGATCAAACTGTTTGTGGTCTGGTCGCTACAAGATGGTATCAGAGCACACGCTGACTGTAGGACACGATCACTAAGCTAAAAGCCCTAGATCACTACTCACTCTTCTCATTTCCGACTCCTCATCTTTTCTACTCTTTTAGGATGGCGGATGCAAGGAACAAGTTCACGCAACCGGATGAAGATACACCCTTTGGACGTCACTTGAAGGAAGTCACTAGATACCTGAACATCGGAGTACCAAGCTTCACCGGGACCTACAACGCCACTTTACCTGAAGAGGAACGATGGATGATTCAAGTTCAAGTTCCAGGAAGGACGTTCATGCCCGTCATTGAGCCCATAGAGTTTTCCTTTGATGCACCAACCTGGAGTCTAGGAAAGAGCATGGCAGCCCACATCACTATGGGGCGCATTGGAGAAGTCTACCACAAGGATCTCAAGGATACTATCTACCAGATTTGTGGGCGTCGAGATGAGCAATGGGAGATGATCAACACCAGGAAGGATAGAGCAATTGCAGCTTTTATCCAAGAGTTAAACCAACACATTCGACGCCAGGAGAACCAGATGTGCGCAGGCATGATAGACCTGAAGAAGGCCATGACCAAGATCATGGAGCTGGAAGAAGAACTCAAGTCTACACGCGATGGATATGAGGAGGAAATAGCAACACTAGTAGAGAAGAATGATGATCTGAAGAAGCTAAAAGTGTTCATGGGATTTCCCGCAACTGGAGGAGAAGACGAAGATTGCACTTGTCCAAAGAACTACATCATCATCGATGACACCGACTCGGACCCGGACGATAGCGATGATGACTACGTTGATGAAGCTGGAGCTGATATCATGGAGTCTTCATCAGAGCAGTTTTTCTAGTCGACCACCATATCAGTAGTAGTATTCTCCCATGTATCTAGTATAGCCCGAGCACTTTTGTAATGATAGATAGACCGTTGTATGCCCTTGTTTGATTGAATGAAGTGATTTTGTTTGCAATTGCCTCATGTGCATATGGGTAGTGTTTTCCCTCTAGACCTCATTTCTATTCTATATTCCCATCTTTTCTAAACCCCAGATGCCTCCGAGACGTGACAATGGATTTGCTTTTCCACCAGAGCTCACTCAGTTGATCCACCAGCAGAATACGTTGATGCAGTTGCTAGTCCAGAATCAGAATCAGGGGAACAACAACAACAACAACCCACCACCGCCACCACCTGTTGATCACTTAACCCGTTTTCTTAGGCTGAATCCGCTGGCATTCTCTAGTAGCACCGAGCCTATAGTAGCAGATGATTGGCTCCGCAAGATTGGAAGGGAGTTAACCACTACAGGATGTACTGATGCTGAGAAGGTGCGCTTTGCCGCATATCAGTTGGATGGACCAGCAACATCATGGTGGGAGAATTACACTGTCACCTACCCTATAGCCACGGTGACATGGGACCAATTTCAGTAGGCTTTCCGTACTGCCCATGTTTCAGCAGGAGCTATGGCCATGAAGAAGCGTGAGTTTCGCAACTTGCGCCAAGGAGGACGGACAGTTGGCCAGTATGTGGATGACTTTAGTAAGTTAGCACGTTATGCCCCAGATGACGTTGCTACGGATGCAGCTAAGCAGGAGAAGTTTCTGGAAGGACTAAATGACGAGTTGAGCATGTAGTTGATGGTAGCAAGCTTCAACAACTACCAGGAGTTGGTAGATCGCGCTCTTATGATTGAAGGGAAGCAGCAACAGATTGAAAACCGCAAGAGGAAGTATGGACAAGGGAAGTACAATTCTGGAGCTCAGCAGAAGCCACGTTTTACCCGAAACTGGGAGGACATTTTCAGCATACCCATGGAGGAGGTAGCTCGCACAATCATAACGGCCCCAAGAATGGTAATGGGAATGGAGGAAGCAACGGCCAGAACCGTACCAACCCATCAACGCTAGCCAAGAGAGACCTGAGCCAAGTCACTTGCTATAAGTGCCAGAAGACTGGACATTATGCCAATGAATGTCCTGAAGCCCAGAATGGAAATGGCAATGTAAGCTCTGGGAAGAAGCCGAACCCTTTCAATAGGGGACAGGTGAACCACGTTAACGTGGAGGAGGTTGAAGCTCAGCCAGATGCAGCAATAGGTAAGTTTTTGGTTAAGTCATTTACTGCACTCGTCCTTTTTGATACTGGTGCATCGCATTCATACATCTCAAGGGGATTTGTGGATAAGTATAAACTCTCAACCCAAGCCCTTAGGTCACCCATGTTAGTAACCTCGCCTGGAGCAGAGTATATGGCTAGTCTATGGTGTGATCGGTTACCATTAAGGATTGGTAACTATGTATTTCCCTCGGACCTAATAGTATTGGAATCTCAAGGATTGGATGTGATATTAGGCATGGATTGGTTATCAAAGTATGGAGGGAACATTGAATGTGCCAGTAAGTCAATTTTGCTTACGACGCCAGAAGGAAGAAGGATCAAGTATGTATCCCGGCATGTGCCGAAGAGGACTCTAGTAAATTCCTTATCAGGAGTTGTGCAGGAGGAAGTACCAGTGGTGAAGGATTTCCCTGACGTATTTCCAGAGGAGTTGCTAGGCATGCCATAGGATATAGATATCAAGTTTTTGATTGAGCTTTTGCCAGGCACAAGGCCCATATCTAAGAGACCATATAGGATGCCCGCAAAAGATTTGGAGGAGATTAAGAAACAGATTAAAGAATTACTAGATAAAGGATATATTCGCCCAAGTTCTTCGCCTTGGGGATCGCCAGTACTTCTAGTGGAGAAGAAGGATGGATCGTTAAGGATGGTTGTTGATTATCGAGGATTGAATGAAGTAACAATCAAGAACAAGTACCCACTGCCGATGATCAATGATCTGTTTGATCGATTGCAAGGAGCTAAGGTATTTTCCAAGATCGATCTGCGATCAGGATACCATTAGTTGAAAATTCGAGAGCAGGATATACCTAAGACGGCTTTTACCACCAGGTATGGGCTGTACGAGTATACCGTTATGTCATTTGGTCTGACTAACGCACCTGCATATTTCATGAACATGATGAACAAGGTGTTTATGGAGTTTTTGGATAAGTTTGTCGTGGTGTTCATTGATGATATTTTGGTCTACTCAAAGAATGAAGAGGAGCATAAGGAGCATTTGCGTTTGGTACTTGAGAAGCTCAGAGAACATCAGTTTTATGCCAAGTTCAGCAAATGTGAGTTTTGGTTGAAGGAAGTTGGATTCCTCGGACACGTTATATCCAGAGAAGGTATAGCAGTAGATCCCACCAAGGTTGTCACTGTGACAAATTGGGAAGCACCAACAACAGTTGGAGAGATCCGGAGTTTTCTTGGACTTGCAGGATACTACCAGAGATTCATAGAGAATTTCTCAAAAATTGCGAAGCCTATGACGGAGTTGTTGAAGAAGGATACCAAGTTCAAATGGACTGAGGAATGTGAGGCCAGTTTCCAGGAGTTGAAGAAACGTTTGGTTACCTCTCCAGTGTTGATTTTGCCAGATCAGCGCAAGGATTACGAGGTATATTGCGACGCTTCACGTCGAGGACTTGGAGCAGTGCTTATGCAGGAGGGAAGAGTTGTTTCGTATGCTTCACGACAGCTGAAACCTCATGAGTTGAATTATGCCACGCATGATTTGGAATTAGCAGCCGTAGTGCATGCATTGAAGACTTGGAGACATTTTCTCATTGGAAACCATTGTGAAGTATACACGGATCACAAGAGTTTGAAGTATATTTCACGTAGAAGGAGCTAAATCTCAGGCAAAGAAGATGGTTGGAGCTCATCAAGGATTATGATATGAGATTGCATTATCATCCCGGAAAGGCTAACGTAGTAGCCGATGCGCTGAGCCGTAAGAGCCATGTCAACACACTAATGATGGGAGATTTACCGAAGGAGTTAGCCGAAAACCTTCGTGAGCTATGTTTGGAGATAGTTCCGAGAGGCTATGTAGCAGCATTGGAGATTCAATCTACTTTGATGGATAAGCTCAGAGAAGCTCAGAAGACTGACAAGGAGGTTGCCTCTATAAAGGAGAAGATGAGCAAAGGAAGAGTTAAAGGATTTCGTGAGGATGAGCACGATACCCTATGGTTTGAAGACCGTGTTTATGTGCCTGACGACCCGGAGATCAGGAAGTTGATTCTGCAGGAGGCCCATGATTCACCATATTCGATTCACCCAGGAAATACCAAGATGTATTTGGATTTGAAGGATACTTTCTGGTGGACCGGAATGAAGAAGGATATTGCGGAGTATGTAGCAGTTTGTGATGTATGTCAAAGAGTAAAGGCAGAACATCAGAAGCCAGCATGATTGCTACAACCATTGTCGATACCCGAACGGAAGTGGGATAAGCTAGGCATGGATTTTATCACGGGATTACCTAGGACCCGTTCAGGCTATGACTCAATATGGGTTGTAGTTGATCGCTTGACGAAGGTAGCTCATTTCATCCCAGTAAAGACCACTTACACCAGTGCTAAGTTGGCAAAGATATACATGACCAGGATTGTATGTCTGCATGGAGTTCCTAGGAGCATTGTATCCGATAGAGGAACCCAGTTTACCTCAAAGTTCTGGAATCAGTTGCACGAAACTTTGGGTACCGGGCTAGAGTTCAGTACAGCTTTTCATCCGCAGACAGATGGACAGACCGAGAGAGTCAATCAGATTTTGGAGGATATGCCGAGAGCTTGTGCGCTAGATTATGGATCTAGTTGGGACGACAATTTTCCATATGCAGAGTTCTCTTACAACAACAGTTATCAATCCAGTTTGAAGATGGCCCCTTTTGAAGCCTTGTACGGAAGGAGGTGCAGGACCCCATTGTCGTGGGATGAAGTTGGAGACTGCCAGTTGTTTGGACCGGATTTGATTAAGGAGTCTGAACAGAAGGTGAAATTGATTTGCGATAGGCTCAAGGTAGCCCAGTCCAGGCAGAAGAGCTACGCAGATTCTAAACGCAAGGAGACAGTTTACGAAGTCGGAGACCGAGTTTATCTTCGAGTATCTCCACTTCGGGGAGTTAAGCGCTTTGGAGTTAAGGGAAAGTTAGCGCCACGCTTTGTGGGACCCTACAAAGTTTTGGGACGCATGGGAGAAGTTGCCTACAAGTTGGAATTGCCCGAAGGATAGTCAGGAGTTCACGATGTATTCCACGTTTCCCAGTTGAAGAAGTGCCACGCTGAGATGGCTGATATACCGCTAAGAGATACAGTGCCGCTGGAAGCAATTCAGTTGGATAGTGATTTGACCTATGAGGAGAAACCATTCAAGATTCTCGAGTATGCCAGCCGAGTCACCCGCAGCAAGGTTATCAAGTTTTGTAAAGTCCAGTGGAGCCACCACACCGAGGACGAAGCCACCTGGGAGCGAGAGGAAGAACTGCTGAAGGATCACCCTCACCTATTTTCTAGCCAACCCGAATCTCGAGGGCGAGATTCATCTTAAGGGGGTAGGTTTGTAACATCCCCAATTTTCAATTTGGAATGTTATACATTAGGTCATCACTGCATATCATATTTTATTTGCTTTTGGCCTGATCCAGAAATTCTACGCAACTCAAGGACCCACGAAGAGAGTTGGGGATTTCGTTATCTTCATATTTGAGTTTTTCACAAATTTTGAAAATAGGATCATTGATTTTATTTATTTTATCTTCAATTATTTCTATAATAAAAATATGATAGAGGTAATAAAATGACTTTCCCAAAATAAAGAAATATTGAAGGTTTAATAAAAAAATCAAGTAAGATTTTATTTCGGATTTTCTCGCTATTTTATTTGAATTTAGGAAAAATTGCACGTTTTCAAAACTGCATTTTAGGGCCAAGAAAATGTTCATCCTGTTCTAAATATTTTATTTAGACGGTGAAAATTTGTTTTGGAATTTTTAGATTTTTATTTATTTTTCTAGGATTTTTCTTAGTTCGGCGGGATTATTTAAAAAAAACTCCCGCGCGCCTGACTGGGCCGAAGGCCCAGCCGCCGCCGCCTCCCGCATCCGGATCGGTACCGGAGTCCTGATCGCCGCCGCCGCCGAGTCCGGGAGGGCCACGCCGCCTCAGCCCCTCCCGCAAGCCACCGCCTCCACCCCCCTTTATAAACCGACCCGGCCCCCTGGAGCCCCACAACCGGAGCCGCCGCCGCCGCAAGCCACCGCCGCCAGGAGCCGCCGCCCCGCCACCCCATGCTGCCCACCGCCACCGGAGCCCCGCCGGACCTCGCTGGAGCCCGAGCCGAGGTAGCCGCCCGCCAACCTGGTTTTCTAAGAAAAACTGATCTGGTTTTTTTAGAAACCCTAGGTTTATTTTTAGATCGGTTTTATCGATTCTTTTGTTTAGAGAGCGTTCGCTCGTTCGTTCGTTCTAACGAATGCGTTCACCATTTAGTTTCAGATAACGAACATTCGTTCATTAATCTGTTCGTTAGTTTTTCTTTTTCTCGGATTTTCCGCGATTATATCTGATCGCGATTTCTGATCCGATTTTCGTTTTAGTTTATCTTTTCACTCGTTTATCGGAATCAGGCGATTCAAGCGCCTGGAGTTTTGTCCGAAACCCTCTTTCCATTTAACCAACTCAAACAAGTTTTTGCATCTGTAAAATTTGACTTAGATCTAGATTAGTAAGCGAAGTTTCTTTCTTTCGTTGTTTCGTTCGATTTGATTCTTTTTGCAAACCGGAGTTCTTAAGTTGAACTTTCTGGTTAGATTTCTTATTTGAGTTTTACCCGTGCATTAGATGAGTACTTATTGTATGCTTATTTGTTTGCAATAGAGTACCCGGAGTGCGCCGCTTGCTACTTTGAATCTCTAGGTTTCGTGGATCATCAGCAAGCCAAGTAACACTTTGATCATATCCCTTTCATACCTAGTTTTATTGCATTAGATAAATCCTCAAACAAATGCATGATTAGGATCTAATTAAATTGTGGGTTTTGGAAAGTAGATGATGTAGTACCTATTACCTGTTTTATTATCAAATCCTTGGGAGTTACTTCTACGTTTGCTTCTTATGCCATGCTATGCTAGTAGACGTGGATTGGGCGAGTGTATCCATGACATATGTGAGATTGATAAATTAATGGTTTATTTAAGGTGGCAACTTAATCACACATCTGGGTGGATTGAGGCATCTGTGTATTCCAGCGATTGCCTGTTTTTCTTTATGGACCGCCACCCAGGCTCACAGGGATCATGAGATTATTCATACTAGGAACTTCCGTGTGCAGCCACAAGCTACTATGGGCTCCAGCTGTAACACCCTGTATGTACCTTGCCATATTTGTATTCCAACTCTTGCCATTTCCGGCACTAAGTTATGTTATTTCCTCGTTGTCGGGTTTTTGTCTTCGTGTTGCTTTGTCTTTGTCTTGCATCTCATATCATGTCATCATGTGCATCACATTTGCATACGTGTTCGTCTCATGCATCCGAGCATTTTCCCCGTTGTCCGTTTTGCATTCGGCGCTCCTATGTCCTCTGGTGTCCCTTTCTACCTCTTTTCGTGTGCGGGTGTTAAACGTTTTCGGATTGGACCGAGACTTACCAAGAGGCCTTGGTTTACTACCGGTAGACCACCTGTCAAGTTTCGTGCCATTTGGACTTCGTTTGATACTCCAACGGTTAACCGAGGGACCGTAAAGGCCTTGTGTGTGTTGCAGCCCAACACCCCTCCAAAGTGGCCCAAAACCCACCTAAACCCTCTCCATCATCTAGGTCGTTCGACCACGATCGCGCGGCCAAAAACCATGCTCAATTTGGAGCCTCCTAGCTCCTCCTACCTATAAAAAGGGCCCTCTCTCCCGAAATCCGGACGAAACCCTAACCTCTCCATCCCCTCGTGCCGCCGGACGAAATCTCGCCGGACGGACATGTCCGCCCCCGCTGCCGTCCACTCCTGAAGCACCACGTGTCCCCGTGGGCGCCCCACTCCGCCGACGACCGCGCGGGCCCGCCAGGCCCAGCACCGGCCCTCCCCGCCGCCAACCGGGCCGAGCCCCGCGCGCGTCCTCGCCTCTCCTCCGCCGCCGCGTCGCCGCCCGCCGGCGCCGCCCAGCTCGCCGCGCCGCCGCCCCGGTCCGCCCGCGCCGCCTCGTCGCCGGTGGCCGCCGCCCCGCGCCGCCCCGATCTGCCGCCTCATCGCCTCGCCGCGCCGCCACAGAAGCTCGCCGGCGCCGCCCCGGCCCCAGATCCGGCGCCCCGACCTCGCCGGCCCTCTTCTCCGATCCCCGACGAGCACCGATATCAACTCCGGCGAGCTCGAGTTCATCCTCGGAGTGCGTGCCCGATCTGGATCTGGATCTGAGGGTTGACTTTTGCCCTAACCCTAGTTATTTTATGCATTATTCATCATGCCATATCTCATCATCCGTGGCTCCGTTTTGTGCATGTAGCATATCAAATTGTTCATCTCGACGAGTACTTCAGTTCATTCCATTGCACCATGTTCATTTGAGTTCATCTTGATGCCCTAAATGCTGTTGCAAGAGTGCTAGTTTATATTAGTTTCAGATTCTTATGAGCAATTGGACTTTTGTCATTTTTTGCCATGATTGATGTGTGCCTCCTATGAACTTGAGCCCTACATGAGTTTTGAAGTATGCCATGCCATCCTTACAAGGGTGTATGCCATGTATATTTGTGATCTTTGTGGTGACTAGCAAAAGCATGCAAAGTAGCTCTCGTAATGTTGCTAATTTTAGGGACTTAGAAATCTTCTAAGTCTTTGTCCTGTTAATATTTTAATGCCATGTAATCATGTTGCTACAGAGTGATCCATGCCTCTTTTGAGCATGATCAGTAAGGATGTTTTGTAGATATTGTGGTGATTTATCCATCCATGTCTTTGTTTGCAATTATGGAGCACCCTAGCTTGACTCAATCGAGCTCTACTTTTGCTATAAAATGTTCCTGGCAGAAGGTTTACGTGTTAAGCATTTTTGCCGAGGTTGTTGTAGTTGATCCATGCATGCTATGATGTTATTCTTGCCATGTTTAGCTTCTATGCCATGTCTACTTGCTGGGTGTATTCTTAGTTTGTCATGCAATGCCTTGTGGTGAGTGCATCGAGCTCGTAATCATGCCTACTTAATATCTGTTTTGCCATGTTCCAGTTTTCTACTAAGTCTGAATCTGTTAACGATAATTGCTATGTTCACATGGTTGCCATTGTATTTTCTGATCCCTTTTGGCTTATGGACAGTAAGGGACTTTTGTTGTATGCTTTGAGTAGCTTCATGACATGCCTTGCTTTGCCATGATATGTTCCTGTAGCATGTTGTTATCTTACTCTAAACATTGCTTCCTGATGTTAAATTCCTGACATGTTGTTATTTTCACTAAGTCTGTAACCTGATATCTTTTGCACTTTTGCCATGCTTGTTTGAACCTGCTATTGAGTGAATTAGCCATAGCTCAGTGTTCATCTTTTGTCAAGCATCTTGAGTGGATCCCTGCCATGTGTTTTTTTGTTATGTTAGAGCGCAGTAGCTTAATTTTCTTGATGCATTTAGATGGCCTCGTGCTGTTAATCGCAGATCGGTGTCATATTTGTTTTGCTTGCCATTTGCAAACCGTGCATCCGATTCCGGTGATCTTTATATCGATTTCGACCAAAATCAACTCCTCTTTCCAATGGCACTCTTGGTTTTCCAAGTTGAGGCCAGGTTCAATCTTTCCTTTCCGAATCATGCATATGCACCGCATATCACGTCCCGCATATCATGCCATGTTTTGCATCATGTTGCTTGTACATTACACGTGGTTGATTGTGTCTCCCTTTGATTGTGTTCTTGCTTTGGGTAGAGCCAGGAGACGAGTACGTGATCGAGGAGCCTGTTGAGTATGTTTACGAGGATCAAGCTAACATCAACTCAGAGAACTTTGCAGGCAAGATGACCATACCCTCGAAATCACTTCTATCTTTGCTTGCTAGATGCTCGCTCTTTTGCTATGCCTATGCTACAATACCTACCACTTGCTTATCATGCCTCCCATATTGCCATGTCAAACCTCTAACCCACCTTGTCCTAGCAAACCGTTGTTTGGCTATGTTACCACTTTGCTCAGCCCCTATTATAGCGTTGTTAGTTGTAGGTGAAGATTGGAGTTTGTTCCTTGTTGGAACATGTTTATTGTTGGGATATCATTATTATATACTATCTATTTTAATGCACCTATATACTTGTGGAAGGCTCGGCCTTATTCCTGGTGTTTTGTTCCACTCTTGCCGCCCTAGTTTCCGTCATACCGGTGTTATGTTCCTTGATTTTGCGTTCCTTACACGGTTGGGTTATAATGGGAACCTGTTGACAGTTCGCCTTGAATAAAACTCCTCCAGCAATGCCCAACCTTGGTTTTACCATTCGCCACCTAGCCTCTTTTTCCCTTGGGTTCTGCAGACTCAAGGGTCATCTTTATTTTAAACCCCCGGGCCAGTGCTCCTCTGAGTGTTGGTCCAAACTAGAGCCCTTTGCAGCGCCCCCTCGGGGAAACTCGGGGTTTGGTTTTAGTTGTACGGAGCGCTCATCTGAGTGTGCCCTGAGGACGAGATATGTGCAGCTCCTATCGGGATTTGTCGGCACATTCGGGCGGCTTTGCTGGTTTAGTTTTACCATTGTCGAGATGTCTTGTAACCGGGATTCCGAGTCTGATCGGATTGTCTTGGGAGAAGGAATATCCTTCGTTGACCGTGAGAGCTTGTGATGGGCTAAGTTGGGACACCCCTGCAGTGATTTCAACTTTCGAAAGCCGTGCCCGCGGTTATGGGAAGATGGGAATTTGTTAATGTCCGGTTGTAGAAAACCTTAAACTTAACTTAATTAAAATGAATCAACAGAGTGTGTGGCCATGATGGTCTCTTTTCGGCGGAGTCCGGAAAGAGAACACGGTCTTGAGTTATGCTTGACCGTAGGTTGTTCTAGGATCACTTCTTGATCATAGTTTATCGATCGTGCCTTTGCCTTCTCTTCTCGCCCTCATTTGCGTATGTTAGCCACCATATATGCTAGTGCTTGTTGCAGCTCGACCTCATACCTTTTGCCCTTCCTATAAGCTTAAATAGTCTTGATCGCGAGGGTGTGAGATTGCTGAGTCCCCGTGACTCACAGATTACTTCCAAAACCAGATGCAGGGACCGATGATAGCGCTCTACGTGATTCGACTGAGCTCAAGTGGGAGTTCGATGAGGACTCAGGACGATACTACGTTTCCTTTCCAGACGATCAGTAGTGGTGCCCAGTTGGGGCGATCGAGAACATTGTTGCTTTTGTGGTTGTCTTTATTTTGGTTCCGTAGTTGGACCTTGATTGTATCTGGATGAATGTAATGATATTTATGCTATTGTGTGGCGTGGCGAGTGTAAGCCAACTATGTACCTCTTTTCCTTATTTATTACATGGGTTGTGTGAAGATTACCCCACTTGCGACATTGCTTACAATGCGGTTATGCCTCTAAGTCGTGCTTCGACACGTGGGAGATATAGCCGCATCGTGGGCGTTACAAGTTGGTAATCAGAGCCTTCCCCGACTTAGGAGCCCCCCTGCTTGATCAAATCGTTGGCGTTGTTGAGTCTAGAAAAATGTTCTGAGTCATTTAGGATTATATATATATATCGGAGAGTAGGATTATTTTTACTCCTCAGTCCCTTCGTCGCTCTGGTGAGGCATCCTGATGTAGAGTTTTGACTCTTCTCTTCTCAAATTTCACTAATTTTTTTAGGATCACACGGGTATCTTGGAATCGTTCCGATGGTTTTGTGACGAGAACATTGTTCTTGGTGCCTCCTGACATTTAGGGGTTGTGGCAGTGTCCTGGGGAGTTGAGCTCCGAGGTGTTGTCGTCACAATTTTAGCGTTGCAATTCTGGAATACCTGAGTTTCGCTGACATCGAAAATCTCTTTTATGCAGTTGTTGGTGAGATAACCTCGACGCCACCCAGTACTGGGGCGGGAGTTTGGGAGTATTGCCATAACTTGTATAACGGATGCTTTTTGAAGGTTGAGGTAAATGATTTCCGAAGGTTTCTTGGTTATGTGTTGAAGGATGGATACTGCTGGATGTAGGATTTGCTAGCTTTGGGTGAGATATTATGCTTCCCCTGTATCCCCAAAACCTGATTGCATAACCGGAAAGGTTCGGGATTTTCATAGGTGGGAATTCATGTAGCTCTAGTATTTCTTCCGTGGATATTTGGTTTGTGATTGGGTAATCCTCACCAAGTATTTGTTCTTGTCTGTACCTTGTTGATTTATTCATCTACCTCTATCTAAGTGGTTTCTCAATTTATGGAAGTGTGACCATTTCAATTGGAATTCATTCGTTCATTTTGTTTGGATGTTAAGACTATATGTTGCAATTTTCGATCCATTTGATTCAACTTGAATATATGTCTGTCAAGATGCTAACGGATATCACCCTCTTCGGGATGGCTCTTCCAACGCGTCAGAATCCTGAACCGCCGCCACCACCTACACCTCCGGAGGCATGACAAGCTGTGATGGCCGCTACCAATGCCAACACGCAGCTGATCATGCAAATTTTGCAAGAGCGCAACCAAGGGAATCAAGGCCATGGGCACCAACATTCGCTTCAGCATAGCCTTTCATCCTCAAACCAGTGGCCGAGTCGAGCGAGTAAATCAAATTCTTGAAGATATGCTCAGGGCATGTGTCATCTCTTTCGGTATGAAGTGGGAAGATTGTCTTCCATATGCCGAGTTCTCCTACAACAACAGCTTCCAAGCGAGTTCAGGCAAGGCCCCATTCGAGATTCTCTATGGCAGGAAGTGTCGTACTCCTCTTAACTGGTCAGAGACTGGTGAACGCCAACTTCTTGGCAATGACTTGATCACAGAGGCTGAAGAAATGTGCAAAGTCATTCGTGAAAATCTCAAAGCCGCGCAATCGCGCCAGAAGAGTTACTATGATAGCAAACATCGTGATGTGGCTTTCGAGATCGGGGACCATGCCTACCTCCGCGTATCTCCAATGAAAGGTACTCGTCGCTTCGGTATCAAAGGGAAGCTTGCCCCTTGTCGGTGTCAAAACCGGCGTATCTCGGGTAGGGGGTCCCGAACTGTGCGTCTAGGCCGGATGGTAACAGGAGGCAGGGAACACGATGTTTTACCCAGGTTCGGGCCCTCTTGATGGAGGTAAAACCCTACGTCCTGCTTGATTAATATTGATGATATGGGTAGTACAAGAGTAGATCTACCACGAGATCAAGGAGGCTAAACCCTAGAAGCTAGCCTATGGTATGATTGTTGTATATGGAGTTGATTGCCTACGGACTACAACCCTCCGGTTTATATAGACACCGGATAGGGTTAGGGTTACATAGAGTCGGTTACAATGGTAGGAGATCTTGAATATCCGCATCGCCAAGCTTGCCTTCCACGCCAAGGAAAGTCCCATCCGGACACGGGACGAAGTCTTCAATCTTGTATCTTCATAGTCCAGGAGTCCGGCTGAAGGTATAGTCCGGCTACCCGAACACCCCCTAATCCAGGACTCCCTCAGTAGCCCCTGAACCAGGCTTCAATGACGACGAGTCCGGCGCGTAAATTGTCTTCGGCATTGCAAGGCGGGTTCCTCCTCCAAGTCCTTCATAGAAGATTGTAAACACCAAGAGTAGTGTCCGGCTCTGCAAAATAAGCTTCCACATATTGCCATAGAGAGAATGATATAAACACAAATCAAATCTGCTGACGTATTCCGCAGTGCGTCATCACACTATGACCAAGTCCTTCACTCGAATCGTCTTCACTTTTCCACCTCAGTGTGTTTTGCGAGGCGGTTTCCTTGGCACGTCTTGTCAAAGCAGAGATCGTGTACCCCTTTTACGGGATTCTCATCAATACGGATGTGGGTAACCTAACCGCGCCATTTATCACGGCGCTTGGGAGGCAAGCGAGTTTTACTAGGCTGGTGGGGACGCACAACCGCATCCGCCCATATAAGGGGATAAGGATCCACCTTTTTACCTACGCCTTCTTCCTCCTTTGCCTATCCATCTCCTGCGCACTCGAGCTCCAGCGCCCAAGCCTGCACTTCCCACCTCAACCTTCTCCAGCAATGTCCGGAGCGGGAAGCAAGTGGATGGTCTCCTCCGCTACGGAGGGCCAAGTCAAGAAGCTAAGGAAGGCCGGATACCTGTCTAAGGACATCGCGCACCGGCTTCCCGAAAAGGGGCAGCTTCTCCCCACCCCAAGGCCCCATGAGAGGGTAGTATTTCTTCCCCACTTCCTCCGTGGACTGGGTTTTCCACTCCACCCATTTGTCCGGGGGCTCATGTTCTACTACGGCCTGGATTTCCACGATCTGGCCCCGAACTTCATCCTCAACATCTCAGCGTTTATCGTCGTGTGCGAGGCTTTCCTCCGCGTCCGCCCTCATTTCAGCCTCTGGCTCAAGACCTTCAACGTCAAGCCCAAGGTGGTGCGCGGCAGCCAGGCGGAGTGCGGAGGTGCCATGGCGGGCAAGATGGCCAACGTCCTATGGTTCGAGGGCTCTTTTGTGGATACCCTAAAGGGGTGGAAATCCGGGTGGTTTTACATCACCGAGCCACACGATCCGAACTGGATCGCAGCCCCCGAGTTCCGATCCGGACCCCCCACGCGGCTTATGTCCTGGAAAGAGACGGCCTGTCGTGGGGTGATGAAAAAGAGGTGACCGGATTGCAAACATGCATCCAGTCCCTGGTGAACAAGCCAATCCGGCTTGTTAATGTAATCCAGGTTATGCTCGTCCGCCGGATCCTCCCGTGCCAACAACGGGATTTTAATCTGTGGGAGTTTGACCCGGCGTAGCACCAAAACCTTAGCAGGCTCTTCGACACGACGTACGAAGATGCCTGGAAGGTGCTATTCAAGGGCGCTGAGGCTCCCGCATCCGCTTCCGAGGACCGCGGATACAGCTCGCAGCGTCACGCTAGCGAGGTAAGCTATCTTCACCTTTTACAGGATGTTAAGCTTTTTTCATAGTTTGACTCTATGTGAGATCTAAACTCCCTTACCTTTGACAGGCTTGGCGAGCGATATCCGGACTGATTAACTGTCCGGCTCCGCTGCCCGAAGACTCAGCCCCAGCTCTACTAGTGAAGCTGCTGGTTCCGGCGCCTTATGTGGTGCCGGAGAAGAAGGCCAAGAAGAAGAAGACCACGGGGACTCGAAAGAGTGCCCGTAACGTGGTGGTGTCGGACTCGTCATCCGACGAGTCCGAGACGCCCTCCTCCCATGAAAACGAGGAGGAGGAAGAAGAAAACTCCCCCCCCCCAGCGGAGGGAGGAGAGAAGAGGAAGGCCGCCCCAACGGGGGAGGCCGAGGGGTCTAGGAAAAGGAAGACCCCTCCGCCGGACTACTCCCCCGACGCCAAAGAGGGCGGAGAGGAGTGGCCAAACAGGGCCAAGCGTCCGGTGAAATCGTAAGTTCGGATATCAGAGTAACTCATGATGTTCCTTTGTTGCACAGCTTTCCCTAATGTCGAACGTAATTATGCAGCCTGCCCCGGGCCGAATTCAACGAATCGTCGGGCGGCTCCCTGGACTCATCGGACGTGAACTCAGTTCCGCCCGCTGTCTCCCCCCGCACTGCAGACGACGCCGAAGTGGCATCGCGACAAGCTCCAGGGCAGGAGGAGGTGGTCCCGGAGGAGCCGCAAGGCAACCTCCCGGACTCCAGGAGTGAAGGGGATAAGGCCCCCCCAGGGCTCCAAGTCCGGCTTTGTGCCGGACACCGCACCGGAATCTTCCACAGTTCCGGACCGCGGTAGGCGAACTCCTTCCAAGGGGAGCAAGCCTTATGAGCCGGCAGCCTCTATCCAACCGGGGGTGCCGGACAATCTGCTGGAGGTGCTTGACGGCGCCTCCATCGACGAGGGGCACCGTACTATTATGAGTACGGTGATCCAGAAGGTTCAGTCCGCCAAGAGCGGACTGACTGAAGCTTGCGCTAGCCTTCTAACAGGCTTCGAGGTAAGTAAAAATATGTAAAAATATTACCGCATAGACAGTAGCCCCTGATGCTCTGTTTGGCGTTCGGAAAGAAAAGCCGAATAGAGGATCTATTAAATATCACAGGAGTCTAACAAAAAAGAGTCAATATGCGCATGCAGGCTTCGCTGCTATCCACCGCAGCACTGACTGCGGAGGTGGGTTTCCTGAAGCAGGACCTCGAGCAGACCAAGCGAGAGCTCGGCCTTGCCAAGCGGCGGCTCGAGGAGAGAGAAGGTAAGAAATACCTTACAGAAAAAGTGCCTATAAAAAGGCGTGATTGCAAAAAAATAACAGGATTGTACTGCTTATTGTAGGGGCCACGACTGAGGTGGCGACCCTTAAGCAGGCGCTGTCTGAGGCCGAAAAGAAAACGGCCACGGAGCGCACCGAGCGAGACAGACTTGGGGCTCAGGTCGGCGAGGTGCATCAAGAGCTTCAGGCTCTCATGAAAAAACATGAGAGTTTGGAGCTTGAGTCAAAGGCGCAAGCATCCGAGCTCGCGACGGCCCTTGAGACTGCCAAGTCTGCCAAGGCCGAAGCCCAAAAGGCCCTCCAAGAGTTGGAGGAGATGAGGAAGATAGCAGCGGGTAAGGCATTCTTCATGCAAAGCAGAAATATAAAAGTAAACTACTTGTTACTTACCCGAATCCGGAGCTCTCCAGGGGCATTCGCAGATCTTCCCCGCAGCGTATCCGACGCCGCCGCATTCTACCGAGCTGAAGAGGGCAGCTCGACGGAGAAGGTGTTCTGGTCTCAGTATTCTGAGGCCGGACACCCTGTGCCTTTGAGCGACCAGCTGAAACAGCCGGTCGAGCTCCACAAGACGGCCGAACAGGCCATGAAGGGCTTCATAGTTCGGCTGTGGCCCGGAGAGGCCCTGCCTGGGAGCTATTTCGGGTTGGTGCGGCGGCTGGTGGAGGTCTATCCGAGGCTCGAGGTCATCAAGCGCTCCGTCTGCATCGAAGGTGCCCGTCGGGCCCTTGCCCGTGCAAAGGTGCACTGGGGTAAGGTGGACGGTGAGAAGCTTGTGAAGGACGGGCCGCCGCCGGGGAAGGAGCATCGCAAGCTCGAGAACTACTACAAGGATGTTCTTGCAGGTGCCCGCCTTGTGGCGGATGAATGTACCAAGGATGTGATTTTTGAATGAACTCGCTCGTGTTTATCCTGTGCGCTGAAAACTTGTTCATATGCGCTAAGCAATGCTTATTGAATTTAAAATATTACTTTCTGTGCGGCCGTTTATCAAAAAATTGAGAGATGGCCAGTCGTCGGCTTCTGCCCCCATGCCACTAGTGCTGGGGTGTTCGGGATAAACCTGTGCGCTCTTTTTCCCATAGTTGGGTCCTTCGAGGGAGGCGCTCAGCACAACGAACCAGGCAATCGGACTATAATGCTCGAACACTCTCACTTAGCCATAGAACTCTATAATTTTAAATTTCGGCAAAGCCCCTAGTTCGGAAGACCGAGTTCGGGGCGCTATCCACGCCTTGGCCGGACAAAGCCAGCTCCTCGCTCGAAGCGGCATAAGTCTTTAGGGACTCGAAAAACCTCTCGAACAGCGACCGGTCTCTCGCCTCATCATGACAGTCAGTTTTAGCTTTCTCCACTGAGGTGCTTAACCCAGCTGAACCGGGGCACAATCGAAGTGGTTCTCCTAGTGCTACCTTAGCCGATATAGCGGAACGTAAGGCACCAAAACATAGGAGCCGGGCAAACCCAACTATTGACCCAAATCATGATTCGGAGCTGATGCATATAGTGCTATAAGTTCGGGGTGCCGCACTTGTGAAAGTGTACGGACTTCTCACACCATAATGAGGGGTACTGAAGCCCCTGGCGTGTTTGCCGTACCATGGTGTACGGGTGCAATCATGTCATTTAATAAACATATATGTGAAAAGAGGATAATGCAAAAAATAGACAAAAAGCTATGCATTGTTTATAGAGAGGCTATTTATCAAAGCCGAACGATACAAATAGTGCGATAAGCAAAAAGATATTGGACTATTGAACATGTCCTGACCAGGGGCAGGCTGCGGAATTGTATTTAAAACACGTATACTGCTCGTAACAGAGACCACCTGGGAGTTCCATAATGCGGCATGGCTTGTCTACCTCCCTGGATCTTGCATCGTTTGTGCGGCAGTCGAATTGCCGAACAGGTCGTCCGAAGTATGGAGTCCTGAAAGTAAGAAAAAAAATTAAAAAAAAGAATCCGGCAGCCCCTAGTACGTTTTAAGCCGTATTTTGGGCATGCCGTTATTGTGCCCCTTCCCCTGTGCCCATGGTATTTCAAGGGCGTAGTTATGTACGCGAGGTACTAGTTTTGCTATGTCACGAAAGCTGGGGTTGGGGCCGCATTGCTACGCTTGCTCAGAGTGTGCCAGGCGGTCCTGCTGTGGGTTACTCCGGGCGCGCTTGGCAGTGTCTGGCTTTTTAATGGCCGGACTGGAGAATTTCCTGAGAAGGCTACTTTGTACCTCCGCTGCGAGAGCCGCCGTATGCTCCTCCATACGGAGGGAGCGTTCGGTGTTTCCGTTGACCGTAATTACTCCTCGAGGGCCTGGCATCTTGAGCTTGAGATATGCGTAGTGCGGCACCGCATTGAAATTTGCGAATGCGGTTCGTCCGAGCAGGGCGTGATAGCCACTGCGAAACGGGACTATATCGAAGATTAACTCTTCGCTTCGGAAATTGTCCGGGGATCCGAAGACCACATAAAGTGTTACTGAGCCTGTACAGTTGGCTTCTACACCTGGTATAACGCCTTTAGAGGTCGTTCTTGTGGGCTTAATCCTTGAGGGATCTATGCCCATTTTCCGCACTGTATCCTGATAAAGCAGGTTCAGGCTACTGCCGCCGTCCATGAGGACTCTTGTGAGATGAAATCCGTCGATGATTGGGTCGAGAACCAATGCGGCGAAGCCGCCATGACGGATGCTAGTGGGATGGTCCCTTCGATCAAAAGTGATCGGGCAGGAGGACCATGGGTTGAACTTTGGGGCGACTGACTCCATCGCGTATACGTCCCGTAGCGCACGCTTCCGCTCCCGCTTGGGAAAGTGGGTTGCGTATATCATGTTCATCGTCCGCACTTGTGGGGGAAAGCCCTTCTGTCCATTGTTGTTCGGCGGCTTGGGCTCCTCGTCGTCGCTGTGCCGCCCCTTGTCTCTGTTTTCGGCCCTTAACTTGCCTGCCTGCTTGAACACCCAACAATCCCTGTTAGTGTGATTGGCTGGCCTTTTGGGGGTGCCATGTATCTGGCACAAGCGATCGAGTATTCGGTCCAAACTGGACGGGCCCTGAGTATTCTTTTTGAATGGCTTTTTCTGCTGACCGGATGTATAGCCTTTGAATCCGGCATTGACTGCCGTGTCTTCATTGCTGTCGCTGTTAACGCGGCGTTTTTGCTTATTCCGACGTGTCCTGCCACTTTTGTCCTTGGTATCCGAATTACCAGGGTTCTTTGATAAGTTGTTACTACGAGCTAGCCAGCTGTCTTCTCCCGCGCAAAAGCAGGTCATGAGTGTCGTGAGGGCTGCCATGGATTTCGGCTTTTCCTGTCCCAGGTGCCGGGCAAGCCACTCGTCGCGGATGTTATGCTTGAAGGCTGCTAGGGCCTCTGCATCTAGACAGTCGACTATCTGGTTTTTCTTTGTTAGGAATCGTGTCCAGAATTGTCTGGCCGATTCCTCTGGCTGCTGAATTATGTGGCTTAAGTCGTCGGCATCCGGCGGTCGCACGTAAGTGCCCTGGAAGTTGTCGAGGAATGCGGCTTCCAGGTCCTCCCAAGAACCGATTGAGTCTGCTGGCAAGGTGTTAAGCCAATGCTGGCCCGGTCCTTTAAGTTTGAGCGGGAGGTATTTGATGGCGTGTAGATCATCGCCGCGTGCCATGTGGATGTGAAGGAGATAATCCTCGATCCATACCGCCGGATCTGTTGTGCCATCGTATGATTCGATGTTTACGGGTTTGAAACCCTCTGGGATTTTATGATCCATTACTTCATTCGTGAAGCATAGCAGGTGTGCGGCGCCTCTGTACTGGGCTATATCACGACGCAGCTCGGAAGAGCTATGTCTGTTGTGTTCGGCCCGGCCGGATTTGTTGTATTCGGCGTGAAGATCATTGTCACGTGCCGTAGGGCGCCTGCGCGATCCGTAGATCGATCTTGTTTGTCTTGCCTTATCCTCCAGTATGTCTCGCAGGTCGGGCGCATTTTCCCGTGCCTTAGTTGAGCGGCGTCGGGGCATGGCTTGGGTGGAGGGCCGAGAGGCCTCTCTATCGCGGCCGCGAGGTGGCCGGTCTGCCATGTCATGCGCTGGTGATGTAGGTGTTTCCTCCTTTGATCGGGCTAGCGTCCTGCACTTCGGGTGACTCTTGGAGGGGCGTTCGAGTTCATACTCTTCGACTGCAAGGACTTCAGTCCATCTGTCAGCTAGCAAATCTTGGGCAGCTCTAAGCTGTTGTTGCTTTTTCTTGAGGCTGCTTGCTGTGGCTAAAAGCCTGCGTTTAAAACGCTCTTGTTCGGCGGGGTCTGATGGTATGACGAATTCGTCGTCATCGAGGCTTGCCTCGTCTTCGGAGGGAGGCGTATAGTTATCATCCTCGACCTCTCGGTCTGCCGCTCTCTCATGAGGGCTGGCTTTTCCATCTTCCTGTGCCGAATCTTGCTGAGGTGGGTGTTCTTCGGCGCTATCCGGGGTAGTATTATCTCCCGTGCCGGAATCACCGTTTTTGCTTTGGCGGGATTTAGAGCGGCGCCGCTGACGCCGGCGCTTTGGCTGTTTCTTGGGGGCGTCATCCCTCACTGTTCCATCGCCATCTCCATCTTTTGGAGTATCCACCATATATATGTCATATGACGAGGTGGCCTTCCAGCGCCCTACAGGTGCCGGTTCCTGTTCGTCTCCTACATCGTCGTCCATGCCGTCGATGTCTTCGGAGCTGAAGTCAAGCATGTCGGTTAGATCATCGACAGTGGCTACAAAGTGGGTGGTGGGTGGGCTTTGAATTTCCTCATCGTCCGTATCCCACCCTGGCTGACCGTAGTCCGGCCAGGGCTCTCCTGATAAAGAGAGAGACTTAAGAGAATTCAGGATGTCGCCAAAAGGCGAATGCTGAAAGATGTCTGCGGTGGTGAACTCCATTATCAGCGCCCAATCGGATTCGATTGGCAGGGGTGTGGGGGGTTCGGGGTCCGGGGAGGAGTCCGGATCCTCGGAGTCACGGGTCGTGCAGAGTGCGGGGCTAGCGTTCGGCTCGATCGCTTTCGGGATCGCAGTCCCCGAGGTGACGTCCAACCGCTCATCCTCGATTGGCGCAATAGGCTCCGAGTTAGGGGTCGGAACCGATGTGTGTGTGGCCTCCAGGACACTGTCTGGGGGCAGAGCTAGATCATGCCCCTCGAGATAGTGCGGCGCGCTTGGCCGTGGCTCGAGCCCGTCGAAGATCAAGTCTCCACGGATGTCAGCCATGTAGTTTAAGCTTCCAAACCTGACTTGATGGCCAGGGGCGTAGCTTTCGATCTGCTCCAGGTGGCCGAGCGAATTGTCCCGCAGAGCGAAGCCGCCGAAGACAAAGATCTGTCAGGGGAGCAAAGTCTCACCCTGGACTGCATCGTTGTTGATGATCAAAGGAGCCATCGGGCCTAAAGGCGACGACACAGAGGAACTCTCAATGAAAGCACCAATCTCGGTGTCAAAACCGGCGGATCTCGGGTAGGGGGTCCCAAACTGTGCGTCTAGGCCGGATGGTAACAGGAGGCAGGGAACACGATGTTTTACCCAGGTTCGGGCCCTCTTGATGGAGGTAAAACCCTACGTCCTGCTTGATTAATATTGATGATATGGGTAGTACAAGAGTAGATCTACCACGAGATCAAGGAGGCTAAACCCTAGAAGCTAGCCTATGGTATGATTGTTGTATATGGAGTTGATTGCCTACGGACTACAACCCTCCGGTTTATATAGACACCGGATAGGTTAGGGTTACATAGAGTCGGTTACAATGGTAGGAGATCTTGAATATCCGCATCGCCAAGCTTGCCTTCCACGCCAAGGAAAGTCCCATCTGGACACGGGACGAAGTCTTCAATCTTGTATCTTCATAGTCCAGGAGTCCGGCTGAAGGTATAGTCCGGCTACCCGAACACCCCCTAATCCAGGACTCCCTCACCCCTAGATACGTGGGCCCTTTCAAGATCATTGGCAAAAGAGGCGATCTCGCCTATCAACTTGAGCTTCCATCCAACTTTGCAAACGTGCACGACGTGTTTCACGTGTCTCAACTCCGCAAGTGTTTCAAGACTCCTGACCGCACCATCAACTTTGAAGAGATTGATCTCCAAGAAGACCTGTCTTATCATGAGCACCCCATTGCTATTCTTAAAGAAACTGAGCGCAAGACTCACAACAAGTCTATCAAATTCCTGAAAGTCAAGTGGTCACATCATTCCGACCATGAAGCCACCTGGGAACGCGAGGATCACCTCCGTTTTGAGTACCCGGAGTTTCTCCAGTCCTAGATCTCGGGACGAGATCCTTTCGTAGTGGTGAAGTGTTGTAACACCCCGTATGTACCTTGCCATATTTGTATTCCAACTCTTTCCATTTCCGGCACTAAGTTATGTTATTTCCTCGTTGTCAGGTTTTTGTCTTCGTGTTGCTTTGTCTTTGTCTTACATCTCATATCATGTCATCATGTGCATCGCATTTGCATACGTGTCCGTCTCATGCATCCGAGCATTTTCCCCGTTGTCCGTTTTGCATTCCGGCGCTCCTATGTCCTCCGGTGTCCCTTTCTACCTCTTTTCGTGTGCGGGTGTTAAACGTTTTCGTATTGGACCGAGACTTGCCAAGCGGCCTTGGTTTACTACCGGTAGACCACCTGTCAAATTTCGTGCCATTTGGACTTCGTTTGATACTCCAACGGTTAACCGAGGGACCGTAAAGGCCTCGTGTGTGTTGCAGCCCAACACCACTCCAAAGTGGCCCCAAACCCACCTAAACCCTCTCCATCATCTAGGTCATTCGATCATGATCGCGTGACCAAAAACCATGCTCAATTTGGAGCCTCCTAGCTCCTCCTAAATATAAAAGGGCCCTCTCTCCCGAAATCCGGACGAAACCCTAACCTCTCCGTCCCCTCGCGCCGCCGGACGAAATCTTGCCGGACGGACATGTCCGCCCCCGCCGCCGTCCACTCCTGAAGCACCATGTGTCCTCGCGGGTGCCCCACTTCGCTGCCGACCGCGCGGGCCCGCCAGGCCTAGCGCCGACCCTCCCCGCCGCCAACTGGGCCAAGCCTCGCGCGCCTCCTCGCCTCTCCTCCTCCGCCGCGTCGCCGCCCGCCGGCGCCGCCCAGCTCGCAGCATCACCGCCCTGGTCCGCCCGCGCCGACTCGTCGCCGGTGGCCGCCGCCCCGATCCGCCGCCTCATCGCCTCGCCGCGCCGCCGTAGAAGCTCGCTGGCGCTGCCCCGGCCCTGGATCCGGCACCCCGACCTCGCCGGTCCTCTTCTCCGATCCCCGGCGAGCACCGACATCAACTCCAGCGAGCTCGAGTTCATCCTCGGAGTGCGTGCCCGATCTAAATCTGGATCTGAGGGTTGACTTTTGCCCTAACCCTAGTTATTTTATGCATTATTCATCATGCCATATCTCATCATCTGTGGCTCCGTTTTGGGCGTGTAGCATATCAAATTGTTCGTCTCGACGAGTACTTCAGTTCATCCCATTGCACCATGTTCATTTGAGATCATCTTGATACCCTAAATGCTATTGCAAGAGTGCTAGTTTATATTAGTTTCAGATTCTTATCAGCAATTGGACTTTTGTCATTTCTTGCCATGATTAATGTGTGCCTCCTATGAACTTGAGCCCTACATGAGTTTTGAAGTATGCCATGCCATCCTTACAGGGGTGTATGCCATGTATTTTTGTGATCTTTGTGGTGACTAGCACAAGCATGCAAAGTAGCTCTCGTAATGTTGCTGATTTCAGAGACTTAGAAATCTTCTAAGTCTTTGTCCTGTTAATATTTTAATGCCATGTAATCATGTTGCTACAGAGTGATCCATGCCTCTTTTGAGCATGATCAGTAAGGATGTTTTTTAGATATTGTGGTGCTCTATCCATCCATGTATTTGTTTGCAATTATGGAGCACCCTAGCTTGACTCAATCGAGCTCTACTTTTGCTATAAAATGTTCCTGGCAGAATGTTTACGTGTTAAGCATTTTTGCCGAGGTTGTTGTAGTTGATCCATGCATGCTATGATGTTATTCTTGCCATGTTTAGCTTCTATGTCATGTCTACTTGCTGGGTGTATTCTTAGTTTGTCATGCAATGCCTTGTGGTGAGTGCATAGAGCTCGTAATCATGCCTACTTAATATCTGTTTTGCCATGTTTCAGTTTTCTACTAAGTCTGAATCTGTTAACGATAATTGCTATGTTCACATGGTTGCCATTGTATTTTCTGATCCCTTTTGGCTTATGGACAGTAAGGGACTTTTGTTGTATGCTTTGAGTAGCTTCATGACATGCCTTGATTTGCCATGATATGTTCCTGTAGCATGTTGTTATCTTACTCTAAACATTGCTTCCTGATGTTAAATTCTTGACATGTTGTTATTTTCACTAAGTCTGTAACCTGATATCTTTTGCACTTTTGCCATGCTTGTTTGAACCTGCTATTGAGTGAATTAACCGTAGCTCAGTGTTCATATTTTGTCAAGCATCTTGAGTGGATCCCTGACATGTGTTTTTTTGTTATGTTAGAGTGCAGTAGCTTAATTTTCTTGATGCATTTAGATGGCCTCGTGCTGTTAATTGCAGATCGGTGCCATATTTGTTTTGCTTGCCATTTGCAAACTGTGCATCCGATTCCGGTGATCTTTATATCTATTTCGACCGAAATCAACTCCTCTTTACAGTGGCACTCTTGGTTTTCAAAGTTGAGGCCAGGTTCAATCTTTCCTTTCCGAATCATGCATATGCACTGCATATCACGTCCCGTATATCATGCCATGTTTTGCATCATGTTGCTTGTGCATTGCACGTGGTTGATTGTGTCTCCCTTTGCTTGTGTTATTGCTTTGGGTAGAGCCGGGAGACGAGTATGTGATCGAGGAGCCCGTTGATTATGTTTACGAGGATCAAGCTAATATCAACTCAGAGAACTTTGCAGGCAAGATGACCATACCCTCAAAATCACTTCTATCTTTGCTTGCTAGATGCTCGCTCTTTTGCTATGCCTATGCTACGATACCTACCACTTTCTTATCATGCCTCCCATATTGCCATGTCAAACCACTAACCCACCTTGTCCTAGCAAACCGTTGTTTGGCTATGTTACCGCTTTGCTCAACCCCTATTATAGCATTGTTAGTTGCAGGTGAAGATTGGAGTTTGTTCCTTGTTGGAACATGTTTATTGTTGGGATATCATTATTATATCTTGTCTATTTTAATGCACCTATATAATTGTGGAAGGCTCGGCCTTATG